>NC_092805.1:46035064-47235064 GCF_040954645.1 Diabrotica undecimpunctata | reverse complement strand
AGCCAACTTTGGAAAAAAATACCACAAATTCAAGGTCACAAAACTAATAATAAAATTACTTGTTTAATTTCAAATGGTATAGAGATCACTTCACATGAACTTATTCCTAACGCTTTTGCCAAACATTTCGAAGAAAAGTTCAGGAATAAAACCAATAATATTACTTTATCTCATCATGACTTATATTCACACAGAAATCGTCTGATATCATCTGAATATAGTAGATCCCTTAATTCTCCTTTCACTATCCATGAGCTAATATCTGCCTTAGCTAATAGTAGAAACACTGCAGCTGGGCCTGATGATATTCCGTATGCATTCCTAAAGCACTTGTCTAATTATGGTCTTAATAAACTCATTAATTTATACAATATAATCTGGAGTTCCCATAAATTTCCATCTCAGTGGAGCAAATCTATTGTTATACCAATACTAAAGCCAAATAAGCCAACTATCTTTCCACAATCTTACAGGTCCATCTCTCTCACATGCACTATGTGTAAGCTAATGGAAAAAATGATCAACAAACGTCTTTTATGGTATTTTGAAAAACACAAGATTATTAAAAAGAAACAATCTAGCTACCAAAGACAGCGCTCCACAAGAGATAATCTGGTAATACTCCAAACCCATACCTCCAACGCAATAAATTGCAAGCAAGATTTGATAGCAACTATCTTTGATATAGAAGGCGCATTTGATACCATCTCTAGAAATGCAATTCTTTTTGAATGTAACCTTACTGGCAACATATACGCATTTATCAAAAACTTCCTAACATTTAGATCGTTCAGGGTTTCTGTTAATAACTTCCTTTCTTCTCCACACATCCAACATGCTGGAGTTCCTCAAGGTTTAGTTTTAAGCACATCCTTATTCATTCTTTCGATTAGCAAGTTAAGTGAAAATATAGCTCCACCAATCAAATGTGTACTATATGCCGATGACCTAATAATGTACTGTCATGGTAAATCCAACGCAACTACTAGTAAAATTCTACAATTAGGAGTAACTGACCTACAAAACAAAGTAGCTTCTCTAGGACTTACCCTCTCCCACTCTAAATCCAAAGTAATTAAATTTAGCAGAAGAATGAGTTCTTTTGATCCTGAAATCATTATCAACAACTTCAAATTACCGGTTGTTGATAATTGCAAAACATTAAGGCTGATATTTGATTCGAGATTTACCTGGAAACAACACATACAGGAACTCAAAGGAGTTTACCTAACAAGGTTAAGGACTATTGGGGCGCGGAAGAAACTACGTTACTGAAAGTTTACAGATCAGTTATCCGCTCCAAGCTCGACTATGGATGTTTTGTCTATATGTGTGGTACCAAATCAATCTTAAATTCATTAAATACAGTACACAACACAGCTATTCGTCTATGTCTTGGAGCATTCCGTTCTAGTCCGGCAGAAAGTCTTTACTGTGAAGCTAATGAACCTCCTCTATGGCTTAGGCGAAAAAACCTTCTTCTCTCCCATGCTGCTGCAATTTCTTTCAATCCGTCCAATCCAGTATATCATTTAATTACATCATCACACCATTACTATAAGAACCCTTCATGTAACTTAATTATAAATCCTATTCCTAGTCTTCTACAACCGTTACTAAAAGATATAAATTTGTCTGAAACCAGAACTCTCCAATAATCCCTATTGGACGAACATACTCCCACATCATGATATTTCCCTCACCAAGTTTAACAAGGAAAATACCAGTTTTAGTACATTAAGAATTCTCTTTCTAGAACTTATAAACAAAAATAAATATAACATAGTTCTTTACACTGACGCGTCAACGACTAAAAGTGGTGTTGGATATTCTGTAACCACTGTACAACAGCCTATCGAACTATCTAAAATTTCTCCTTGGTGTAGCATCCACACTGGTGAACTACTAGCTATCTCACATGCTTTTAAATATGCCCAACAATATCCAAATACACACATAGCCATATGCTCTGATTCACTTACCTCTATACACTCCATTAATGCTATATCCACCAACCATCCTATCGTCCAAGATATTCATGACACATATCCGCTACTTATAAATCAAAATACAACTATCACTCTGATATGGGTACCATCCCATGTTGGTATTAGTGGTAACGAAAAAGCTGATTGCCTTGCCAAAAAAGCCGCATCATCCACGGACACCATTATGAATATACAAATTTGCAACGATCTCAAAGCTAGACAGAAGAAGCTGAATCTATCCCTGGCAGATTCACTGGAATAAGTTACTTCAGCACTGCATGAAATTAAACCCTCAGTGAATCTTCTTACCTATCCCAGTTTATCTCGAAAAAATATGGCAATCATACGGAGATTGCGTATACGACATACCCGTCTAACTCATGGCTACTTGATGATATCATCTCCACAACCAAAGTGTCAGCACTGCAATACGACTCTCCGAATCAGGCATATACTTATCGAATGCCCTTTTTATGCCAAAATACGCCAACAGCTTGATATCAGTACTAACTTCAAAGAGGTCCTAAACAGCACAGGCCAAATTAACAAGGTTATCAAATTCCTCGAGGAAAGTCAACTGCTCAACAAAATATAAATGTTATATTATAAGTTTTTATTATTTTCTCTTTATGTTAAATGTTAACTACCTTATTTTGTAATTAATATGATATTACCATGTAAATCGTAACTCGTGCTAATGACCATAGATGTCACATGCACGTTAATTTAAATAAAAAAAAAACTGCATTATATTATTCATATTAAATTTTAGCTACACTCTACTACAGCACATTACTTTCTCATGTAGATCCTTAAATACGGTCTTATATAATATTTTTACAATCAATGCAATATGGATGTTAAAAATTTTGCTTTTATTGCAACGCAATATAAAAATTATATCTAATCAAATAACAAGGAGCACTGTACAAGTTTAAATACGATTTATTTATCAAGTGTTTCTATCGAGTCATACAAAAATTTGTAAGTAGAAGCTGTATAATATACAGAGTGGCCCAAAAGTCTGGAAACGGCCAATTATCTCGTAAATTGCTAGTCATAATTGTACAAAATTTAAGGTACACCTATCTTGCGATACGGAGATTCCATATTTGATATTTGTAATGTTGCCAGATTTGCCGTTTCTCTTAAGTTATTAGTAACTTTAGTTTTTCAAATTCATCATCCTGTATATTAAGTCGGTATTGGAATCTCCTATTCAATACAAGTATAACCATGTGTAACACTTATAATTTTATGTAGTCTGGAAAGTCTTAAATACATAAAACAGAAGTCTGGCAACGCCTAATTGTCTCAACATATTTTTTATTACTAACTATTTTTAACTACATTAAAACGTAACAATTAATAGATTACAACATTTTTTAACATGATGGTTACTTTATCAAGTGTTCAAAATGTGCTTAATTTTTGAGCTGACAGTAACCTAATTGATGGTAGAATGCGTCTACCACATGTCTCCATGATTGTCTAGAAATTATTCGAGAGTCATCGATAATTCGTGGCCTTAGCTCTGCAAGACTTGCTGGTTTAATTTTGTAAACTGAATTTTTCAAGTATCCCCAATAAAAATAATATTTAAAATTGAAATCAGGTGAACGTGTAGGCCACTTAATTCTACCTCGTCTACCAATCCATCATCCGGGAAATATCTCATCTAAATCACGCCGAACATTTACACCAAAATGAGCTGGAGCTCCATCTTGCTGAAATCATATCTGATTAAAAAAATGGTCCAATTAACTGAGTATCTACTATACCTGACCAGACATTTAATTTTTGTGATTTTTAAGTATGGTTTTCACGCATCCAGTGTGGATTTACGTCACTCCAGTACCTTAAATTGTGTCGATTTACACTACCACACAGTGTAAAGGTTGCTTCATAGGAAAAACATATTCTGTTAACGAAATTTTCATCATTTTCAATTTTATCCGTCATTACCTCAGTAAACTCTAATCCACAATCTTCACTTAATTATTGCAATAAGGCAATTGTAACGATTAAAACGTTACATTTTTGTTCTTATTAATTTCAAAGTACTTTCCATTATTTTCTGCTATTACTATTTAATTCTTGTTGATAATAACTTCTTTTTCCTCTGTTTTTATTCCTATATTTCATTTCAACATTTTCCTACTACAAATAAATTCACCGATTAATTTCTTAAGTTCCCTCGTACTTGTACCTGCGCTTGCTTTGTCATACAAGAAACAGAAACCCCACTACTAAATAATTTACTTGTACGAATCCGATTCGATTTACTGCCTTTTTAAAATAAACCACCAACCAACAAAGTACTCAATAAAAATAAATCTTCATGGTCAGAAACTTCCAACAGTCTGGCCACATGGTTTAGATTTAAGAAAAATGCACATGGTTTATATTTAAGAAAAATGCACATGGTTTAGATGTAAGAAAATGCACATGGTTTAGATGTAAGAAAAAGCACATGGTTCAGATTCAAGAAAAAGCACATGGTTTAGACTTGAGAAAATACACGTGGTTTTGGTTTAAGAAAATAGAGGCATGGTTTTGATGCAGACAATTTATGGATAAAGTTGAGAATACAGCAACAGCAGGATCTCCTATGGAAGTTAAGCTAAGTTTCTTTCTTATCTATCAAAACCTCAATTTTTTAATTATTTTTAAATTCTAATTTGTTATTTTAATAATTTGTCAATTAATAAAGAGATGTGTTGAAAACCTATTTTATTAATATTTCCCGATTTCTCCAAAATTAATTAGTTTATGCCGAACAACACCCCTGAGGGGTTTTAATGTGCAATGAATGAGCTAGTCGTTACATAATTTTGTATGGATTAAATTTATATCTAAAGTTTTGTTGTCATTCATAACTCTTTTCAAACTACCTGATCGGTATCTATCTTTTACTTCTCCAGATTCTTCAAATCGCTTTACAGTTTTTTGTACCGTCGCCTTAAGAATATGAGAACTATTTGGGAACGTATCATTAAAGAAGTTGGCTAATTCACAATAAGATCTTTTTCTATCACCGTACTCTCTCATAATTAGAATAGTAATTCGTTTTTTTTTTTTTCGTTAAGAGCTATTTTAGAGAAGCAATTGATCTTGTAGAACTTTGGGAAAATCAACTACTATCAGTTTTAATTAATAATGTAAATGGTGAACAAATAATTTCAAAATCACAGCATTTTTCATTTAAATATTTAAATTTATTAAAATCTACATATTTTGCACAGTTTTATGTATTTAATACCTTCCAGACTACATAAAATCATAAGTGTTATATATAGTTGAACTCTTATTGAATGGTAGATTCCAATAATGACTGAATATACAGGGTGATGAATTTGAAAAACCAAAGTTACTAATAATATAAGAGAAACGGCAAATCTGGCAACATTGCAAATATGAAATATGGAATCTCTTTATCCCAAAATAGGTGTACCTCAAACTTTGTAAAATTATGACTAGCAATGTACGAGATAATTGGTCGTTTCCAGACTTTTGGGCCACTCTTTATAAAACCTATGATGCTTGAAGTTTTAATCACTTTTTCACAATAATAGAAACACATTATATACATAACCTAACTTGTGTTAAATTCTGTTCTTTTATTTAAATCCAAATTTAAATAGAATGGAATAATTTAGAATACGATGAAGCATTGTTTTAATGGCATAGACATTAATTATTCAGCCAGTTGTAATAGACAAATCAGACTAATCTAAATCTAATCAGACAAATACTCAATCCCAAGCCCCACTACAAAATTAACGGATAATTAATAGAAAAAAATACGATAAGATCATACGGAATCACTTACTTCTCGTCTAGGGGCCCATCAAGAGATTTTAAGTAGACAAGCAATACCGGACCATGGATAAGGTGTTATAACACTTAGGATAAACGAACGATCTATCTGCATCTATCTCGCACATCTAAACTTCAACACAATCATAAAAAATTCCATGCGCGCGTACAAATCTTATAGAACCGTGCATGTGTCTGACAAGAAATCCATAATGATATTGTATATTTGTTGTGAGCCTGTAGCCATCAGAGACTGGATGCAGGCAGTCAAGCAGTTTCTATTTCAAGACATTTGCTGCTGTTTTTTATTCTTAGTCTGTTATTTATTTCTTTTAATAGTTTTATACTTTTTGGTTGTTTGTTTCATGATATTTTTGATCTGATTCCAGTGGTCTTTAACGTTATGTATTTCTTATTTCGAACTTCTTTTGTATCTTTTGTACAATTTTTTGGCTATTATATCGAACACAGTCAGTGTTTATTTGGTTAGTCCATTGTTGGCGTTTTACTTTTTTATGTTTGAGTTTTATATCACCGATTAATATGTTATGATCTGACAGCACATCTGCTCCAGTAGTGCTTTAGTTATATAGATTGAATTTTGGTATTTGTTGGTGACTTTTAAGTATATAAACGACGCCTAAGTAGTTTGAAGAGTCTTTTTGTCATACATAAATTTAAAACAATCTCCTCTGTCATCACGTTGTCCAAGTCCGAAATTGTCCACAATATTTTCTTGTCTGCCTTTTCTACTTTGTCATTGAATTGCCCGGTCATTATAATAAGGTCTTTATTTTTCAGATGACTCATTATTCCCTTTATATCACCATAAAATATTTCTATGCCATCTTTAGTACTGCTCGCTGTGGGTGCATATACTTGGACCAGATTAATATCCACTGGCTTTTGAGTTTAATTGCATCGTAATACTTTGTCCGCAATGTAACTAACAGATTTAATACAATTAGAGACTTCTTTATGTACGGTAAATGCCACTCTATTTCAATGGTTATTGCCTTCGTTTTTGGAGTAAAATACGCCGTGGTCCTTTATGATACATTTACCAGTCCCTGGCCAACGCATCTCGGTTATCCCAAAAACTGGTGTTTTGATCCTTATCATCTCACGTATGGTGTTTTGTGTTTTACCAGGCTCGTAGAGACTTCTCACATTCCACGTGCCTATGTTAATATCTGATATTCTTCTTATTCCTTTTTATTGTCAAAGGGATTTCCCTGGATAACGGCCCGGAGAGCCCTATGTGCTTGTCTACTCCTGCCGAATGTTGGCATCCGAACGCTATAATTAGTATACCTTTTGTTCTCATATGTAAGTGCCATTATGAATGAACTAGGGAGTAATAATGGAGTGGTTTTCCGTTAGTCCAGTTTTAAGCCGATCTAGGATCAATTCTTTTGCGCCTAGAGCTGGTACTGGTGATCGCTGCTGTCCTTTCATCAGGAAGAGATGGGAAAAAGGTAACCATATTTTGGAAGGATAGAGGATTTTGATAAGTACAGCTATCCGAATAAATTACATTCGGCAGTGTTCTTGCGGTACAATATCTAAAAGATAATTTATAATACAGACGAAAGTGCTAAAGCTAACAGATTACAATCATATTCGATAAACCAGTAACAGGTACTGTAATGGCTAGCTACATCGTAAATGGTGAAATTGTAGTAGCATAATAATTTAGTTTTAAAAAATACACTGTTTTCTTGTATATTAAGGCACACTTTCACTACCTGAAGGTCTACATTGAGAAGAAAACACTTTTTGTATTAGACAATTTTCTGTCTATTTGTTTCTTTAATCTTGCCCTGTTTTTATTTTTAATAATAAATATAATGCCAGTTTACTGTTATTAAATTGGCTGTAAAATATTTTATTTAAAATATCATACAAATGTATTATTTTCTACTTCATCGTGCAGTGTTTTAAGTTTGCGTATATTTATTAATGTCTCTCCATATATAAAACCAGAGTTTTCATCAACCTGTATATATAATAAATATATTTATATATGATAAATAATTAACATCTGACGTTCATAAGACCCACCTGATACTACAAGGTTTAAACAATAACAGATTTGATTATGATACTGCAGGTCCACTGATGATAACAATTTCCTTTGGGATTCGCCGTATTCTAGAATTAAATGAGATATTCGTCTTAAATCACCGGCGAACAGAGGTTACGCTAAAATTCAAATAGAGTTCAAATTTTGCTTGCTTAGTTTAAGTGAAATATATTTATTTCGAAAGAAACGGATTATAAAACTGCTAGTATATCATATATTAATATAGTTTTATAAAATACACTGTTTAATTTTGAAAGTGGATAATTGGAATTATTTAAAATAAAGCAAGATATAAGCCATAATTTTCGAAAATTATATTTTATAAATAAAGACTTAATAAATAAATTTACGATTCTAGATTCTACCAAGCCTTTTGTCAAATAGTGGAGAGAGAAACACAAGCAATGCTCGAAGCCCCTTTCGATCCTCAGATTTCTATGAGCACCCACTTATGGCACCTGTCGATCAACAAACATTGCAGAACTACTGCTTCATAGGTAACTTTAAATTCACCAGATCTTGACAAAAATCCCAGGAACTGCGTAGTGAGACAACTATAACTAAGTTGACTTACCATAGAAAACAACATCATAAGTCAAGATGGCGTCCGGTAAGGATGATCGCGACAGCGAGAGCGAAAAAACCAAGTTTACTTGTTGCTAAACCAAGAAAATAATCACAATATATGTAAAGTGTAGAAAAGCGTTCCATAAATCATGCACGGTACAAGATTGGGCAGGAAAACTTCAAATTTTAGATGAAACGCGTGTGATTTGTTGTGATTCTAAGATAACCTTAAATAGTGGGGATGGCATGGAAAATACGATCATTCATCTGCTAAATGAACTAACTTGTGAGTTGAGAAGTAAAAATCAAATCCTAGAGGAAAATAAAAAGCTACTATGCGAAAAAATAGAAAGCATAGAGAAAAAGTTACCAAAAAATTCCGACAGGTAAAAAAGTAAAGTTGGAGGTAAAAAATGCGACACAAACTAAGAATAACAATAACAATCCATTCATTTTAAAACCACAAAATGATGTGACAGAGACCACACGGTCAGTTAACGCAGAGACACCCATGTTTTTGAGCTCCTTTGATATAAAACCTTTCATTAAAGACTATACACGCATACAAAGTAACAAAAATTCAAAAGGTATGAATTAAATAAATTTGAGTCTAATGTAATAAAAAAACGAATATTTAGCAAGAAGAATAAAAACATGTTTAAATTCATGATAGGTAATATAGAATGGGTATCTAGTTTTGAGACATTAGAGGCAGATAATCAGTGGGATGCTTTTAGGAATATAGTATATATAGAAAATTTTTATACAATGTTTTCCACTTAATGAGATAAATACATCAAATAAAAAAAAACACAAAAGTACTTTAAAAATAATAATATAAAACATTGTAAATCTAGGCTTGATGTTTTGCTTACACTGTCTAGTAATAATGTTGATTAAAAAGATATTTGCAGGAAAGAAAACTGCAAATACAATTATTTACTCACTTAATTTTAAAAAAAATTGTTATAAAGAACGAATTAAAAATAGTGGTAAAAGCGATTGAGGGTTATTCCAAAAATCAAGGTAATTTCTGTTTAGAGGGTGACCCCTTGAGGGGCTTTCTAACGAAATAAATCAATTTATGGCAAATGCAGCGCCAGAAGCTGTAAAGAAAATAAAGCATATAACAATTTTTGAAATTAATATCGAACAAAATAATTATTGCATTCTAACTCCCGTGTCAGAGAAAGAAATAAGCCACATAATAAATAAATTAAAAAACATAGCTCTGGTTATGATAAAATATCAACCATCTTAATTACACATGTTACATCAGAGATTTCTCTTGCTCTTTCTTTTATAGTTAATGCTTATTTTAGGCAAGGGAAATTTCCTCAAAGTTTAAAACTGGTAATTATCAAATCACTACATAAAAAAGGTGATGTTACTAAGATGGCGAACTATAGACCAATAAACCTTCTTATATCATTATAAAAAATATTCAAAAAAGACATGTATTCCACACTAAAAAACATTTTTACTACAAACAACTTATTTAAGTTCGCAGCTTAGTTTTCTCGCAGAGGGATCTGTTGGGACGGCTACCTATGATTTTATATTAAAATTTTTTTTTTACTAGGTGCTTTTTTGGATCATCTAAGGTTTTCGATAGCCTAGATTGTGTTCTCTTATTACAAAAATTACATCATTGTTGAATGCAGGGACTGGCGTTAAAATGAATAAGATTATTTCTCACAGATTGGTCACAAAAAGTATGCTTTGTGAAAAATGGATGTGAGATTTACTCTGAACCGATCAATTTAAAATTGTGGTACCACAGTGGAGCGGCTGGGTACCTTTTTCTTTTTGGTCTACATAAACAACCTTCCAAATGCGGTGGTTAGTAGTTCCTTAAACCTTGTAAATTTTGCTGAGGACTTTAATATGTACTTTTCTGGGAAAAAAATTAGAAACACTCTTCACAGTGGCAGAGCAAACTCTAGCAAGACAGTGGTACAGTGGAAATCGGCTGTTTGCTTAATACTGATAAGACAGTTTTTATTTATTTTAGAACCAGCCAGTCACGAGAACAGTTCCCAGATACAATGAATTTTCTATCACAAAACACGGAACCTGCTAGATCATTTAAATTTCTTGGTCTTCATATTGACCAGAATTTGAATTGAGGGGAAAAATACAAAATACAACAAAAGAACTGAATAGAGCCTGCTATTCATTAGGAGTATTGAAGAGCTATCTAGACCAGGGGATTTTACTATCAGTATATTATGCAAATTTTTATTCCGTTATGCGATATGGAGTTATCTTCTGAGAGGTGCTGAATTAGATGGGTTAACTGTCTTTATAGTCCAAAAAAAGGCAGTCCAGGTGATCTTATAACTAAAGGCGGAAGAATTCTGTAGATTCCGATTCCAATCACCCATTATACTCACTTTCTCAGCCATCTGTATATTTAAATGTATTATGTTCCTTCTCAAAAATTTAACTTTGTTTTATTACCTGCTTCCAATTCATAAATATAATACAAAAAGCCTTAATTTGAATTTCCCAATTCACAGATTGTCTCTAACAGAAAGAAGTCCTTTTTATGCGACTGTTAAATTTAACATTAGTCTACCATCTGACATAGTAAACGCATATTCTGTTGTTGGATGGCCTTGAACAGAAAATAATATTGACTGGTCGAATTATTAGGCTTAAACTGTGAAGCTAATGTTCAATTTTGGTGTTATTTCAAGTACGATTGCTTGATTTCTTGATGGAAAAACATTAGAAGTTGGTTGTCTGGTTATTGAAGAGAAATTTTTAGTTTGTAGAGATTGTTGGTGTGATGCAGGACTAGGTTAAGTTGACTTAGATGAGTTTGCCATGATGTGGTTACTAATATTTTGTACGCTAAAATATTCATTATTTGGGGCCAGAAGATTGGCCTATTTATTAAGTTATCGATATATATTTAAAGTCACCTTACTAATCTTCACCAAACGTGTTTTTAACTTTTGCAAAAAAATATAAAAACTAATAATTAGCATTTAACGTGCTTAGTTATTGACTTTTCTGATAAGACTCCTATTTTTGACTTTTAGCCCAGTCTGGTTATACAAAAATCATCGATTTCACGGCAAAATGTTTCGCAGATATCTGAAGCTTTTAAGACATAGGTGGGAGATACTAGATGATAAATAGATGAAAAGATACTCCTAGTTTTACCTTGCGTTTTTTTTAAGCAATAATTTATGGTCACAATTTGATTTTTTGTCTATAAATTTTTTGCCTTATATTTTAAATAAACAATATTTATGTCATTTTTTTATGTCAAGAATATCTTTATTTTCCCGTTTTTTCAATTAAAATTGATAAATAATTTACGGAGATATTTGCAAAAAAGCAGTTTTTGCAATAATTTATAAATTTAATTAATTTTTTTATTAACAAAATAAAATGATATTAATACATTTCAACATTAAGAAATTACCGTCCTTTAAATTTGTGCGAAATTTCCCCCCGATCGGTCAAATAGTTTAAAAGTTATTCAATTTGTTTATCCCTGGGACTAATTATTTAAACCATTAAACTTGCCCTATGAATGATGCTAGAGACATTTAACAAATTTCATAGGATTCTTTAAGACTTATACTATCTCATAAATTAAATGAATATTGAGTTTTCATCGAAATTATTTACAAAATAAACATCTGAAAAAAGGGAATGTTTTTTACTTATAAACAATTGAAATATCTTCTATATTTTTCAAGATACAGACTTGTACCTACAACCATTAGATATCTGGTAAAAAAACTTATATTTAACAAAAAAAATAAACCTTCTATGAACAATAGGAACGAAGTTAGCGACAATTTTTTTGTTAAATATATCTCCATTGTTTATAAACATTAAGAAGTAAAATTTGCACAAATTTTGAATGAAAATCTAAACTTTATATTGAATTTTATGGCTATAAAATTCATCCAATTTTTCGAAACTTACAACCTTTCGAAACGAAGTTACTTTCGAAAGATCGACATGGGAAAGTGGAGGGGAAACTGTTTTAGCTCCTCGCTGCAAAATTTAATATTATGGTTACGCATTTATCATTCAAAAGCTTCAACAGTTCTGTAGGAATTTTATCAGGTCCATTTGCTTTTCCATTTTTAGCGTTTCTTATTGCGTTTTCTACTTCTTCTTTCAATATGTCTGGCCCAGTTGCATTGATTATCTGAGTTAAGTTGTTTCTATCATCTTCAAATAAATCATTCAGGTATTCTGTCCATCTTTTTATTTTATTCTCTAGATCTACAATAAGATTTCCATCTTTGTCTTTAAGTTTACCTATTTGGCATGTCTTTATGCTTCCTGTTATCTCTTTTACTTTTTTGTGCATATTGAACGCATCGTACTTTTTCTCATAGGTTTCCATTTCTTCACATTGTTCTTTAATCCACTCCTCTTTGGCTTCTTTTATTCTCTTTTTTATGTGTTTATTTATTTGTTTGTATTTGTCTGGGTAATTCTTCATCTTTCTTCTTTGTTCCATCAAGTCTAGTATATCTTGTGCTATCCACCCATTATTCTTTGTTGTTGTTTTTGTAAGATGTTTCTTTCCTGCTGTTTGTATAGCTGTATTTATGTACTTTAATTTTTGGTTAACGTTGTTTGTATCGGTAATTTGTTGCTGCACTGAACGGAGATTTTCATTTATTTCTTCTCCTGTTTCTTGACGTAAATTTTTGTTTCTAAGTTTATTTAAATCTAGTGCCTTTCTGTGTGGTCTTCTAATCTTTTTTGGTCTCGCCTCTATCACAGCAACTACCGGGTTATGATCTGAGCCTATATTAGCTCCTGGGTACGTCTTAGTACATTTAACAGCATTATGATACCTCCTTGCTATCATAATGTAGTCTATTTGATTTCTCACTATTTTTTCTTTGGTATGTTGTGGAGATGCCCATGTATATAACTGTCGAGGAGGTAATTTGAAAAAGATATTTGTTATTACGAAGTCTTCACTTTGGCAAAATTAAATCAATCGATCTACTCTGTCATTTCTGTTTCCAAGCCCATATTTTCCTACTTGTTCTCCTACCTTACCTTGACCAACCTTGGCATTAAGATCGCCCATTAATGTCGCACAGATGTTAATGTATGGAAAGACTGACTTAATAAGTAAAGACAAATAACCTGCAACAAAAAGGTTTAAACCTGACAGTGAAGTCGAATAAATAAACCAAATTTTAACTTTTAAACCAATGTATGTAAAGAAAATAAAAAAATTAAAGTTCAATAAACATTGCAAAATTTAATAAGACAAGCGATGAAAAAATCGACTTATTTTATCAAAGCAGTAAGGCAGATTAGATTAATATTGTATATCATATTTGTAAGAAAAATAGAATAAAAATCAATATTGTTAATTATAAAAATACAAACAATTATAATTAATATAAGGAATATAATGTAATGTACCTATGTGTAATATAATGAATTACCTGAAATTTAATTTATAAAATATATAAGTATTATTACATCATTGATAAAAAATAAAAAAACATATGTTGATTTTCCGGGATTTTCCGAGATTTATGGGGGGTGAAAATTATGTAATCATTATTAATACTGCGACAGACTATTCGAGCAAATTAAAAAAAAAATAAGTATTTAGGGTGAATTTCAAATGGACTCAATTTTTCCGAGTTTTCCCATATTTTTCGGCCAGTGAAAACTATGTAGTTATTCATATTTCGACGAGCTACCCCAGAATGAAGAAAAGAAGCTTGCAGCTGCAAAGGAAGCCGAGATAATGTAAATTTTTCCTACGTGTTGCAATTTGAAGTTCCGATGCCGAAAAAAAAAACGGAGCTGAAACAGATATCCTCTCCACTTTCCTATGTCGATCTTTCAAAAGTACCGTCGTTTCGAAAAATTAGATAAATTTTATAGCTATAAGTTTCAATATAAAGTTTAGATTTTCGTTCAAAATTTGTGCAAATTTTACTTCTTAATGTTTATAAACAATGGAGATATGATTTTTTTATAAATAGTCACTAACTTCGTTCCTATTGGTCATAGAAGGTTTTTTATTTTTTAATGTGAGCTTTGTTACCAGCTATTCAATGGTTGTACGTACAAGTCTGTAGCTTGAAAAATATAGAAGTTATTACAATTGTTTATAAGTAAAAAACATACCCCTTTTTCAAACGTTTATTTTGTAAATAATTTCGATGAAAACTTAATATCCATTTAACTTCTGAGATAGTCTAAGTCTTAAATAATCCTATGAAATTTGCTGAATGTGTCTAGCATCATGCATAAGGCAAGCTCAATAGTTTAAATAATTAGCCTCAGGGATAAACAAATTAAATAACTTATAAAATATTTAACTGATCGGGAGGAAATTTCGCACAAATCTAAAAGATGGTAATTCCTTAATGTCTAAATGTATTATTACCATTTTATTTTGTTAATAAAAAAATTAATAAAATTTATATATTAGTGCAAAAAACTGCTTTTTTGCAAATCTGTAAATTATTTATCAATTTTAATTACAAAAACGGGAAAATAAAGATATTCTTGACATAAAAAAATGACATAAATATTGTTTATTTAAAATATAAGGCAAAAAATTTATAGACAAAAAATCAAATTGTGACCATAAATTATTGCTTAAAAAAACGCAAGGTAAAACTAGGAGTATCTTTTCATCTATTCATCATCTAGTATCCCCCACCTATGTCTTAAAAGCTTCAGATATCTGCGAAACATTTTTCCACCTTTTTTTTTAACCAGACTGGGCTATTTGTTTTTAAGTAAGACATATTTAGAAGTAATTAAAAAAAACATACATTTATTAAATAAAAAATATCAGTTAAAAATATATTATTACTCTTATTCATAGCAATATCTATTTCTTATAACCAAATTGATCTGCAGCGCAATATGTAGTTATCTCACTGTATTTTGTATCACTTCTTTCAAATTGTGTCCTCAATTATAAACCCATATATTGTATTGTATATTTCTCCAAATTAAAGGTGATTATAAAAGCGATTTACAAACGCTCTTTCAAAGGATCAGATTTGTACAGGAAACGTTTCTAAATTATGCATTGGAGTGAAGAAATTATGCATCGTTACAGTCACAAAACTCTCAAATGCAATTTCAATTTCATTTCACTCAAATTAAGCCCCAGAAAAACCAAAACAAAATAAAGGACAATTTAATTAAAATAAATTGATAGGGTTTAAATTCACTTGAAGTTAAATTGACTGTTAATGATAAGAGAAGGTTGATGGGTATACTGAATATAATTATTCATTATTAAATTATAATTTCCGTTTTTTGAACAACTTTCTATTATTTTGATGCCTATTGGGTACCAATTTAAATCATCTCCGCCATGACAATATTGTTTGTTAATGTTTTAACGAATCCCATGAATTATTAGAAGAAAATCACCTCCTGGTTAACGAGCAAAGTGGATTTCGACAAAATCGAACTACTAATGATAACCTCATTAATTTAGAATCTGATATTCTTGAATCTTTCGCGAACAAGCAGAAAACTATTGCAGTATTCATAGACATTACAAAAGCATTTGACACAGCATGGCGTTACGATATTATCAGATCATTACACACTTGGAATATTAGAGGTAGTATCATTAATTTCATTTCAATTTTCCTTAATCAACGCAATTTTTAAGTAAGAGTCAACCACTGCACATCTTCAACAAGACGTCAAGCTAATGGCACCCCTCAGGGGTCTCTAATAAGCGCAACGTTATTTTTCATTGCCATGAATAATATTATAGCATCAAACTCCAGCTTAGTTCGTGGCAGATTATATGCGGATGATCTGGTATTAGTATCTTCAGGGAAAAAACATCTCATCAGTACAGCGTCACTTACAAACCTCACTTATTATATATAAAATCATTATTTTGACGACTTTCGGCAAGGTTGCACATGCCATTGTTAAGTCAGGTAGTAACGATTCTTGTTGATGCTTTAAGTAGACTGTCTTACACTAGCAATTGCTTTTGCTGCGTAGTAATTCAGCATATGCATATATTCCCATGTATGCGCTTCTACTATATAATTGGACAGGACTTCAGTATTTACAATTTGTAACAGTGTTCCTAGTTACTTAGAAGAGTTTATTTTTGGTAGCAGTGGTCTGCTAAGTGGGTTTATTGTTTATTGTATATTGATCTCGTTTACCAGACTATCACAAAAATCTTTATTGTCCTGCTGTGGATTATCAGATTGAGTTTATTGTCCGAGAAGCTCAGGAATTTGCTTATTAGTGATTTTATGAGGAACGTGATCTACAACTAGCTCTTGGTTAGAATCTAATGTTCGATTTCGCTTCTGATCGTATCGCGTCCACTCTCTGGTATATGATTGTTTTTTATAATTACCCGGTATTTGTCTACTACACGTTTTTCAGATACTTGGAGCTCTTACTGCAAAATTACTTATTTACTGCAAAATTTATCATACAGCTGTTGTCGATACTTGATTGTTCCTTGACCGACGTTTCTTATCTTATAATAAAAGCAAAAAATATTTTCATTTATGAACAGTCTATTTTGATGGGCCTCCTCAATACCCTTTCACTGACGTCTGACATGCTGTCTCGTTTAGCTCCCAGACGTGCCCTGTCTATAAGCTGTAGCAGACTGTACTTATCATTACGGAACACATGGCCCAGGTATGACGCTTTCCTCCTTTTAACAGTTGTTAACAATTCCACCTTTTTACTAATTCGTCTTAATACCTCTGTGTTGGTCACTCTGTCTGTCCAAGGTATTTTCAGTATGCGTCGATACAGCCACATTTTTAGAGCCGCTAACTTCTTTATAGTTGCTGCTGTTAACGTCCACCCTTTAACTCCGTAAAGTAGCGTAGAGAGTACGTAGCATTTCGTGGCACGCCATCGAAGGTTAACGCTTAGGCGGCGGTTGCTTAAGAGCTTTCTCATTTTGATGAATTTGGATCTTGCTATTTCAATTCGGATCTTAATCTCTACGTCTGGGTCCCACATCATTTACTGTATATCCCAGATATTTAAATCGGTATACTCTTTCAATACGTTCGGCTTCAATATTCAGGTCGATATGTTGAATGTTCTTTTTACTGATCACCATAAATTTAGTTTTCTTTCTATTGATCTTCAGTCCAAATTGGTTGCCAGTTGTATTTACTCTATTTAGCATCATCTGTAAATCTTCGATGTTATCGGCCAGTATAACAGTATCATCTGCATATCAAAAATAACTTATTGGTACGCCATTAACCTTGATGCCTTAGCTGTACTCTTCCAGTGCCTCTAGAAATATTTGTTCCGTGTACAGGTTGAAAAGCAGTGGCGAAAGAATACAGCTTTGTCTAACCCCTCTCGAAATGGTTACGTTTTTACTCACCATATGTCCATTATTCATGTGGGCTGTTTGATTCCAATATAGATTTTTTATAATCTAGATGTCCTTAGTGTCAAGTCCTGTAAGATGTAATAGTTCTATGAGTTTGTCATGTTTGATACTATCGAATGCTATCGAGGCAACAAATAAAAGATGGAATTGCAAAAGGAAATCGAACATATTAAAGGAATATCACAAAGATGGATGAAGAATATACAGTTGAGAACCATATATATATAGTAGTAAATACGTCGATAGGATAAAGAACAATAACATATAAAGAGTTAGAAAAAATCGATAAATAATCTGTAATGGGAAGAGGATGATCGGCAAACATTGGCTTTTAACTTGAGTTTAGAGCTAACAGTGGGTTTTCCAGTTTTTAATTATAACATGAGGCAGGGTTATACTTCTGTAAGACTTTATTTTTCGCATTAGTATTTCAGGTTTTATAAACGTTGAGGTAAATATCCTGTTCTTAATACAATGTTACACAACTGTGTACCATAAATGAGGGGCTTTCTTGCCTATTCTTTCAGGATTTTTGCAGTAATTAGTTCTGACTTATAAGATTTTGTAATATTTAATATGGATATTATTAACGTCGTTTAATTTTTATTAATTTAAAGTTGGTAGGGAGATTCAGTTAAAGCTATATTTTGTTGTTTACGTTTATGTAAGATATACATCTGCAAGATATGATTGTAAGACAGTTATTAGTTGTTTTGCAAATGTTTTGGCTTTTCCTTTATTACATTTTATCCATGCTTTATCGTCAAAGCAAATAGTCGGAGAAGTAACTTCTGTAGGCGTAAGTTGTCAGAAATAGAAATATGTTTTATTGTTTTGATGGTTATTTAGTATTTAAACTACGCTGAAGCTTTGTTCTGATTTGTTTTGTCATGTGGTGCACTCACCGGCTGCTACCTATGTATTTGCTTTCGTTTTTCAATAATTTTGATTTGGTTATATTGGGTAATTCATGATTAGGGCGACATAAATCAACATAAATAAAATTTAATTATAATTAACTGTAATGCTCAAAAGCTAATAAACAAAAAAAAATTAGACTTTTTATAAATTTTACCAAAACATTTAACCCTTATCCGGGCAAGGTAAGTCCAACGGGCCCAAGACGCGATTTATTTTATCATAAACTCATAAAAAAAATTCATTGGATTTTATGCATCATTAAATTTATTTAGAAGTATGTTTCCTTCAACATAGTCATAAACTATTTAAAATATTCATTATCATTATTAAAATTATTGCGTCGAAAAAATTTTGTCACGTAAAGAGGCAAAACGAGCCCATCGGACCCTATTTGTATTTATACCTAAAGTCTAAATCTTTGGCAGTCAGGTATTGTTTTTTTGGACTTTTATGATTTCGGAAATACGATATTAAAGCCTTAATGTGTAACAAACAATGTAAACATCTCTTTGATGTGAACATCAAAGAGATGCTTACAATAGTTGCTATATCTATTCTAAATAAATTTAAAAAAAAATAATCATTGTTGCAATGCAATAATATTGTTAGGTAGATACCTATACATAATTTGAAATAAGTAATGCATGTGCTATCATTCGATTGATATCGATGTTAGTGTCGACAACTAAGCTCCTTAAATTATATTGAATTACAGTGAAAGTAAATAATGCGAATAAAATATCCAGAAAACCATTATTAGCTGCAGAACTGCAAGATATTGCTAATAATTTATGGAATTCCGATGATGAAGAATCTCCTAAAGTAGGTGGCATTGAAAGTGACTCTGAAATTGAAGATCATCTTTCGAAAGCAAGTAAAGAGCATGATCAGCAAGTAGTATTGAGTAAAAATGAAGAAGAATGTGTAGCTACAAGTCTCCAGGTTTCAGAGTGTGTAATTTTTTAAACTAAGGATGGAATTAACTGAAAGAGTCAACCACAACCGACAGGACGTATGAGTTCCTGTGACATAATAAAAAGCAAAGTGCACAATGTAATGTTGTTTGTGGATGAAAAACTTGTGAATGAAATAGTGGTGAAGTGCACAAATAAAGAAGCCGAAAAAGTCCTGGGGATAGAGAACTGGAAATATTGCGACTCTACAGAGCTGTATGCCTTTATTGGACCACTACTAACTGCAGGGTACCTAAGTGACAACATTCATAATGTAGATATATTTTGTAGTAAGTTTTATGGACCTACTATATTTAAAGCTACCATGGGGTTAAAACTATTTAAAAATTTGCTAAGATTTGTTCGATTTGACGATAAGGACATGAGGTCTAAATGAAGAAGAAACGACAAATTAGCAGCAATACGCGATGTGTGAAATCAAGTAAACCAAAACTTTTGGAAATACTCTTTACCAGAAAAAAATATAACGGTGGATGAGCAACTTGTTCTGTATCGAGGTAAGTGTCCTTTCAAGCAGTATATGCCTTCAAAGCCAGATAAGTATGGCATGAAAATATGGTGGGCCTGTGACTCGGAAACATATTACTCTTTAGGTGGAATACCATATACAGGAACTAACGGAAATACAGTAGCCAAAGGTCTTGCATCTCAAGTTGTAAAGCAACTAGTGAAGCCTTATTATGACTCCAAGAAGAATGTGACTTGCGATAATCATTTTACTGATCTTGTTCTTGCACATGATTAACTGGAAAATTCTTGTGAGTACTGTAAGACAAAATAAGAGATTTGTTTCTCGGGAATTTCTACCAAACAAGAACCGTTTAGAGAAATCTTTTATTTTCGGATTCACTTTAAAAGCATATCTTGTTTCTTACATTTCAAAAAAACAAAGAAGTGTCCTAGTCCTGTCTACCATGGATCACGATGCTTACTGTGCAGATGATGTTGACAAAAAACAGATATGATACTCTATTATAATAGTACAAAATGTACTAATGTGTCGATACGCTAGACCAAATGGTTCATAAATATATGTGCAAAAGACGAACCAACCGTTGGCCTCTTGCATCTTTTATAAATATTTTAGACGTTGCTGAGGTAGCCTCATTTATTACTTGAACAAATTTACATCCAAAATGGAACGAAAATAATAATGAAAAGCGAAAATTGTTTCTTACAACGACAGCAGAACAACTAGTGTTGCCTCAAATTTTGAGAAGAAAATCAAGGGGCCTACAATGGGAAAAAACACTGTATTGAAAAATGCTTATAGGAAGTAGAACCACACAATAAAAAGCAAAACTAGAAAAACCTCCAGTTTAAGAAGAAAAAGGTGTCACATATGCCCAACAAAAGAAAAGGAAACAAAAACAAATTTGTGAAATATGCAGTAGAAATGTGTGTAACGATCACAGTTTAAATAAAAAAGTATTGCAATAAAGAAAAATAAATGACTAATCTATGGTTTTTTTATTTTTATTGTTTTTTTAACTTAATATTGAATAATAATTTAATTTGTCATATCAATTTGTTGTTCTAGTTGGGAATAAGCTAATCTTGTGGCTTAGTCTTAACTAAAATAGTAAATTGATATGACAAAGTATTAATTTGTAAAAGTAAAATAATAATATTCTTATCACTTATGCGTTTTAATAATTTTGTAAAGATTGTGTTTGTCGGTACTTTATACATGAGCTGCTAATTATCACAATCTTTTCTCATAAGGGTTTTTACTCAAAAATGAAAGGCAACAACACCGTAATCTTTTTCCAGGGTATGCGTAAACATCAACCCCTCTCTTCAAATAAAATGGCCTGGTAGATTTACAAAAGTTTTTATTTATTTATTGTTTTTATTTGTCTCTAAATGTTTATTACTTATGAATAAATATTTTTTCTACAAAAGTTTTCTTGCATTTCATTATTTTGTGCAAATCATTCAGGTAGATCGCACCCTCGAGGTAGACCGCATACTATAGTAGCATCTTTTTTTTAATCTGGACAATTTAAATTTAACTTTATTAAAAAATCAAAAAAGAATATTAGAAATATATGGATCAATATGAATAGTACATTCAAGAACAGTGGTGGGCCCAACTGACCCGAGTTGCCCGGTTACGTAAGTAAAATGTGTTGCCCGGATAAGGGTTAATACAAAGGAATTGTACTGTTCTGTTTGGTTTTGTTAAAAAATGTTATTTTTGACTTAAAGATACACTAGATTCAAGAAAAAAATAAATAAAACCTATAATTGGTATATATTAGAAACTCTTATTTTCATATAAAATTTATAAATGTTTCTTTTGCGAAATACGTTACAAATTTCTCTCAAACCCTTAACATACAATGTCGAAAGAACCGGGCAAAAATATGAAATGGAAGTAAAAACGAAAGCACACTTTTACTTCGTTATCAATGGAAACTTTCGAATCAAAGACTTTTTACAGCGTTCCATTTTTTTCGTCAAATAACGTGCACAGGACCTCGAACTCGATTTAGTTATCAATAAAAAATAAACGAATGGGAACGTACGGTATAAGGCGGACATCGATGAACTAAATAAAAATCATCGGTGATCAGATACCAAACGAAATGGTTTTCGTGAGATGGTTTTTAATGGGATGTATTTGTTTTTACTTTAAAAAAGTTATTTAAAAAAAAACATCTAAAATTTAAATTAAAATCAGTTTTGCACCTTATGTTCTCTTGCCAGTTAAAACTGAGCAAATATCCAATAACTGTGAATTAATCACAAAATATAATTTGTGGTATATTGCTAACAGATGTTAATTGCTAACAGATGATAAAATTAATGGTTAAAATAAAGGGTGATTCATTTAGAGGTACTTTTTTGGTAGGGATTTGATTGGAGATTGTGCATTAATACTGCCAAAGTGACATTTCGCTTTTATTTAGTATTGTTTGACATTTCATGATGGAAATACTTAGCCCGGAACAGCGTGTACAAATTATTAGAGTAAGATCCCAGAGCGATCAGACATAACTTATTTTCACACAGATGAAACCTTAGAGTCTCAGTAGCGTCTCGCGTGCTTTGAATACCTTCGTATTTATGAAACTTGCTGAATGACACCTGGCCAGGTACCAGGTGAGAAAGGTAACTAAAAATAAGAGCTATTTAACTTAAATTCACATAACTGATTTTTATACATATTTTGTAAAATATTATTTTAAAAATACTGTAATAAGTGTCAGACACTTGTCATGGACCAGAAATTTTGTCAGACTCTTTAAAGCTCCACTAAAATTAAATGAACTTTACTTACTTTTACATGTCTGATTTTTAAATATGTTATTAATGGAACTATAATAAAGTTTTATTTAATCAGTCAGATAAATTAGAATGACCAAATATCCCTCAAACACAAAAATTTGTTAACCAGAAGTATGAGCGCGAGAGTGCTGTGCTTGCATTTCAGAGTGAGTGAGACGTCTATAACTCGGTTCTTCTTCTTTAACTCACAATCTGTTACACTCTTCGTTATTTTTGATCAATATTTCTCTCCTTAGATCAAAGGCTACGAAAGAGGCCTTCGTCGTGAGTCTATTCAATTTGATTTCAACATTTCTGGCTCCGATCAAGTTAGACCGTTAGATTTTTCGCAAGAACTCAAAAATATCAATTTCAAACAGGCCCTCGTTGATTTTTTTATTCAACACTAGGCATCTGATGAAATGGTGTCATTTATTTGGAATAATCGGATGTTAATTAATTCTAAACAATGTCATTCTTACATCGTTGATAATAATAAAGTTTTATCGAATGTTGATGACAATTTATCTTGTCCTGAACATGAAGAAGCTGACACTAAAATTGTTTTTTATATTTGTAATGTAGACGTTAAAGCAAATTTTGTTATTAGATGTTCTGATACTGACATTGCGATAATTATGTTACGATATATGCGTATCTAATAACGAAGAATTCGATCGCAAAAATTTAAAAAATTTTGATGCTAGCAGTTTACCACCATGCTAAAGTGAGTTATTCTAACAATTCCGCCGTGCTAATTACATTTTTAGCATATGGAAGAATGCAAATGCAAAACAACCAACCATTCTAACTCTTGAACACAATGGGTAGAGATTAGAAGAAAACCAATATCACTTTCATTGGTTTGATGGTGACCAATTACCAGCAAACGTTAATGTATTACTTCAAACTTCAGGTATTATACTTTGATTTCAGGTTTAGAATTTATTATGTTTGTGATTTTTTGCTTTTTAATTCTTTGAACCATTTTTGCAGAAGAACCAGCCAGCAACAAGATAACTGATAATGATGAAGATGATGACTCGGATGAGCAGCATCATGATTGGTTGAATGATGAAAATTGTAATAATTGCGACAATGAATATGATGATTAAAATATAGAAAAATGTTTGTTTTAATCAATCCCAGTTAAAGATTTCTTACAAAAATTATTTTTTTTTATCCTAACTAGTATCTTTTTTACAATAAAGTAAATATAATTTCTTATGAAACTAAATTGCTCCGTTTTAATTAATTATCCCAAATATATTCAATACATTAATTTACTTTAATATTTATCTTAATGCTAGAGTTCATTATATTAAAATAGAGATGCAAAAATATTTAATTGGATCGAAAACAGTAAGTATTCTTAATGCATTTGAATTTTTTACTCTGAGACTCATACGCACAGCACTCTCGCGCTCATACTTCTGGTTAACTAATTCTTGTGTTTGAGGGATGTTTGGTCATTCTAATTTGTCTGACTGATTAAATATAAATTTATTATAGTTCCAATAATAACATATTTAAAAATCAGACATGTAAAAGTAAGTAAAGTTCATTTAATTTTAGTGGAACTTTAAAGCGTCTGACAAAAGTTCTGGTCCATAACAAGTGTCTGACACTTATTACAGTATTTTTAAAATAACATTCTACAAAATATGTATAAAAATCAGTTATATAAATTTAAGGTAAATAGCTCCTATTTTTAGTTACCTTTCTCACCTGTACCTGCCCAGGTGTCACTCTGCAAGTTTCATAAATACGCAGGTATTTAAAGCACGCGAGACGCTACTGAGACTCTAAGGTTTCATCTGTGTGAAAATAAGTTATGTCTGATCACTCTGGTATCTTGGACTATATTAAGTTGTATTTTGAAAATGGGAGTTCTGTGAGGAATGTGTTTCGTGCGCTTAGGGCAATTTATGATCCACATAATCGGCCTACCAAATGTACAATTCGCTTTACGATTAGTAAGTTTGAAATCCAGTTTTTGTTATTAGATGACACCTAACCAAATAGACCACGTTAAGCACGTACTGAAAACAATAAAGAGGCGGTAACGGATAGTGTACTCGATAATAATGAAGAATCGATTCGTCGCCGTTCTCAACAGCTTGGCTTGTCATATGCAACAACTTGGCGTATTTTACGTAAGGATCCGAGTCGTCACCGTTTCAGTCGATGGGTTCTTGATAAGCTTTCAGAAGATCCACTGTTTTCGAGAAAAATTTTGTGTTCAGATGAGGCCAATTTTTGGTTTAATGGGCACCTTAACAAACAAAATGCCCGTATTTGCGGTGATAAATAATGATAAAGAGGTTCAAGAGTTACCATTACACCTTAAAAAAACAACAAGATGGCGTCACTTGCCGTACAGAACGTGAAAGCATGACTTCGCTGCGAGAACGATTCGTTTGAACAAATTATTGCAAGCTTTGATCAGTGAATTGGCCGCCTAAATCCTGTGACATCTGACATCTATACCCTTTTTTTGGGGCTACCTAAAGTCCAAAGTCTACATGAATAAACCAAATACGATTGAGGCATTGGAGGCCAATATTACTCGAGTCATTGGTGAAATACCAATGGAAATGCTGGAACGAGTTATCGAGAATTGGAACTTCAGAATGAACCAACTTAATCGTAGTCATGGCCAACATTTAAAAGAAATTATCTTTAAGAAGTAATTGTAAAGAATGGTTCTTTTGTATGATAATAAATATTTTCAAATAAAATTTTTTTTATTGTTTTTTTCTTGTTGAAAAAAGTACCTCTAAATGAATCACCCTTTTTATCTCAAAATAAAATTAATAAAAATGGCGTTCAAGTTATAAATAAGAGAGTAAAACTGTGAAAGATTTCACCCGTCGACTTCAAAGAATAACCAAATTCAGGACGTGACATTCCTGAAGTCAAGTAAACGACATTTTCCTACTTTTTGCATGCAAAACAGTCCATATAATTTATAATTATATTGTTTTTACGTAACTTGTAATAAACTTGTGTTATAGTCATATAGTTTTAAAGTTATTTTATGCCACCACTTGTACTTGCGGCGCTAAGGAAAATTTCATTCAAACTATTAGGCTCTCAAAGAAATCCTAGTGAGGATCCCTGATCTAACCTATAATAGTTTCTTAATAATGGGGGTAACTACAATTTTTTTAGTAAAAAATGTAAAAAGCCAAATTTTATTATATATAGATCGGTTTAAAACGTTCTCCTACGTCTTCCGATCCCCAGTTGCCCCTCCTCTCTATTCATCCATAAGTCTTCTTCTATGTCTCTGTCTTCTATTTCTCTATTAATGCCTTCTCTTAAACTAAGGCAGGGTCTTCCTCTTTTTTTTTCTACCGTGAGGGGTCTACATTAAGACTTGTTTTGGGAGACGTTCTTTAGAAATTCTCTGTACACGACCGTACCATCTGAGTTATTGGGTACGAATATCGTCTATTATTGTATGTTTTTCTTTCATAATTTCTCTTATTCTGTTGTTCGTTACTCTGTCTGGTCTAGATTTTCCAGCGGACGTCTCCAGAATTCCATTTCCGTTGCCTCAAGTTTTCTCTTGTATCTTTCCTTTATTTGGCATACTTCACTACTGTAGGGAATTATACTTTTAATGATTGTGTTATATATCTTGTGCTTGTTATTATTAGAGATTGATTGATCCCAAAGGATACTATTGAGAAGGGAAATTTCTTTTCTTGCATATACTCAAGATATTATTATTTCCAAATTTTATTATTTCTAAAAAAAACGAAAAAAAACTACATACATTTTTAATTTGAACTTAAATATTGTAGACCAAATAGCAATGCGAATAAACGAAATCTAAATACCTTTTTAACTCAAAACAATATAAATTACAGATACCCCCTTTCGCTTAGTAGGGCAGTATAAAAGTTAGCGATTACGATAAAGTGTTCTTTCTAAATATGGTAAAATTAATATAGGAAGTCAAGCCTCATACACTTATTTATTATGCAAATATTAAATATTACACCAGCTTCTATCATTACCTTCTAACATTATCTTCTCTTAAATTGCAACGCGCAGTTATTACTATTTTTAAAAATTTTTGGAGTGTGATTGTGTCTTGATGCAACGACTAATGCAGCCGAAACTCTAAGAGAAAAAGAAAAACTAAAGAACTTAGATTAAGCATCAAAAGTAATGAGGGAAAATTATGACACCGGACGCTTTCACTTCTGGATTATATTACTTCTACTTCCGGCTTGTACTAAATTAAGCAATATTTATTAAGAAAATACGTAAATATTATTACGTGTTTTTTTTATTTCCACGTTATCGCAAAATAAACCTGGATGGGTAGAAAGGAAACTCAGAAGTTGGGCGCTACTTTGGATAATGTAAAAATTAACCCAAGGGCCAAGAGCAAGTTTTGTCTTGGAATTTCAGTTAAACGAAGAATTGGAGGTTAAAAGACGTTCAATATGCAGCCGGCTCTCAGGAATACCTTGAAGGACACGCGAACGGCGAACGTTGGGAAATGGGTCAATATATCTAGACTAGAGATACTGAAGTAGTTTATGTAAAACCAAGTCAGAAATAAAGTAATAAAAATCGTAGTAACCAAACAGAAAATAGATTATACCGGAAATCAAAATAAATAGGAACTTGTTAGAAATATTTATTTATTTTTTAAAAGTAAGGAAAATTGTTAGAAAAATTAAAAATAAGAAGTGGTTACCTACTAGCTGTATTCAGTACTGGTTAACCTTTGTCAAGCGGCCCAATTTTACAATGTGAAAAGACGGCATAAGTAGAAGTACCTGTTATATATATTTTCTTAATAATTACTTGATATAAACGGAAATATTTATTAGTTTTAAAATAATATTATTTATTAGTAGCATAATTGGTTAAAAATTGTTGAATATTGCAATAAATAAATAATAATATTCGGTAATTTCATCTTGTTTCTTATGTAAACATAAGATATGCTCCTTTCTTATGTAAACATAAGAAAGGAGACCGAACAGACCTAAACAACTACCGTCCTATTTCCTTTTTGTCACAACTATATAAAACCTTCACAAGAATAATAAACAACCGACTAACCTATAAACTTGATAACTACCAACCAGTGGAACAGGCCGGATTCAGGAAAGGATACAGCACAATCGACCATCTACATGCGCTTAAAATCTTAATTGAGAAAACCAATGAATACAACCTTCCGCTGTACTTAGCATTCGTAGATTATTAAAAGGCTTTCGATAGCATTGAACACTGGGCGGTGGAAGAAGCTCTGGTCAATAGTAGCATAGATTCAAGATACCGACAATTGATACATGATATTTACCAAAACGCAACCATGACCGTAATTCTAATTAATAACAGATAATATAAAAGTTAAACGAGGAGTCCGACAAGGCGATATAATTTCACCTAAACTGTTTACCTTGACCCTCGAAGATATAATAAAATCAACAGATTGGGAAAACAGAGGAATATGTATTAACGGAAAGTACCTAAATCACCTTAGATATGCGGATGATATACACCTGATGTCCTCGGAACGACTAGAACTAGAATTAATGCTGAATGAACTACATGAAAAATCACTTCAAAAAGGCCTAAAAATTAAATTCAACAAAAGTAGTGACAAACACGGAAGACCAAGAGGCAATAAAAATACAAACAGGAAAAATAGAACAGGTAAATGAGTATATCTATCTAGGATAAGCAATTAGAGCTAACAGAGAAAATCAAACAGCCGAAATATCGAGACGAGTAAGAATGGGATGGGCAGCGTTCGGCAAACTTTCTTACGTTCTAAAACATCAAACAATCCCTCTATACTTACGAAGCAAGGTATATAACTCCTGTATAATACCGGTGCTCACCTACGGAGCACAGACATGGACATTTACACAGGCCAATTTGGATAGGATAAGGAAGGCACAAAGAGCGATGGAGAGACAAATGTTGGGTATATCACTTAAAGATAGAAAACGTAACCAGTGGATCAGAACCAGAACAAAGACAGTAGACGCGATAGAACAAGCAGCGAAACTGAAATGGAAATGGGCTGGACACAACGAACGTCTCCAAGACGGACGAAGGAACAATGCCATCGGAAAGTGGCGTCCATACAATGCAAAGAGATCAAGAGGCAGACCACAGATGAGGTGAAAAGATGACATCAAGAAACAAGGAGGTCCCACATGGCAGAGAACAGCTCAAGATAGGTAAATATGGAGAGAACTGGGGGAGACCTACATCCAACAATGAAAGGATAGAGAATAGGTTCAAAAAAAAAATTATCTTGTACTGATTTGCAAACAAATTAGATCTAGGTTTCTCGTTCGAAATTCTAAAATGTAATTCCTATAAGTGTTTAACAGGAACCTATGACATTTTTATAATATACAGAGTAAGAAAAAAAAATACTATACAATCCCCACGGAAGAGCGAAAACTGGACAACTGGAAACAGTTTTCGTTGGCGACAAAGAGAACACCAGGTTATAACATAGCATTTTTTGGCTACGGAAACAGCACCAGTATCCTGGGATATTAAAAACGGTGTTAAGGTACATTTAGACCCCAGAAAATTAAAGCAAAAAAACAAAAATAAATTGAACTAGGAACTATTCTAGTTCTTAACAACTATGATTGCAAACACACTAAAGTGTTGCGCATATTCATATTCAAAGTTACACTGAATGCCTAACTTACAGTTGACACCAGGTACAGTTCTTTGGCTCCTAATCACAATGACCATGGGCAGATGTCTATAAAAATTGCTCTAGCCTAACCAAAAGGTCAAACAGACAAGTGTTCGTTTCTGGAAGCGAAAATAAGGGCGAATCTAGCTTAACAAAGACGGGTTACCAATAAGTAAGTTAATACCATAAGCAAGCTTCAGTGTGGTTATAATGTAGGCAGATAATCAAGACATTGTTATGAAAAATTAATTTCGAACTTACAACTACTGGTTGAAATTCGCATTCACTCACTTTCTTCCACAAAACAAAAAAAAACAGGATGGCCATAGTTCCGCAAATACACTCCAGGATTATTCATAGCAGTAAATTTCCCATCTCGGGAAATTTTTAGAAGGACAAGAAATATAGTTAAAGCCAAAACGTTAATAAATTTTTTTGAAAACAAAGAACACTGATAGAATGTGAGTAAGTCATAATCGATATATAAAGAGTTCATTTCCAAAATCATGTTTCTAAGGGAACAAAAAAAATGTCATATTCAATAATCAATAATTTAAGATTATTGATGTTGGATGTAACAGATCTTAAAAATACGGCACTTAAGATTGAGCAGGAATACATTTTCTAATAGCTTATGTTATCCATTATCTGCAGTAACTAGCATTTGTGGTAATAAATCTTAATCTCAATGACAAAGATGCCAAAGAAAAAGATTAAAGTGTCATATATCATCAAGGTTGCGAAAAGTCTGATAACTACGAGTATTATAAACGAATAAAATAGTTCAGGAACAAAATTTGGGAAAAAAATTGTCACTTATACAACTTTAGTGTCACAATTAATCAATACAATAGCCAGCTATAGAATATATACGAAAGAAAAGAACTAGAAAACTAGGGCTCATCTTCTTTTAAAACTCAACAGCTTATCTAGCAGACGAATCCCCACATATTATCATCCCAGCCGTCTTTCTCGTGACAACTAATAAGGTCAAAACATAGTTTGAGAAATAAAAAGGTAAAATGAAAATAAGGAACCATTAAGAACTTGGCCATCATTGGTGGACGGTAATTGAATTCCAAAATGGTCGTTAAAAGAATCACAAATAAATATTTACCATTTTTCAAAAAAAGTCTAAAAGAATCAAAAAAATAAAGGGTTTTGAATCCTTAGTGGTTCAATTAACAGTACCGGAACTTTCCAACCTGGTTAAAGAAAAGGGTTCCCAAGTTGACATGCAAAACAATATTTTCCAAAATTTGACAGTTCTCAAAGAGAAATAACAATAGGCAGCAGCAGATCCTTTTACCTTAGCTTACACCATGTCACAATCAATCGAACAAAATCATATTGAACACAAATACATCAGAATCGAATGCTGTTATGCCAAAGTTTTCTATCGTATTATAAAAAGCTCAACCAGAATATTTGTTCTAATAAACTACCTAAAAATATCAATAAAATGTAAATTAAAAATATTATAAGCGAATGCTCACCAGAGGCTTATATCAAATCATGATTAAGATATATCCCAAGATAAAAAACCACAGATCGCGTATCTGTACGTACCATGGACCATCTCGAGAAAATAAAAATAAAATCACATAAAATGTTTTAGTATCAAAAACATATGCCTACTACAATACATCTGGCCATACAAAGGTATGAATTTACCAGAGAGAAAAGTCATAACAGTATTATCACTTTATATAGTCAACAATTTGTAAGTTAAAACCAAAGATAAATGATGTTTAATATTAAATTCTCCACTAAGAAAACAAAAGAAGCAACACCTGTAAAAGTAAATACCAAATATAATTTTTTTTTTGGCTGAAAACAAAATTGTTCAAACTCCTGGACTATAGAGGTGAGATCAAAGAAAAATGTTTCAACAGAAAAATAATCTGACCAACTAATTTGATGTTTGTGTTATTTTAATTTTCTTGTTTATTTTTCTTATAATTTCGTTGTTTGTTACGTGCTTCATCCAAATATATTAAAGATTATCCTATACTATATATTATTATGTACACCCGCAATTCAAATGCTTTTAAATCCTTCATACGCGTCCCGTTCAGTCGATGCTCCCATTCCATAAAGTAGTACCCCATTCCATATAGTATATAAATATTTGTTCTAATAAACTACCTAAAAAGATCAATAAAATGTAAATTAAAAACATTACAAGCGAATGCTCACCAGATGCTTATATTAAGTCATGATTAAGATATATCCCAAGATAAAAAAAAACTACAGATCGCGTATCTGTACGTCCTATAGAGCATCTCGAGAAAATAAAAATAAAATCACATAAAATGTTTTAGTATTAAAAACATATGCCTACTCCAATACATCTCGCTACACAAAGGTATGAATTTACCAGAGAGAAAAGTCATAACAGTATTATCACTTTATATAGTCAACAATTTGTAAGTTAAAACCAAAGATAAATGATGTTTAATATTAAATTCTCCACTAAGAAATCAAAAGAAGTAACCTGTAAAAGTAAATACCAAATATAATTTTTTTTTGGGTGAAAACAAAATTGTTCAAACTCCTGGACTATAGAGGTGAGATCAAAGAAAAATGTTTCAACAAAAAAATAATCTGACGAACTAATTTGATGTTTGTGTTATTTTAATTTTATACTATATATTATTATGTACACCCGCAATTCAAATGCTTTTAAATCCTTTATACTCGTCCCGTTCAGTCGATACTCCCATTCCATAAAGTAGTATCCAGTTTAACATTACTCGTACAAAGTAATTTTTCAGTTTACGTATTGGACATTCTTCGTGCTTTTCTCATAGGTACTTTCTAATCATTTAGGTAATGACGTATTGTCCCAAGATAACTAGTTGTTTTCGAATTACTCAATAGTTTTACCATTAATTGTCGCCTTTTATTGTTATTTGGTTGAGTTGAGTTGAGTTGACATTGAGTTTTTGATATCCTCACAAAATTTATTCCAGTCGTTTCGGTCTGTAGGGTTTTACTTAAAATTTCTTTAGATTATGCGTTCAAGAAGATGGGTGGCAATACGCAGCAGTGCTTTCTTCTTTTTTTATGGTAATTTTATCTGATACGTGTTTATTAATGCATATTTAACTTGTAGCTAATGATTTAAATCCAGTTTATAAGGTTAATCTGCCTTTTTTGTTTTGCTTTAAGGATATATTTGCTAATCGTGGCAGACTTTATAAGAAGCCTATTTATATTTTAGTAAAATATCCTCCTAAGATGGTTTATAACCATCCCTAAAAAACAAGCAGCAAAAGAGTGCTCTGATTATGGAACACGGAGCCTCATGAGTCATACTTTAAAAGTACTGCTGAAAGTAATACATAGGAGAATATACGAAAGGCTAGAGGAGGATATTAGCGAGACGCAGTTCGGGTTCCGAAATGGAATGGGTACTCGATAAGGACTATTTGCCATGAACATATTGATTCAGCGATGTCGGGATGTAAACCTTGATCTACACTTGTGCTTTGTGGACTACGAAAAAGCTTTCGATAAAGTAAGACATGAAAAACTAATATCAATACTTATGAATAAGCGCATCATCATCATTATCACGTAGCGCTACAGCCCTGGGTGGGTCTTGGCTGACTGTACAACTTTTTTTTAATTTGTTCGGTCTTCCATCAACCTAGGGTCAAATGGCATGTTCATTTTCCGGAGATCTGCTTGGATGTTATCTCTTCATCGTATTCTGGGACGTTCGAGTGGTCTTTTGCCTGTGGGAATCTCTTCCCATACCAGTTTTACAAGTATATCGTTATGCAGTCTGTGCACGTGCCCTGCCCATCTTAGTCGCTGTGATTTAATTTCTTGGACAATATCGGCGTCATTGTAGAGGGTTTTTAATTCGATATTGGTTCTGATCTTATACTGGTTTGTGGTGATGTCATGGCGAGGTCCGAAGTATTTTTCGTTCAAAGCGTCTGAGCTTTTCTTCGTTTGCTTTGGCCATGGTCCACGTTTCGCATCCGTATTTTATTACAGGTCTGACGATGGATTTATAGATTTTGATCTTTGAACTTCTTGTAAGATTTTTTGATTTTATGAGCTTATCCAGTGCGAATAGACAACGGTTTGCAGATTGGATTCTGTCTGTTATTTCTTTAGTAACATCGTTGCCAGATGTGATTACGGCCCCCAGATACTTTCAAAATTAAAGGTGTTGATCGTCACATTTTGTCCTATTCTGTCCCTTCGTTTCGTTTTATTTATACACATTTATTTGGTCTTCTCTTTATTAATCTTCAGCCCTACTTCACTTGTTGCTCCTTCCACCTTGTTGAAGATGTCTTTCGTGGATAGGATGGAGTCTCCAACGAGATCTATGTCATCTGCATATGCGAGTAATAGCTTGGGACCTTGAACCGATAGCAATTCTGTTTATATTTCGGCCGACCTCATGGCTTTCTCTAATACAAGGTTAAAAAGTAGTGGAGATAACGCATCACCCTGTTTGAATCCACTGTTGATTTCAAAGCTGCCAGACAGTTTATTATTTATACGTACTTTAGATATTCCACCCTTTATACAGACTTTGGTCATCCGAATGAGTTTCTTTGGTATTGAGAGCTCCGCCATGGCATTCCATACTTGGCTTCTTTCTACGCTATCATATGCCTGTCGAAAGTCTATGAAAAGGTTGTGTATGGGTCTGTTATACTCCCAACCCTTTTCTCAGCGTGAAGTTGTCTCAGCGTAAATAATTGATCTATTGTTGATCTGTTTGCCCTAAAACCGGTTTGATATTCGCCTAGGACATTTTCAGCATAAGGGATTAGACTACTAAGAATGATGTTTGAGAGGGTTTTAAATGCCGTGTTTAGGAGTGAAATTCCTCTATAATTCGCGCATTTTGTTTTGTCCCCTTTTTTGTGGATGGGCACTATTATGTTTTCCTTCCATCGTGCTGGTATCCTTTCTTCTAACCATATGTGCGTTATTAGCTGGTGGATTTGGCGATGTAGTGCGTCTCCCCCATATTTCAGAAGTTCTGCTGGTATATCGTCCGTACCCGGCGCTTTGTGATTTTTCAGCTTATTTAAGGCCTTTTGGGTTTCTTCAATGGAGGGATTTTTGACGGACATGTCCGCTGTGATATAGATCTCTTCTTTGTGCTGTTCTTCCAGTATGATGTTTAGAAGGTCCCTAAAATACTCTTTCCATTCTTCAGTTACTTCTTTACCGTCGATTATCATACAGCCTTGATTGTCTCTCAGGGTATGGATGAAATTGGTTCTATGTCCTCTTTTCTCAGAGGAAATTGCTTTATAGAATTCTCTGGAGCCTGGTTTGGACCGGTCTCTCTCCATAGCTTCATATTTTTGTTGTTTATTCTCTTTTGTTTGTGCGTATTATTTTTCTTGTTTCTTTTCGACAGTCGTCATATTTCTTTTTACTTTGGTTTGTTTGCAGTTGTATGCAAGTCTTCCTTACTGTTTGTATGTACAAACTACGTACCATTCGCTGTTATGTATTTTTAATATTATTATATGGAGCTGAGACTTGGATATTAAAAAAATGCAATTTAAAAAGAATGGAGGCTTTCGAACTCTGGTTATACCGTAGAATATTAAAAATATCATGGACTGATAGAATTACAAATAAAAAAGAACTGGAAAGGGTTGGTAAAGAAACAGAACTAATCACCACTATACAAACCAGAAAAATGGAATATCTAGGCCACGTGATGATGAGGGGACCAAAATATGAAAGTTTGAGACTCATATTCATAATACAGGAAAAGATTCAAGGAAGAAGATCTGTTGGCCGAAGGCCGAACTCATGGTTGAAGAATCTACGTGCTTGGTATCAATGCAGATCGATTGATTTGTTTAGAGCAGTAAGTTCAAAAATAAAAATAGCCATTATGATTACCAACCTCCGTAGCAAGACAGCACTCTAAGAAGAAGAAGAAAATATCCTATCTATCTCGAGTTATCTGTCATATATTCATGTCGAGACTTTCTTGGCCAGGAAGAACCTATGTATCAAGTTTACAAGGCTTTAAGACTTTCCTTCAAGAGTTATCCCAGAGGAAGATACACATATAAGCTACGACACGGTTTCAAGAAGTACTACCACTCGTAGATGAAAAAACATAGTGGCTAAAGACAAAATTCCTAAATGTCGCATGTATCGAAATATATTCTGTTTTATCACGTCCCAGTAGAATGTCTACTGTATTGTTTATTATTTATATTATTAGCTTACAATTCACCCAAACAAGGTACATTCAGTAGAAAGGTGTACATTCAGTTGTTTCTTTTATGACAATATTGATTAACATTATGATTTTAACTGTATTCTCTATTAAAAGTTTATTGTTATAGGTCGTCTGATCAGTATTTTTAGTCTTGTCATTTTTCTTAAATCATTGTATATATTAGTGATTAGTTACTGAGACTTCTTAATACTACTACTATTGCAATGTCTCTTTTTTCTAAGATAAAACTTGCGTTGTCAATTAGTAGAATTCAGAAGTTACTGTCGATTTATCTTCTGGATGTTAGTTTTAGTAATTCTTTGTTTGCTTTCATGATTATTCTAGTATTTACTATTTAAATTACTATTTAAATGAAAATAAGCCACAATTGCAGGTTAAATTAAGTTTATTGACGTTTCAATTTCCACTTCGGAAATCGTTTTCAAAATATAAACAGTATCTGATATACTAAAACGCTAAGCCCTTTTCTTGTCCACCACTTTACTCAAAAACCATATTAGATAACTAAAATATTTTTTCGGAATATTATTAGTATTACGTATGAGATTGTCAAGATATACTTTTGGTACAAAAATTCACTTCCGGTTTTGAGATGACCGGAAGTTAAAATTTACTTTAAGTTTTAGACCCCACAATGTATATATGGATCGAAAGGTCTCGTCGAGACGAATCTAAATATGTACTTCCGGTTGCGATTCGACACCGGAAGTGACCCAAAACGCGCATAAAACGTCAAGATAGAGCAAATCTGACACCGGATTCGTGATCAGCATGCAAAATTAACTGCTAAATGATATCCATGTCGACATTTGATGAAAGTAAATAAAATAAATCTTATATACTAAAACGCTAAGCCCTTTTCTTGTCCACCACTTTACTCAAAAATTATATTAGATAATTAAAATATTTTTTCGGAATATTATTAGTATTACGTATAAGATTGTCAAGATATACTTTTGGTACAAAAATTCACTTCCGGTTTTGAGATGACCGGAAGTTAAAATTTACTTTAAGTTTTAGACCCCACAATGTATATATGGATCGAAAGGTCTCGTCGAGACGAATCTAAATATGTACTTCCGGTTGCGATTCGACACCGGAAGTGACCCGAAACGCGCATGAAACGTCAAGATAGAGCAAATCTGACACCGGATTCGTGATCAGCATGCAAAATTAACTGCTAAATGATATCCATGTCGACATTTGATGAAAGTAAATAAAATAAATCTTATATACTAAAACGCTAAGCCCTTTTCTTGTCCACCACTTTACTCAAAAACCATATTAGATAATTAAAATATTTTTTTGGAATATTATTAGTATTACGTATGAGATTGTCAAGATATACTTTTGGTACAAAAATTCACTTCCGGTTTTGAGATGACCGGAAGTTAAAATTTACTTTAAGTTTTAGACCCCACAATGTATATATGGATCGAAAGGTCTCGTCGAGACGAATCTAAATATGTACTTCAGGTTGCGATCCGACACCGGAAGTGACCCGAAACGCGCATAAAACGTCAAGATAGAGCAAATCTGACACCGGATTCGTGATCAGCATGCAAAATTAACTGCTAAATGATATTCATGTCGACATTTGATGAAAATAAATAAAATAAAAATTTCATTTAAAAAACTCGATGTCGAGTTGGTCCGCTAGTTGTATATAAAACTAATGTTTGTAATTTGAGAACGATTTTCGAAGTGGGAATTGAAACATCAATAAACGTACTTTAACCTTTAATTGTGGCTTATTCCCATTTAAATAGTAATTACTTTAACATGCCACAAGAAAATAGCTTCAGAACAACATTCCATATCAATTTTTAAACCAATCTTCTCAACCATTTTAAACCAATTTTCATTCTCACTTCAATTCAACTATTGTGACATTTTGGTTTATCATTAATTCTGTTTTATTTAAATTTATTTTTAAACCAATTTTCCCATATTCTCGTTTAAGTTCCTTTAGGATATATATAGCAGGTGTAATTGGAAAAATTTCGCAAATTAAATGGAGCTGGGTAGGATGCGTGACACGACAGAAAACTCATGGAGATACCTTTGTCTAGGAGCGGATCCAAACAGACGGAAGAAGAAGAAGATATATTCTTATTTTTGTTATTATGGATATGTTCATTAATTAAAACTTAATTCTAATATTCGATGTCTTTTATTCTAACATTCTATATCAATTTTTCTTCAGCAGTCCAAGATATTTCTTTTAGGGATAGTGACAGTTAATAATAAGGATTCAGGTGTTCTTCACCTACATCGCAGAGATACTTATTCAAATAGCCATAAAAATATTGGCTACGCTGACTCACTTATATGAATAGTTAAAAAAAAACATTTTCATTAATAACTATTATATCATAGTTAATTGAAATACAAATTTAAAACAAATTATTTCTCTTACCAAAGCCACTAGATTTAAATATTTTCCTTAGAACATTTTATTTGGGTTAATCTTCTACTTTATACACCTTTCCAACAAATTTAGTGACCTCTATAGCTCGTAAAACTGACTGCAAGGAGGAAAATGGAGTAATAAACTTTAGGAGTATGTGAGAATTCAGAAAAAATATATGTGGTCGGTAAATTTTTTTAATAAAAAAATATATTATTCTTATACCTACCTTAAATGTTTTTTGTGATTCTGTTCGTGTTTCAGCGTCTAATGACATATGTTATTGTAAATTCATTTAATACATTTCTTAATTTTTTTTACTTTAATTTTTTGTGCTCTTAAACAAAATGTATATAATAAGTATATCTCTACTTTGTATTTATTACTACTTGTTAAGTTTAAGAATTTCTGGGCGACTTTAATGCGAAAACTGGCTTTAAACAAATGAATGAGAGCAATGATTGTTGAACTTCTCTTACTAAAAAAATTTATACAGGATAAACTCTTTTTTCGATAAAAAGCCTCAGCGTAAATAGACATGGAGAAGTACATATGGAACTGTCAAAAATAAAATGGATTTATATTACAGAGAGAAAAGAAATAATCAAAGACATCGAAGTACTCAACAAATTTTCAATAGGAAGCGACAACAGATTAATCCAAACTAAAATACGATTAAATAAAAAATATAAAGAACAAAGATAATCCTTAAAACACGCAAAAATATACGGATTCTTCTAGAAAACAACGATCTGTATGAAAATATACTAACCATACGTATACAAGACTTGGAAGACGAAATAGAATATGTAGAGCAAGTAAATAATGACATAACAAAGGCACTAAAGTAGAAACCCTCAATTTAGAAGAGTGATATCATAGTTTAAACGCCGAATATCCTCAAATTTAAATGTACACAGCAGCTCGAAAACTGCCTGTTTTCTCGATTGCAATTTGCGTTTCCTCATAAGAAATTACAGAATATATAAAGTAGTATATTTATTTGTGCTTCTCTATAGTAGATTTGACCAGAAGTTGTCGTACAGTGTAGCCAATTCTTGTTCACAAGTAGTAATTATGGTTATACAAAACCTGTATTCTTCCACGTAGCGATTATTACCGTCATAAAAATACAAAAAAACCTGATTTTTTCAATAGTAAAAATTAAGCACAAAATTGTAATGAAATAAATTTTATTTATATGTTCCGTTTCGTTACATATTTAAATTTATAAAATAAAAATCGATATTTTAAAACAATATTTTTCAATCGTTTGGCAACTTTGGAATTAGCGACGGAACCCCGTTTCAGTTCAGATCCACAGAAAACCGTAAAACTAGTTTTTGTCGAGCGAGTGCCCATCAACAATAGATTATTTACATTGGCGTTTCTGAGGGTAGGGTATTTTATGCGATAAGTTTGTGTTATTGATAAAACGTGTTATTGATAATACGAGTGTTATAGTTTGTCGTTTTATAGTAAATTTTTAGTTATATTCTGTGATTATTTGGTTTAAGTTTTATTGGAGTTGGACGAAAAACCGAGTTGTTCCAAGAGAAGACTGCAAAATTCTGATGTTGATTCCAAAAATGAAATGCCGCAAAAGAGACGGAAAATGTTAACGTCCGAAGAGAAGGTAATAATACGAAACGTTTATGAAGGAATTGTCGGCAGAAAAATAGAATTAAATGTTAGCCAAGCGGTCGACATTTGTAGCAGTTTAACAAAAGTATCCGTTAGCTGTATTTATCGTGTACTTAAAAATACATCGGAAAATAAAAAGCAAGAAAAAGGTAAAACTAGAGGTAGGAAAAGCATTGTTTTGGATGACGAGACAAGGAATATTATACGTCGAAAAATTCATTCATTTTATTTTCGGAGTGAAATTCCAACACTGAAAAATATTTCTCAAGAGCCCGAAAACGATGACTCCTTACCCAAGATATCTCGTAGAGTCTTAACCAGGACCATGCGTGAAATGAACTTTCGATATGTAAAACTCAACAGAAAAAGTATGCTATTAGAAAAAAATAAAATTATTGTGCGGAGAAGAAAATATTTAGAAGAAATACGCAAAATTCGCAGCACTGGACCCAAAATATGTTATTTGGATGAAACCTGGATTAACCAAGGTTGGAAAAGGTCATATAGTTGGAAAAGTTTGGCAAGATTTAAATGTCAAAAGTAAACGCGAAGCATTTATAGAAGGCTGATATACAGGATTAAAAGCTCCATCAGGAAAGGGACGGCGTTTAATCGTCACCCATATAGGAAGTGATACAGGGTTTCTTGATGATGGTTTTCTTCAATTTGAGTCGAAAAAAAAACAGGTGATTATTAAAGAAATTGAAAGGGAGGATTCAAGAATGGCTTACAGAAAAGGGGATTGCATACAAACAATCAATGCTCAAAATTTAGCTACTTGACATTGCACGGTTAAGGAAAATTAAATATCTTAAATATGCTGTAGATGAAACTACAAAAGATTATGGTGTCAAAGTTCTGCGTCTACCACCTTATCATTGCGAACTTAATCCCATTGAACTTATCTGGGAGCAAGTGAAAGGAGAAGTAGCACGCAATAACAAAACGTTCAAATTAAACGAAATTAAGAAACTTTTGATTAAAGCAATCCTCCATGTACCTCCAGAGAAATGGGCTAAATGTATAGGCCACATAATTAAAGAAGAACATCGTATGTGGGAACTTGACACTCATATCAAAGTTTTACTAGAGCCAATTATAATTACACCAGGTGGTGAAGATAATGACAGCGATAGCAGCACTGCATCTTCAGGTTTAGACAGCGAATAATATTTTCTAATAGTTTAATAAGAACATCAGCATAAAAAAACCAAAAACAAAAAAAACGAGAAGAACATAGTAAGTGTGTATAGTGTTTGTGTTTAAACACATCAAACATTATTTTTATTTTGTTTTTATAGAATTTTATTTTGCTTTATAGGATTTTATTTTGTTTTGTTTTATACTGTTTAAGTGTTTTGTTCATTTTATTTAATAAGACAATATGGCTCTTGGCGAACACCCATTTAAAAAAAGTATCGCGCCACAAGACATACCTCTGGGGTGGTGTGGAAACTGTCCTAAAATTTGTTTTAAAAAAATTTCATTGTGTAACTCTTTAAGGACGGGTCACGTCAAAAGACGTTTTAGCGTAACTTCCGCGACAGCCGGTTGGTATCAGTAAACTTTCTGCAAAATTACTTCTTTTTTATAGCTTTTTGTTTGTGGCATTCTGTATTTTTAGGGGAATGTAGGGAAACAGCCACAAAATATTTATTCATATGTTTATTTATTGACGTTTCGATCTCTATATCCAGAGACCGTTTTCAATTATACAAATGATAGTACTATTTATTTTCTATGGCTTTTCGCTTGTCGTTCTGTATTTTTAGAAATAATGTTGGGAATAGGCCACAATAAATTTATTCAAATGTTTAATTTACGGACGTTTCGATCTCTATAAAGAGACCGTTTTCAAACATACAAATGATAGATATATTTATTTTTCTATAGCTGCTTGTTTGTGGCATTCTGTATTTTTAGGGAGAAGGTTGGACATAAGCCACAATATATCTATTTACATGTTTAATACATTGACGTTTCGATCTATATTCCGTTTTTAAAGATAGAAAAAAAAAGAAAATAAACAATATAAGATTATAAAAATATATAATAATAAACAAATAAAATAAATGTAACTATCATTTATATCTTTGAAAGCGGTCTTTGGATATAGAGATTGAAACGTCAGTAAAAACTTGTAAATAAATATATTGTGGCCTATTTCGAACATTAATACTTGAAAAATAAAATATAATTAACGTTAAAACAAAAGTAAGTGTACGTCACTGGATTTCCAAACAGCTTTCCGCATTTCTGGGCCTTTAAACGATGACTCACTCTCTCAAATAGTGAAATTATACCATTAAAGAAACGAAAAGAGGGTGCTGCTCGACTATCCTGACCCATGAAGAAAAACTTGGAGGCAAAATACCAAAAAGCTGATAGTTAAATAAAAACAGCTGATGAAAAAATACGACTTCAACTACACAGCTATGAAAAAATATCCAGCGATCAATCCGAAAAGACATAGGAAAATACAATACAAGAGAAATAACTAAAATATTTTTAAAAAACCTAAATTTAAAAGTTTTGAGAGAGCAAAAGGCAAGATTAGCCCCTGCCCAAAATCACAAACCCTAAATCAGACTTAATGCTAGAAATAACCCCATACTAACTCAAAACGTCACTTTTAGAAATAAAAAATACGAAATCCCCTGGCGAAGTAGTGATCGATGCGATCAAATTAGGTGGAAATAAAATAATCCAGGCTTTGGCCAGTATAAGCAAGTTAACATCAACAGAAAAGAATTCAAGGCAACCACAAGACATTGCAGAAGTCAGAATGACAACCTATTAACAACAAGAAAAGATGTATTGAATAGATGGGTGGAATACTTCAACCAGGCACTTAATATAGAGCAAGAAGAAGAAAACATGGAAGACGAAAGAGATGAGATAAGGAAAACAGACGAAAGGGGAGGCCGAACCACCAACGATTCTTAAAATTAAAGATGCATTTAAAAAACTATACAAAACAATAATACGCCTAGTCCTAACATATGGTTTAGAGACCTGAACTCTAACAAAAAATAATGAAAGCATGTTGGGATATTTCGAAAGAAAAATAGTAAGGTAAATCTATGGAGTAGTGAATGATAATGGAGTGTGGAGAAGACGATACAACTTCGAACTTTATAGAAAATACCAGGAACCTGATATCGTAAAACATAGTAAGATAGGACGTCTGAGGTAGATAGGGCATGTAATAGCTTTGATGAGTCATGCTCTAAAACTGTTCCTGAAAATAATCCATAATAGGATCTATAGGAAATTAGACGTAGACATCAGTAACACTCAGATGGGATTCAGAAAAGGGCTGGGTACAAGGGAGGCTCTGTTTGCAATGAACGTTCTCTCACAGAGATGCTTAGACATGAACCAAGAAATTTACACCTGCTTTATTGATTTCGAAAAGGCCTTTGACAAAGTACAACATGAACCACTAAGACAAATTCTAATAAATAAAAATATAGACAGCCGAGATATTCGAATTATATGCAACCTATATTGGAATCAAACAACAAATGTGAAGGTTGAGGGTAGGCTAACAGAAGAAATTCAAATCCGTCGAGGAGTCCGGCAGAGATGCATCTTGTCGCCACTTTTATTTAATCTGTATAGTGAAGCTATTTGTGAACAAGCACTCGAGGAAGAAGATCTTGGTCTGATAATAAATGGTGAGACGATCAATAATATAAGGTATGCTGACGATACGGTTCTCCTAACGGGAACGCTAGTAGAACTACAACATCTCGTTCAAAGTCTCAATATATACTGTAACAGTTACGGCTTGAAAATTAATTTGAAAAAAACTAAATTTATGGTAATCACGAAATCAAAGAACATCAGAGCTAATCTTGTAATAGACAATACAACGATTGAGCGTGTGTCCTGTTATAAATATCTAGGTGCTTGGATCACAGACGTTACTGATCAAACAAAAGAGATTAGATGTAGAATAGAAATCGCTAGATCAGTCTTTAATAGAATGCGCAAACTCTTTTGCAATCGTGATATCAATATAAAGTTACGAATACGAATGCTGCGGTGTTATGTCTTTTCTACCCTGTTGCATGGAGTAGAGGCTTGGACACTAAAACAGTTGACCACAAAAAACATCGAAGCTTTCGAAATGTGGTGCTATAGGCGCATTCTCAGAATATCATGGATGGACCGCGTCACTAACACGCAAGTACTCCAAACTTTAGACAAAAGATGCGAAATTCTAAATGAGATAAAAACTAGAAAGATGGAATACTTGGGGCACATTGTGAGAGGTGAAAAGTACGAACTTTTAAGAAATATCATGCAGATCAAAATTAAGGGCAAAAGAAGTGTGGGAAGAAGAAAAATATCGTGGCTTCGTAATCTACGTGAATGGTTCGGGTGTAGTTCGATTGAACTTTTTAGGCGCGCTGCTAACAAAGTCGCAGTGGCCATGATGATTTCCAATCTCCGCTAGGAGTGGCACGAGAAGAAGAAGAATGCGGATGGAACAAAATGACCCAGCTAGAAAAACGCTCCTTGATAGACCCATTGGTCAGAGAAGAGGAAGACAAAGAACAAGGTTCCTTAATAACATTAATGAAGAAATGAGAAATATGGGAGTAACTGCTTGGCGGAGAAAGGCGATGGATGGAGACAACTGGAGAAAAATTCTTAAAGAGGCTAGGACCCACGCAGGGTTGTAAAGCCAGAATGATGATAATAATAAGGCTTTGACCAAACTTTTTACAGAATGCATCTACCAAAGAAAAACGCCTTCTCAATGGAACAATACAGTCATTGTTTTACTATGCAAGCAAAAAGACACATTATAATCATCATTCTGGCTTTACAACCTTGCGTGGGTCCTAGCCTCCTCAAGAATTTCTCTCTAGTCGTCCCTGTCCATCGCCTTTCTACGCCAAGCACGTATTCCCATATTTCTCATGTCTTCATCGATGTTATCAAGGAACCTTGTTCTGGGTCTTCCTCTTCTTCTCTGACCAATGGGTCTATCAAGGAGCGTTTTTCTAGCTGGGTCATTTTGTTTCGTCCGTATTACATATTCTATTCACCTTAGATGTCCTTACTTAATATGTTTTACAAAATCTGGTTCCTAGTATATTCTATAAAGTTCTTCTTCAAAGACACAACAGATCTAAAAACCACCGTTTGCTCCCATACATAAACCTATTCTCCGTTCATAATTTGTTGAGAGCACGAAATGTGCCTCAAACTCATAAAACGGTCGTAAACCATAGGCGTTCCTAAGGTGTTTATTCATTAAATAATAATATAATATTTTTTAATACTGTTATATATATATATATATATAATATTAATAATATTTTAATACTAATATATTTAGCAAAAAAACAATGAAAACTTTCACGGCTAATGTTATGTAATTATATTATATTAATAAAAATGAGAATTTAACCATTAACAATTTTGTAAATAAGAATACCTTATCTCTTTGGATATTTCAATACTAATCTTCGCGTTTAATCACTTTACTAGAAAACCTGGAATTCATATCCGAAGGTACTATTCGTTGCAAGATAATTAGGATGGAATTCCCCAGATTTTTAATAATATAATGGGTATGCTTTGGCCACGTGCCTCGTTTGTTCAGTTTATATTCGAAACTTAACTTAAAAGGGTGAAGTTATTACGAACGAAAACAATTTTTTTGTTTAGTACGTTTTTGATCGCATGTAATTTACGGGTCGTCGGTGTGTCCGCGTCTACGGCAGTAATTAGCGTCTCGAATATTTCTTTTGCGAATTATATGCAGTGCGTGAGTGATTTTTTATTCCATATACCTACGAACATATACGTACCTTTCGCTCGTGCTTGTTTTGTTGGATTGTTTGTGATGGCTTCATCATCAACATCATCAAGTTTTACACCGGTACTGTTGCGTACAGTCAGTAAGTCTGTCTATTCACCAAGAGAGAAGACTATTGTCCTGAATGTTCACGATGCTGTGGTTTCTCAGAATCCCACAAACACTGTTCGCAACATAGTCGAAAGTTGTGCCAACATGACTGGCGTAGGAGAGTCAACTATATATAGGTTTTTCCTATTTCCTATCAGAAAGAAAAAAACACGGTATAGCTAACCCAAACACAAACGAACACTTAAAGAGAGGGAAAAATCCTATTGAAATTGATGAATTTGCCAAAAATGGTATTCGAAAGAAAATTCATGGATTTCTTTTCAAAAAAAAGAAATACCAAACCTAAACAAAATTTTACAAGAAGTTAGAGACGACCCGGATTTGCCTCATATCGGACGAACTAAATTGTGGCAAGTTTTAAAAGAATTAAATTTCCGGTGGGAGAAATCAGACCGAAAATCACTTTTGATTCATACGAAAATTTCGAGCTGAAGGAAGGCCCATCTTCTACCAGGATGAAACGTGGGTAAACTCAGGTCATACTCTAAAAAAATTTGGTCAGATAATGACATAGATGTGGGATCTTGATAACATAATTGATGCCACTGTAGAGACACAACCGCTAATTATTAACCCTCAAGATGACTCGAATTCCGAAGTTGATCCTATTTATTTTGAATTTGAATAGTTTTCTAATCGTAATTATATAAGGTAAGTAATAATAGTAACTATTATTACTTACCTTGTTGTAATCGTAAGGTATTAAAGGGGAAAGGCGCAAAATGTCGCCTGTCAAAACGTTCAATGTGTTTTAAATGTATCCATTTATTTATTTTTTGCAAATCCTGAGAAAACTAAACAGCATTTTTGAAAAAATTAAAGGCAGAATGAAATATTTTTTAGAATAAATAAAAAGTTTCTTTTGCATGCAATATTTTCAATTAAAAATTATACTATATTTTCTCTTTTATTTTCACCCCTGTTACATAACATATTAAAATAAACATTGTAGAAGTTTTCAGGGACTTTCTGCCCTGAGTAATAATGTAATCTTTCATTCTGCTTTTAAATTTTTCAAAAATATTTATTAGTTTTCTCCAGATTCGAAAATAATGGATACATTTAAAACACATTGGAAATTTTGCCAGGCGACATTTGGCGCCTTTTTCCTTAATTAAATAAATGTATCTTTTACAAATGGCAAGAAACTTTTTATTTTTGAATGAAATAAATAAGTTTTATTAAAAAATACAATTTACATAAGTACAATTTAAAAATTAGTTTAAATAAATGTTTCAATCCTATACTCTACGACACTGGTCGTTCATCTCTAAGCATTCAAAATACCCCCGTAATAGGATTATAAGGTATTTTATTCCTTCAGATATAAGGTGGGTTAGTCGAAAACGCCTTAAACCGTCAGTTTTAGGTTGGTTTTTACTATTATATCGTATTACCTATCCTCTCTGTATTTCAGTTTTCTAATTAGGGTTAAACTTGTAGTGAGCTATCAACAAATTGTGAACCGACTTGTAGAACCTTTTCACAACCATTATTCAAAAAAGACTGGACGCTTGTACGAAGGCAGATCTGAACAAGCATGGTATCAACATAAATGAGAAGAAGCTCAGTCATTCGAGATTTGCAGATCACGTCGTCCTTATGCCAGTATTTAGCGATTGTAATATAATACGATCACAAAAAACAATCAAAAATGGCATCATGATATAAGGGCTTTAGACACGTATCTTTGCTACTATTGGACTAATTCTGACGAGTTCTATTATATGACAAGATTTATCTAATAAAATGCAATGACAAGGAAAAATCAAACATAGTGGCATGGCATACTGATCTTAAGTTATTTTAATTTAAGTTATGCTAAATATTTTTTAAAAAAACAATAACAAATTTAAGGATAAATTTGCAAAATTTATTAAAATAACAAGACTTTTGTACTATTAATATTATAGATAGAAAATCAACAGTTGAAGTCAAAAGGCAATTTCACAAGTTTTATTAATATTAAATTGATCCCTAAAGTTCAGATTTAATTAAAAAAAATGTATACTTAATTAGAAGATTGGAAGACGTTTGAAGGGGATATAAATTTTATATGTATACAGACGCTATGAGAAGAGAAGAGATATAAATATACACATAAATTTGTTATTTATAAACAAAAAAGAATACTTAGCTTATTGGAAGAGTTGTGTTTTAATTTTATATTTAACAAATTTCACGAGCAATAAATTTCAAAATATTTTAAAATTATTTTTTAAAGTTTTGCAAAATAAATGCAATAATGTATAATTTTATTTACATAATGAGCGATGAATATTTTCGATTAATTGTTTAATTTAAACAATCTGCAATTTTGCACACAATTTTATTAAAACTCACAAAGGCTGTTAAATTATTAAAGTTTTGAATACAAAAAATAATATATGTAGTTCTCTACGGTGCTATCCAACGAAACTAAAGCGTCTTTTTTATTTTTAACTGTTATTAATAATTATTCCTAATACTAAAATCCCTATACACACTAAGAGCATGTTTTTGTAAAGAATAAAGCTGTTTCTGTTATACTACAAGAGAAAAGTATATATATATATACATATACCAGGGACGATCAGAAAAACTCAGAAAGCTATGGAACGAAAGATGCTGGTTATCTCACTCAAAGACCATAAAACCAATGAAGACATTCGTAATAGAATAAAAGTAAAAGGTGCTGTCGAACAGGCAGCTAAACTGAAATGGAAATGGGCTGGACATAACGAACGTCTTAAGGTTGGCCGATGGAATAAAGAAATCGGGAATTGGCGGCCACGTGAAGCCAAAAGACCACGGGGAAGACCGCAAATGCGCTGGAGCGACGATATTAAAAGAACTGCAGGACCAATGTGAAAACGTCTTACAAACAACAGAGATGAATGGCAAGAATTAGGAGAGGCCTATATTCGGCAATCCGAATAAAGAGAAGGGCTTAAAAAAATACCAGGGACGTACTAGCTTTTTTCCATATAATATAATCCTCTTTTTACTTATAAGTTCGTGGAATATTAAAAATGTTCATTTAAAGGGTATAAAAAATATCACATTTGTAAAATAAATATGATTAACACTAGAAAGTCGGAGGGGCCAATTTGGCCCCTGTTGCGATTTGAAGTTATTGTAGTTCTTTTATTTGACACAATAATAATTTCATATTTTATGACTTTTAATATTTTGATACAAAGTCTTATTTAACGCAAAAAAATATTGTTTACTAAATTTATTAAATGGATTTTTTAACAAACCTACCATAGAAGTCTGAAGGGGCCAAACTGGCCCTGTATTAATTATTATCGTTTTCTCGGAAATTTGACGATTTCTTTTAACTTTCTGTCAGATAGATAAAATTATGTTTATGTACGTTTATTCCTAGAAGGTATTTTGTTACATACTGTTTGTTCCTTGAAAGTATTTTGTTTATTGAGCGGTTTATTAGGTTCTGCTGACTCTCGTTTCTAGAATATTGAAACATTCGTTCAATTGTGAAAATTCAAGACGACTGTAAAGATGTCTCGTCGTGGACTATCAGAGCTTGAATTTCTTGACGAAATACGAAAAATACAAGAAGATGTTTCGGGAGGTGAATCTGAATTTGCAGAAAATAATGAGTCAGACGATGAACAATACGTACCACCACAAAATAATGATTCAAGTGATTCTGATGCTTTAGAGCAGTTAGAAAGTTTTATTGTACAAGCCTCACCAATTTATGTAAATACTGCTTCTACAACTCAACAGCACGAGTCAGCAAATTTTATCGTGAATCCAAGTGCATCTAAACCAAGTTACAAGAGAAAAAGAGGTCAACAAGGAAAAACTATTTCAATCGGAGACACCGAACAATCGAAAGACGGAACAACGTGGAAAGTTATTGATTCTGGATCAGTACCTGGTAAGATTATGATTTTTAGTATCTTCATATTCATTGAATGTTTGCTCATTACAGGACGCCGCGCTCAGCACAACATTTATCGAGAGGAATCAGGTCCTACGTCGTATGCAAAAAGGAACTTGAGGAACAATTGTGTGGTAAGTGCTTGGCATCTAATAATCAACGACAGCATGTTACGTCATATAAAAGAATGCACTATTGCAGAAGCACATCGATGTGAAAAATGACACATGGACTATAACTTTGGAAGAACTGAAGGCTGCCCTTGCTATTATGTACGCAAGAGGAGTCTACGGCGCTAAAAATTTCCCAACCAACAGCTTGTGGTCAACAGTATGGGGTCCTCAGTTTTTTAGGCAAACTATGCCACGAGGCAGATTCAAGGATATTATAAAATATCTCAGATTTAACATCTGAACGATCAACGAGATCTGAACGATTGAAAACCGACAAATTTGCTCTAGCCTCTGCGGTTTGGAATGGATTTATAGAAAATAGTGGTGCATGTTACAAACCGGAAATAAACCTTACTGTGGACGAACAACTACTGCCTTGTAAAGCCAGGTGCCCATTCACACAGTACATATCAAATAAGCCGGATAAATTTGGCATAAAATTTTGGCTTTTGACATGCGTGGAATCAAAATATATTGTAAATGGTTACCCTTATACTGGCACTGATCATCTACGCAAGAAAGATACAAGTGTTGGTGAACATGTTGTTTTGCGGTTAATGGAAAATCAACTGGGAAAGGGCAAAAATGTTACGACAGATAACTACTTTACATCGTTAAAATTGGCCAAGGCATTGCAAAAAAAATCAACAAGTCTTGTGGGTACTTTGAATCGCAACAGAAAGGAAGTTCCTCTAAGCGTAAAGAGTAAAAATGGAGAATTATATGTTACCCATATATTCCAGAGCGACGAAAAGATAACACTTACTGCATACCAAGGAAAAAGTCACAAAAATGTGACTCTTGTTGAGTGCTTTTGTTGAGCTCATTACATCAATCAGTGGATGTTGCTGTCGATGGAAAAAAACTTCCTCAAACAGTAAGTTTTTATAATAAAACAAAATACGGGGTTGATGTAGTGGACCAAATGGCGCGTCTTTATACTACAAAAGTTGCTTCAAGACGATGGCCAATGCACGTGTTTTATAACATTCTTGACTTGGGAGCAATAAATGCATGGATTATTTATAAAGAAGTTACTGGAAGTAAAATCAGTCGTCGTAAGTTTATTCTTCATCTGTATGAAGAATTACGGGCTCCATACCTTGCCTCCCGAAATCTGGTACTATACCCAGCACCACCGGATTTACCAACCACCAGCACTGTTACTAGCCAAAAAGGAAAAAATGTCAGTTAAAAATGTTTTGTAAAGGAAATCATACTTCCAATGAGTGCCACGGCTGTAACAAGGCAATGTGTGGCAAATGCCAAAAACTGCAAACTGTATGGTGTTCCAAATGTTTAAAATGAAACTAAAAAATTAAATCAAATTCTATCGTCAAGAGTTTATATAATTTCTTAAAACTGTTTATTTTTATTTTTTGTTTGTTCCCAAATAAATAGTTAATTCTAAACTTATTGTGATGGTTTTTATTGATTTAGGAACTTGGGGCCAAAATGATCCCTTCGGGCTTTCTAGGTAGGTATGCTAAGCCCGACTTTCTAGGGTTAAGAGTAATTTAAAAAGAAATGTTAATAGTCACTAAAGTTTTAATCACAGCCGTATATGAGCGAGATATGATTAATTTTTCCTATCTCTGGGGATTTACAATTTCGAATTTTTTCTCGCCAGGCCGACAGATAAAGAATTCCCTCACCACCGAGCTAATTCACCTACTTAAAAAACCAGTCAACTTTACTTTTTAATTAGATCTTTATCTAATAAATAACTCTTCTTCTCATGGCGCCGTCTCCTTTCGAAGGTTGGCGATCCAAATAACAATTGTAGTTTTGGAACTGCTGTGCAAAAGATTTCTGCAGATGAGCGGTCGAACTATCTCCTCAGGTTTTTCAGTCACGAGTTCTGGCGTCTTCCTACTGATCTTTTGTAATAAATAACTCTGATTTTAATTCTTAGTTATTATAAACAAAGCAGTTTTGATATTTTAAACAAATTAAGCTAACTCCACTTCTATTGGTCGTAGAAAACTTTTTTTAATCTTTGTCGTGACTTCAGCTTTTTTTTAATAACCCCACTTATAGCAATCTATTTATACAATCCCAATCTAAATATTTAGGTCGATAATAGACAATAAGCTATTTTAACCTAAAGCTATAAAAATCAGAAAGCTAAAAATGAGTGCAATGTATTTTATTTTTATATAAAAATTTATTTGTCCACGAAGTGAATCCCTTCAGAATTCAGTCTCATTCTTTATTATAAAAAAAGTTCTAGCCCTGCAAAATATATAAAATTTTAAATATTTTATTAAACAATTAAACGTTTCTCAAAAACAAATTGTCAAATGTACAAAAGTCATTTCAAAAGCTAAATATGAAAAAAATAATAACATTTTTTGACCTTTAATCATTCATTATACATAAACTACTGGATCAAATTTAATAGCTCGAATTTAAGTTTTTTTTATGTACTGCCATAATATTGTGCGTATGTTACCCTTAAATTTTTATTTAATACAGAAAAAAAAATCAAAAACCACTGTTTTTACACCTTAAAAGTGCCATAAACAAATTATAACCAACAGTATGGAGGTTACTTTAGGCATTATCCTTCAAAACGCTGTGCTGGTTTCAAAAATTCACTAATTTACTGCTCAAAATCATTCCTTTTTGTCTCTATACCTTGGACTATCGAGCGACGTTTTTTTTTTCTAGAGTGGCCGGCTACATTGTTCTCGAAGCCTACTTGTCTTCTTTGTTACTTCACTTACTATCAGTTATTTCATACTGTCCCACTATTTAGTTTTCACTCATTTTTTAATATTTTGACTAATGGGCTGTTTGTTATATGGACTGTATAAAAAATAATAATTACCTTTTGTGTTTATTTATAATTTTAAATATTGTTTATTGAGCAATATTATAATTTTTTTAAAATCGTAGACTAATTTTCGAAACCAAATTCAAGAATTCCGCTTTAATCTGTGCCTTCTAAAAATTGCAAGGCAAAACAGACGTTGATAAAGATGTTAAGAGAGACATGGGGAATCTAAAAATTGCATTCCACAACATATCTCCTCAACTAAGCAAAATTCTTAGCGAATTGGTTTCTGGTACTCGTACAGAGTATATCGAAATAAAACTCTGTCTCTGTCTCTCTTAACATCTTTATCAACGTCTGTTTTGCCTTGCAATTTTTAGAAGGCACAGATTAAAGCGGAATTCTTGAATGTGGTTTCTAAAATTAGTCTACGATTTAATTATCAGATGTCGCTACATTGCGTCTATACGAAGCCATGTTAGAGTTGCTTCCTAAGACAGAAAAGATTTATTTCACGTTCAGAGCGTTTGCGAAAGCCGTTCTGGTAAGGCCTATTGGGCCGAAATACGTATAAACGGATGTGCAAGCTCCCTGTACGTGAGATAAAATCTTAACTGTCTTTTCCTTTTTATAATTTTTTTATAAAATAGTAATAAGTTAACATCAAACACCTGAATGTATTAGATATTCTAATTTTTCCCAGTTTATAGTTGTTTGGGACCGTAGTTTTTAAAATACTTTTGTGGTAAAGAAATTTGTGGTGAAAAAAGAGGGTTTTTTGCAATCAAAAAATGTTTAGCAAAGTGTTATTTGCTACTGATTACAAAAAAAATTCATAAAAATTAAGTAAACACTCTTTTCTAAAATAAGTTTTTACTTTTTTAACTTTATTGTGTCTGAAGGTCATTTACTTAAATTGTTTGAAAACCCCGAATTATTTTGCAATATTTTTATTTTTTATACATGCAGCTATTTATTAATTTCAAAAATAAACATGTACATTTCTGTAATTTAGTGTTAGCTTTCACAACTGATTATCATAAAAAACGAACCATCCAACACTGCTCACGATACGGGTCAGTTCGTCAGAATCGTTTTTGAAACTTCGTTTTGCTCATATCTTGGCCATAAGAGTGGCAAAGTGTGTGGAATGAAAAATTTTAACTGAAAATGAATGTTAAACAAATCCAAATGGGCATTAATAGCAAAGTAATGGGAAAATGTTCTATTTCAATAAAGCGTAACTATCGATCACAAGGAAAGGAATAATTGACAAGTGGGTAATGGGAAGTATTTAGAAATGAATTTTTTTTCCAATAAAGGTCGTAATTTTTATAATAATATTCTATATAAAAAGATAATATATAGAGACCAGAACAATAAAATACATGATGGATGCTTTCCTTGCACATTTACCTAATCATCTAGGTTTTCATATTAAATCCTTCTATATGTAACATGTCTATCATGCTTTAATAACTGGTTTATCTTATTTTTGATTTGTAAAACAATTTTAATTTATTTCGTATTCATGATTTCATAATCAAAGTACTCAGTATCTGTATCTGTAGAGTAGGGAGGGCGAGTTAAGTTTCACAGCACTTAGGCCACAATTGACCCACTGTGCATCCTCCCAGGGAGCTGTCACCCTTAGCTCATTGTCCATCCTGCCATTTCTAGGAAGGTGGACAAGTCACCGGGAGACATCTCTCTTATGTGGGCAGGTATGGGCCAGGACTCGCCGAACGCGTACTCTCGTATTAACGATAACTCTGGGCATTCACATAGGACATGCTCTACAGTTTCGTCTTCTCGTTCACACTTCCTACATAGAGGTGTGTCTGCTAGCCCCAGTGTGTGAAGGTGTTTGCTTAGTTGACAATGACCAGTTAAAAAAACCAACTGCCAAACTTAGATTTTTCCTGGTCATTCCCAAGTACTTCTTTGATGTTGACTCTTCAAGGTTACTTAGTATTACCCTGGCAAGTTTACATCCTTATCCTTCTTCTCATATTTTTACGGTTTGCGTATGGGAGTGACATTTAACAATTTCTGCGATTGTTGTAGTTGACCAACCAAAAAGATCCCCAGGTCCTAAGAGTCTTAGGCCTGCCGCCTTCCTAGATAATTGGTCAGCAATGCGGTTGCCTTTATTCTTATTGTGTCCTTTAACTCACCTCAGGATGATGGTATTACCATCCAAAGCTTGAGTTAGTGACTCGTGGCACTCAGTATAAATATAAATAAATTCACCCATATAGAAGAACTTTTTTTTACGCAAACTTATAGGTTATTTGTGTACATAGCTTACTTGATGTCAGTAACTATTTTAGTAACATATCTGTCCACCATGTATTGGAAAGGTTATGAGTTCAGTACACCCTTATATCTTTTTTGTTATACAGTGTGTCCGTAAAGTATGGAATAAATTCGATATTTCCCAAATGAAAAGCCTGTTTAAAAAAATCTTAAACACTTCGATTTTTAAATTTAATGTTCTACATTTTACAATAAAATTTCATTTTACAAGGTGATACACATTACAGTGATGACGTCATCGGCTCTTTTTTTTAATGTAACACCCTGTATTTTAGGATATTTTTAGATCGATAAAAATGAGCTGATTCCAAAAAAGTATAATACTGGGGGTCTAACGAATATAATTTGAAAGATATACGCTTAGAAAATTAATTTTTATTGATTTATAATATTAATTACTTAGAAATAAATTATAATAAATGACTTGAAAGTAATCCAGTAATTAATACATGACTTAATCTTAAATATTCGAATTGTAGCCCTTGTTGTATTTGACAGTAACCCAAACGTTACCAAATACCCAAATTCTTGAATATGTTGCCTGTGTGAGTCCATTTTTTTCTTCTTCCTATGCAGTCCCCATTAACGGAGGTTGGCGACCACATTTTTAAAAGCTTCTCTGTCTTTTGCAACGTGGAATAATTCGTCTACAGTCATGTTTGTCCAGTCTCGAATATTTCGCAGCCATGACTTCCTCTTTCTACCTATTCCCTTTTTGCCATCGACTTTACCCTGCATGATGACCTGCAGAAGACTATATTTATTATTTCTTAGTATGTGTCCAAGGTATGCAGTCTTGCGTACTTTTATCGTTCTCAACAATTTTTTGTCTCGACCCATCCTTCTCAGCACTTCCTCATTGGTGACCCTGGCAGTCCATGGAATTCTCAACATGCTCCGGTATATCCAAAGTTCACAGGCTTCAATCTTTTTAACTATTTGCGCTTTTAGTGTCCATGTTTCTACCCCGTACAATAGTTGCAACCAGACGTAACATTCAACAAACCTCAGTCTCAGCGCAGTATTCAGATTTTTGTCACAGAACAATTGTTTGAATTTTAAGAACGCTGCCCTTGCCATTTCTATTCGTACCCGGATCTCTTGGTCTGGATCTAATTCTGTGTTGATGTAAGCTCCCAGATATTTATATTTTGTCACTCTCTCTATTTGCTGTCCACCAGGAGTTAGTTGTTCATTATTTATTGGACTCCTTGATACTATCATAAATTTGGTCTTATCTGTGTTGATGTCAAGTCCCATTTGAATGCATTCACTATTTATTGCATCTAGTAAAGTAGTAAAGTTTGTAGTTCTTCTATACTCTCAGCCATAATTACCGTGTCATCTGCAAATCTCATGGTGTTTATGATTTCTCCACCAATTCTTATTCCCTCTTTTCTTTCCCATAAGGATTTTCTGAATATGACCTGTGAGTACACTATGAAAAGCGTCGGAGACAAGAAGCATCCTTGCCTAACCCCTCTCGCAATCGGTATATTATTTGTTTCTATATCGTTCACTTTTACTACTGCTTTCTGGTTCCAGTATATAGCCTTAATAAACTTAATGTCTTTTTTGTCTAAATTGATGTTTTTTAATTCATCTATTAACTTCATATGCTGCACTCGGTCAAAGGCCTTCCTAAAGTCTATGAAGCATACATATGCAGATGCACTCTTGTTATATTCCCGACATTTCTGCAAGAGTACCGTCAACGCAAATAATGCTTCTCTTGTACCCATGCCTCCTCTGAAGCCAAACTGAGTTTCATCTATCTGCTCCTCACATTTCTTATAAATTCGGTTTTGAACAATTTTCAAGAGCATCTTTAAAGGGTGGCACATTAGGCTTATCAATCTATAGTCATTACATGATTTGGGATTGTTGTTTTTTGGTAGAGGTAAAAATATCGATTTAAGCCATTCTTCCGGGATGTTGCCCTCTACATATATGTGGTTGAGAATTCGGGTGAGTCTCTTTATATTACCGTCATCTAAGGCTTTTAACAGTTTAACTGGAATTTGATCAGGACCCGGTGCTTTTCCTTGTTTTGCATTCTGTAGGGCATTCTTTACTTCTGAGGGTAAAATTTGTAGGTATTGTTTTTCTTCACCTATATCTTGTTCATTTTCTCTCTCGTCATGGAACAGATGGATTATATATACTTCCTTTATTTTGCTCTCTTCAGTAAGTATTTCTCCATTATTATCTCTTGTTATGAGTGTTCTTCTTTGTCTGGTATTGCCTGTAAGTTCTTTCATTTTTTTATGTAAGTTTGAGGTGTCATGTTTGTTGCTGAGTTATTCCAATTCCTGGCATTCTTTGTTCATTAATTCCTCCTTAGCCTTTCTGATTTCATATTTGATTTTATTCTTGATGGTTTTATATTTATTTTCATCTTTATTTTTGTATTTTCTTTTTTCATTTATTAGCTCAACTATTTCCGGTGTCATCCAGTCTTTTTTAGTGGTTTTCTCTTCTTCGCCTAGGACCTCCTTTCCCGCTTTTAGTATCGCTTTTTTCATATCTGCCCATTCAACGCTTCTTTCAGTTAATTTATTTATCTCTGCGTTTAGTTGCTGTTGGCAGTTGTCGTCTTTTAGGTTTTTGATGTTAATTTTGGTGGTTTTAACTTTTTTCTCCGGTTTCCTAAGTTTAATGTTGACGTTTGGTAGTAATAGATTATGATCCGTATCTGCATCTGCGCTTGGATAGGTTTTTACACTTTGTACTCCATTACGAAACCTTTTGTTAATCGTTATAAAATCTATTTGGTTTCTGATTATATTGTTGGTGTTATCTTTTGGAGAAGTCCACGTGTATAATCTTCGTAAGGGTAGGTCGTAGTATGTATTTGTTATGACTAATTCTTTCTCCTGGCAGTACTAGACTAGTCTGTCTCTTCTTTCGTTTCTTTTACCTAACCCAAAATTTCCTACTATATTTCCAGTTTTTTCTCGGCCGACTTTAGCATTAAAGTCGCCCATAATTATTTTTACCTCCTGCTTCTTTATGTTTTTTGTTAACAGTTCTAAGTCCGCGTAGAATTTTTCGACCTCAGCATCATTGCTATCAGATGTTGGAGCATACACTTGGAGTCCATTTTAAATAGGTAAAAGAAATAAGAATAAAACAATCAATTTATTCTACCACCAACAACCGGTTTCGCATAGTATAATTATCCATGCATCTTCAGGTATTTTACCATGTACCTTAAGACCTGAAGATGCATAGTAAATTATAATATGCGAAACCGGTCGTTGGCGGAACTACTATAAAGAAACATTGTTAGGTGTAAGCTTGCCTCCGGAGCCCATATTTACGAGATTGGAGAATATGGATTAAAAGTGCTATTTTCTACGCAAATCATTTTGATGCCACAAAAGACGTTGTCTTGTATATTCAGGATGACTCTCACAGTGTGTAACTAAAAGTTAAGAACTTTTAAGTAACGTATAAATTGCTAAAGAGCTTAGGTTAACAAACGTTAATTTTAGTTTTTTACCAGTTCTAATAAAGTCATTAGAACAAAAAAAATTACTATTAAGTGGTTTGGGTAATCCTGTCAATACTTTTTCTGCTTATTGTTAAAAAATTTCTGGAAATACCGGATTGTTTAAGGAAAGTTCTGACGACTTGACAAATTAATTTACTGACATTTTTTAGATTCTTAATTATATTATCTCTTTTGTGTATCATTTTAATTGTTTTATGTGAAAAATAATAATATTTAATATTATATTTTAAAAGTAGCAACAGTATTAACACCCTTGATATTAACGACTATTTCGCATTTTTTGATGAAGCTGATATACACATACCAACATATTATAGTACTCCATTATTAGATTCATGCATCTTAAATTCTTATATAAAAAAATGGCCCATGGCAACTGTAATCTATACAGATGCATCCAAAAAATTGGAAGGGACCGGATGTGCTTTCTACATTCCATCCAAGTCAATAGAAAAAATGTTCAAATTACCTCTCAATTGCTCAATTTTTAGTGCTGAAGCACTTACAACTCTTGAAGCTTTAAAATATTTCGACAGTTAAAACAATAATGCAGTTTTAATAATATCCGATTCATTATCAGTCTTATTATCTCTCAAAAATACAAAGTTACCCAATTATAATTCTAATCCTTTTATTTACCAAATTAAGAACATGCTTGTTAACCTTAAAAATAAAAATAAAACTACGAATTTTATTTGGGTAAAGGCTCATGTTGGTATAAAATATAATGAGCATGTTGATTCCATTGCAAAAGCTGCAATAACCTCGACAGCTAAAATTTTACCAGATGAGAGAATTTATGTTCCTGATGCTTTTCTCATCTCTAAAATAAATCAAACAGATCGTTGGAATACCTCCTGGCAAACTGTTTGCAACCACTCAACAACACAATACGTGCATATACAACCATACATCCCTAATTCCAGATGGTTTGAGAATTTCAATACCGCTCGTAAATATACAACAACTTTAATAAGATTGATATTTGGCCGCGCTTGTTATCCTGTTCATCTTGCTCAAATCAAAATATACAATTCAGACTTATGCGAAACTTGTCAAGAACAAGGAGATCTTAACCACATCTTCTTTAAGTGTTCCAAATATCTTCAGCATTCAGGAACTCTTTTAAACAACTTGCAAACTCTGCAAATATTTCCTCCATATCAAACTAATAACCTGTTGGCTTCTAATAATAAAAAAGTTTATGATTGTTTGATTAAATTTATACATAGTGCAAATGTGTGTCTGTAGTCAATCTCAGCTAAGCTCGTTAACCTTTGTTTTAACCCAATTGTTATTTACTTTTCTTTTCATGACCTATTGCTAGTAATGTCTTAAACAAATGTCCTTATGGGTCCCTGGACGAGAAGTGATAATCCCTGTTGTTCCTTATATTTGTTTTTTCTTGCTATTTTTTTATTTTTTGTTTGATTCAGTTATTGGGATTTTATGAGGTTTTTTGACTCGAATAGATACACTTTTGCACTAGCAATTAATAGTATAGATTATACACTTATGTATGTATATACTGTATATGTACACTTATGTATTCACTTATGTGTATATGCATACACTTTTTTCTTTAGTATTAATTATATCAGAATATTGATATTAGTAATTTTTCTTTTATTATTTCTTAATACGAAATTGGCTAAATAGCTAAGTGCTAAAGCCACAAAAAAAAAATATTATATTTTATTGTTGAGTATTTTTTATATGCATTTACGTATTAAGGCACATCTAAAAAAATGTCTCCATTTTTTTAGAAAATATAATGAATTATACGGATATTTCGCATGCCCTGGTCAAATAAAAAATGTTTTAATTTAAACTTTGTTATTGAGTAAACTACTTTCAATATATCTGATGGACATTAAATAGGTAGCTTTTAAAAAATCCACATTTTATAACGTCAATAACTTTTAGAAACTAGCGTAGCTATTGGAATTTATTACCTGTAGAGAAACTTGGGCCAACTTTCGGGAAATTATTAGCGGATTTAATGCGAAAACGAGAAACAATTTGTTTTAAATTTAAAAAATATTAGGGTGAATACGACATTTACATAATAGCGGATTACTTCTCAAATTTTCAAAGAGATAACCTGAAAATGAAAATTTATTGGTGGCCCAGATTAGTACAAATATTTAAACTAAAGTTAAGTATAACCCGGTGGTTAGGTATATCGGATTCCTTGTTACTCTGTGAAGAAATCCTGGTACGACCTCCATCGTGTAGGAAAATATAGAATTTAATTATGTAATTGAAAATCTAGGTATTTATCTAACACTATTTTACTAAAAAACACTTTACTAAAAAATAGTTTATTAAGGGTAAACAGTGCATTCATAAGTGTGATAATGATTTGTTATAACATGACTTAATTATTTTCAGAGTTAAAGCTCTGACAGGTCGATTTTTTTTTTAACCTTTTTGGAAAAAAAATAACTTTTACCCCCACTACCTTAGCAGATGTTACGTCATTAATATTTTTTTTAAATAGAAAGGGCATATTTTTATCTAAAAAATTTATAGGCTCATATTTTTTGAGTACAACCCTACCAAACTCATCATCATCATCATTTTGGCTTTACAACCCTGTGTGGGTCCTAGCCTCCCCGAGAATTTTTCTCCAGTCGTCCCTATCCATCGCCTTCCTCCGCCAAGCACGTATTTCCATATTTCTCATGTCTTCATCGATGTTATCTAGGAATCTTGTTCTGGGTCTTCCTCTTCTTCTTTGACCAATAGGTCTATCAAGGAGCGTTTTTCTAGCTGGGTCGGTTTGCTCCATCCGCATAACATGGCCTACCCACCTTAGACGTCCTATCTTTATGTGTTTTACGATATCTGGTTCCTGGTATATCCTATAGAGTTCGAAGTTGTATCGTCTTCTCCAGACACCATTTTCATTTACCGCTCAATAGATGCGCCTTAGTATTTTTCTTTCGAAACATCCTAACATGTTTTCATTACTTTTTGTTAAAGTCCAGGTTTCTGAACCATATGTTAGGACTGGGCGTATTATTGTTTTGTAGAGTTTTACTTTTGTATTTCTTGATATAACTGTAGATTTAAAAAGGAGATTAAGCCCAAAATAGCATCTATTAGCCGTGCAAATTCTGCGGTTTATCTCTGCGGTAGTGTCATTTTCAGTATTGACGAGCGTTCCCAGGTATACAAATTCGTTAACTGCTTCGATGACGTCATTTTCTATAACAAGTGGCCGTAGTGTTTGTGGTTGCGTACCTATTTTCATGTATTTTGTTTTGTTGGTGTTTATTATTAAACCCATTTTTGTAGCCGCTTCCTTTAATGCTACGTACGCCTCTCGTGCTGCGTTTTCCGTTCTCCCAACAATATTGATATCATCAGCATATGCTAAGATTTGCACAGATTTGTTATATATTGAACCGGTAGTTGTGATTTGTGACGTACGTATTACTTTTTCCAAAGCTAGATTGAATAGTATACAGGAGAGTGGGTCTCCCTGACGTAGCCCGTTATTTGTTTTAAAAGGTTCAGAGAGTTCCCCCTGGATTCGTACTTTGCATTCAACTTTTTCAAGGGTTAGTTTGGTTAAACTTACCAACTGATTTGGTACTCCTAGGTCTATCATTGCTCTAAACAATTCTCTTCTATTTACAGAGTCGTAGGCTGCCTTGTAGTCTATAAATATGTGGTGCGTGTCTACACCGTATTCCAGTGTTTTCTCTAGAATTTGTCTTAGGGTTGAAATCTGATGAATTGTTGATTTACCACCTCTGAAACCAGCCTGGTATTGTCCTATTATTCGCTCTGCATATGGTGCCATACGATGGCATAGTATATTGGAGAATATTTTATACGCTGCATTTAGGAGCGTAATTCCTCGATAGTTAGAGCATTCAAAGATATCACCCTTTTTGTGTATGGTGCAAAGTATTCCAATATTCCAATCATTGGGAAGGGACTTCTGTATCCATATTTCTTTTATAAGCTGCTGTAGGGCTATTATGATATCGTGGCCACCCTACCAAACTCATTACATGCATATTTCAGTATACAGAGTGTAAAGGAAACCAGTGCTCGTATTTTTTAAAATTTAATTCAAAATTTATTTTACAAAGAAAATTATTAAAGAAGTCATTTGCTATTAAAGACAAACAAACAACATAATTACAATTAATGCTTTAATTAAGCTCCTTGGTTTAATACACTATCCAAGACGTCTAATAAATTCTTGGGATATGTTTGACAACATCACTGGTGAAATTTGTTGCATTTTAGTACGAATTCTCTGTTTGAGGTCTACCAATTTGGTAGGTCACTTTACATATACCTTACTTTTCAAATAACCTCAAATAGAAAAGTCCATGGGATTCAAATCTAGCAACCTAGCAGACTATTCAATACACAACAGCATAATGTGGACTTGCTCCATACTGATGAAACCAAATGCTTGGATCTATTTGACCAGGATTATTGATATGTGGAAATGTTGTGGTTAAGAATGGAACTACGTAGGTTTGCAACATCTCTAAATACCTTTCACCCGTCACAGTACCGTCAAAAAATTCGGTCCTACAATGGTATTACTAACAATCCCAGCCCATGCTTTTTGAGGATATTGGGTATAAACTTCGATTGTCTAATTGGGATTTTCTGTTTCCCAGTAACGACAATTTTGCCTATTAACGGTACCATTTAAACATAAAGTGGCCTCGTCGGAAAAAAAAATATTATATTTAAATCCACTATTTCTATTACACAATACGTCTGTCAAAGTCGTCTTCATTGAGTTCATGTATAAGTTTAATTTTATATGGATGTAATTTGGGCTTCTTTAGAATTTTATGAACAGCACCACGACAGATCTCATTGTTAATTAATAAAGTTGTAATTGAAGCAAAGGGATTTTCTTTAATTTCAACTAAAACGTAGTAATTTAACATAATATACAAGTAATTTAGTTGATTGTCGTCGGAAACAGTGGGTCTGCCACTTTTGAGCTTATATATTTATACTTTCGTATATATTTTTATATTATATTTTTTTCGAATACATTTTTGTCAAAAAAATTATTTAACTTTAAAAAGTGACATTTCGATAGAAAATTTAATTTTAAACAACTTTGTAGATGTATATATACGAAAACTGCATAAAATTCATCAAAATGCACACAGACAAATTCACCCCTTTCTTAAAAACGCTCTCGTTAAAATGCAAAGAACGTTAAAACACCTTGCAGTTTTTTCATACTTGAGAGTGTATTGACCATATGAAATGATAATACTTCTTTTGTAGTTTCTTAATAGAGTACATAGTGAGTAGCCTACTAGAGGAAAACAACTTTACAATTAGATACGTGAAAGCAGCTAAAAACATTTGACAGATTTTTGGCTTATCACTGATAGAAATTGCCTTAGAAAAGCTTACGACTAAATAATGTGTTTATTGATGAACGAGAGCACAAACTAAGAAACCAGAAAGAGAGATACACAATTCAAAGGACGAAAAGACTGAATGAATTAACTGAGAGGTCTAATGGCAGGCTGATCAGTCCTGATTATTTTATTTGGAAAGTGAACATGAAAAATCAGTTAGGCTAACACAGCGGAAGCCCGACAGCACATGGCGATCCTGCCATGCCAACAACATAGTACAATGATCCCAGGTACTAGTCAGATTGCAGTGTAGTCAGATATGGCAAAGATTTCCAAGATTGTTTAACACTATAGTTGGTAAGAAGACTGAAATATTTATTAAATAAATATAAATTATAAACTATTTTGATTTTGTTTGGCTCTGATGTTGTTTTTATTGTTGTTTTATTATCAATAAATAATTTTTTATAACAAAATATAGAAAGATTAGAAAGTACTATTTACTTCTGAAAATATTATAAACACAAAGTTTAACATAGTTTCCAAAGTGCAGATAATAATTAAAATGATGTATATTTTGGTATTGTGCATAATCTGTTTGCTTCGGGAAAATGTAATTTTAGCTTGCTTATAGTACTTAAATTTTGTAAGTTATAATTTTCCTAACACTTTCCATAAAACGATTATAACTAACAGAAACTTCCCTAAAACTTTGGACAGATTACGAAAAAATTTGAAAATTTTATGAACCCTAATTTTATTTTATTATTACAAAGTGTGTAAATATAATTGCCATGTTTTAAAAGATGAAAACGAGATTTATTAATAATAACTTGCTTGAAAAAGCAAGACAAATAATTACGTTATTTTAATAAAGAATGGAATACCATAAACGTAGTAACTATACATACCAGTAAATTTCAAGGAACGAAGATTATTAATTAATTTAATTTTTTAAAGTTAGTTTGAAAATAAATTTTTACAAGGAAACTTTTGTTTTGATTCGTTTTATGCTGTCCTTGGAATCGTTTGAATAGAAAAAAATGCAAAAAACAAAAAAAATATAATTGTAAATCAAGCAACTGAAGAGGTAAGATGCAAAAACTCTAAACTAAATTTTTTTTAAAATTTTGTCTGTAAAAACCAGAAAACCTCCAAAATATCACTAGGTGCAGTCCAAGACCAAGACATTCTAAATAAGGTTTATCAAGAAATTAACAAGTTTCACGAAATTAGACTAGAAGATAATAACAACATTGATGATTGCTGGGACAAATGAAAACAACAATAATCACTGAATCTCCACAAAATCTTTTAAGACAACAACGAACAGTTAAAAATGACTGGATGGCATAAGATATCTTATATCCCATGAACATACGGAGGTATTACAAATTCATAAACAGAAAAAAATACAATGAAATACATAAAGAAATCTAAAAATGAATTAAAGTAGTTAAAGACCTATGACTACAAGAATCCTGTTAAGAAATTGATAACCTGGAGCAACGACAGCTTGAATATGCATAAAAAATTAAAAGAATTAACAGGCAAAAGCAGAATTTACATGTAATATATATTACAAGACTCTGGTGGTAGAATTTTAAATGATATTATTTATAATTTTGATATTTAATGTATATAAAATTATTTACCTGTTTCCATATATTCTTAAGAAGTACCGATCTGTTGAGAGATTTACAATAATTTTCACAACTATCTTTTTTTATTTGTTTGAAGGTTTTTTTTGCTATAGCATCAGTTCTTTTATATTCTAACAAATTATCTAGTGTGGGATTGTTCATATATTTATGCAAACTGTTTCTTCGTTTCTGTACTAGAAATTGACATTTTTCATCCCATTGTTTATTTTTATTTGAACTTTGATTGGATTTTAATTTAGGTATAGGAAGGTTTTCTGCATTTTCAGCTATTCTTATAAAAGAATTGTAATCACCAACTTCTGTTTTATTGAACTATGCTTGAAACTCCATATATTATATATATATATATATATCCCAGTTTGTCTTTTTAATATCCCATTTTCTACAAGATAGTAATTTATTAACTTTGGGTGCTATATGTATTTGTGTAATGTATGGTAGATAATTAGACCCATAAAGATCTTTTATTGTGTGCCAATATAGTAAATGTTTTATACAAGGAGAATAAATTGTCAGATCGGTAGCAGAATTAGTTTGCAAATAATTTCCTATGAATGTAGGCGATCCATCGTTGAGATATACAAGATTATTTCGGTCAAGAGCTTTCATAAGTGTTATGATATAGTGGTCTGTGTTTGGCCCACCCCAGGCAATATTATGTGAATTAAAATCTCCCGTAAAAATTACAGGTAGATTAATAGAACTGAAGAATTGATCCCAAATATGCAACGAAATTTTAGTTTTTGGTGGAACGTAAAGCGATACAATGGTAATATTTTTTTTATCATTAAATTTTAAAATATTGGATGATTGATTACAATTTGGTAGTAAAACAGAGATAGGTAATTCTGTATACAAAAGTTTCGATTTAATAAGGATGGCCGTTCCCCCGCCACTGCGGTCTAAACGGTCATCCCTCAAAATGTTGTAACCTGGAAGATTAAAATATTTATTGGTGTAAATCTAGTTTCTGACAAGCAGTCTGTATCGATGTTATGATCATTTAACAAATATTGTAAATTTTCTTTATTTGAATTTGCTGATTTAAGGTTCCATTGACATAGAGTTATATGATCCATGTTCAAAAAGGTTATTTAAACTAGTTTTAATCTGAAAATCATTACACAAGAAGAAGACTTACAGAAGAAAAAAATCAAGTAAGGGATCGTACTTAGATACGAATTTAAACATTAAAAAAATGTATGATTTGTTTCTGGAAAAATGCAGAGAGTCAGTGGCCAACTGTAAACCTAATGACTTACGGAAGAATATTTTAGTGATTTTTTAAAGCAAAGAAGGATCAATGTGGTACTTGTAGTGAATACTAGAATGCATCTGTGGAGAAAAAGATAACACTGTAGGTAAATTACAAAGAATATCAGCAGAAGAAAAAAAGAAAATCAATATCTATGAAGAAGAAAGAAGCAGATAAATAAAAGTCTGTTACTGATGCCAATTTTAAATCTATAACATGTGACATGCAAAGCGTGCTTCAAATTCCTTCTGCTTAAGTTAGTTTATTATACTACCTGTGTAAATTAAATTTATACAACTTTACTATTCACGAAGCTGCTCCACCAAACGATGGCTTCTGTTATTTTTGGGCGAAAATTAACGGAAAACGTGGTTGTTGTGAGATTGGTAGTTGTTTCTCATTATACATAAAATCACTTTCTCATGAGGTACGACAGTTGACGATTTTTTCTGATATATGCGGTGGGCAGAATAAAAACGTGCAGATTTCAGCTTTACTACTATATACAGTGAAAACCCACCCTTCAGTTTGCGTCATAGAACAAAAATTTATGGAAAGAGGGCATTTATGTATGAAGGGCGATTTCATGCATAGCTCTATTGAAAGAGCAAAACGAAATGTTGATATTTTCAGCGTACATGACTATGAAAATATTTTTAAAATGGCACTATAAGATTAGAGAATTAGAATTAGGGAATTTTTAGATTAAAAAAAACTAGTTCAACTTATCATATACAACAAAAAAGAAGATCAAAGAAGTAACACAGTAAACTGGTTGAAAGTAAAATGTTTCAAATTATTTGACAAGCAATTTCCAAACACAATTCATTACAAATATTCTTTTAATGAAGAATATGAAAAGATCGACATTGGACTTACTGGGCGCACCTCAAGTCGCAAGGGCAATTTTGATGATATTATTATCCCACTGATATACTCAAGACCATCACAAATCTCCTTTGCAAAGAAAAAGGACCTGATGAAACTATGTGAGAGAAAAGTTATTCCTTCTATCCGATTCAGTTAAAGAGACTACTGCTGAACCAGATCAAGATTATAGTGATAAAGATGAATATCAGTGTTTATATTCTTCCTTTCTTATTTCAAAAATTGTTTTAAGTTGATAATGTATTGTGTCCCTATATTTTAGATTTCTTTTTAGTTAGACAGTAAATTTATCTTCAATAAACCTTATTATTCTTATAAAAGCTGATTTATTTTTACAGGTTAAAGTTACTAAAGTAACAAGCAAAATACATTAAGTCAATTACTGCAGATAAAACAGATTAAGTCAGTGATAGTCATCAACAAATTCTACTAAAACAATGTCAATGTTGGTCTGTAAAACCTAAGATAATTGACATGCTATATTTTACTTGTGACACATTAAGGTCTATAATTGCCTGCTATGGAATTTGAAAACACGTATAATATATTGGTTCATAGTAGGTATAAATTTATAAACTTTAAAGCTAAATTCCTTAAAACTGTATGTGTGTTTTGCTTATAATCCGACGATTTACTATTCTACAATTCAGCATAGTGGAGTTTTTAAATTGATACTTTAATACCGAATTCAAAACAGTCACATCGCACTAATAATACAATAGTGTCGCAACTCAAAATGATTCAAAACTGACATAACACCATATTCACACGTAAAATTCAATTCCTTATAAGTCAATAAAACTGTCGTTTTAATAGTGCAATAAATGAATAAAAGATGGCGCCATAAGACGGTATTCATGACTGGCCGACTGTCGTCACCCTTCTCAGAATATTGCGTCATCTTTAGTTGCGACCAACAGTGATCGAGAACGCACGTGTTGCTTTGTTCATCATTTTGAGTTTCTACGATATTGCTGAATCAGGTATGTAATTTTTATAGCTATATTTCGAGTTATTACATTCTTGTTGATTTAAACCTAACCATAATATTGTTATTTTTCTAGTTATTACACTAATACTGGTTTACACGAGCTCTTTTTAAATTAATATTTATAATAACGACACTATTATTGGTTCAGTTCATTATTTTTGACATGCTACATTATTGTTCAATCATCACTTTAAATCATTTTTGTTGTTGTTTGTAAAGCATTTATTATTTATGATCTATTTGTCGATCACCGGATAGTAACAACTCATTTAAAATATGTAGCAGTGTTATTAAGAAAGCTTACCAACAACTTTATTTTTTATATTTAGAGTTACTACTTTAAATTTTTGTGACATATACTCTTTGTGACATTCTTGCATCAATTACCTTTATACTTAATCTAATAATATAACTTGATCCATTTTTAGGTTTAATATCTGAGTTGTGGGCGATTACTTGTTGCTATGGCAACAAATACTTAGGATTGCGAGCTGGAAATCTCTTCACCGTTTTTATTGTCACTGGAAAATACAAATAATGAACCTGGTGCCCAAATAGAAAACAGTGACTTTAAAAAAGTACAACCACCATTTATACCTTCACCATTTACGAGTCATCAAGCACTTCAAGAAATTGACGTAAACAGTGAAATAGAGAATGAGATTGAGAGTTGTACTCTGTAATATATAGAAAAAATTATACAGGCTAATCTTGTTAGAGAAACTGGACTTTATATTTTATTTTAATAATTGTTGCAGGCAGCAATTATTAGAATAAAATATTATAATAAAAAAAAATTAATACGTCCTTACAGCATATGCGTACGTAGTACAAAAAATGAATGTCAAAAGCATAACCCATAAATTTCTGATTTGCAGTCACTCTCAAAATGAGGGTGACAATGTGCATAGCGTCATAGAAAAGCAAGTAAAGCGTTTCGTAAAATCTGGTCCAGTGTATGTCCCACAACAATATATGGCATTAATTCAGACGGCTAAAAAGACAGGCAAACTGGATAGTGTGACTGAAATGACTAATGAAAAATTTTACAATCCGAAAATACTTCAAGAAGATTAGAGTAACAATTTTATTGTTAATGAGGAGAAAGGCACAATAAAATGGCATGACATTAACGAGTTTCGTGTTCAAAACGAACATCCATTTACTTTCTTTTATAAGAACTCTTACGATGATGAAGATTACCAAAAAGTTTTCGTAGGTAGCTTACGACGAACTGAAAACCAGATTTTATTATTTGGTATTGGTTTGACACGAGAGTACACAAGCAAGATACCTAAAACTCAAAATAAGAAAAGAATCTTAAAGGAATTACTTGACAAAAATGTAATACCAGGAATCATCGTGAAACTTGCTATAAGGCTTTGACCGATTAAACATTAATATTATATTTAATTGTAATCAGTAATAATTTATTTTTAGACTGATTTAAACAAAGTTTAAATAATTTGTTTTTTTTAAGTATGTCCTTTTAATTGACTACAAATTACTCAAATATGACTAGATTTCGTGTTCTTTTTTTGGAAGGTTTATTTTGTTAAATATATAGATTAAGTACAAAATGTTTAAGAATACTGTATTTTGTTATCTGTATCTGAATTTGTTTGATTATAATGTAAATTTAAATAAAAAAAGTCTTGATTTATTTATTAATATCAAAAACAACAGTTCTCGGTAATTGTTAAAGTGCAATGTTAACAAATATCAAGAATTAGTTCCCAAAATTGTTGTTAAGTCCAAAAACTAACGTAAACCGCAGAAGAAAATAGTAAATCAATTTGTAGTAACACAAAATATTACATAAATAATGTCATAACTAAAAATACTATTTCATTTCGAGCATTTTGCTTAGAACAATACAGTGTTAACTCAAAATTTTTAAATAACTTCACTGTCAGTATTTTTATTTAACTAAGAATACAAAGAAACTTCCTTTAATATTAATTAGAAACATAATGCATTAATTTTTTTTACTCGCAATAGGAAATGATAAATGAGTTTTTCGTTGATTCTGAAAAATCATCTTTTTTGAGTTACGGCACTATTGTATTATTAGTGCGATATATTCATAGGAAGGGGTTAGAAGTAAAACCGCCTAAGTCCAATTTTCACCAAAACGACTTTAGTGATGTTTCGCGTTCTGAATATCTTATATTGTTTGGTAGTAAAATCGACTACGCTCTAACCCTACTTTATCGCCATCTTTTGATGAATAGAAAAAACAACCAAAATGAAATTCACCAACCGTTAAGAGCAGAAATCGCCTTAGTGCACCTAGGCTGTTTTACTTCCAAACAAGCGATTGGAAATAAATATATTTTTATTACTTATGTTGTTTGGGTTCCACTCAACGGTTTGGATTTGTTTATGGTGTGTAGGTTATACTTCTTTATTGGATTAATAGCAGTGTTTTAAGGGATACTATTGTTTGCAAAAATTATATATTTTGTCATAATATTTCAATCATGTTTTTTGAGTCAGGTAAGTTATAATGATTTTTGGAAAAATAATAAAATAATAGAATTATTAGTTAAATAATTTTAAGGTTATATTATTTTTAGAGTCAGATAGTGATCCATACGCTACAGATGGAGAATCTGATTTTATTCCGAGTGAATATGAAGAAGATAACGACAGCGATAATTCCATAATATCTGCCGAGGAAGCAACTACAAGCATGCATGTGGAGTATAATATTTAAGTAGTAAAAGTGTGTGTTTTAGCTTGTTAATTTATAGTTTCAATTTAAGCGTGATATCCCTAACAAAAATTAATTTATTATGTAAATATTAAGCTTGTAGATACCGATAAATTTAGTAATTATTACAGTTATGTACTTTTAGAAATTTCGAAGTTAAGTTCAACTTAAGGGGTTAACTTATTTCTTCTTTTCAGTAACTCTCAAAACTACCCAAAAAAGGAAGCATAACATACATGCATGGAAGAGGAATAAAATCACAAATAAGAGGTTCGCTGGCCAGGAATATGAAAGCAGAAAAAGAAATGTGTTCAGGAGTATGTGCATACGTGTAGGTACCAATGTGGAATATTTAACGAGGTTGAAAGACAACGACTCTTCTTTAAGTTCTACAGTTTACCAACCTGCAAACAGCTATTTTAGCTTCATACATCAGAAAAACTGAACCTAAAAAAAAACTTGCTAATAGCAAAAAGAATTACAGTACATAAATTAAACTTCTTGACCGCTCTGTATGCAGGGTTTTTTATGAGTTTTTTATTTTTTAAGATTATGTGTAAAAAAGTTGACAAAGACAGATAAAAATATGTCCCATCCAACAAAGTATCAGAGAACGCAAGAAAAAGAGTAATTGAACATATCAGATGATTTCCACGTTATAGGAGTCATTACTCTTATAATCAATATCCAAATATGAAATGCCTTCCATCCGATTTAAACATTCTTGTCTCTACAAAGATAATAATTACACTGATAACGATGAACCCCCAGTTGAGGAATTATATCACCGTCATATTTTCAATAAAATTTAAAATTTCACCATCCTCATTCATACAATAAATGCGATCGATTGGTAAGCTTAATCTCATCATCAACTGAAGACGAAAAAAAGAAGTACGAGACAAGTTAAGTACCAAAAATGGGAAAATTTACAACAACTGCGATACACCCCATTTACCATCAATTTTATAATGATTTGCCGCATGAGTCAAAGCAGCAAAAAAACACAAGGAAAAAAGGAAGCAGTGCTGTTCAGTCTTCCAAAGAAGATGCCAACGACGAACAAGACGACTACATAGATTTTTTCTCAGATTATGAGTAACTCTTAGTGTTCTAAAAGAGTAACATTTTTTTTTTTGAAAAAATTAATTTAATTGAAAATTAAGCTTTTGTTTAGTTCTTTTTGTATATTATAAAGCCATTTTTGCTTAAAGGTAAAACAACCTAAGTGATTTTTTTGTCGAAAGAGGCAAAAAAATAAAAAAAATTTCTTACCAGAAGTATCTTTAAAATTTTATACTTATTTTGAATTGTTTAGTACTTTAAAATTTTTAATTTTGAACATGCAGAATTTTTAAAGGAGCAAAAACTTTGATGCTTTTATTTCTCAAAATGTGTATTTTGCTACTTAGGCGGTTTTGCTTCTGACCCCCTTCAATAGACTGTATGTAATTTATATTAAAAAGTTTATAAGTAATGTACCCATTCAGATTCTTTTTAACATATTACACGCCTGCAGAAGAAATATTGTACGTAACACGATCCAAAAGTGATTTGACGAGACTCGTGGAGTTCCAGGACTCGCCTTCGGCTGATTCTAGAAACTTCCCCACTCGTCCAGTAAAATATCACTTTTGTAACTTGTTACATAAATTACTATAAAATTATTTTAGCGCATATATCGAATAATTTTTAACTATGTATCGTTAGTTGGTAGTTATAAGTATAGTATTTTAAAATTAAGGAATATTAGAAAGCTCTGTGAAATAAATTAAAAATCAGTTGCGTTTAATAAATAAAGTAATCTTTAAAAAATACTTGGAATGAAGTAAAATAATAAACGAGTTTTTTTAACTGGCTTAGATTATAAATAAGGTTTTAATTTATAATTTAAATAATAATTTTATATTTAAAATTTGTATATAAATATCTAAGATTCTTAGATTAAATGTAACATTATAATACTTATATTTTTGCTCAAATTAATCAAACTTTACTTACATAATTGAAAATATTAAAATAAATTTTTTGTAAAAAAAAATTTAAAACATTTTTAACTCTTTAAACCCTAAAACTCCTGCCGTTCAACTTTAAAGTTAAATATAAATTCCAAACACTCACCAGAAAAGCAAGAAGTTGAGAACACGGACACTAAACACAACGAACTCTCGGAGATTCAACAGGCTGCAGCAGCCGCAGGACGAAGGATAACGTGTTGATAGTGGAGGATAACGACGATTTATCCTTCAAAAGCGCCTACATGTGCGCGATGGAGGGGCAATATCGCACGCAATTGGTCCTCCCACTATTTTTTTGAAATGCCATTGTCATAAATCAAGATCTTTGCTTACTTTTTGAATTATGTTTAAGACAGGGTTAAGATATATTTTCGACAAGTGTACTTGACAAATACATTTATTTTTACATAAAAAATCTAGTAAAATGTTTACTATACCATATATTTTGCTCTGTTTTATTTTACACATACGGAGGTTTTTTTATTTTTGCAGAATGTTGTACTTATTTTAATTTATCTCTTCTTTAAAAATATATACAATATGCAATACAAACATAAACATATAAACACATGCACATTTCAAGGAAAAGCCTCTAATTCCTATGTTCGTGAGATTTTTAAATTACTTATTTATTTTAAATTTTAATTTTAACTTAAATGTAATAATAAATAAAATTAAAATTTTATAGATTATGATAATTGTACTTATACCCCAGTCAATGAAGAAAAAAGCTGAAAACATCTTATACAGATACTTGAAAGCTCTTAAAGGTATATGAAGGATTGCTGATAAAAAATCCGTAAAGACGCACGCAAGTAAAAAAATATTAGTTGCTCATAAAAAGTTTCTTATATATTTTAGAGAAAAGAAATTTCAGTAAAATTTGTAGATCATATAAATTTCTTTATTTTAAGAGTTCCCAAATTAAAATACATTAATAATTGACCGAGATAATTGCAAAAAACCCTCATTTGTAGTAATTTATGTAAGTGTTTTTTGCCAAATTATACATATATTTGTAATTACTCAAATTTTGTGGCAGTTAGTAAATTATTAAAGTGTGTTTGAAAATTTCAAACTGATCGATCAAATAATTTATATCTTCTTCTTCTTTTGGTGCTTCTCCTCTATGGATGTTGGCAATCACGTTGGTCCATATAACTTTGTTGACAGCTGTTTTAAATAAATATATGGTAGTCATTCCTGCCCACTGTCTGATCTTCTTCACCCACGATGTCCTTTTGCGCCCTTGAGATCTTTTGCCTTCTATCTTGCCTTGTAAAATTAGTTGAATTAGTTGATACTTCTCATTGCGCATCACATGCCCTAAGTATGTCATCTTTCTGATTTTCAAGATTCGCATAATTTCCAGATCTTTATTTATACGTTGGATCACGGTTTTGTTTGTAACATGATGGATATAAAAAATTCTGAGCATGCGGCGATAGCACCACATTTCGAAGGCTTTTAATCGTTTGGGTGTTGCCTCCATCAAGGTACAGGCTTCGACTCCATATAAAAGGGTAGAAAATACATAGCATCTCAAGACTCGTGTTCTTATATCAATGTTCAGGTGCATATTTCATAAAATTTTCCTGAGGCAATTTAAGACAGCTCTCGCCTTTTCTATACGACATCTTATTTCCTTTGAGTGGTCCCATTCCTTATTTAGGCTGCATACAAGGTATGTAATTTTGTCGATTATTTTCAAGGGTTCATTATTAGCTGTGAATTGGTGCTGTATTACGTCGTTTTTACTTACTACAAATATCAAAACCGTATCGTCCGCATATCTTAAATTGTTTATAATTTCACCATTAATTTTTATACCTTCTCTTAAACCATCAATAACTTCCCTGAACAGCATTTCCGAGTAAGTATTGAACAACGTTGGTGATAAAATGCAACCCTGATAATCCCCGTTTTATCATGAATTCTTGTGAGGTTTGTCTATTCGTACAGTTGCCCTTTGCTGTAAGTATAAATTTTTAATTAGGCGTAAATCTTTGTCATTAATACTAGATTCTTTCAGTATCTGAAATAATTTTTGATGTTGCACCTTGTCAAATGATTTTTCAAAGTGTATAAAGCATGCTTAGACTTTACAATTCACGTCTCAAGCTCTTTGTATCAATACTTGTATGGAAATAGGCCTCTCGCGTTCCCAGTCCGCTTCTAAACCCAAACTGAACACTGCTAATGTTTTCTTCAAGTTTTCTATATATTCTCGTATTCTCTCATTTTAGTAGAGCAGATTATTGTGCTCGTCTAGTATTAAGTTATGACTTTTTAATCTATTTCCTCCCGTTAAGTTTTTAATCTTTTTATGTAGGTTAAAAGTGTAATGCTTCTATTCTAGGAATTCTATTTCTATGCATTGATCTTATAGCCATGATTCTTTTGCTTCCTTAATCTTTTTCCTAATGATTTTGTTTATTTCTTTGTACCTTTCCTCATTCTTATTACTGTGTTTTCTTCGTTCTTCCATTAGCTCTAATATTTCTTGCCTCAACCATGGCTGTTTCTTTATATTATTTTCTGGTTTAAGTTTATTAGATATTATTTTTATCTACCACTGAAATACAGATATTTTTGATTTTATTCCACATAAATATCATCCACACTTATGTTTTCTTGATTAATATCTGAGATTACCATGCTGTATATTTCGTTGTTGATCTCCTCTTTGACGTCTTCTCCTGTGGTTTTATCTTTTACCTTCTGGATATTCAGTAGTTTATGTCCATAGTTTATATACGTTACTTAATTTGTTTTTACCGGACAGCGATTATTTAAACAACTGTTCTTGCCTAAATAGTTACTCTAAAGGCATTTTGTAAATCACAATCGATCCTTTGGGCTTTAATTTTTAGAGCAAATTAAAAAAATTTAGAGATTTTATTAAATTTGTTATTAAAAAACAGTTTTAAAAAGGGCTGACATATAGATTTTAAACATTTACAATAACTTTGACTTTTTTTGTCATATATTTGTAAGTAAGGTCAATGAAATGCCGGTAAAAACACACATTTTCTAATAAAAACAGAACCTTTTATGACCATCAACAGGATACAATCTGATACAATATTTCAGCAGACAGTTCTCTTCTCTACTTTTCCGTGGCGATATTTTACGAGTACCATCTCTTTTGTTAGGGTTATGGTTATGGTAGGGCAGGATCCCTTTATGAGCCCCTTAGATACTTAGACCTCCCAAGACGGGTCCATTGTTATCACCCCTATCTTATGAATAGGTCAATAAGTGTCTAGTCTTCGGGGTTTCTGGGGCCCATACTGTTCCTTACTCCCATATCTGCACTAATCAGCAGGGACTCCTTGTGCCTTCACAGAAAACCACAAGTCTCTTTAAGGATAACTTCCTCATTTGTCTCGGTTGCATTAAGATCGAACCCAGGATCTTTCACCTCTGGTGGGCCAGTGCCGGGCACTTCCAGAGGCCATGTAAGAACGTTTTTTCTCCCTTATTGCAAGGGCGGCACCGTGGGCTATCCACCAATCCAAGCAGATTAAGGTGGCGCCTAAGTGTACAGTGGCCGGTAAGCATATTGACCACCAGAGAGCACATTCTATGTTCTAGAAAGAAAAGTTGGGCTGTAAGAATTTTGGATGGCTCCACTATCTGGAGCCTAGCCTGGCTCATACCTTCATAACTAGCCGAGGAGTCCTGGAAATTTCGCAGAAGAAGCTCCTTAAGACTACCCCGACCAGTACTGAAGAGCATTCCAATCACAGGTTTGGGCCCCACCGGCAGAATTGCCCTTGGATACAATATATTCTAAGCAAACCTCAAAGTATGGGCTCAAAATTTTTAGTTTATGTGATGCTAAAATGTATTATACCATAAATATGGAGGTTTATGTGGGTCGTCAACCAGATGGCAGATTTACTGTAGACAATTCCCCGAAAGAAGTTGTAAAAAGAATGTGTGCGCCAATAAAGAATTCTGGGCGCAACATTACTCTAGATAATTGGTTCATTCGCATTCCTCTAATAGGTGTTTTAAAAAAAGAATTTGGATTGACTGTTGTGGGGACCATTAGAAAGAACAAAAGGGAACTGCCCCCTGAATTACTTTAAGGATCTCGTCCTCTAAAATCAAGTATGTTTGCCTTTAGCGATACATGTACCTTAGTGTCGCATATCCCCAAAAAGAAGAAAGTTGTATTGCTTGTTTCAAGTCTACATGAAGACGACGCTATAGATAGAGAAACATTTGAACATTATAAACCAGAAATTCTGACGTTTCATAACAAAACAAAAGGCGGGGTTGACGTCGTTGATCAGCTATGCTCCTCTTATGATGTTTCGCGAAAAACAAGACGTTGGCCCATAATAATTTTTAACACCATACTAAATATCGCAGGCATTAATTCGCTAGTGATTCATGCAAGTAACAACCTTGCTGATAATAAAATTTTATTATCACCTTAGAAGAAAATTTTTGAAGCATTCAGCATTTTCTCTTATGGATGAACATTTACGGGTCCGAGCAACAGTAGACAATTTAAATAGAGATCTGAAGTTACGTATTAAGGCCATATGTAATATTCCTAACACAGACGGCACTCCAACGAATGAAGGAGTACATGGTAGATGCTACTTTTGCGACCGTAAAAAGAACCGGAAAACGACTGTTTCCTGCTGTAAATGTAAAAAGTTTTTATGCAGAGAACATACACGTGCAGTATGCGAAGAGTGCCAAACTGAACTTATTCGGATTAACTAAAAGTTTCCTTTTTTTATCGGAGTAGAAAATAGTTTTTTTAATGTTCTGTCCAGTGTTTTAACATTAGTTTACTTTTTATATTATTTTGTAATATGTTACTCTACTTATTAAACCTTAATAAAATCGTGTTTTACTTAAACTGGTTCCAAATACTTTTATTAACACAAACTAAGAAGTAAAAGACCAAACGGTCGTTTCGACCGCGAGCGACTACTAATTTTCAAAAATTCCTAGCGACTACTGAAGGGTTAATACTAATTAATACATAATAATGTAAAAAATATTATTAATGTTTTTAAGCTAAAAGGTCAGCCTTTTTTTAAACTGTTTTTAAATAATAATTTCATTAAGTTTATAAATAGGTATATTAAATGAATCTTAAAAACAAAGCCTCAAAGAATCGATTGCTATTTACAAAATACTACTGCGAAGTAGTTATATTTAATGTTGTTATGCAAAAAACTAAGTTATTAACATTTAGAAACTACTGCAAAAATAAAGATTTTTTGAAATTATCTTGGTTAATTCTTTTGTATTTTAGTTTTGAAACCCTCAATATTAAAGAACTTTTTATGATCTATAAGTTTTATTTGTTTTTTTAATTTCAAAAACTAAATAAATGTTATACACACATATTTGAAGCTTATAAAAGAATATAAAGGATAGATGATTAGAAATTCACAAAGAAATACAGCTGAGTTTGCTTTGTCTTTTTACCAAGCTGTAAAAGTGAAAAAAATATTTTTTTGGCTAGAAAACATTTTTTATACACTTTAGAGTAAAATGGTTTAAATAAAAGTTGTAGATCGTAAAAAATTCTGTAATTTTGAGCCTCTAAATAAAAATACACAAACAATTGACCGAGATAATTGCAAAAGTCATTATTTTTGCAGTCATTTGCATTTGCAGGAAAATAAATGTTATTTTCCGTAGAACTTTGTTTTTTGCATAACGAGATGTAATATTGCTACTTGAAATTATGGTAATAAATGAGTTATTATGTTATTAAAGTGTGCTAAATATCAACCAAACCGATCAAATAGTTTTTGTTATTCAATTCGGTAATTCCGGAGAGCGTTTATTAAAACAACTGTACTTGCCCAAACAGTGACTCTACAAATAGCTTGTAAATTGCAATCGATTCTTTGTAACTTCAGTTTTAGGTTATATTAAAAAAACTTCAATATTTTAATAAATTTTTTATTAAAATCAGTTTGAAAAATGGCTGACTTTTTAGCTTTGATATAAGATAAACATTTAAAATAACTTTGATATTTTCTAGATCACAAACTTATAAGTAGGCTCAATAAAAAGTTGGTAAAAAAGACACTCCAAAAAAAAAACAGAACCTTCTATGATTAATAGGAACCAAGACAGCATTTTATTTTTAAAATCCTTCCATCGTTTATTAACTTAACGGGATTCTAAATAGGGATCTAAATTTTATGATCCAACTTATAGGTGGCATATACGGTGAAGTTGTAATAAGGTATAATGCGTTAAAATGATGATACTTGTAAAATATCGCCAAAATAGACAGGAGAACTGTCCGACCTCCGTTTTTTTTAGAATAAAATTTCAAATATAAGCGTACTGACAAAAAAATAAATATTTATTAAAAATTATTTAAACAAATTACTCGGATAAATAAACAATTTATAAACCAAAAAAGAAACATCAATTTTCGTTGATTAAAACTGGAGATATTGCGACTTTTGGCAATTTGAATTTATGCATTCAGTTTTTAAAACAATAAAATCATTTCGCTTTAAAACCGTTTATCTTTGGCTCTTTATGGACGGCTTATTTTGGTTCCATGGATAAAGCTCCGGTGAATTAAAAAAAGGGCCAACTTGGATTTTTAAGTGTTGTAGGACATTATGCTTTATTTTGAAATTCGTGTAAAAATGCCAACATAACTAATACAAACAAAATAATTTCCGGCGCGTTATTACGTCTGAATTATTTTAGCTGTTTATAAGCTTAAAATCATAGTACTTTTGCAAACCCATTTTATTGTATTTAGCATAAACTTTTTAAACGTTATATAACTTATTTTGATAGAGTTTTTTGATAACCTTTTTCTTTAATCTGGTGCTTTCAGTATTCATGTAAAGCCAATAGTTTATGCATAATAACGTTGTAGATACTAGGGCAGTTCGATAAGTTCTTAGCCTACAAAAAAAAAATGATTACTTTTAGCTCAATACACTTGACCCAGCGATGCTCTAGCTTCTTGAACTCGTCTGAAAAGTGGCGGATTTGACCTCCTGTTTGGACTTAAATTTCTGCCAGCTAATGCCTTTTTTTTCAAGTTTAGAAACAAAAAAGTCACGCGGGACCAAATCTAGAGAATATGGTGGATGGGGCAACAGTTCGTAGCCCGTTCGCAACAGTTCGTAGTGACGGAGCAGGTACGAGCCGGTCCGTACGAGCCGGTCCATTGTCATGGTGGAAAAGTACTTTTTTCTTCGCTAAATGTTGTCCTTTTTCTGCAGTTCGACATCGAATCGACTTAATAATTTAGCGTAATAGAGCTCTATAACCTTTTTGGGAGGTAATGGGATAGTGAAGCGCAACATATAGCCACTCCTATTCAAATGTCAAATTCACCTGCTCGTATGATGATCTAGATCATAGTCTTCTGGTACATCCTGCTAGATAACTAACGAAGCTCTGACGTCGAGTGTTTGTAGGGATAAGCAATCCACCATTTACTGGCCGATGGCTTAGTGCGGATGAACTAGAAAGTGGAAAGACACTCTGTTGTCCTGAGACTGAGAAATTGGTCTCGAAGGCGGAAGAACCAAGAAAGTGGTCAACGGCATCAGAATGCAGAAGGCAACGAGAAACCACTGCATTAAAGGTCCCTGATGACATCTTTAGTATAAATTATAATGGCTAGCACTATTTGCGTAAGAGACATTATTGATTATGGTAATCGGAGACCAAAATCCGACAGGGGGAGGACAACAATCAGAACGCAAGACCTCCTCGGTCGTCAACATGCGAAACCCTAGCACAAAAAACTAAAAAAAAAACTCAACCCTCTCAGATACAACAGTTTTGAATATTACAGTTACCTGGAATGTAAGAAGTATGTATCAGCCTGAAAAATTACATGTTATTAAAGAGAAAGATAGGCTAAATATAGATATACTTGCGGTTAGCGGATATACAATAATCAGGAAATGGAGAGATATCAATAAATAACTACAATATTTATTACACTGGAGGAGACAAAACTGGTCATCGATACGGAGTAGCTTTCATTATAAACAACACTATTAGAAAATCAGTGCTAGATGTGATTCAAATCTCAGAAAGAATAATAATGCTAAAAATTCAAACACGGAACTCTAATATTAATAGATATAGTAATAATATAGACAGCAAGGACATATAAAAGACAAAAAAGGAGTACTACTAATAAATTTACGAGAGAAATTAAGATAATGGGAGGAGTACGTTAGAGAACTTTTCCAAGATGAAAGCGGTGAAATGCAGAAAATACAAGAATTAAATCCTTTAGAGAGACAGAACATCACGATAGATGAAATCAAATATGCTATTAAGACAATAAGGCAGCTGGATTAGATGAAATACCAGTAGAACTGTTAAAACTAGTGGAAGGGATAACTTGGAAGTATTGGCAGATTTATTCAACACGGTGTACAATACGTTAATAATACCACAAAAGTGGCGAAGTCAGCATTTATAACCATCCCTAAAAAACAAGCAGCAAAAGAGTGCTCTGATTATCGAACACTGAGCCTCATGAGTCACACTTAAAAAGTACTGCTGAAAGTTAATACATAATAGAATATACGAAAGGCTAGAGGAGGATATTAGCGAGACGCAGTTCGGATTCCGAAATGGAATGGGTACTCAAGAAGGACTATTTGCCATCAATATATTAATTCAGCGATGTCGGGATGTAAACGTTGATCTACACTTGTGCTTTGTTGACTACGAAAAAGCTTTCAATAAAGTAAGACATGAAAAACTAATATCAATACTTACGAACAAGCGCATTGACAGTAAAATCATAAATATAATGCAAACATTATATTGGAACCAAAGTGCCATAGTTTAAATTGTTGGGCAATACTCAGAAGAAATGAAGATCTGTAGAGGAGATGGACAGGAATATGTTTTATCGTGACTTTTGTTTAACTTATATTCTGAAGAAATTTTCCAAAACACGCTCAATAATATCAAAAGGGGAGTTACCGTTAACGAAAAATTAATTAACAACTTACGATATGCAGACGACACTGTGATCAATAGCAACGAGTATAGAAGATCTACAACATCTTATCGAAAGCTTAAGTATGAATAGTGCTGAGATGGGAATTACTATAAACGCTAAAAAAAACGAAATATATACTAATTACAAAAAGACCACAAAATATACATCACCTACTGACAATCAATGGTAACGTGATAGAACAAGCAGAAAAATATCAGTACTTGGGAACTTTGATCAATGAAACCAATGATTATACTGCAGAAATAAACAGGCGAATAGAGATGGCCAGATCAGAATTTATCGAATGAAGCCATTCCTAACGTGCAAAAATCTAAATTTGGAGATCACACTACGTACTATTCGCTGTTATATATTTTCAATATTAATATATGGAGCTGAGACTTGGACATTAAAAAATTTTGCATTTGACATTTGACAATTTAAAAAAAAATCGAGGCTTTCGAACTCTGGTTATACCGCAGAGTATTAAAAATATCATGGACTGATAGAATTACAAATAAAGAAGTACTGGAGAGGGTTGGTAAAGAAACAGAACTAATCACCACTATACAAACCAGAAACTGGAATACCTAGACCACGTGATGAGGGGACCCAAAATATGAAATTTTGAGACTCATAATACAGGGAAAGATTCAAGGAAGAAGATCTGTTGGCCGAGGTTGTGAACTTATGGTTGAAGAATCTACGTGATTTGTATCAATACAGATCGATTGATTTGTTCAGAGCAGCAAGTTCAAAAATAAAAATAGCCATTATGATTACCAACCTCCGAAGGAGACGGCACTCTAAGAAGAGAAACCTTTTGCCTTTTGCAGGTAGTCTACATAGATCACCCCTTATAAATGCCAAAAAATGGTGGCCACCACCTTTCCGGCCAATAGAACAGTCTTTAGAGATAGTGCAAGCACTCCTGACCACGGCGGAGTAGACGAAATTTAGTTTAGTTCCCACCTCCATGCGAAACACACTGTACTATGCAACGTGAATGGTAGAACGTTTCAGTTTGGTTAGCAGAATTCCACTTACAATAGAACGTTTCTGCCTTTACGTGAATTTTGACTCCGCCTTTGCGCAGTTCCATGGTCAGGAGTGTTTGCACTATCTCTACCTCCTTCGGAGCACGTTCGCCGGTTGCCGCCACTGTTTTAACTGTTTCTTGGTCCCTAATGTGGGACGCTGATATTTGTCAGATTTGTTCTTATTCTTAAGCGAAATTATGCATTTTTATAAAGTATTTTTTGCATTTTTAGAAATGTTATTATTAATTTTTAAAAACTTAACTTTTGAAGTTATTTTTGCAATAATTAAGTAATAAACTAACAAAAATAACTTTACAAACTCTCATTTTAAAGAATTTAATATGCTTTTTAAGAAAAATTGTGTCACTTTTCCATATGATTTACTAACCTTTACCTTCTGTATTTAAAATCAAATAGCGATCTTACATTGTTTATATATAGTTTATAAGTAGAAAATGATTTTCTTCAAATGGTTTGCATATTTTCTTTATTCCACATTGTTATCATCAAATTTATCAAAAGCAATTGTTAGATACCTGTATCAACGATCAACGAATGTCACAGGAAAATCCTTAGTTCTCTGGTGTATAATGGGAGATTGGTAATTCGAGAGTAGGAAGAGATATAAACCGAGATGCTGGCATTTTATGGGCAGATAAACAGGATATAATTAACAGAAATAGAGAAATAATGATAAATTTCTGCATGATAAATGATATGAATATCGGAAATAGGTACATTCTGGAAACAGTTAAAAGAAGACAATAGTATATTACTTTATGAGGCGGAGAAGTATGACTTTTCTTGACGCGCCCGATATTACGCGCCGAACGAAGTGAGCCGCGTAATAGAGGGCAAGTTTGCCGCTTCTTTGCCGAATAAAGTATACTATTTTTTTTCAAACGTAGAATTTTTTAACCATAAATAGTACAATTCATACACTATTTTTACTCGAAATTAACTGTGACAACTATCAAAGTCGTCTAGATGTTAGAAATTAAAATAATTAAGTCGTCGGTGGGATTTGCGTCTCCCTGGTTACAGTTGTTTGACAGTTGTTTGCAATTATTAACGACATTGTTGTTGCAACCGCAAGCGCAAATTTAGTGCGAAAATGGAAAACCTAAACGAAATTGAGTCCGCGGCTAATGATGCAGTAGCACGTTGGAATGATTGCTGAAAGTTGTTCTCGACCATCAGTATCATCAACAATTACCAATGCGTATCAAGAGTCGGGAACATTTTTGCACGGTTTCAATTTTGAAAATGCCTCATTAACTAATTGTACTTTTAATATTACTATAAATAAAAATGATGTTTAATTGTTGTTAATGACATTTGTATTGTTGCTTTGTGACATGTTTCATATTCTTGCCATGACAACATTTTTCCCTAGGCTGTAAACAAATGGGACAAAAAAAACTGCTGCCGGCGGAGACATCAAACTTTGACAGGATCAAGTAATGTCATCATTATTTGACGTTTGAAGAAAAATACATTTATGTGGCAGAAGGAAGGGTTACGAAAGTATTATAGACTACATTGCCTACATGGAACAAATAATGAAAAATATACAAACGGATAAATAATCGGAAATAGCCACAAATCATAGATTATTGAATGCCGTATGAAATATTACGTGTAGCAAAATTTAATGAAGTAAGCACTTATGAACTACATTATCTAACGCAAAACAAGAGTTAAAAAATTGTAAGAATGATAAAAATAATGAAAGACAGAAGACAGTAGGGCAGTATTTAAAAAAATATTATTGGAAACGGAAAATAAAGTATGCGGAATGACTTTAATGAGAAAAAAGGGACAAAATGTAGAACGAGAACATAAATAAAGTTAAAAATAAGAAAGAAGCATTCAGAACATATATGAATACAAAAACGAGAAAAGACAATAAAATGAACTAAAAGAAATAAAGTTAAAGAATTAATGAAAGAGGCATACAAAGAAAGTGGAAAACAATTTGGAGAAGAATTAAACTTGAGTTACAGAGAAAATAACAGATTATTAGGGAATGGAATCAAAGCACCGAACAGGTAAGAAAGGAAAACTGACAAGCCTTAGAAGATGACTGTAGAATCCTACAAACAATATAAATCATGAATGTGTTGCTTGTGTGAGTCCATTTCAAATATGTAAAAGAAATAAAATTAGACTTACTCACAGCCAATTTAATTTTACTACCAAAACGACCGTTTTCGCTTTCTAAACTTTGCAAAGCATCTTCAGGTCAAACGGTACAAAGTAAATTAAACGCTGAAATTATAAAAAGCCCATATTGGGTTGCTGTCTTATAAAGATATAGATCAAAAATAGGTTATAGTAATTATGCCAATATTACATGTCTGTTTTTATTAATATGCGTAAAATTGATTTAGCAGACAAAGTGAAAATCAACAAATTGGTAAGAGATAATCTATTAAATTGTAATAAATAAGAAATAAACAAAATACTACTTACATGCCGGTACAAGAATTTTTAGATAATGATTCGTAATACATAGTTCAAACTATCCTGTATTGCTGATAATGGGTGATCTTCGGTTAATGTTGTATCTGTCTGACAGCTAACGAGGAAGTTTCTTGAGGGGAGAGATGTTAACAAATGAAATAGGAGTAAGGTATATGTAATTGTTTGTTAAATTGAAGTGATGTTTTATATTATTTAAATTATTAAATTTATTTATATTTATTTAAGAGATATATTTTAGAAATATGTGTTAATTTATTGATTTTTTTTTTACAGTAAGAGCACAGTTATATGACAATGAATGAAAATAGTAGTTGTACTATTTTGTGGGTGTGCAATTTCTTTGACTTGTGTCAAATGTTAAAATTATAAAACTAAAAACAATTAGGGACAAACAGAACACCATTAAAAGGACAAAACAGACATAAAGCTTTAAAAAGGGCGCTTATTGGCACTACATCACTTGGTAGGAGAGGAACTGGTAAAATTGAGTTTTTTTTGCTTGCTACTAGTATTTTAAGAGGTAAATTTGACAAGCTAATGTAGGTTAAATTGTGACAGTTCTTCTTCTATTTCTTAGTGTTGTAACTAAAGTTAACTAATTTTTGAAGCAAACAGACCTTAGTAGTTAAACAATTAAATGAAAAATGAAATTGTAGTCTAATATGTATAATATTGGCATACTTTTAACAATCACTAAATAAATTAAATTTAACTTTAAATTTAAATGTGACAATCGAAATAATTAAAATAATTTTTATATAACAAAATTTAAAAATTTTTTTTAAAAAGTCAGAATTACAAAACAAACTTTAGATGAGTATTTGGTAACAAAATATTAATCCAAATATGTAATAAATATACAAATTTTTGAAAAACTTTGAAAAAACTTTTTGTCGGCGTGGATGAGCCATCTGTAATGGTATGTTTAAAATTTTTCATTTTAGTTTTGTTATATTAATGTGGAAATAAGAGAAATTGTTTATAGCAACAAATTCCAGAAATTAACTAAGTTATTAATTAAATTAATAATGAGGTTGGTAATTCTCGTATATGACAGTTAAGCGCCGGATAGAGGCATGATTGCCGGTAACTGATTAAACGATGTAACAGTAAATTTTAGTCTTATTTTGAGTTTGTAATGTACCAAGACAAGATGTAACGTCCACGTTGACATTGGTAAGTCTGTACAATTAATTTCTGCAACACTTAACAAATTCAAATTTACAGTCACTTATAGTTATAAGTTTAGTATCTCTATTCGAAAACGTGAATTCTATGTGATTTAAGATTAAAATAAATTGATTTAATAAGTAATACTAATCTGAACGATTCTTCAATGTTTTAGAATGTTAAACCACGTGTTGACTTAAATCAAATTCTATATAATGAGTACATACATTAAAAGCCAGGTAGACTATGTTAGAAAATTTGTGGCAAATAAGTTAAGGAACCATACCAGTCAAATATTGATATAATTTAGTTTTAGGAAAAAGAAAGTTTATTGGAAATATATCAAGAAGAATATTGTGGATGTGAGGATGTCGTCGGATCCAAATTTGAAATAGTTCGTTGAAGATTAGAATAATTAATAAGGTGGATTAGATGTATGAATTTGTGTTGACTATATATGATGTTATGAAATATATATTGTGGATTTTACATAATGTTGAAGTTACTTGCACGTACCACGTGCTGATAATGGATGCTATATGACATATATAAAAACAAGAAACTAGGGGATCCATCAAATATGTATTTAGATTAAGAGTAGACAAAAGAAGCAGAATAGAATCAGGTAATATTATTTTATATATTCAAGTAGTTATATTAATACTGAGTAGACTGATGTGAATTCCAGTTATAATTGGGCATTTAATGTATGTGATAAGGGGTTTTTTAAAGATTTTAAAATTTCTAAATGTTCCAGGCTTTTTAATAAGAAGCCTTTATTACAAGTATTAAGAATTGTGAAATCTGTTTGTGGATCAAATATGTGATTTGTACGTCGAATATGTTGTGAGAAATGGGATTGACCTGATGTTGGACGTTCTATATATCTAAGATGTTCTCTTAATCTAATGTTGAAGGATCTTAAGGTTCTACCGATGTAACACGCATTGCAGGTATGGCAATTGATATTTGGCATAAACATTATACAAAAAAATTTGAACTAAATTAGGAATGACGAATGAATGAATATAACTGAAATCATATGGAAGTTATGGTTGAGGAAGTATCTGAATTAGTCAGTATCGAAGAATTGGAAGAAGCAATAAAAAAACTAAAAATGAAAAAGCTAGCTAGCCAAAGTGACAATATTAACGTAAAACTTAGTAAAGTAAATAAGACCAGAAGTAAAAAAATGGTTGCTAAATATCCTACAAGAACAGTGGGAAAAAAGGACAATACCGAGGAAATGGGAAATAAAAATATTCTTCTGGATCCATAAAAAAGGTGATAGAACCGAATGAAAAATTTATTATTACTACAATTTTAGAGAATATACTAAGAAATGTAGTAGGGAATAGAATGGAAGAGGAACAAGCAGATTTAATACAAGGTAAAGCAATAGATAATATTTTTTAAATAAGAAACATAATGGAGAAAAAATAGAAATATGAGAAAAACTATACCTGACGGTGTGGATTTGAGAGAAACAGTAACAAAATATGGGCCCACGTTGGGATCATTGTAGCAAATTTTAGAAACTTTGCGAAAATACTATTACAAAGTGATAAATAAAAATATAAAAAAATCACGAAACGAAATCCGAAGATTTCTAATTGTCAAACTAAATTCAGATTTTTGCTTTAAACTGTGCCTTCTAAGAATTGCAAGGCAAAACACACGTTGATAAAGATGTAACTAGAGACATGCGGAATCTAAAATTGCATTCCACAACATATCTCCTTAACTAAGCAAAAATCCTTGGCGAATTGGTTTCTAGTAGGGGTGGTGGGCCTAAGATAGGATACTTTTCTTTTGAAATTTTCTGAAGCACAAGTATAAAGTCAAATAAGACTAAATTATAGTGCTTGTCTCTTATTAGTCAATTATGTAAAACATTGTTATTAAACTTATGAATAATTCTGAAAAACGTAGTCAGAAAAAATTTATATTTAAACAGATGCACAGTTTCCCTTTTTACCTATAAGTGTTGGTAAAACGGGAAATAACATAGAGGTAAAACGGGATAAGAATTTTGCACAAATGATATATTCTCAAAGTTAATTTTTATAAAAAGAATTGAAACAAAAGATTATTAGACATTATTTGCACGCATCACATACAAATGTGTCCTCGTCGTCCTCGGCACCGACGCAAGCGTCATGCGCCCATTTATGACAACCAGAGCACCTTATCCAACCCTCGCCGGGCCTGTCTTCTTAGAAATTGTTGCTGCAATATAAACATGTGACGTTGACTTCTTCAGTTTCGGATTTACTACTGCTACTTTCCTTTTTCATATACTTCTTCCTTTTTCCTCTTGTAATTTCAATATTATCCAACTCCATTGACTTGTTTTTATTCTTAATGTTTACTTCTGAAGACTGTTTATTTCGGCTACTGCTTTGAAGAGATTTAATTTTTGTATTAGCAATAATTTTTTTAACGCTCACTCTCTTATTTTTCCCTTTTTGCTCTTTGAAAGACTTCTCTAGTTCTTCTTTGTAAGGGGTACTTGTGAGAATAGCCTCTTTACCTTTCTTCACCTTCCTTGTTGTTTTCGGAGCTACCTTATCTGCCACCTTTGGGTAGGGGGCAGTTTTTTGAGGAGAAATATAGTGGTGAATTTTGCTAGTGGATGGTCTAATATCGTCTTCAACTGGAAAATCATTTTCCTCGGATTCGACTGAACCCAGTGGCTGCCCGATTTGTCCGATTTGTTCCACTGGCGTAACTTCCCTAGGAATTTCAATAGAATCTGTGCATTCTGGGGGCTCTTCCGATAATACTGCGCTATCGTCTCCATTATGCTCAGTTAATGGTCTCTCTGTAGGCAGAGAAGCTGCAAACATGTCATCTGTGAAGAGAATACGGTCTACTAAATAAATTCCGGTCTTCTTGAACACATTTATGGCGTTCAATTGAGTTGAAGCTTGTAGATAAGCATGACCAAATAATAAACCAATTTGAGGTAGAGTTACACACTTGCCTGGATTTTGCCTCAGCCAAACTTCCACTTGTGTAGTATAAAAGGTACTTAGCGGTGCCATAAACGAAACATCGTGCGGCTGCATACGGTGACTGCAGTGTGGAGGTAAACATAAAATTGTCACACCATTCTCCCTTGCTTTTTCTATAGCGGCATTATTTTGAGTGTGGGTTTTGTGTCCATCGAGTATAAGTAATGCTGGATTGTCTTTAGAGGCTTGAGTGTGGATGAGGAAGTGATCAAACCGTTTAGTGAATAGATCAATCTGCATCCAGTCAGATTTATGTGTTAACCCCAAAGTTCCTGGTGGAACGTCATGCATAAAGTGCTGCTGTATATTTACCCTGGGAAAAATGATCATCGGTGCCCTCATGCAGATCACTGCAGTCGATAACTCACCACGGTCTGCTGATGTGAGTGTACCCACTTGTTTTCTACCTCTCAAGGCCACTACCTTTGATGGACTCCCTTGCACTGATCCCCGTTTCGTCCACATTGAAAATTCGATTTGGAGTAAACTTCATCTTATCTTGAAGGGGCTCCAAAATATCCAAAAAAATTGTTATTGCTTGTTTGTTGAAGCCTCGAGCCCTAGCTGTAGAAGTAGCTTCTGGCAATCGCAAATAGAGCTTATGTCGCTGCAAAAACGAACGTAACCAGTGCCATCCAGCTAGTTTGGTGGTGGTCTTGTTGAAATGATGTTCGATATTATTAATTTCAGCCAATTGGAATGCAAGACTACGAATACTTCTTGTTGTTAATCCATATAACATCATTTGCATGTTTTTTGCATATTCTACTAACTTTTGTTCCAATTCCACCGGGAATGTTAACTTTCTGCTGCCAAGTTTCTTTGCGGTTCCTTTTTCTACTTGATTTGTATCCTTAAATCTTCGTTCTAGTGTTGACTTGGGAACATTAAACGTTTTCGCAGCACTCAGAAAACCATGAGTACCATCTCGTACAGACTCCAGGGCTCTAGCCATCGACTCTTCGGACCACGAATTGCGGTTAGATTTCCTTTTATAATTGGAAGGCATCTGGAAATAAATGAAATCATATATATAAAAAAATATGTAGGTAAAACAGAATATCCCGTTTTACCTTTACATGGGAATCCCGTTTTACCTACACTCTGCAGCTACACTTTTAAATTTAGCGCATAAGGACTGTGTGACACTGGCAGCAGAAATTCATGCATGAAATCTAACCTAATCTTATCGAGTTCGCCTAAACACAGCCACGACTGAATACCATGCGTTTTGCACATGCTAGGAACTCGTTAGGTTATCATAAATATCAGCTCGACCCTTTACATAAATCATAAAAAAATAATACTCACGTTTTACCTACAAAATTGCACCGACGACAACACACATCAACAATAACCGGTATGCGTCACACTTAGCCGTAGGAAAACTAAACTAGCGACGTTACCGTGTTATCCAAAATAGCATTTTCCGTTTTACCTACATATCCCGTCTTAGGCCCACCTCCCCTACTCATAAAGAGTATACCGAAATAAAATGAAAGACAGTTAAGATTTGATTTTACGTACATATACAAAAACTGATATAGAAGCTTTAGTTTTGAAAAAAATCCGAGTTTAAAGTAAAAACACTATTTCGGAATTTTTCAAAAAATCCAACTCAACAACTAAAAAGATACAGAAATATGCTACAATACAAAAAAAAACAGCTTTTTTAACTTTTAAATAACCATATCTTACTTATTTTTTCGTTTATAGAAATAAAAAAAAACCAAATCCTTTAGGAAAAATACTGTTTTTTTTTTATTCTAGAATTTGTCTAGTTTTTTTTCAGTTGTTGAGTAATTTAAAAAAAGGATATTTATTGAGAAATTCGAAAATGCTGTTTTCAGTTTAACCCTTTCAGTGATTTTGTCCCTTTAGAGGGACATTACGATAAGTACCCCTGAAGTATACATCCGTCATTTTTTCTGGAAAAAATTATATTATTTATTTTACTTGCTTTATTTGTCATAATTCTAAGGTTATTATTCGTAAAAGTACCATTTTTTCATAATCTTTAGTAGTTTTTTGTAATGTCCCTCCCTCTGAAGGGGCATTGCGTCTTGAGGAATCAAAATAATACAAAACTCTATTTATGCTAGAAATATGTATGCACATAAAAATAATAAAACAAACATTATTTTGAATAAAATTTTGAGAAACAGTTCCGTCCCTTTATCGGACACAGATAAACTTTACATTTGGAACAAAATATATGTCTTATTTTTGCACCCCTCCAATTTGCATCTAGAATTTTTTTTTCGTCTACATTGTTAGTATGATTGTAGCCGTCATATCTCATTTCTACAAAAGGTCTTGCTTTACACTTTTTTTGCTTGAACTGGCGAATCTGTGTCACTTGGCCTTCCTATCTTAGAAAGATTTTTAAATAGTATTAGATACTCTGCTACACTTTCGCGAAATGCCAGAAGATCTATTATCTTGTTTTTGTTGATTCCTAATGCAAGAGCTTGGTGTTTGTGTTCTAGCCATGAATTCACAATCAATTGCGTGAAATATCATCCTAATAGTCCATTTTCTAGATCTAACGAATAAACGATAAACGCTTAACAAAAAGTCAACCTTATCCACCCCTTCCATATTTTCATTATACATTTTTATTACTTCTGGTCTTGGGATTTGGAGGTAACTATTTGTTTTTTAGTCTCATCTAGTACAAAGTCCTCTCTTCCATTTTCAATGAAATTGGACGCTGTGATAACCGATTTGTTATCATATTATTTGGTTATTACAATTTTGTCTTTACTAAGTGCAATAAAAACAGAGCCACGCTCCTTTTTCTTTAATTCTTTATCACTAGGTATTTGAGAATTTAAAAAGCGGTTTACTCTTATCTTATCCACTGCAAAAATTGATTTTGTCAATCAAAATAATTGGAAGAGAAATAATTTCCGAAATAATGCCGAATTCCGAAAACCCCGGCGGCACTGCCAAAATGTTTGTAGACCGGCTTTATTTTAGTAGTGCTACCTTGATATATTAAAAAGGCATACATTATACCACTTCGTCCTGCCAACACATAAATTTTAATTCCCAATTTTTTGGCTTATTTTTGACGTACTGTTTGATGTTCAGTTGGCCTTTAAGTGAAACTATTTGTTCAACACAGAGATTAGTTTCTAGAAGAAGCTCCTCACATCTTCTTCTAATACACTATTATAGTTCCTGGACTTTTCAAATTTGGTTTGTGTTGTTTTGGGGGCGGCTAGCAATGTCCACTAAATGTAATGCTTGTCTGAGCTTGAAAAATCGGTGCAGACTAATGGAATCTTCTATTAGCGAAATTTCATAAAGGGGACTCCAATACATCCGAACTCTCGGAAACTGCAAATTGCCAATTGTGGTATGTACACCAATAAACTTTTTTAATTCTTTCAATGTGGTTGGACACATTTGTGGTATATTTTTTTAGTCATGTTTTGTAAAAACTGCAACTTTGTCTCGGAACCGGACAGATAAACACAAAAAACGACAAATGCAATGTAAAAAGACTATGAATATCGGAACTTGGAATGTCCAGAGTTGGTACAGACCTGGGGCTGCTATAAATGCTGTGGAGCAACTGGAAAACATAGGAATTGATATAACAGCAGTCCAAGAAATAAGATGGCCAGACGATGGAAATATAAAAATAAGTAAATCCACCATCTTCTTTAGCGGTAACAAAAACGGAAGACATGAATTTGGAACGGGCTTTGTGATTAGAGACAGCCTAGTACAGAATATACTAAATTTCAAATCTATAGACGAAAGGATATGCTACATACGAATGAAGGGAGGACGATACAACATTTCGATTATTTCAGCGCATGCACCAACAAAAGAGAAGGATGAAGATATCAAAGATGACTTCTACGATGCCCTAAAAAGAGAGTTAGATACGATGCCCAAACAAGATATGCGCATACTCTGCGGGGACTTTAACCCATTAGCGCCCAAGTTTTTTTTTTGAAAATCTTTACTTTTAGGGTTAATTAGATGAAAATGTTAATAATTTAATCCAAAAAAATAAGTTTTTCGGTTTCATGTCTTTTTTTAAAAAAATTACATGGTGTTACCATATGGTAACGCTGGGCGCTTAAGGAATTTTTAGGATCGTTGAAATAAAAATTTTTAATTTTTTTATTTATTTGAGAACATTTTTATCGTCTGGTGTGGTATCCTATAAAACAATTAGCACAAAAACCAACGTTGCATTTTTGGCACATTGTTCGTCCAGATGTTGTACATCCTTCACCAGCACATCTTCTTCTACTGCTTGGTGTAACGAAATGATCGATGCGATCAAAACGAAGATCTGGCAAGTTCTGTCTATGTAGAGTAGGTCTTCCTGTATATAAGGGAGGACTTCCATATCTTGCGAGAAGAACTTGGGCCAATTCTCTCCTAAACGATAGCAAGGATATATCTTTTTTATTTTTTTTTTTTTATATAAATGCCATGAATTATGGACTGCAACATCCAACAACCATGTTACAATTGGCCAGTACCATTTTTTACTGCGAATTGCTACTCGGTAGGTTGAAACACCTTGATCCATCAAGTCGGTACCCCCCATATTTTTATTGTATTCAGCAATACAGTGAGGCCGACTTACTTGAATATGGCCTTTTTCTTCATGAGAAAATCTTTTTACCGTGCCCAATGCTGAACCACCACAACTCGTAGATGCCATTGTGACAACAGAGTTATCTTTCCATCGCACCAGTAAGATACCGCTGTTTTTTTCTATTGTATGTTGTGAATAGCCACGATTTCTTTTAGAAAACTCCTTCTTTTTTTTCCAAGGGACAGCTAGATGGAATTCTGTTTTCTCTAATTGTGCCAATTGTGCCGTACCCCAAAAATCGTAGGTAACTAAATAAATTAAATCCTGAAAATAGGTTATCAACGTGTAAATTGTAGTGTAAATCTGAGTGATTTATCTCTTCAAGCATTCGCACCAAAGGGGATGAACACTTGCCAAAAAGTTTATCGTATTGTTTATTTGAACGTGGATTTCTTCCTTGGTATAGGTCAAAGTTTACCAGATATCCAGGAGAAGTATTTAGCGACCACATTTTATAACCAAAGCGGATTGGTTTATTTCGTATAAATTGTTTACATTGATGGCGGCCATAATACTTTATCATAGACTCGTCATATGATAGATTTTTTGTTGGAACAAAATTTTCAAGACATTTTGTTTTTACTCTGTCAATCAATGGTCGAATTTTCCATGCTTTGTCACTAATATTAGGCTTTGTATCATCTGCGAAATGCAAAAACCTTTAAATTTGCAGAAATCTATTTCGCATCATTGAATTAGAAACTAAAGTGTTCTTTACATCATCATGAGTATCCCAATACATTCTCTTCGATGGTAATGGATTGTACCCCGATAGCAGGAGAATACCTATAAAACAACGTATTTCTCCAAATGTAATGCATGGGTCAGTTTGGTTTACAAATTGTGCATATCGTTGGGATTCTTCCGCTAAGTAGTTTACTGTCTCATCATCAAAAAATATACTGAACATATCAAGACATGATAGATTTTCATACCTAGAATAATCTTCTTCTGGAAACGAAAAACTTGCAGACTGTAAGTCTCCTTGAACCCAAGCACAGTTTTTCATTAATACATCTTTTCTTTCATTTTGCCATAGTTGAAACGATGCTCTAGTTTCTCTTTCGGGTGTCTCCACTACTGCTTGTAACTGTAATAGAAATAAATTTTAAACCTAAGCAAATTAAAAAATTACTGGTTATACTTACATCTGTCTGCACTTCTTCATTGTCAGTACCGATCCTTTCGTTGCTAGAAAGTTGTATTTCTGCTTGCGCTCGTAGCTGCCTACCTGTAAAAATAAACAATTATAATATGTACGTATATCATTATTTGTACAACTAAGCACAACTAAGCAGTTAGGTTATTTATGAATCCACCTTCATCTTCATTCGCAGAATCCTCGTCTGTATCAGCACCATTTACATCTGGCGGTGTTATAAAAATATTATCGACTTGCTCAGCTAATTTTTCGTCACCGTAAACCATATCTAGCGCTTCTGCTAACGAAAATCCACGACTGAAAAAAAAATTAAATTATAACTCTGTAAGCGCCCACAGCAACCATATGGTAACGGCGTACTTTGACTATTCCTACCAAATTCGCTACATTTAATTGTTGATAAAATACAACAATTTATAATAAGTTGGAGTATAATAAACTTAGTTTTTTTTAAATATGCAAATATAGTTACTAGAAGACTGTCAAAAATTAGTTACGCAAAACGGACGTCCATCTTTTTCTATAAACTCAAACCACACTGTCATATGATTATCTCTCGACGGTTGAGAGAAGACTAAAATACGAATCCGTTACGTTTTATGGGTGCCTGAAGTATTCCTAGAAACGATAGTTTTCAAAATATGTCGCTGACTAGTTCCATGGGTGTACCGCAGAATTTTTAAAAATCATGTGTTTTACGTTACCATATAGTAACGGTGGGCGCTAATGGGTTAATGCAAACATAGGCAAAGAGCCTACCCTATACCCCACAATAGGTAAACACAGCCTCCACAATTTATCCAACGACAATGGCTCACAAGACTCACAGAAACTGCAGCAGCTAATAATATGCTAATAAAGTCAACCATGTTTCCGCATAAAGACATCCATAAGCAAACCTGGGTCTCAAACGACCATATTACGCGCAACCAAATTGACCATATCATTGTAGATGCCCGTCATGGGAACACTATTATAGACGTAAGAAGCCTGAGAGGAATAGACTGAGAGACAGATGATTACTTAGTCAGAGCAAAAGTCAAATCCAGAATATCTAGCCACAAATACAATAATCCCGAAGATCATGGAGGGATGAAGTGGACGAGGCCATGGAAAGACGAGACCTTAGAGATGGAGAATGGCAGAACAGAAAGGACTGGAGACGTTGGCTGAAAGAAGGAAGGCGGCGACAGCTGTAAAAATCCTTGTGAAGATAGATAGAAATACAATAAAACAACAATAAACCCACAATGGAACATGGACGAAATGCACAATACAGAGAAACAACAAAACTATAGAGAACAACTTGAACAAACCTTGAACTCTTAAAAAGAATACAATGATATAGAATAGCTATGGGAAACGACTGCCAAATTAATAACCAAGACAGCGGACAAGATATTTGAAAGGAGTAGGCAGAAGAGGGCAAAAACATGGTATAACGAGGAATGTCGGAAACAGCTGGAAAAAAGACAAACATTAAGGAAGACTTGGATACAACTGCAAACAGACCAAAGTAAAAAGGAATATGACGACTGCCGAAAAGAAACAAGAAAAATAATACGCACAAAGAAAAGAAACTATAAACAACAAAAATATGAAGCTATGGAGAGAGATTGGCCCAAACCAGGCTCCAAAGAATTCTATAAAGCAATTTCCTCTGAGAAAAGAGGACATAAAACCAATTCCATTCATAGACTGAGAAACAATCAAGGCCGTATAATAATCGACGGTACAGAAGTAACTGAAGAATGGAAAAAGTAATTTAAGGGACCTTCTAAACATCATACAGGAAGAACAGTACAAAGAAGAGATCTATATCACAGCGGACATGCCCGTCAAAAATTCCTCCCTTTTGGGAAGAAACCCAAAAGGCCTTAAATAAGCTGAAAAATCACAAAGCGCCGGGTATGGACGAGATACCAGCAGAACTTCTGAAATATGGGGGAGACGCACGACATCGCCAAATCCACCAGCTAATAACGCACATATGGTAAAAAGAAAGGATACCAGCACGATGAAAGGATAACATAATAGTGCCCATCCACAAAAAAGGGGACAAAACAAAATTTGCGAATTATAGAGGAATTTCACTCCTAAACACGGCATATAAAACCCTCTTAAACATCATTCTTAGGCCGGTTCAGCATAAGGGCTCATCAGCCCTTATGCTGAAAATGTCCTAGGCGAATATCAAGCCGGTTTGAGGGCAAACAGATCAACAATAGATCAACTATTCACGCTGAGACAACTTCTAGAAAAGGGATGGGAGTATAACAGACCCATACATAATATTTTCATAGATTTTCGACAGGCATATGATAGCGTAGAAAGAAGCCAAGTATGGAATGCCATGGCGGAGTTCTCAATACCAAAGAAACTCATTCGGATGACCAAAGTCTGTATAGAGGGTGGAATATCTAAAGTACGTGTAAATAATAAACTGTCTGGCAGCTTTGAAATCAACAGTGGACTCAAACAGGGTAATGCGTTATCTCCACTACTTTTTAACCTTGTATTAGAGAAAACCATGAGGTCGGCCGAAATAAAAACAGAATTGCTATCGGTTCAAGGTCTCAAGCTATTACTGGCATATGCAGATGACATAGATCTCGTAGGAGACTCTCCACGAAAGACATATTCAACAAGGTAGAAGGAGCAACAACTGAAGTAGGGCTGAAGATTAATGAAGAAAAGACGAAATATATGTGTATAAATGGAACGACACCAATAGAACGTGGACCATGACCAAAACAAACGAAGAAAAGCTCAGAGGCTTTGAACGAAACATACTTCGAAAAATATTCGGACCTCACCATGACATCACCACAAACCAGTATAAGATCAGAACCAATATCGAATTAAAAGCACTCTACAATGACGCCGATATTGTCCAAGAAATTAAATCACAGCGACTAAGATGGACAGGCCAATTGCACAGACTGCATAACGAGAGACTTGTAAAACTGGTATGGGAGGAGATTCCGACGGGCAAAAGACCACTCGGACGTCCCAGAATACGATGGAGAGATAACATCCAAGCAGATCTCCGGAAAATGAACATTCTATTTGACCCTAGGTTGATGGAAGACCGAAAAAATTGGAAAAAAGTTCTACATTCAGCCAAGACCCATCCAGGGTTGTAGCGCTACGTGATGATTATATGGATGATGCGTATGTTAATGATAAGTACATTTTTCTAAAATTTAAAGGTGGTTCCTTGGTTAAACATTGTATACTTTTGATGGGGCTAGTACAAAATGCTCCTGTAGCTATTCTTAGTGCTGTATTTTGTAAGACTTCTAGTTGCGCAAGAAGAGTGTTCTTTGCAGATGAGTATACAACTGATCCATAATCGAGTTTTGGTCGTACTAGGGATTTGTAAATATGAATCAGACTTTTAAAATCTGAGCCCCAATTACGATTGCACAGTGTTCGCATTAAATTAAGATTATTGATTTCTTAATTTGCATAATATGGTATTTCCAAGATAGTTTCTTATCAAAGATCATTCCTAAAAATTTTAAGTGTTCCACAAAACTTAAGTTGTTTTCATGTAACTGAAGATTTGGATTTGTAGAGTGCTGTTTTTTTTTGAAAATAAAATACATTTGGTTTTGGTTGTAAAAAATTGCAATCCCACAGCTTTTGACCAGTTTTTAAGGTGATTTATTGCACAAGTTCTTCTGTATAGAAAGAATATTTTTTTCTCTTGAACATGTAACCAAATCATCAGCGTATAGTCTCTTTTTAACAGGTTTTGGAAAGTTTTCTAAGAGTTTGTTTATCACCACTAAGAATAGTTTTGAACTAACAACGGATCCTTGAGGTGTTCTATTTCTTCGATCTTTAGTGCTGGATATTATACCATTTATCTTAACTGTAAATTGTCTCCAGTTATGAAAATTATAAATAAAATATAGCATGTTACCTTTGACACCCCAATAACTAAGTGTGTTAAGAATGTCGTATCTCCAAGCCATGTCAAACGCTTTTGTTATTTCGAAAAAGACAGCAGGACATTCCTGTCCAATTGCAAATGATTCATGTATTGCGGACTCCAGATCTATTAAATTATCTATGGTGGATCTGTTTCTGTGATAAATTTTCGACTGTTCTAACATCCATTCAAATTTCGTCATTTTGTGTCATGTGGAACAATTTCACCCAATCATGTCAACATTAGACTGATAATTGCATTCAGTGCAATTTTCAATCCCTATGACAACACGATCGAGTTTGACAACTTCATCCAAATAAATTTCAAAATGTCACATTTCGGCAATGAGAATTATAAAACCGTACTTGAATCTCGATCAAGAACACCACAACAAGATTATAAATATTATGCGTGGTAATAGATCTTCTATAGTAGAGAACAGCAACGAATCTAATGTTAACTTAAATTTTAATAATTGTACTTTCACTAACTGTACTTTTAATAAATAAATGTTTCGTTATGTTGAGTTATAATTTTTTTTTCAAAAAATTATCCGCCGAATATCCCTCGGACATTGATGAATGCCTCATAATTTCATGACAAATTTCTCAAGCTCGTTGCTTGATAACAGCACTCAGCCTTCGGCTTCGTGCTGTTACCAAGGAATGAGCTTTCGATTGTCATGAAATTATCTCGTCTGTTATCGATGTCCTAGGGATATTACTACTGATAATTTTTCGACTGTTCTAACAACCATTCAAATTTCTTCATTTTGTGTCATGTGGAACAATTTCACCCAATCATGTCAACATTAGACTGATAATTGCATTCAGTGTAATTTTCAATCCCCATGACAACACGATCGAGTTTGACAACTTCATCCAAATAAATTTCAAAATGTCACGTTTCGGCAATAAGAATGTTCAAAGTATAAATGTGGTGTAGAAAAAGTGGTGTAGAAGAACAACAATTGCTAAAAATTACTGGTCATGGCAATCAGAATTCTATAAAACCATACTTGAATCTCGATCAAGAACACTACAACAAGATTATAAATATTATGCGTGGTAATAGATCTTCTATAGTAGAGAACAGCAAAGAATCTAATGTTAACTTAAATTTTAATAATTGTACTTTTACTAAATAAATGTTTCGTTATGTTGAGTTATGATTTTTTTTTCGAAAAATTATCCGCCGAATATCCCTCGGACATTGATGAATGCCTCATAATTATTAATTTATTATTCTCCAAAAACTATCTTAGTCTATAATTAATCACATAGTTCGTGATTCATTTGGTTTAAGTAATGGAATTATTATCTCCTGCGTTCATTTTGTGGGAAACTCATTATTTGTCCAAATGCTGTTGTATAGGTTAAGAAGATATTTTTTCCATTATCTGGTATATTTTGTAAAAAATTGTAAAAAGTATTGATAAAATCTTTAGAAAAGTTGTTATTGCTGGAGTTTATTTCGAATTGTTTTGCTAGCAATTCTGGTGACTTCTTTTAAGGTATGGCAATTCTGTTGGATACACTTTTTGAACAAATACCAATCAGCTTTCTTTAGATTCCATTTTGACATTGGGGTTGTATTAATATCTTCATAATTATAATTAAAAGAGATTTTGATAGGTTAATGATCACTTCCATATAAATACGGGATTACATCCCATGAAAACTTTGGTGACAGTACAGGATCACATATTGACAAGTCGATAGCTGATGAGGTACCTGTATGAATAATATATCGTGTTGATTGTTCATCATTCAGCAAAACTAGATTTTTTTAAAGTAATTATGTTTTCTAAAATTTTTCCTTTGGAATTTAGTCCGAGAGATCCCCATATTGAATTGTGACTACTAAAATCACCAACAATTATTCTGGGAGTGGGAATTTTATTTAATACATCTCAAATATCTGCTTCCGTGATTGTTAAGTCAGGTGGAATATATATATTACAGATATTTATTTTTTGTAGAAAGGACACTGATACTCTTACTACTTCTAATTTACTATCGATTAATAATGCTTCAGATTCATATTTTTGGTTGACATATTATGTAACCACTCCTTCACTAGCAATATTTGCGTCGTTTCGGTTTTTATGGAAACAAGAATAAGTCCTCATGTCATAACTATGCTGTCCTTTAAAGTTTGTTTCTTGTAAACAAATAATTGATGGCAAGATTTTTGAACATAAATGTTTAAGCATTTCTAAAAGGATATAGAACTCGTTAACATTCCATTGAAGAATTGGATCGAAGATTTTAATTTATTTCTTAAGATGAATTTGTTGTAGTATCACTATCTTGATTAGCGTATCATCTGAGCCTAGCATTTTTTGTATTTTGTTTATTATTTTAGTGCATTTGATCTTCTTGCTTTTTTCTGTAAAATACGGCCTAATTGTAGTTATCATATTCATAAAGTTGGGTATATCCGATGTGTATGTTTGTAGTAAGCTGAGGGGATCAGACGAGCTAGATTAATTTTCAAAAAAGTCAAGAGTTTGTTCATACGTTAAGTTAAATTTTTATTTGAGATATTGTGAAATATTATTTTTGTTGGCATCATTATTTCCTGAATTGATGTGGTCATTTCAGGTTGCCTTTTTTAGTTTCTTTTTGGTTAGTTTTAGGGTTTTAAATTCTATATTTAATTCTTCAGTGGCAAATTGAGTAGTATTGATTTCCGAAATTATTGTTCTCTTGTTTGTCGTTGACTGATCTTTTGATATACAATTAGTATCTATAAGTACGGGAGGTATTAAATTCTTATCTGTTTCTTGGTTAGATGTAGGTTCGGTACTAGAATTACTGACAGGAAGATTAGGTTCCATTTTTAAGGGTGATTTGTTAGTCCGGGAGGATTCTTGTGTTTTTTGTTGTATTGGCTGTTGTAGTTGAGTATAAGAGTGAAAGAGTGAAATCATTTTGTGGATTATGACTCGAACAATTTGCTGCAATGTAATCTGTTTGCGTACAGATAAAACTTGAGGGTTTATCTAAACTTAAAAATATGCGATACGAAGTTTGTTCATATGTAATTAAGAAGGAAGAAGGTAGGTATATATCTACAAGTGGTTGAATATATATTTGTCTTCTAAAACTGAAGACGTGTTGAAATTCTGGCAGCTGACTATCTACTCGAAGGAAGGATAAAGGTCACATTAATTTAAGACTCAATTTATTTAACTTATTTTCTATTAGAGTGTGTGGAATAGAAGAACAAACATTAGATAGTAACAGTCTTTCGTTCGGAGTTACTATTCTTCGTGCTTTTAGATTTTCGCGATTGATTGTTATTTCTGCTAAATTGGACATAAAATTTTAAACCAAGGTTTCGCTGGAGAGATAAATACATATTCTGTTATTCGATAGTCTTGATTAAAATAAAATTTTCCGTGGATGAACAACTTCACCAAGAGCTATTCTATTTTAGTATCAGGTAGCGCATTAAATAAAATTGCTAGATTCTTATAAGGAAACTAAATTGAAGTATTATTAAGCACATCAGAGTATGATATTTTATTTTGAGATTGTTGAAAGTCAGCCATGGCTGTTGACAATTTTTAAGGTCGGATAGTATAATAATTTGATAAACTCATTAGTACTTAATTAAACCAGTTATAGAACCAGAAATGATTCTGATAACAGGCCTTTCGGCCGCCACTTAACCTTACAAACGGTATGCTTTGAAATGTTTTTAATATATAAAATAAGAATAACTCACTGCTGTATTCCGTAACGTAGCTGCACTGTATACGATCACTTATTGCTTTAGTTTAAGTTTATTTCGACATAGATTATTTTAAAAAAGACAATTTTTCGGGACTGACATGTAAACACAATTTGTATTATCATGTTCAGGACAGGTCACTAATAATATTTTCCACTGTGTAGAACCGAGACTAAATTATCTAAAGTGAATACATTTCCGTGTGATTGTTTTGTTAAAACGACAGCCGCATTACATCGAAAATGGGACCAACTACAATTTTTAATAGTCGTGGTTGTTTAAATGCAAGCGTGTGGGTCAATTGTTCAAACAGTTTTTTTACGACAGGGATTACATCAAAAATCTGGAAACTAAAATCATAAATTCATGCGCTTTGTTCAAATAACCGATCTTTTCATTGTTATTTCCGAATTCCAAACCTTAAAACCATCATTAAATATTCACTACACTAGGCTTTATAAAAAACTTTAAATTGGAAACAAAGTTGGCTTGAAAATGTGGTAAATGTTTGCATAAATTAGTGCGTCATTGCAATTCATAGTGAACTCGAAGTTTTGCAAAAGCGTCGGGCTTAAATTGCACGCAAAGATATCCTTGGAGAGCCACAAATCTCGCATTAGCTGACACCGTATCTTGTTGACTACACAAAACGTGTTTTGACCTCAGCCTCATAGCTAAACAAGAAACTTCGTGGAAAAGTGAATACCGCGCTTAGTATAATAACAATTTTGTACCTCATATTTTATATGAATGTAAAATACAATTAAAATTATTTTGTACTTGATATACAGTGCAAGTCGATATGAATGTAAGTGATAATATGAAATAAACAACATATAGTAATAATAAAAACGAAGAAAAATCAAAAATTAAAAAAATTTAAATTGATTGAAAGAAAGTACAACCTCTTTTTCTTTTTATAACTTTTTAATCGCATTTTGTTGTACTTAACAAAAAACTTAACAAAACTTTATTAAAAAAAATATTTAATAATAACTTTTTGATAGGTAATCGTTTTTTTTTAAGTTTATTAATAAACAAATAACAGGCCAAGTACTTAAGGTAAATATTCTAAAAAATTGTCCATATTGTTTTTTGAGATTAGTTATCGCTAATGGAAAAACAACAAAAACCATGTTAATTTTTACTATTTATTCAGTTAATAAATAGGTAAAAAATTATTCTTCCTTTGCTCTTTAACGAAATTGAGGATGTGGCTGTCACCTGAAGGGGGCTGATCTTTGATACCATTAGAGATTAGAACAATTTTGAAAATCGAACTGTGGCGGGTAATTTTGTTTTATTTTAACATAAACAACAGAAGGCAAGGCTTTATTCTCATAGACCTTCATAAGACACAGGTGGTAGGTGTGAATACGGTATAAGAACACCCATGGATCAACTGAAAATATGGAATTCGGCTGAAGCTGTGTTATTACTGTATATACTCGGTGTTTCAAAAGGGTATGTCATACATTAAATCACGCATTCCGAGGATAAAAATAAATTGATTAAATCCAACTTACCTTAGTACAAAAGTGTACACAAAAAAAATTACAGCCCTTTGAAGTCACAAAATAATTTTTTTTGCATTATCTCTTAAACTACTTGACATTTTGTAATAAAAATGGACACGTTACTGTCTTGTAACGTGTCCATTTTCACTTTTTCCAAAGTTACAGCCCTTTTCATTAACCTTTAAAAAATTACGTGCAACTAAAGAAATGGCTTAAATGAATTAACAAGTACAAAAAATGTCTATAACCTCTATAAATATGATATTACAATAAATGTTCAAAATTACCCCCATTTTCTTCAATACACATTCGGTCTCGTTTTAATAAGGAAAACCCAATGCGATGAAAAATTATATTTTTCTTACGAAATTGATTTGCAGCTTTAATTATTCTAACCCTCAATTGTTTTTCGTCCTCTTTGTTACAGAATACACTTTCTCTTTCATAAACCCCCAAAAGCAAAAGTCCATGGGGTAAAGACCTGGACTTCTGGGTGCTAGAAGTCGATAACAAAGCGACTCAGTTATTTCAAAACTATTACCTATTTACAAATTCATTCACATTTACTTAAAACTGTCATGTAGAAATTGATTGTAAATAAAAGTTCAAAAGGAAAAACAAGGTTGTTTCGGGAATTCTATTATTTCCATTTTAATCGTATTTAATTGGAAATTCCCAGGTATTATATTTGTGTTCTTGGAAATTGCTCAATTTGAATGCTACGTCGTGTTTAGTTTAAAACGCATATTATGACTAACGAAGGTTATTCAAAAGGTTAATCTGATAATCCATCTACAGTTTGATGTCTTAATGGTGGAAAATTTTATAAAAAGCAGTGGAAGATTCTATTGGGGAAATGCAAGGCGATACAATAGTTATTAGTTATTCTTACGTTTATTACTAAAAGTTTCGTTTATAGTTTTAAGTTATTTTTTTTCTTGTTTGTTATAAATTTAAGATATTTATAAATGATAGGTTTTGTTTATTAGAAATTATTACGAACCAGAAATATATTCGTAACTTTCATTATTATAAGGGAAGAAAATTTTGGATTTAAAATATAATATAATTTAGCACCTCGACACCGTAAGGTACAAGAGGACGGCTTAAGTAAGTAAGTAAGTATAATTTAGCATTTGAGATGCTGTAAAATAAACATGTACATATTTCTTAAACTAAAAATAATATAAATTAATGAAAATATTGTGTGTACATCTGGCTTACACAATTAATTGTTAAGATGTAATATTTTGAATGTAATATTTTTACATAATATTTTAACAAAATATATTTAACATAAATTAACAATTTGACCGTTGACGCAAAAATATTTTTATGTGCAAATTCCCTATTATTTCCCTTATTTTAAAAATATACACGCCACCATTGAACTACACGCGTCTCTAATCTCGGACCCCTCAGGGGTCTATCATTTCTAAGCGAACCTGACTATCCTATTGAATTCCGACTATAGGTTGACTTGTAGCATTATCATCCTAAAATATTTCAAAATTAGATACAACATTTTAAATTTATACGTAACTATAAACTTACCTTAAGTGTTTCCACTTTCTGCCGTTTTGTTTGTGGTTCACAATCTGAAGAGTATTCACTGTTATCGGAAATATCAGTGTATAATGAATCTGCAGCTGAATCATCAAATTCACAATCACTTATTTCGCTTAAATTTTCAGCCAGATGCTTAACTTCGTGTAAAGAAAGGTATCTCTTGTTATTTTTATACATTTTAAATAAATAAACCCGACTAGAATGAAGATCTAACAGTAACTGGTATGCCACTTGCCACTTGACAATTTCGTGTCTCCAAATTTTATCTACAATGTTGCCGATTTTAGTATGCTAGGATTACCGAACTAACATTGAAAATTGGATATAATACCACAGCCTAAAGGAATGATAATACACGTATAAAAACACTACAAGTGCGTTCGGACCACATACACCGTCGCTTGAATGCATTCGACTCTCGTGTATCATATTCATACACATAGGCTCAGGGAGAGTACCTGTTGTGTATTATGTATGGTACACATAGGAGTCAAAGTGTTAATTTTAAAAATACTATTTAAATCTTAAAAATACAGCAAACATAGTATGAAGTTTCATGCTATCTACAATATAGCCTATTGTATCAATTTTTTCCATTTGGCAAAATCTCATTTCTGTGTTACAGATTTACAGATTTTTTCGTATTTTTTAGTAACAGATACTTATTGCTTATATCCAAAATCTGCTGGTATAACGTGGGATTTGTTTTTGTTAGAATTACTTATTTGGATCAGTTTTATTTATAAATATTTCAGATTATACGGAAACGCGTATCTGCTTCTGAAGGGTAGATGTGCGGCTTGACTGAAAATGTTAAAACTTTTCTTAATTTGTTAAAAATTTTTAGTCGAATGGAAATAGCTATTGCCTGAGAACATCTTGCTTTAAAAACACGATATCTAAAATCATTGCGATAATACTGTACCTAATCGGAAATATAATCATCTAAAAAATAAATAAAAATTTTTATTACATAATTTATTTTTATGATAAAATAAGAAACTTCCTTAACACTTTATTTTTAAACATGATTTTTTATATTACGTTTCCACTGTATAATATATACAATATTTAAAATCATGAAATTAAGCCACTTGTCCGTCACAATAGTATAAATAAAACAAATCAAGTGTACGGTGTTAGGGAAAGCAGGAAACTATGTAGAAATGTACAAGGAAAATAAAATTCCTGTAGTTGACTGACTACCAATAAAATTATATATATATATATATATATATATATATATATATATATATATATATATATATATATATATATATATATATATCGAAAAAAGGAGTACGACCGGTAATCCAATATAAAATAAGGAACATTCGAACAGTGGTGGGTGTTTCGGTCAAAAGGTGGAGGAAAAAGACAAAGAAGTTGGCTACTTCATCTATTTATTTGAAGACGTTTTGCTCTCTAATCAGAAAGCCTCATCAGTTCATCTAAAAAGAACAATTTGTTTGGTTTTTCATATTGTTCTTTTTGCTTCAAGAATAACGAATCTAAAAATAATAAATAACCCATTTTTTGATCATAAAAACCAACACAAATATACATGAAATAACACCCTTGGATAAAGATATATGGTATAATATGTTATAGCCAACATAGATATACATCTATCAAAAATAATTGACTCGACTCAGCAGATGCAAGTAGCGACCATAGCGTAGTATTATGTAAAACAAGAATTATGTTGAAATACTTGACACCCAAGACAGCACCAGCAGCGCCAACAAAAACAAAAATCAGAGTCAAGGGACTTAATGCGGAATTTATGAAATATTTATATAGAAAAAGAATGTTATAGCAGATTGCTGGTAATGAAAAATATTAGAGAACGACAACATCGACGAAAGCTGGGAAAAAATAACATAATTAAGTGAAGTAAATGAATTCATTTAAGTGAAGACAAAAATTTAAAAAAAAGAAAGCCTTTTTACAATACAGAACACAACAAACACAACAGACATACAACTACTATAAACGAATTAGAAATCAAACGAATAATTGAGTCAGACAAATAAAAACGGAAGACTGGCATAGCTTCTTAAAACATATGGAACACGAATTTTACGGAACATAAAAAGATATATGGAGAAGCTGCAGACAACTTTCGATACCTATTTGCTAATGGTGACGATAATGAATCACCAACTCTCGAAGTGACGACAAACGGATAATTAAATATTAAGGAGGAAGAGATTAATTAAAATAAAAAATAGAAAATCACCACGGGAGGACGGAATACCAAATAAATTGAAAAAGTATGGAAAACCAGATCTGACCAAACAGCTATGAAAATTAATCCAAAAAATAATAGAACAAAACAGAATACCACAAGCATGGAGGCCACGCATTCTAATACCTTCTTTAAAAGGGAGGCAAATCGGACCCGGAAAATTACACAGGAATTATTTAATTAAACACAACATTAAAATTAACAACCAAAGTAATAACAAATAAATTGAATGTAATTATAACACTAGCAAAAGAAGAACAAGGTTTTAGGTCGAGAAGATCATGCACCGACACTATATTTATAATGAGGAAAGTGCAAAAGAAATTCATTAGAATACAACAAGCCAGCATATCTATGACCTTATGAAGAAATTTTACAGGGTGAAATTAAAGAACGTTATCCACTTATTGTACGCAAGAGAGATAACTTTATGAATAATTAAAACGATCAAAAATATTTACCAATAAAAAAATAATAGTAAAACTAGAAGAACTAACTGACCCAATTGAAGATGGCAGTGAGATATAACAGGAAGATTCTCTGAGACCTCTATTGTTCAACCTGATCATGGACGATAATAAAAAAATAAGAACTAATAAAAGCATACCAAACGATAGAAAATCAACTTAAAATAATCTGTTATGCAGACAACACACTACTCCTCTCTCAAAGTAAAGATGATTTACAACGTATGCTATACCAATTTAATATAACCGCCAAAAAATTTAACACGTTAATTTCCCCAAAAAATGCATGACCATAACAGCAAATCCACAAGGAAACAAAGTTCCTGTATTTGGCTGTATACCATATATTAAAAATTTTGAATAAAATCCTTTATAAAAAGGCATATAAAAAACCCAGTTGGGCTATGTTGCATTGACAAAACGTTTTCGGAATAAATATTCCATCATCAGTGTCCTAAAATAGTATTTAACCACTTAATTAAAAAGAACATGAAAAGATTTAAGTTTTGACTAAGGTTAATGTAAGAGTGTGGTTAATACTTACAAGTTAATACATGGATGTAGCCACTAAATATGTGGGTAAAAACCCTTTAAAAATTATTAAATAAGATTTGATCTACATTATGTCTAATTTACAGTTAAGATGTTAAAGTTACCGTTGGATTGGTAACAGGGCGACATATGACTCTACATTAGTTGCGAGTCCTGAGACGGTATGTCTACGAGGACTTTGTCAAAGCAACTGATTGAAATGACAATTTTGGCAGGTTAAGACGGAAGTTATGACAGAGCAGTCAGTGTAACTGTATATGTCTATTTAAGACAGAAGCCAACGTTGTTTAAAAATTGTGAAAATTGAAATAAAATGAAATTATAACAGTATCAACCATCAATGTTATTGTTTTAAATTATGTATGTGAAATGAAATTGTGGTGAGAAAATTATGTGATTATAGTTAGGCAACCAACTATACAGTGTCGAGTGGTGTGATGAAAAGATTCTTATATAAGGCCCTTTATGTTTTAATAACATTTGGTACCTGGAAAATGGAAACTAGACACTGGTGGAAAGTTGGGTTCTTGAAAAAATATTGGAATTGATATATTTAATATGTGAGGATGTTGTTCAATGAATGAAATAAAACTATTATGATATAAAGTTCATGTAAAAATTAACTTACAACTCAATTATATTAGGCCCTGTATGTCAAAAAACAACATTTGGTACCTGGAAAATGTAAAACTTCTTGAATTGTAAGTTCATGAATATGAATATCTGATTGGATGTTGACAAACTGAGTGAAGTAGTTATATTTTGTGTGTTGACTAGTATGAAATGGACAAAATTTGATGGTTGAAAGTGGTTTTGTAATATATTGGTCGTAAAGTACTTAACTTATAACTTGAGAAAAAGCCCTATCTGTTATAAAGCAACACTAGGTACATAGGAAGATAAAAGATTAAGTTATAAGTTGGTAAGTTGAATGAACTATTGGTCTATATTGACTATAATAGTAAAATGAAATTGTTGTATGTGGCTCTGTTAAATTTGAGTAAAGAGAATGAAAATTAAGGTGTTATGAGAAAATTGTGATAAACGGATAGACTACGAAAGGCTGAGGTCCCCAGAGAACCGAAGACAAACCCTGAGGGAATTGTGTAGAGAAGTAAAATAAGAATTTAATAATATGGAATAGGTGGTGGATGATGGATGATCTGATCTGAATTTGGAAGTGTCGAAATAGAAGCATGGAACGTATTGGTTATAGTGATTAAGACATGAAGTTTGGGTTGAAAAGAAAAGAGTGGGATAGGTAGAAAGTAAGATGTATTGGAAGAAAGGTTTTTAGAGTGAACTAAGGGAGATGAGTATTAGGTGAACTAATAATTAATATGGAATTTAATTGTAGAAGTAAATTGGGGATGTAAGTTAGGAGAATAGTTGGCGATGGAGAGGGAGAAAATCTCGATTGAATGAAACATGACGATTAACGCAATTTGGGTTTTTTTGTTTTTCTTTAAGAATTTCAAGATCTTCGTATAAATCTAATTTGAGGAAATTTTTTTGGGAGATATTGTGGATAAGTGAAACGTCTTCTGGGATATTGAGGGTGTGGTTGTGTTCTTTGAGATGTTGAGAGAAAGTGGAAGTATTTTCTCTTTTTATGTGCTCTAGAGAGCGTGAAGAAAGAGATCTGCATGTTCTACCTATGTAGGTGGCATTGCAATCTGAACATTTAAGTCTATATACTCCACTCCGGTTCATATAGTTGATAGGATCTTTGGAATTAGAAATGTGTTGTCCCAAGTTGTTGGGTACTTTGAAAGAAACATGGGTGTTTTCAACCGAACGTTGGATTAGATTTCGAATATCTCCAGAAAGACTTTCATGGTAGAAAGGGAGTGAAACATAGTTGGGTTTGGTGGTAAGGTCTCTGGGGAACGCAGTCTCCCGCAGGGTCTTAAGGCGTTTTTTGTAGATGAGACTGCTATTTGTCTGAGTATATTTAGTTCTTTTTTGTAGTTTGAATCTGACAGTGGAATGCTTTCTAGACGATGGATGTAACTATGAAAAGCTGCGTATTTATGTGTCATGGGATGGTTGGATGAAAATGGAATTACGTGGTCAGTCTGTGTGGGTTTCCTATAGATACTGAAGTCGAAGTGGTCATTTAATCTGGTAATGGTTAGATCAAGAAAATTAATTGACATGGAAGATTCTAGTTCCATGGTGAACTTGATATTGGGATGAATTTGGTTGATTTTGGAAAGTAAAAGTTCAGCTGAATTGGAATTACCTGAAATGAAGACTAAACAGTCATCAACATAGCGAAACCAGTGTAGTATTTCAGGGTTTTTCATGATCTGAGTGGATTCTAAATGATCCATAAAGACATCAGCTAATAGAGGGGAGAGACAGCTGCCCATGGCTAAGCCATCAGGTTGTCTATAGTAATTGTTGTTAAAAACAAAGAAATCTTGATCTAAACAAAGTGGTAATAGTTGGATAATGTAGTTAGTGGTAGATGAGGTAATGGAGTTGGCTCTTAGAAGTGAGTGAACCAGATTAATTGTTTCTAGTTTGGGGACAGAGGTGAATAGATTGCTAACATCAAATGAAAGCATAGTGGTGTTGGGGTGAAGATTAATGTGTTGTAAATTATTGACTAGGTGACTAGTATTTTTGACTGAGAATCGAGGGGTGAAGTTCGTCATATTGTTAATTAGATTCAATATAAATTTTGATAGGATGGAAACTGGAGTGTTTATGAAACTAACAACTGGACGAATGGGAATGCCCTCCTTGTGTATCTTAGGTAAACCATACAGTCTGGGTGTCAAAGGGTTGCTTGGGATTTTATATTATGGTGCAAAATGTTCAGAGAAAAAGTCTGTGAAAAGTTTAATGTTATCTTTTAATTTGTTTATGAACTTTTTAGAGGGGTCTGTTGCAAGTAAAGTGAAGTTATTATTATTAAGGAAAGTTGAAACTTTATTGTTATATGATGTTTGATCTAGAATCACTAGACAGTTACCTTTGTCTGCTTTGCTGATGATTAAGTTATTGGATTTGATTTTCTTTTTGATGGAATGGAGGGTCTTGAGGTGTTTATTGCGTTTGTTTTGAGATAGCTTGTGAAAATTGGATGTTGAATGAAAATTGGGTGTTGAATGAAAATTTTGTGCGTTGTAAGAAAAGTTGGAAGATGAGGGTGTGTTGGTATTAAGTACTGTTGAAGAATTAGAAGGATAATTTTTGTTTTTAAATTTGTTGATGGTATTGAAGCAAGAGTTTCTAATAGAAGTTTTTTGATTTAACGGGACTGAAAGGTTTTGGATAATAATATCTAGCTCAATGGAGAGACTCTGAAGGTCTTTTTCTGAGACCTTACGAGGGATGGAGTATTTGAGACCTAGGTTTAGAAGATGAAGTTCATTTTTATCGAAGGTAACTGAAGAGAGATTTTTCAATCTTGGGTGAAAAGAAAAATTAGAGAATTTACTGTTGGTGTTACTGTTACTATTTGATGAATTAGGTTTATTTTTGATAAGATTATTTAATTTAGATTTAAGTTTATTGAATTTGGTGAAAGTTACATTGTCCAATCTGTCCTGAACGTCATTCAAAAAAATTATTTAAATTGTCAAAGCCCATGAAATCAAGTAGAGAGTCATATGTTACCTTAAGTTTACAATCAATGTAGTTAAGCTTTCCATAATGGTTACAAATCTCCTTTTTCAAAATTTTCCGTTGGAAGGTGTTCTTTAGGTTGACTGGAACATTTCCTGGAGTTTTTATCTTACAAAAAGTAGGGAAGACCTGGTTATTTATACATTAGGAGATGAACCAAGCTGGATATTTGGTTCATCTTCAGTTACCTTCGACAAAAATGAACTTCATCTTCTAAACCTAGGTTTCAAATACTCCATCCCTCGTAAGGTCTCAGAAAAAGACCTTCAGAGTCTCTCCATTGAGCTAGATATTATTATCCAAAACCTTTCAGTCCCGTTAAATCAAAAAACTTCTATTAGAAACTCTTGCTTCAATACCATCAACAAATTTAAAAACAAAAATTATCCTTCTAATTCTTCAACAGTACTTAATACCAACACACCCTCATCTTCCAACTTTTCTTACAACGCACAAAATTTTCATTCAACACCCAATTTTCATTCAACATCCAATTTTCACAAGCTATCTCAAAACAAACGCAATGAACACCTCAAGACCCTCCATTCCATCAAGAACTTCACTTTACTTGCAACAGACCCCTCTAAAAAGTTCATAAACAAATTAAAAGATAACATTAAACTTTTCACAGACTTTTTCTCTGAACATTTTGCACCATACTATAAAATCCCAAGCAACCCTTTGACACCCAGACTGTATGGTTTACCTAAGATACACAAGAAGGGGAGTCCCATTCGTCCAGTTGTTAGTTTCATAAACACTCCAGTTTCCATCCTATCAAAATTTATATTGAATCTAATTAACAATATGACGAACTTCACCCCTCGATTCTCAGTCAAAAATACTAGTCACCTAGTCAATAATTTACAACACATTATTCTTCACCCCAACACCACTATGCTTTCATTTGATGTTAGCAATCTATTCGCCTCTGTCCCCAAACTAGAAACAATTAATCTGGTTCACTCACTTCTAAGAGCCAACTCCATTACCTCATCTACCACTAACTACATTATCCAACTATTACAACTTTGTTTAGATCAAGATTTCTTTGTTTTTAACAACAATTACTATAGACAACCTGATGGCTTAGCCATGGGCAGCTGTCTCTCCCCTCTATTAGCTGATGTCTTTATGGATCATTTAGAATCCACTCAGATCATGAAAAACCCTGAAATACTACACTGGTTTCGCTATGTTGATGACTGTTTAGTCTTCATTTCAGGTAATTTCAATTTAGCTGAACTTTTACTTTCCAAAATCAACCAAATTCATCCCAATATCAAGTTCACCATGGAACTAGAATCTTCCATGTCAATTAATTTTCTTGATCTAACCATTACCAGATTAAATGACCACTTCGACTTCAGTATCTATAGGAAACCCACACAGACTGACCACGTAATTCCATTTTCATCCAACCATCCCATGTCACATAAATACGCAGCTTTTCATAGTTACATCCATCGTCTAGAAAGCATTCCACTGTCAGATTCAAACTACAAAAAAGAACTAAATATACTCAGACAAATAGCAGTCAACAACGGATATGATCACAACATCATCAACAAACTCATCCACAAAAAACGCCTTAAGACCCTGCGGGAGACTGCGTTCCCCAGAGACCTTACCACCAAACCCAACTATGTTTCACTCCCTTTCTACCATGAAAGTCTTTCTGGAGATATTCGAAATCTAATCCAACGTTCGGTTGAAAACACCCATGTTTCTTTCAAAGTACCCAACAACTTGGGACAACACATTTCTAATTCCAAAGATCCTATCAACTATATGAACCGGAGTGGAGTATATAGACTTAAATGTTCAGATTGCAATGCCACCTACATAGGTAGAACATGCAGATCTCTTTCTTCACGCTCTCTAGAGCACATAAAAAGAGAAAATACTTCCACTTTCTCTCAACATCTCAAAGAACACAACCACACCCTCAATATCCCAGAAGACGTTTCACTTATCCACAATATCTCCCAAAAAAATTTCCTCAAATTAGATTTATACGAAGATCTTGAAATTCTTAAAGAAAAACAAAAAAGCCCAAATTGCGTTAATCGTCATGTTTCATTCAATCGAGATTTTCTCCCTCTCCATCGCCAACTATTCTCCTAACTTACATCCCCAATTTACTTCTACAATTAAATTCCATATTAATTATTAGTTCACCTAATACTCATCTCCCTTAGTTCACTCTAAAAACCTTTCTTCCAATACATCTTACTTTCTACCTATCCCACTCTTTTCTTTTCAACCCAAACTTCATGTCTTAATCACTATAACCAATACGTTCCATGCTTCTATTTCGACACTCCCAAATTCAGATCAGATCATCCATCATCCACCACCTATTCCATATTATTAAATTCTTATTTTACTTCTCTACACAATTCCCTCAGGGTTTGGCTTCGGTTCTCTGGGGACCTCAGCCTTTCGTAGTCTATCCGTTTATCACAATTTTCTCATAACACCTTAATTTTCATTCTCTTTACTCAAATTTAACAGAGCCACATACAACAATTTCATTTTACTATTATAGTCAATATAGACCAATAGTTCATTCAACTTACCAACTTATAACTTAATCTTTTATCTTCCTATGTACCTAGTGTTGCTTTATAACAGATAGGGCTTTTTCTTAAGTTATAAGTTAAGTACTTTATGACCAATATATTACAAAACCACTTTCAACCATCAAATTTTGTCCATTTCATACTAGTCAACACACAAAATATAACTACTTCACTCAGTTTGTCAACATCCAATCAGATATTCATATTCATGAACTTACAACTCAAGAAGTTTTACATTTTCCAGGTACCAAATGTTGTTTTTTGACATACAGGGTCTAATATAATTGAGTTGTAAGTTAATTTTTATATGAACTTTATATCATAATAGTTTTATTTCATTCATGGAACAACATCCTCACATATTAAATATATCAATTCCAATATTTTTTCAAGAACCCAACTTTCCACCAGTGTCTAGTTTCCATTTTCCAGGTACCAAATGTTATTAAAACATAAAGGGCCTTATATAAGAATCTTTCAATCACATAATTTTCTCACCACAATTTCATTTCACATACATAATTTAAAACAATAACATTGATGGTTGATACTGTTATAATTTCATTTTATTTCAATTTTCGCAATTTTTAAACAACGTTGGCTTCTGTCTTAAATAGACATATACAGTTACACTGACTGCTCTGTCATAACTTCCGTCTTAACCTGCCAAAATTGTCATTTCAATCAGTTGCTTTGACAAAGTCCTCGTAGACATACCGTCTCAGGACTCGCAACTAATGTAGAGTCATATGTCGCCCTGTTACCAATCCAACGGTAACTTTAACATCTTAACTGTAAATTAGACATAATGTAGATCAAATCTTATTTAATAATTTTTAAAGGGTTTTTACCCACATATTTAGTGGCTACATCCATGTATTAACTTGTAAGTATTAACCACACTCTTACATTAACCTTAGTCAAAACTTAAATCTTTTCATGTTCTTTTTAATTAAGTGGTTAAATACTATTTTAGGACACTGATGATGGAATATTTATTCCGAAAACGTTTTGTCAATGCAACATAGCCCAACTGGGTTTTTTATATACCTTTTTATAAAGGATTTTATTCAAAATAACAGCAAAGTTACTAGAATGTAAATTGGGGCTGGAAGGTCATATATTAGAACAAGTGATGGAGTTTAAATATCTAGGCATCACACTATCTATCATCAAATCTCGAAAAAAGTGAAAGATCAAGAGAAGAAATCAATCATAGCCGCAGGTTGCCTGAATAAAATAATATAGAGAAATAAAAATATCGGGGAAGAAATGAAACGTAGAATTAATAAGGAGTTCTCCAAAGACTGTGTAAAAAATAGAAGAGTAACGACTATATAAGCCGAATAACGACAAATAGAGTAGTAAAGACGGCAAGAGAAGGTTCCCCAATAGGAAAATGATCTGTAGGAAGACCACGAAAACGATGGAACGACAACATACTGGAATCATATTGAAAAACCGACAGAGTCATGTATACATAAAAAGAAGAAAATGAAGAAGAACTTATTGTTTGCGTGTATTGTCACATATTGATATATTACAACAATATTTCCATCTCAATAATAATTTTATCGTAATAAAATATTTTACTTATATTCTTATCATAAACTTCCATCGAAGCGTATAAATACGTATAAAAGTTTAATTTCTTTTACGTTGTTATTTAAAAGTGATTAGAAATTTACAAAGCTTCTAAATATTCTGTGTATGTCAGTTTAGTTCCCTATAAAGCAGCACGCATTAAATAAAGGTGATTTTAAAGTATTAAGTATTTAAAGTATTATACTTTAATTTCTCAATTAATAAGGAAATAAACAGAAATGTTGTATTTTTTACTCTTTATGAACATTATCTTAGTCAAAGTTTAATATTTGTAGCATCTATATTTCATCAGATCAAACTCTAACTAAAACCGAATTACTTAATCTTCTCCGCCAAATTCCCTCACCTCGAATAATCACGGGAGATTTTAATGGCCATATCATTATATGGGGATCAAGTAAAACAATACCGAGGGGAAATATGTTAGAAAACGTTTTTAACACTATGAACCTATGCCTACTCAACGACGGCTCTCTAACAAGATTCAGTATAGCCCCGGGAACATTTTCCGCCAGTGATCTCATCATATGTGAATCTTCGTTGCTCACTTAATTCGATTGAGTAGTACTAGATTTATATAGTAGTGACCACTTCCCAGTCTTAATTAAACATACCGAGAATTTAGACACAAACACAACACCAACTCAAAAATGGAAACTAAAAAAGGCAAAGGCAAATTGGATTGAATTTGAGAAAATTGTATCAGACAGAATGAATCAGATTAAAATTTCAGACTTTATTGATGACACACTCACGTGCTTCAATCAGCTTATACTTGATACTGCTAACATAGCCATAGGGAAATCTCAACTTTTAAAAAAACACAAACCAGTTCCCTGGTGGAATACACAATGTGAGGTCGCTATTAAATTAAATAAAACAATTTGGAAACGATACAAAAAGTACCAAAGTATTGATCTATTAACAGAGTATAAAAAACGTAGAGCTGAAGCCAGAAGAATCATAAAAAAAGCAAATAAGAATCATGGCAGAAATACATATCTAGTATAAACTGCAGTACAGATATATCACTACTACTACTATCGGTTCACAGCGTTCTCCGACGCCTTCCGACTCCTAACCGCCATTCTTCTCTATTTAACCATAGGCCTGGAGGGATTTCTCTTTCCTCTAGTTCTTTTTCAATTCCCTCTCTCCAGCTTTTTCTCGGCCTTTCCCTTTTTCTTCTTCTTTGTGGTGTCCACGTCAAAATCTGTTTCGGAATCCTGTCATCTGGGATTCTCTGTACATGGCCGTACCATATTAACTGTTTTGTTTTTATGTCATCAACTATTGTATGCTTGACTCCCATCATTTCTCGTATTCTCTCATTTCGTATCCGATCTCTTCTTGATTTGCCTGCTGCTCTTCTCCAGAAGTCCATTTCTGTTGCTAGTAACAGTTTCTCTGTTCTTTGTTTAATTGGCCAAACTTCACTGCCATATGTGATTACACTTTTAAGTATGGTGTTGTTTGTTCGCTTTAGATATTGTTTGGACCCACAGAATGCCGTTCATCATAAATATGGCTTTTCCACCCTGTATGTTTCTGTCTTTTATAGCAGCATCAAGTGTTTCATCTTGAGTTATCTTCATACCCAGGTACTTGTATTCATCACAGTGTCTAATTTTTACCCCATCGTCTGGAACTAATGGAACATAATGGACTGCTTTGTCCCTCCAATACACATGGTTTCAGTTTTCTTAATGTTGACTTCGAGACCCCATTTGTTATATTCTTCTATTAGCTTCCGAGTCATGTAACTCAAGTTGTCATGATCCTGTGCAATCAGTATTTGGTCATCAGCGAAACATAAGGTGTATAGTGTAGTCTCGTCGTTGAGAGGGATTCCCATGCCATTACATTTTCTTTTCCACAGCTTGGGTGCTTGTTCCAGATAAATTTTGAAAAGGGTAGGCGAAATACAGCAACCCTGCTTTAGTCCTTTCGTGACCTTAAATCCCTCAGATATCCTTGATCCAGTTTTAATTTTAGCAGTCGTTCCATTATACAGACTTTGGAATGCTTTGATAAGACCATGCTTAATGTTGGTTTGCTGTAGGGTTGACCATAGTTTACTGAGGTGTACACTGTCATATACTTTTTGTAAGTCTACGTACACCAGGTGAACTTCTTTATTGACGGCTGTTTTTTTCTCAATAACTTGCGTAATAGAGTACAAGTGGTCTACTGTGGATCGCCTTGCTCTAAAACCAGCTTGCTCCTCTGCTTCGTAATCTCTATAGTTATTTTCTATTTTGGTCTTAATAAGTTTACAGATATATTATTCATTTGGAAAAAAGTTAAAAACAAAACTGGACAGCACACCTACCAACAAATTGTAAGTCTGGAGAAAGAAAGAACGTTACTAACTGACCCACAGGATATAGTAAATGAACTAGCTAATACCTATCATAAATTCTCATCCAACCAAACTTACAGTAACGAATCCCTAACCTACAAACAAGAGGAGGAGGCAGTACCTATTACAATCTATGACGATTTCAACCCAATCAATACACCCCTTAGTTATGGGGAGTTTCAAGAAGCACTTAATAGCATGAAAGACACTTCACCAGGTACAGATGACATACCAATACAATTTATCAAAAAACTTCCCATAGTAGCAAAAGAGTTTCTGCTCAAAATTTTTAATATTATTTGGTCACAAAAATCATTCCCAAAAATCTGGAAAAATGCAATCATTATCCCCATTATCAAAGCAAATAAAGATAAATTACACCCAGATTCATATCGTCCTATCTCATTAACATGTTTTTCATGTAAACTTATGGAAATATAGTTAACAAAAGAATAATGTGGGCCTTAGAACAGAATGATTAATTTATTATCGAACAAGCTGGATTTAGACCAAGCAGATCTACAAATGACAACATTATCAATCTGGAAAACGCTATTCACGAAGCTTTTAAAAATAACCAAAAATGTATGGCAATTTACTTTGACATAACTAAAGCATTTGACACAGTATGGAAACACCGTATATTGAACATTCTAAAAAAGCTGGGATATCAAGGAAATATTTTGGCCTACATAAGCAATTTTACTCAAAGAACATTTGAAGTCCGAGCAAATGGTGCTATATCTTATATTAGAGAAACTGGAATCCCATAAGTAAAAATAATTACGAAACCTGTTCAGGCAAGACTATATGCTGATGACCTGATTCTTTACATCAAAGGCAAGAACATTAATAATATGGCGTCAATATTACAAGAACACTTAAATTAACTAGTAAATTGGTCCCTAAGATCTGGTTTTATTTTTTGTTCCAATAAAACAAAATGTATACTATTTTCAAAGAAACATGTCGAGGATAAACCAAACCTCACTCTTGAGAATCAAAATCTTTCCTATACAAACGAAATAAAATTCACAGGAATGATATTTAATCAACAGTTAAATTGAAAAAGTTATATTCAGCAGTTAGTTCTTTCATGTCGAAATGGCCTTAATTTGTTAAAGTACCTAGCTCACAGAACTTGGGGTGCTGATGGTAAAATACTGCTCATGTTATATAGATTCTTAATTCGTTCCAAGATGGATTACGGATGTGTAGCATATGTATCTGCCAGCAAAACAACGTTAAAACCTTTGTATACGTTACATAACACCTCCCTTCTTCTTTTTCACGTGCCATCTCCGCGACGGAGGTTGGCAATAATCATCGCTATTCTGATCTTAGATGCTGCTGCTCTGAATAGTTCAATTGATGTGCATCCGTACCATTCCCTCAAGTTACGCAACCATGAGATTCTTCTTCTTCCTACACTTCTCTTGCCCTGGATTTTCCCTTGTATAATTAATTGAAGTAGGTTGTATCTCTCATTACGCATAACATGCCCCAGGTATTGCAGCTTTCGTGTCTTGATGATTTCCAATACTTCCATTCTAATACTTCCATTCTTGCATTCTTCCATTCTTCCAACACCTCCCTAAGGATTATAATTGGGGCATACAGAACAACTCCGATAAATAGCGTACAAGCCAAAATAGGTGAACCCACGCTAAAGCTTCGTATATAGCTGTTAACCCTAAGCTACGCTTCTAACATACATGTAAATAAAAGAATTCCAATAAATAACATTTTAAACATATCTATGATGAATGACTCAAATTTCAATCTTTTATATTCCCGCAGAATTCATCATGCAATAAAACTACTTAACTGGAAGCAATTTCCACCCTTATATAAATACAAAAATATATCTTCATGTCTACCTTGGATTGTAAAAATTCCGATACTCAACTGTAGTCTATTAGAATTCCAAAAAATAGCACTAATCCCAATCTTATCATACACCACTTCAGAGGTCTAATTAACTCTCAATCCGATTACACAGTAAACTAGACAGACGCGTCTAAAACTGAAAATGGAGAGAACGATTCTCTCTTCTGATGCCAACCATAATGTAGCTTTGCCTATTTTTTAAAAATTTTTTAACTGTTTGTCCTTGTGTAGTGTAGTGTAATGTACAATTGTATGTTTATAACGTTTCATGTTTGTTGGATAGGCCAAAATTGACGAAATGCCCCTGAAGGTGCTCGAAAGCGAAAGTACTTGGGCAAGATTTAATTATAAACTGTGCTCGATATCTGTCTTTTATTTGATCAAAGTTAATAAATTTATTGATATGTGCAACACCGATTCGGAATCGATCGCCTTCCTTCGCGAGAAGTTCCGATATTTTGAACATTTTCGATCGTGTGTCTGCCTGCATCTGTTCTCCATACTCCTCAGTTTATGACCGTGACCAGTCTTAATCGAGTCAGTTTAGTCAGTCCTGTACCTGTTAAATTTATTGTGAACGTGTATGTTCTAGTTTGGGTGTTAATTGCAGTTGACGGTACTACCTAAGATATCCCAAGCAGTAGATAAATATAAATTTATACAAAATTATGGATAAATTTTTAACTTAGCATTAGATACCAGTGAAGCATCAACAAGTGTACAGGCGAGAGTGGTTCCAAAAATAAAATCAAGAAAATATTCTCAATAATATTTAAATTTTGGGTTTACTTTTACTGAAATAAATAAAGAACAAAGGTCCTCTATGTACTATTTGCCAAAAATCTTAGTAGCCAACAGCATTAAACCTAATAGACATTTGGAAACACTTCATAGTGAGTAGGTATAGTTTATTTCACGAAAAATGGTTGAGTGCTTAATGATTGCAATAAAACCCGACCGCAAGTACCCCAACTTAGTCCAGATTAGTTGAGCAGGTAAATATTCAGGTAAAATTGAAGCTACTGTGGAGTGTCGTTATCTTGTTTGTATAATAAATTCCTGGTAATATAAAAACGATTAAAAAATCGTATAAAATTATAAAAACGATTAGAATACATTTTATTCCATAAAATTGTAAACCATTTAACAGTGAGTTTTACTATCAATGGTTGATCTTTTAATGACCACAATAAATTTGTTGATCGTTAAGTATTTTCTGGAATAATTATACAGGTTCCCTCTACTCTGTATAATTTGTAAAAGTATATATAAAACCGATGAGAAATTTTTAAATACACATTTTGTTTCATTTAGTTGAAAGTGTTACAAGTGTTACCAGTGTTATACCTATTTATACCTATAAAACAGCATTATGTGGCGTCCGTGGAAAAACATTGATGGTGCTTCTTCCAGTGTTCCAGCAAAGAAAAAGCATTTATCTGCTGACGCTAAGGAAATCGTAAAAACAATATATAGTTCTTTACTTACAAGAGGACTTACTGCTAATACTGCTGCCAGTGAAATATCTGATTTAACGAAAATACCTCTAACCACAGTGAAAAGAATTACATTAAATCCCATTAAGTCAAGAAGGAAGCGTAAGGATGCCGGTTCTACCAAATGTATTGACGAAAGTGATAAGGACTTAATAAGATGAAAAATTTACACAATGTACGAAGAGCAACATATACCTACATTACATGCTTTAAAACAACGGCTTACTAATGATAATACAGCAATAAACTGTAGCCGCATTAGTCTTTGGAGGATTTTGTCTAAAATGGGCTTCAGATATCGTACAATTGACAAAAGGCAAGTGCTTATGGAGTTCCATCGTTTACAAAAGTGGCGTACTGAATATATAACATCCATAAGAAAGTATCGTACACAAGATCGACCAATAATTTATCTGGACGAGATATGGTTTGACACTCATGAAACACCATCCAAAGGATGGTCCGATTTTTCCAACAAGTGTCAAACAAAAGCTCCATCAAATAAAGGGAAAAGAATAACAATTTTACATGCAGGATCAGAAAATGGTTGGGTCCCAAATGCCTTATGGCTTTCTGCAAAGAACATTAAAGACTCCTGCGTGGACTACCATGAGGATACAATGGTAACATTTCGGTTAGGTATAAGACAATTCTTAAACCATTGCTGTTTGAGCAATGTCATAACTTCCGTCTTAACCTGCCAAAATTGTCATTTCAATCAGTTGCTTTGACAAAGTCCTCGTAGACATACCGTCTCAGGACTCGCAACTAATGTAGAGTCATATGTCGCCCTGTTACCAATCCAACGGTAACTTTAACATCTTAACTGTAAATTAGACATAATGTAGATCAAATCTTATTTAATAATTTTTAAAGGGTTTTTACCCACATATTTAGTGGCTACATCCATGTATTAACTTGTAAGTATTAACCACACTCTTACATTAACCTTAGTCAAAACTTAAATCTTTTCATGTTCTTTTTAATTAAGTGGTTAAATACTATTTTAGGACACTGATGATGGAATATTTATTCCGAAAACGTTTTGTCAATGCAACATAGCCCAACTGGGTTTTTTATATACCTTTTTATAAAGGATTTTATTCAAAATAACAGCAAAGTTACTAGAATGTAAATTGGGGCTGGAAGGTCATATATTAGAACAAGTGATGGAGTTTAAATATCTAGGCATCACACTATCTATCATCAAATCTCGAAAAAAGTGAAAGATCAAGAGAAGAAATCAATCATAGCCGCAGGTTGCCTGAATAAAATAATATAGAGAAATAAAAATATCGGGGAAGAAATGAAACGTAGAATTAATAAGGAGTTCTCCAAAGACTGTGTAAAAAATAGAAGAGTAACGACTATATAAGCCGAATAACGACAAATAGAGTAGTAAAGACGGCAAGAGAAGGTTCCCCAATAGGAAAATGATCTGTAGGAAGACCACGAAAACGATGGAACGACAACATACTGGAATCATATTGAAAAACCGACAGAGTCATGTATACATAAAAAGAAGAAAATGAAGAAGAAGTTATTGTTTGCGTGTATTGTCACATATTGATATATTACAACAATATTTCCATCTCAATAATAATTTTATCGTAATAAAATATTTTACTTATATTCTTATCATAAACTTCCATCGAAGCGTATAAATACGTATAAAAGTTTAATTTCTTTTACGTTGTTATTTAAAAGTGATTAGAAATTTACAAAGCTTCTAAATATTCTGTGTATGTCAGTTTAGTTCCCTATAAAGCAGCACGCATTAAATAAAGGTGATTTTAAAGTATTAAGTATTTAAAGTATTATACTTTAATTTCTCAATTAATAAGGAAATAAACAGAAATGTTGTATTTTTTACTCTTTATGAACATTATCTTAGTCAAAGTTTAATATTTGTAGCATCTATATTTCATCAGATCAAACTCTAACTAAAACCGAATTACTTAATCTTCTCCGCCAAATTCCCTCACCTCGAATAATCACGGGAGATTTTAATGGCCATATCATTATATGGGGATCAAGTAAAACAATACCGAGGGGAAATATGTTAGAAAACGTTTTTAACACTATGAACCTATGCCTACTCAACGACGGCTCTCTAACAAGATTCAGTATAGCCCCGGGAACATTTTCCGCCAGTGATCTCATCATATGTGAATCTTCGTTGCTCACTTAATTCGATTGAGTAGTACTAGATTTATATAGTAGTGACCACTTCCCAGTCTTAATTAAACATACCGAGAATTTAGACACAAACACAACACCAACTCAAAAATGGAAACTAAAAAAGGCAAAGGCAAATTGGATTGAATTTGAGAAAATTGTATCAGACAGAATGAATCAGATTAAAATTTCAGACTTTATTGATGACACACTCACGTGCTTCAATCAGCTTATACTTGATACTGCTAACATAGCCATAGGGAAATCTCAACTTTTAAAAAAACACAAACCAGTTCCCTGGTGGAATACACAATGTGAGGTCGCTATTAAATTAAATAAAACAATTTGGAAACGATACAAAAAGTACCAAAGTATTGATCTATTAACAGAGTATAAAAAACGTAGAGCTGAAGCCAGAAGAATCATAAAAAAAGCAAATAAGAATCATGGCAGAAATACATATCTAGTATAAACTGCAGTACAGATATATCACTACTACTACTATCGGTTCACAGCGTTCTCCGACGCCTTCCGACTCCTAACCGCCATTCTTCTCTATTTAACCATAGGCCTGGAGGGATTTCTCTTTCCTCTAGTTCTTTTTCAATTCCCTCTCTCCAGCTTTTTCTCGGCCTTTCCCTTTTTCTTCTTCTTTGTGGTGTCCACGTCAAAATCTGTTTCGGAATCCTGTCATCTGGGATTCTCTGTACATGGCCGTACCATATTAACTGTTTTGTTTTTATGTCATCAACTATTGTATGCTTGACTCCCATCATTTCTCGTATTCTCTCATTTCGTATCCGATCTCTTCTTGATTTACCTGCTGCTCTTCTCCAGAAGTCCATTTCTGTTGCTAGTAACAGTTTCTCTGTTCTTTGTTTAATTGGCCAAACTTCACTGCCATATGTGATTACACTTTTAAGTATGGTGTTGTTTGTTCGCTTTAGATATTGTTTGGACCCACAGAATGCCGTTCATCATAAATATGGCTTTTCCACCCTGTATGTTTCTGTCTTTTATAGCAGCATCAAGTGTTTCATCTTGAGTTATCTTCATACCCAGGTACTTGTATTCATCACAGTGTCTAATTTTTACCCCATCGTCTGGAACTAATGGAACATAATGGACTGCTTTGTCCCTCCAATACACATGGTTTCAGTTTTCTTAATGTTGACTTCGAGACCCCATTTGTTATATTCTTCTATTAGCTTCCGAGTCATGTAACTCAAGTTGTCATGATCCTGTGCAATCAGTATTTGGTCATCAGCGAAACATAAGGTGTATAGTGTAGTCTCGTCGTTGAGAGGGATTCCCATGCCATTACATTTTCTTTTCCACAGCTTGGGTGCTTGTTCCAGATAAATTTTGAAAAGGGTAGGCGAAATACAGCAACCCTGCTTTAGTCCTTTCGTGACCTTAAATCCCTCAGATATCCTTGATCCAGTTTTAATTTTAGCAGTCGTTCCATTATACAGACTTTGGAATGCTTTGATAAGACCATGCTTAATGTTGGTTTGCTGTAGGGTTGACCATAGTTTACTGAGGTGTACACTGTCATATACTTTTTGTAAGTCTACGTACACCAGGTGAACTTCTTTATTGACGGCTGTTTTTTTCTCAATAACTTGCGTAATAGAGTACAAGTGGTCTACTGTGGATCGCCTTGCTCTAAAACCAGCTTGCTCCTCTGCTTCGTAATCTCTATAGTTATTTTCTATTTTGGTCTTAATAAGTTTACAGATATATTATTCATTTGGAAAAAAGTTAAAAACAAAACTGGACAGCACACCTACCAACAAATTGTAAGTCTGGAGAAAGAAAGAACGTTACTAACTGACCCACAGGATATAGTAAATGAACTAGCTAATACCTATCATAAATTCTCATCCAACCAAACTTACAGTAACGAATCCCTAACCTACAAACAAGAGGAGGAGGCAGTACCTATTACAATCTATGACGATTTCAACCCAATCAATACACCCCTTAGTTATGGGGAGTTTCAAGAAGCACTTAATAGCATGAAAGACACTTCACCAGGTACAGATGACATACCAATACAATTTATCAAAAAACTTCCCATAGTAGCAAAAGAGTTTCTGCTCAAAATTTTTAATATTATTTGGTCACAAAAATCATTCCCAAAAATCTGGAAAAATGCAATCATTATCCCCATTATCAAAGCAAATAAAGATAAATTACACCCAGATTCATATCGTCCTATCTCATTAACATGTTTTTCATGTAAACTTATGGAAATATAGTTAACAAAAGAATAATGTGGGCCTTAGAACAGAATGATTAATTTATTATCGAACAAGCTGGATTTAGACCAAGCAGATCTACAAATGACAACATTATCAATCTGGAAAACGCTATTCACGAAGCTTTTAAAAATAACCAAAAATGTATGGCAATTTACTTTGACATAACTAAAGCATTTGACACAGTATGGAAACACCGTATATTGAACATTCTAAAAAAGCTGGGATATCAAGGAAATATTTTGGCCTACATAAGCAATTTTACTCAAAGAACATTTGAAGTCCGAGCAAATGGTGCTATATCTTATATTAGAGAAACTGGAATCCCATAAGTAAAAATAATTACGAAACCTGTTCAGGCAAGACTATATGCTGATGACCTGATTCTTTACATCAAAGGCAAGAACATTAATAATATGGCGTCAATATTACAAGAACACTTAAATTAACTAGTAAATTGGTCCCTAAGATCTGGTTTTATTTTTTGTTCCAATAAAACAAAATGTATACTATTTTCAAAGAAACATGTCGAGGATAAACCAAACCTCACTCTTGAGAATCAAAATCTTTCCTATACAAACGAAATAAAATTCACAGGAATGATATTTAATCAACAGTTAAATTGAAAAAGTTATATTCAGCAGTTAGTTCTTTCATGTCGAAATGGCCTTAATTTGTTAAAGTACCTAGCTCACAGAACTTGGGGTGCTGATGGTAAAATACTGCTCATGTTATATAGATTCTTAATTCGTTCCAAGATGGATTACGGATGTGTAGCATATGTATCTGCCAGCAAAACAACGTTAAAACCTTTGTATACGTTACATAACACCTCCCTTCTTCTTCTTCACGTGCCATCTCCGCGACGGAGGTTGGCAATAATCATCGCTATTCTGATCTTAGATGCTGCTGCTCTGAATAGTTCAATTGATGTGCATCCGTACCATTCCCTCAAGTTACGCAACCATGAGATTCTTCTTCTTCCTACACTTCTCTTGCCCTGGATTTTCCCTTGTATAATTAATTGAAGTAGGTTGTATCTCTCATTACGCATAACATGCCCCAGGTATTGCAGCTTTCGTGTCTTGATGATTTCCAATACTTCCATTCTAATACTTCCATTCTTGCATTCTTCCATTCTTCCAACACCTCCCTAAGGATTATAATTGGGGCATACAGAACAACTCCGATAAATAGCGTACAAGCCAAAATAGGTGAACCCACGCTAAAGCTTCGTATATAGCTGTTAACCCTAAGCTACGCTTCTAACATACATGTAAATAAAAGAATTCCAATAAATAACATTTTAAACATATCTATGATGAATGACTCAAATTTCAATCTTTTATATTCCCGCAGAATTCATCATGCAATAAAACTACTTAACTGGAAGCAATTTCCACCCTTATATAAATACAAAAATATATCTTCATGTCTACCTTGGATTGTAAAAATTCCGATACTCAACTGTAGTCTATTAGAATTCCAAAAAATAGCACTAATCCCAATCTTATCATACACCACTTCAGAGGTCTAATTAACTCTCAATCCGATTACACAGTAAACTAGACAGACGCGTCTAAAACTGAAAATGGAGAGAACGATTCTCTCTTCTGATGCCAACCATAATGTAGCTTTGCCTATTTTTTAAAAATTTTTTAACTGTTTGTCCTTGTGTAGTGTAGTGTAATGTACAATTGTATGTTTATAACGTTTCATGTTTGTTGGATAGGCCAAAATTGACGAAATGCCCCTGAAGGTGCTCGAAAGCGAAAGTACTTGGGCAAGATTTAATTATAAACTGTGCTCGATATCTGTCTTTTATTTGATCAAAGTTAATAAATTTATTGATATGTGCAACACCGATTCGGAATCGATCGCCTTCCTTCGCGAGAAGTTCCGATATTTTGAACATTTTCGATCGTGTGTCTGCCTGCATCTGTTCTCCATACTCCTCAGTTTATGACCGTGACCAGTCTTAATCGAGTCAGTTTAGTCAGTCCTGTACCTGTTAAATTTATTGTGAACGTGTATGTTCTAGTTTGGGTGTTAATTGCAGTTGACGGTACTACCTAAGATATCCCAAGCAGTAGATAAATATAAATTTATACAAAATTATGGATAAATTTTTAACTTAGCATTAGATACCAGTGAAGCATCAACAAGTGTACAGGCGAGAGTGGTTCCAAAAATAAAATCAAGAAAATATTCTCAATAATATTTAAATTTTGGGTTTACTTTTACTGAAATAAATAAAGAACAAAGGTCCTCTATGTACTATTTGCCAAAAATCTTAGTAGCCAACAGCATTAAACCTAATAGACATTTGGAAACACTTCATAGTGAGTAGGTATAGTTTATTTCACGAAAAATGGTTGAGTGCTTAATGATTGCAATAAAACCCGACCGCAAGTACCCCAACTTAGTCCAGATTAGTTGAGCAGGTAAATATTCAGGTAAAATTGAAGCTACTGTGGAGTGTCGTTATCTTGTTTGTATAATAAATTCCTGGTAATATAAAAACGATTAAAAAATCGTATAAAATTATAAAAACGATTAGAATACATTTTATTCCATAAAATTGTAAACCATTTAACAGTGAGTTTTACTATCAATGGTTGATCTTTTAATGACCACAATAAATTTGTTGATCGTTAAGTATTTTCTGGAATAATTATACAGGTTCCCTCTACTCTGTATAATTTGTAAAAGTATATATAAAACCGATGAGAAATTTTTAAATACACATTTTGTTTCATTTAGTTGAAAGTGTTACAAGTGTTACCAGTGTTATACCTATTTATACCTATAAAACAGCATTATGTGGCGTCCGTGGAAAAACATTGATGGTGCTTCTTCCAGTGTTCCAGCAAAGAAAAAGCATTTATCTGCTGACGCTAAGGAAATCGTAAAAACAATATATAGTTCTTTACTTACAAGAGGACTTACTGCTAATACTGCTGCCAGTGAAATATCTGATTTAACGAAAATACCTCTAACCACAGTGAAAAGAATTACATTAAATCCCATTAAGTCAAGAAGGAAGCGTAAGGATGCCGGTTCTACCAAATGTATTGACGAAAGTGATAAGGACTTAATAAGATGAAAAATTTACACAATGTACGAAGAGCAACATATACCTACATTACATGCTTTAAAACAACGGCTTACTAATGATAATACAGCAATAAACTGTAGCCGCATTAGTCTTTGGAGGATTTTGTCTAAAATGGGCTTCAGATATCGTACAATTGACAAAAGGCAAGTGCTTATGGAGTTCCATCGTTTACAAAAGTGGCGTACTGAATATATAACATCCATAAGAAAGTATCGTACACAAGATCGACCAATAATTTATCTGGACGAGATATGGTTTGACACTCATGAAACACCATCCAAAGGATGGTCCGATTTTTCCAACAAGTGTCAAACAAAAGCTCCATCAAATAAAGGGAAAAGAATAACAATTTTACATGCAGGATCAGAAAATGGTTGGGTCCCAAATGCCTTATGGCTTTCTGCAAAGAACATTAAAGACTCCTGCGTGGACTACCATGAGGATACAATGGTAACATTTCGGTTAGGTATAAGACAATTCTTAAACCATTGCTGTTTGAGCAATGGTTTAAGAATTGTCTTATACCTAACCTTCCTCAAAATAGTGTTATAGTAATGGACAATGCAAGTTACCACAGTCGTCAATTACATAAGTTTCCAAGTGCAAATAACACGAAAATTGAAATTCAAAACTACCTGTTAGAAAACGATATATATTTTGAAGAAATTTATTTAAAAAATGAACTGGTAGAAGTGTTAAAATCATTTTCTATTAAAAAAGTATATGTTTGTGACGCATTGGTCGAGGACATGGGACATACAGTGTTACGGCTTCCGCCCTACTATTGTTTATTTAATCCCATAGAGCATATGTGGCACCAACTAAAGTCAAATGTTAGGTCACAAAATGTTTCTCCGACTTTAAGTGGTAGTGTAGTCGAATTAATAAGGAAATGTGTTGATGATATCTCCCCAGAAAGTTGGAAAAATTCAATACGCCATGTAATGAACGTAGAAAATTCATATGTTACTTTAAATCACATAATTAAACCAATTGTTATTAACCTTGAAGAGGATAGCGACAGCGAAACAGAATTAGGTATTTAGGAATTCATAAATATATTTTGGTTATTTTGGGTATTTTTTTTGTAAATATTAACTTGTATATATTTTTCTATATTTTTTTTTCAATTCATCTATTTTTTGTACATTATGTATTCGTTTGTGTGTATATACTGTAAATAGAACTATTATTACTGTACATTTTTAACGATATCCGATTAGGAAGAGCAAAAACTTTTAAACACACCAGTTTTTTGCTGAGAGTCCTAAGCCTGTAAAAAGTGTGAAGGAAAGTACCTTTCTGAATTTAGATCCATATACTACAATTATTCACGTAGAACAAAAAAACTACTTTCTTCATGTTAAAAATTGTTCAATTATCAAGTATATTCACTTGAACAACCTGAAAGTACCATATGAAATAATTTAATAAATTTTTATAATCGTGTATTACACAGCTACCAATGAAATATATTAAATAACAAAATTTCTGAAGTGCGACCCTGTGTACTTCGGTAGTTTATTGAGATACTCTTGTGTACACAACAGGATCAACTCAGGTAACCATTAAGCACTCAACCATTTTTCATGAAACAAACTATACATTAATAAACCCTGAGAATTCTTCGAGTTGAAATTAAATCACATAAAAAGCATAAATCATTTTGCTTTTCATGTAAAAAAAAAACTTTGACTGTAAATGAAAGAGCTTTACTTGCCCCTTATAAAGTCTCATTACGAATAGTCAGATATAAAAAGCCTCACACTATTGGTAAAGAGCTTATTTTGCCAGCTGCAATTCAAATTGTAGAAACTATGTTTGGAGATAACTTTTTCCAAAAAATTGAAGTCTATACCTCTATCAAATGATACTGTTGCCCGTCGAATTGGAGATATGTAGCTGAAGATGTACAGGATCAGCTACTCGGGAAGTTACGCGACAAGCTGTTTTCGATTCAGCTTGATAAGACAACAGATAACAAAAAAGATGCTCATTTTATTGCCTATGATTAATTTTGTGATGGCATGAGTGGTAGAAAAATAGAAATGGCTTTCAAAGAAATGTCTCCTGGCCTAAACATTGTACTATACTCGGTTAGCTATTCCCAGTCCGAACTGTCTAGTGAATTTAGTAATTATTTTTTTGCGAAGTTAGTTACTTTTTGACAGACTAAAAGTGGCTGGAAATTACTATACAACCAAGCACACGTACAGTCTGTCCCAAACCCTTCTTTCAGTGCGTCACTAATTTTGACGTCATATAGGATTTTAAGAATGTCGAGAATTATTGCATGACATTTTAGTTAAATCTGACAGTTGCAGGATTGTAATCGGCTAAATGTGAAAAGATTATTTTTTTAAAATGTGAAGTAAAAACTTTAAGAATTCAAATTTTTTTTTTACTTTACATATTAGAGGTCCCGTCCTGTATAAAAATTTTTATTGCGCATTATATTGGAACGGCATTTTGTCATAATTGCTATTCTATACATTCCAAAGAAAGTGCTTAATTAGCTAAGTAAGATTTATTTATGGATTTATTATTATTTATTATAAACACTATGGAATTGGAATGTTTGTTTATTTAAAATAATGCTTCCTCCTATAGAATCTTTTAAGAGTTGACTGCGAGAAAAAAAAATTACTGGCAATTGCAAGGCATCAAAGCAAACATTTCTGTGATAAAATAGCATCGATTGAAATCAGTCATATTCGGATAAGTAATTTTCGGGAAGTTTCTGTGGCAGTCATTAGTTTAATTTTGTGAAGATTTATCATAAAATCGTGAAAATAGTTTAAATAGTGAGTTATTCTACTAGATTGGGTGTGCAAATGAAAGAGTGTTATGAAGTTTAGGTAAAAAAACAATGGACAGTTTAAATAGTAAAGCAGTTGATTTTTGAGTTAATCTACCAGTTTCGGTATGCAGATGAAATAGTGTTAATGGAGTTTAGTTAAAAAACAAGATACCAAATGTAAGTTTATGTAAATAGTTTAAATAGTGAAGCAGTCGATTTTTGAGTTAATCTACCAGTTTCGGTATGCAGATGAAATAGTGTTAATGGAGTTTAGTTAAAAAACAGTATACCGAATGTAAGTTTACCTTTTTTTTTTATGAATACCAAAAATGAATATTATATTTTAAACAATCCACAATCCGATTCAGAACCTAATTCATTAAAATCAATGATTACAGGGGATATGTGGCTGGCATCAATTATATCTTATATTTTAATAAAATGTGGTTCTAAAAAGAACCGTTTTAATACATATGAATATCTTCTAATTGAAAATAATTTAATAATTTTAATATAGGCTTTGTTCTTTCTCGGTATATCTCGGCATATTTAAAATATTTTTATGACAATAAATACAAAATTAAATTTTCACTGTAAAATGTCTGAAAATACTAATCTGGAATGACAATTATCATTTTATCAGTTGACATTATCATAGTACTGTCACTATTGAGACCATCTGCGTCAAATTATATTTATGCGCATCATTGATTGGATATCTATTTAGCGCATTCTAAACTCCAACCAATTATATATCCGTAAGTAGAATTCGCTTTAATATGCAAATACCCGTGAACGATACATAATTTTCTAAGTTCTATGTATAATAATCACAGACTTACGTTTTTTTCTGTCACTTCTAGCTTAATGCGTTACAGAGAATTCGATCAACTATGACGCACTGAAAGAAGGGTTTGGGATGAACTGTACTCATAGCCAATATTAATAGTAAACAAACTAAATAGTAAATAAAATAGAACTTTGCGAATTACCGAAAATCAATATTTATTTATCTGCACCATATAATAAATAGTTATGTTAAATTATAACAACTAAAATATATTTTTTAAATATATACTACCCAAAATTTGATGGCTTTAGTATACACTTCCACTATTTAGAATAATTCTTCTTTTTTTTTAAGAAAGAAGTCTGCAATAGTAGGATACTTGAGCTATTAATACTGAGAAGTAGGAATTGTTGTGTTGTAGGTTTCCGACAATGAATCTGTCAAAATTAGCCCGAGCTAAACGAATGGAGTATAACTACGGTTGTAACAACAGTTAGTTACATAAAAATGGGACCTTTGAAAACTAGAATCTTTTCTGCACTTTGTAAAGATATGGGTGCAGTACATTCAAAATTATTATTTTATTATGAGGCAAGATTGTTATCACGTGGAAAATGTTTACAACGTGCTTTTGAATTAAGACATGAAACCGCCAATGATAAGCCAGAGCGTTCCGTATACTATTACCGTTTTCAACATCTTACCTTTACAAAACAGGATTTTCTTGCAATGGCTGCTTCGAAGACCAAATGTAGATCGTAGGTTCGATAAACTTTACTCTGCAAAAGAGGCCCAAGAAAGTCACTGATATACATTAAACTTGTTGATAATTTAGTATTCAGTTATCTTTATAACCGTACCTCTTTATCAGTGTTCATGTGTATTTGATTTTTTATTTTGTCAGAATGTTGTTTAGCTTTGATTCTAGTAAATTAGTCAATGTTGTTGTAGCATAACAGATTTCTTAGTATAAAATTTTCTGGTACGCTCTTGCTTAGTATAAAATATTGCCGAGTCTTTGTTTTTATTTTCTGAATTCCGGTTACCGCTGGAAGTTAAAATAGTTCATATATTGCGTCTTAGTTCTACACTTCCAAAAATTAAACCGAAAGTGATTCAAGGTTATTTTACGATAATTTTCAGTGGTAAACGGACGTGTTTCAGTTAAGTCGGTCAAAACCGCCAAATTTGTAGAAAATAATGAAATATACTCTATGTAATATGTCAAATTTGAAAGAGTAATCACTATTTCTGTTTCTAAGTATTTAAGAGATTTGTGTCGTGTACCAGAGTTTTGAAAAGTAAATAAGATGGTTCCAGTTTTGTAAAAAGCCATTTATAGGGTGTGTCCAATTTGCCGCTGATTGTTTCAACCTCGCCTTTGTTTGTCCCTGGCTGGTCATCATTCCAGACCATAGATGCAATCCTTTTTGTTCGTGCGTAGCAGTTAATCGTAAATCCCCAGTATAATTCCAGTTCTAACCATAGAAGTTTTAGTGCATTTTTTTGTGTGAAACCAATGTAACTTGTTTTTTTGTTTTAAACTTTTGAATGAAAAATAAACATTAAAATAATAATTTCTTTTATAGAATTTAAAAAAATATATGTGATAATTAATACTGTAAATCTTAGGGTGTGGCTATGCCGTTTGTTCTCTGTTGTAAGTAAGATTTTATGTTGACATATGATAGCTAGCTTTATTATTTTTGTGACATTAGTTTGTTTTGTTTTTAGAAAAAGGTTAACCTTCATGAATGTTTTCATCTAAAAAGATATCTTTTAATTGTAATAATTGATTTCTGTCACAGTTATAGCCCAGTAAAAATTTTTTGAAAGTTTTGTAGCATCTCCCATTTGTAAACAGATTTTGTAAACAAAAAGAACATGTAAATTTTTTTTGTTAATTTTATATTTACTTTTGTGACTATTAATATAGTCTTTATGTATTATCTGTATTTTTAACCGATTGTGGTGAGACAGTAATAAATGTTTAATATATTTTTCTGAATCATTTTGTCTATTTATTTTAGAAAAGTCTCCTAACCCTGGTTGTGTTTCCTTTTTTAGGAAGGAAGAGCTTTTTTTCCTTGATTTAGCAAGACTAGGATTCTTCGAAGCGGCGTCCTTATTTCAAATAGCTAGAGGCTTTTCTTGTTGTTTTTGTAACCCATTTGTCTAGGAGATTCATGTAAGTACCCATTTGTTTTATTTTTTTGTAGTTGCCCCAATCCAACCCCCCTTCCATTCTCTTATCCACGACCCAGCTCTCCAAATAAGCCCTGAGTGCTGTTCGCACAAGTATCATTTATTTTGCTTGTCCTATCTCCACCCCAGTAAGTTCTGTCCCAATTTTCAACCCCCTATAATTATACCCTATCTGGTAGGCAAAATATTTCGTTACATTGTTGGTGTTTTTTTTATATTTTCACGCCCCCCTCCCTATCAGTAAAGTGCGGAAAAAGAGGTAGAATACCCACTTTTATTATCTTTCATTAACAACTATTTACAATATAGTCTTAGAATATAGATCACTTTCGGTTTACTTAATCTAGATTCTTAAAAAAGTCTTTATCTATGCAAACATTTAAATAGTCGATTCTGCCTCATATTCTAGCACTAAATTTATAAATATTAAACATCATACTCTTCGATTTCACTAAATATTTTAATACCTGTCTCTCGCCCAAAATAAACAACAATATTTAGTTTAAATTTTTGATTTCGCGATAATCCACAGTTTAATAATAAACACAGTCTATCTTCCAGATAATTTCTGATTTGATACTTTATTTCGCAAATAAATATTTTATGTGTCAGATAAATTTATTCATGTTGGTAGTTCAAATTTCTTTCCTAGGTGGCGGTAGATGTGTAAATCTAAACTAGCATAAACCTTTAAATTATTTTATTTATTAAATCTTATCTTAACATTACAGCAACCTATATTTTTGGCAATTTTACGAACAAATTAATCGTATTTTTACTTATCATCCAGATTTAGCTATACGGTTCACACTCCCTCTAAGGGGAAAATTCACTCATCCCAGATACCTATGGTATCAAAAGGATTGAGCTCTGGTGGGACTCTTTTCGTGTTATGGAGCCCTAGGTGACTTGGTATGCTGGAGTATCTCCCAAAAATTCTCGTACACATCTGGACGTTGAGGACAGTACAGCTTTCTGCATAGTCTTGTAGAGATGTTCATTTAGACCTAGCTTTTTATGTTTTCTAGGAGGTTCTTCGGAATGACTCCAGTAGTAGAGAGAATAATAGGTATTGTCTGGGTACTTTCCATTCTCCACTGTCTTCGTATTTGAATTTCCAGCTTCCTGTACTCGGCGAGCTTTACGTTCTGTTTAACATGAAGATTATTGTTGTTTGGTATCGCCACATCAATTAGTGTTGTTTGTCTCTTTAGTTTATTAACTAGTATGAGATCTGTTCTATTATGTGCGACTGTTTGGTCTATGAGCACAGTGCGGTCCCAGTATAGCTTATAGTTATCATTCTCAAGTATACTTTCAGGAATGTATTAATAATATGGGAGATGGTTTGTTTGGAGAGGTCCCAGTTTGATGGCTATCTCTTGATGAAGGATCTTTCCTACTGAGTCGTGCCGTTCCTTATATTCAGCTGCAGCAAATTCTGGCAGCCCCCGGTAAGGTGTTGGATGGTTTCTTGAGCTTGACATCCATATCGGCATTTGTCATTTTGGACCTGAGAGTCTTTGACGATATATTTCAGGTAATTTTTGGTTGTTATTACCTGATCCTGAATGGCGAGTAATGAACCTTCTGTTTCAGGAAACAACTTTCCTGATTTCAGTTAATAGTTCGACGCTATACTGTCGACATGGCCTTGACTGACCTCATTAGGATGTTGCCCGTGAAGAGGTTTACCCATCCAGGTGCGCATTTTTTCGTCCTTAGTAAGATGGTTTATGCGCATTTCCGGTTCCCTCAGTTTAATCGGTGTTGTATCATCTACTGCACAAATCGCGCGAGGTAGAGTAGATGTCTCAGCCTGCACCTGAAAATAAGTTCATAAATTAATAATGTGTTTTTCTAGTTGCTCACTTATATCCATAAGTCCTCGTCCTTCTAAATATCGCGGTTATGTCGTTCTTTCTACTGCACTTTGAGGATGGTGTTTTTGTGCTTTTGTGAGGTGTGTTCGTACTTTTCGCTGAAGATTTTCTATATCCGTTTTTGTCCACTTAACAATACCAAATGAGTAGTTAAGCGTATGAGTATTAATAATGAGTATTAAGAGTAGTAGTTTAGTGCCTTAAACAAATTTCTACTATTAAGGTGTGAACGAAGCAGCTGTTTTATCTTTTGTATAAACTCAGTAGTTATCTCAGTTTTCATTTGCTTATGGTCAATCTTTCACGCTTACTTTATTTCAAGGTATTTATACATATCATTTCTACCCATGGCCTCGATGTTTTGGCCGTTTTGCATATCGAATCCACCGGGATGAACCTTTCCTTTGATTATATTTAAGAAACGGCACTTGTCAAGGCCGAAGTGCATACTAATGTTATTAGAGAAATTTTCCACTATTTTCAGCATCTGATCTAGGTGGCTTCGAGTGGAAGCCAATAGTTTTAAATTCATATACAATAGATGATTAAGCTTTGCCACAACAGTAGCGTTATTTTTGATGCTAAAACCTGTGTCAGTTGAGTTCAATAGCTGGGCTAGGGGGTTCATCGCTAGACAAAACCACAGTGGGCTCAACGAGTCTCCTTGAAATAGGCCCCGGTTGATTGCAATATTTTCAGTTTCGATATTGTTTTCACCAGGTACTTGGAGGTGAATTTTTGTCTTTCAATCTGACATTATATGTTTTAAAAAGGTGACTATGTTATCATCGACTTTATATATTTTTGATATATCTATAAGCCATTCATGCGGCACTGAATCAAACGCATTCTTGTAGTCGATGAAAGCAGTAAAGAGATTCCTTTTTTTTTCTATATGCTTGGTTAGAAATGGCAGAGTCGATGATAAGTTGTTCTTTGCAGCCCATGGAACCCTTAGCGCACCCTTTCTGTTGAGGCTCTATGATATTTTTTAGAGTACAGTGTTGGTAGATACGCCGGGCTACACAGGATGTGAGCAATTTATACAGAGTTGGAAGACAAGAATTGGGCGGTACTTGGTTGGATCTTGGGTGTTATTTTGATCTTTTAAAATCAAAATAATTTTTTTGATTTAAATAAGTTGTTCCCTGGGATATTAAAGATGGTATTTTCTGCGGATTAGAAATACTGTGATTGATTAATGCTGATAAACACTCATGAATACTCCAGAACTTTTTAAGCCATAAGTTCTGAATGCTGTCTGGTCCAGGAGATTTCAAGTTATGAAGCTCTTTGATAATATTTGAAACTTCTTCAGTAGTAAAGGGTTGGTAGGGAGCAGTAAAGTAGTTTTGGCAGTTGTACGCCGTATCTTCGATCCATCCAGCATGGGTCTTAGGAGCAGCTGGTGTGGAAAGTTGATTTCCCTACAGATTATATTATTAGCATTACTAATTAAACATATCGTTTCAAGAACAAAATATGTGATTGGCTCATTAGATTGAAATGTCAGTTGGCAGTTCAGATTTCTTTCCTAGGTGGCGTAGTTACCCTACTGGACAAACAGTGTGACTTGCCGCCATAGCCTTTTATATAGATAGATGATAATGGCCTAAATTTCACACACTGGCATTTATGGTTTGAGATGCTAATATCGCTGAGATGCCAATATCGGCATTTATGTCTAAAATCCACAAACTGCTTAATTACATTTTTTTATGATTTTATATACACAATATGTCATATATACATAACGGTTTTTTATGAACATCTGCTTCTACTATAAAATAAAATTTTTATGATTTTTTCAATAATCTTTTAGCTAAAGCATGTCAAAATGTTAGCTACAAACATTTTTTTCGTATACATTTCTACAAAAATATAAGTTCTCTTTTATGAAAAAAAAAACACATTTGTCCTTTTTTTAATGCATGTATTTTCGTTTGTTTATGATTTTTAAAATTATATGATAAGTAGTGTATCTAATGTTTACTTAAACGGTATTCATACGACACAAAATACGTCCAGGGAGCCGTTACTTTTACAAAACCCTCTCGCGAGATGTAGGCGCTTTCCAAACGCTTCTTGAGTAATACAGCGAGTAGCAGGAAATTATGCCTTCCGTTATTCCCTTATATAAGACTGGCGATACCGCTTCTGTGTGTATAGGGTGGAAAAATGATAATGGTTTCTGTTTGTAAGTTTGGTTATTGTTTCTCTACTTTCTGTTACGATATACGCCCTAGTTAAACATTGATCCAAGGGAGCCTTGATTTAATGATTATTAATTATGACAAATAAAAAATGGTGCCATTTTTTTTAGGAAATTAACACAGTTATTAAAAACTCGCTTTGGTTCTACGTTACATTTTTGTTAGGGATGGGAAAAACCTACCGGTTTTAACCGAAAACCGGTTTTTTTACTTTGCAATAACCGGTTTTATCGGTTGTTTTTTTGTCCCGGTTATAACCGGTTTTTTATTTTTAAAGTAAAAACCGATTATTAGGTGTTTACCGTGATTAGGATTAGGTTAGGTATTATTTTTAATACCAATCATAATTATTATTCACAAGTAATTATTCCATAAAAACCATAATTCAAATTTTATTTTATTTTATAAATACAGAAACAAACTGAAAGTGCAAACTCACATCAGCCAGAAACAATTAAGTTTTATTATAATATTTCGTTGAAAAGGTATTTGTAGTCGTAATATTTACATAAGAAGCGATCTGGTACATCATCTATTTTTCACACTTGGCTCTTGACATTGAAAATGGGAGAATGGCTTTTTCTGATTACCAAAAATAATGTTCTGACTATGAATATCGAATTACCGATTACGAATACGAATCTCCAAGGATTTCCCTACGTTTTAAAAACGATAGACCCATACAGGAAGTATTAAATGAGTTAAAATGTATCTGTTTTATACAAATAAACAAACGTGTTAAAAGTAATACATGATAATTTTTTTTTGATGGTAGTAAAAATAAAAGATGAATTGCATTATTCAATTTATTTTTAAGTAAAATATTTATGTTGATATTATTTTTTTTAAATCCCATTTGAAAGAGTCTGAGAAATGGTTGGGAAAGTTGAAATGGTTTTGGTGGGAAATTTTTTGGGTTTGGGAGGAGAGGAAAATTGGTGCGTATTTTAGAAGATTATATTTTTAAATGGTAAATTAAATTTGCATCATTAATTAAATACAATAATTGCATATTATATTCTACTCTCATAATATATTCAATGACAATAGAACCTGAATTATTTTAGCGCTCTCTGTTGAGCAGTAGTATAATAATATTGGTTTACTGTTCTCTACATCTGACTACTGAAATTTTATCGCCTTTCGATGGGGCCACAAAGGAGATCTCGGGTTTCCAGTACATTACTGCTAGCCTTGTTATCCAACTTGTGTTTATTATCGAAAGATCTTTAAAAAAACCTCAAGCCAAACCTTAGTACAGCCCAAAAATTATGCCAAAAGCTTATAACTAGCCTTTAAGAGAGGGGCATTAAGCTTTTACGAAACCCCCTGCTTTGCCATGCTACAATCACGGACCCGAGGTTCAAAAAACTATATCTAAATCCGTCTATGGCGGAGACAGTCACATCCAATTTAGGCTCGTAAGTTAGGACGTATCTTACCGAAATCGAAAAACTTTCTCCTTCCTGCTCCTTTCAGAATGAAGAAGCTAAAGTGAGTTTAAAATCAAACCCTCTTTGGTCTTCACACAATCTGGAGTTGGTGAACAGTGGTTCCAGTTCTGATTGACTCTATATCTGCAGCAGCCTTTGCTGCCGAGATTAAGTGATCCGTTTTCATTCTAGGAGCAGAACAGAACCTGCATGCCAGGCTTGGCTTTTATAGCTAAAAAATACATGTCGTTGGTTGGAAGTTCGGTGGCATCAGAGAGAGTGCTGTCATCATTGAATGATATTGTGTCAGATGAGAAAAGCCGCTTAACCGACCAACATATATATGAACGAGTTTTTCTTATTAGGCTTCATGAAAAATATTGGCCAACATAATGCTAAATCCATTTCATATACGAGTAATATAACCTATTTGTAACCTTCTAACCTATACTTTTTTACTTAAAATACTACTTCATTCTACTTTTATTGTATATTATTGTAATATGTGTATATTAATCTTACGCTATATTATATTTAATAACAATCAATAAATATATAATAATAAAATAATAAATAAATATAATAATTAGTAGCATAAAATGATTTTATTAAAAATTGTGTTTTATTTATATTTATATTGATGTTCATTCGATAGTACTAATTTTGATTATAATGATATCGAGTCGAATGTAGTATCGCAAACTAAAGTGCATTGTAAATGTAACTTTGTAACCTATTTTATTAAAAAAACCGAAAACCGGTTTTTGGAAAAACCGGTTTTTTTGGCCGGTTATAACCGCCAGGTTAAGCCGTAAGCAAAAATAACCGGTATAACCGAAAACCGGTGTCTTGTCAAAAACCGACATCCCTAATTTTTGTACAATCTGTCAACTAGTATTGGTTGGTTTCTTTGTTATTTACTTGATTTTATCTATATTTTTACCGTTTTTACTAAGTTAAGATTATTTTTTTTTAATTTAAACAAAAACGCTTGAAAAAATATAGAAAAATGTTAAACATTTTAGGAATTAAAGATGTTTTAGAACTAGATGCAAAGTTTACAGATTTTTTTTTCAGTCCGGTTTACAAGGTGCACTAAGCCTTTGGCTTTCTTTGATTATGGCTAAACTATGGAGTATCTAAAAAAGTGTTTCAAACAAAATTATTTATAAATTAAAATTATTTTCGATTATGCAGGGTCAGTCAAAACAACAAATTGAACTTAAGTTGTGTTTTTTAATAGAACACCCTTTATGTTAAACTATTTTTGAACATATTTTTAAAAATATGAAGAGTTTGCGTAAGTATTTATAGGCCTAAAGTTATTAATTTTTGACATGTTTACACCTTTTTTTTTAGAAAAAACGGTGATATTTAAAGGCTGTGAATTAAGTTTCTAAGCTAATAAAAATTTAAATGAATAATAAAAATTTTTCTAGTGCAGTGTTATTTTTAAATAACTGTATCCATCTGTACAATATGCAGTGTGAGCACTATTTTTAAATATAATTTTTTTTAATGGAACACCCGGTATATTAGTATTATATTTTGTCGGAAACATTACAACCTTTCTTTTGCTACTCTATCGGGTAAAGTGGTATCTAATGAAAATCTTTCTTTTTTGTAAGATACTCAATATTTCGCTATTTATTTGATAGCTTCTTCAGGAGTAAACTGAAACAATTTGAACATTACAAAAATGCCATTTGCTCTTTCTTTGCCGAGAAAATTAGTTTATTGTCATTCTCAAACTCTCATCTAATGTCCTCTGAAAGTTGGTAAAGTAGGTATGTAAGCTTAATAAGTAACGTGCAGTGACATTGGATAATTCAGTTGAGAAGAATAATAATTTTTTTATGGTATATGAAGCCGTATTAGAAACAAAGATACAATTTCTTAGTGTCAGTTGTTATTTTCAGATCCAATTCCAGTTTTAAAAGCATTATTAAATACAACGACTTTCTAGAAAACAAAATCCGTATATTTCTAAAATTAAAAAGAAAAAGCTTGTTTTTCGCTGATTTGAATTGGTAAATAGGTATATTAAATTTCTGTGGATTAAAGCGCATATATAGCTCGTATGCATAATTAATATGTACAGCAACTGCTGACAGTAATATATCTATATCTAACGATTGGTTATGTATGAGTGATCTCTTATTGCAATTAGAAGCCAGTAATTACAAAAAAATAATCATATGCCTGGAAAGAATTTTGTTTTACTAACGCTATTCGATACAGGCTGCTACATCCCATCATCTCTAAACAATATTGATATAGGAAATTTAATATTTCACGTAGATTTAATAGTATAATTATTAAGGTCGTGGCATATTATGATATACGTTGCGTTTCCAGCCAATGATTTTAAATATGAAAAATTCACACTGTCAGGAACGTATCATATCAGACACCTTACATATCCGTTAAGTATATTCCAAAACAATATTTTACTAATGCCGACCGCTATGGAATGAGTCGAAACCTGTTAGTACGGATAATGTGAATTAGAAGTCCGATGTTTTTCCCTCGTTGTATTTAGGTATTTAAGTATTAAAAAAAATAATTTTTGAGGCTATTTAGTCATTTATGCTTTTTTGTGTGTTTTTATTGCTTTGTGACAAACATGGAAGTGAAAAACAATTAGGACTTTTGCACGGAAGTGATACCTCTTCTTTTTTTTAAAATACCCTTTGGTCTGATATTTACAGTTTGATAGTACATGTTAAAATGGATTTCGAAAAATTAATTAAACTCGTAAGCGGTAAAGAAATTTTATATAAACACAATGATAAATGCTATTATAATCCAAATAAAAAAGAAAATATTTGTAAAAGCGAGAACACATCTTCACCGCACCAAACTGAAACGTTCTTTGTATGAAAATGTGAACGTGACCAACCTTCAGACTTAAATTCGGACATGACATGCAAAAACTTTATAAACACATTGTTATATCAAATGATTAATGTGAAATTTACAATAAAAAAATATAAGTGAAACGTAATGGCATGTCTCGCAAAACAGAAAACCAAAAAAGGAATATCGATGGAAGGCAACCGTATATACGTATTTCTGACTACGAGTCGTCTTCAGTACGGTGCAGCCAAGTTGGAAAAGGAGCATATGAACTTGGAAAATAATCTTACAGGAGAAATGCGACCAATTTGTGGCATTTTAGTTAGAAGACCCTGATGGTTTCCAGTGCAACAACTAACAATAACTACGGAGGAAGCTACAGCTACCTGGGGATAGGAATGCCAAACGTTGAAACGTTCAAACCAAATGGAAAAGGATAATGCGATTGAATATTAAAAGTAAAATGTAATGGCATGTCTTGCAAAACAGAAAAGCTCTTTTTGCAGTACCGTCTCCTATCGTAGGTTGGCTACCATCACAGCAATCTTTACTTTGTTGGCTGCAGCTCTGAACAACTGTATTGAACTGCACCCATACCACTCCCTTAAATTTCGCAACCAGGAAATCCTCCTACGTCCCACATTTTTTTTTTCCCGAGATTTTTCCTTGGATTATGAGTCTAAGCAGAGAGTACTTTTCTCCTCTCATTATGTGTCCCAGATATTCCAGTTTTTTCGTTTGTATGGTTTTTATGACTTCGCATTCCTTCCCCATCTTCAGCAGAACATCTTGATTTGTTACTCTTTCTGTCGATGGTATTTTCCACATTCTCCTGTAACACCACATCTTTAAGTTTTTAAGTTTATATTTATGTCCCGGCTGCATAGGAACTTTTTCATTTTGACAGAAAAGTAAAAAAGGTATATCGATGGAAGGCAACCATAATCCCTGAAAAATCTTCAGTCAAATTCAAATCTAGTCATTTTTCCCGCCGATAAAGGCAATGCCACCGTCATGCTAAACAGTTCTTATAATAATAAATATTCAAATCTCATTAGTACTTCGGATTACACACCAATTGCTAATAATCCAACAACTTATCTGGAGAAAACAACAAAAGCCATTATCAATAAAACCTTTCTTCTTGTTGACAAAAAAAGTCTCTAGTTTCTCGTAAAAAGTCTTCCAGAATATCGCGAATACATGACCTACCTAAAATTCGCAAATCCGATATTCCTGTACGTCCCATTGTTCTTCTTCTTTATCTTCTTTTTATATAGTCATGACTCTGTCTCCAGTATGTTGTCGTTCCATCGGTTCCGTGGTCTTCGTACTGATCGTCTTCCTATTGGGAAACCGTCTCTTGTCGTCTTTAGTACTCTATTTGTTGTCATTCGGCTTATATGATCGTTCCATTTTACTCTTCCATTTTACCCAATTCTTGATGTTCTCCACTTTGCATTTACGTCGTATATCTGTACTATTGTTAGTGCATACAACCGCCCTACACAATCATTGGCCAAGTACTTGGCCAAAACTCTACAACCTTTCGCCTAAAATGCTTGTGAAAATGTCTAAAAAAATACCGTATCTCACCGTCAGATAATCCAGTAAGTTTCGATATAGTTTCACTCTTTATAAACATTCTTATAGCTGAAACACTAAACGATTTGAACACTAAATACAGTATCCAGCAAGACCACTTATCTCTCATTATTAAACATTGTATGTCCAACACTTATTTCATCTTTCAAAATCAATTCTACAGACAAATAAATGGTGCCCCAATGGGCTAGGCACTATCTCCAATTTCCAATATCTTTATAAAAGACTTTGAGGCCCGAGCACTATCCACATCAATGATCAAACCCACATATTGTATCAATATTTTCATGTTTTATCAATATGTTGATTAAAAATGTCAATGTTTGGTCATATGCGCGGAATCTGTCTGAGCGGGATGAGTTGGATAAAGGGGTCGCTGAAGCAGCAGTCGCCATGTTGCCAGCAGTCTTTTAGCGTCATTGCGCGTATTAAAGCTGTTAAGCCGTTTTTCAATTTCGATAGCTTCTTATGTATGTACGTGGCCAACTGGAATAAGGTATCCCGTAGACACCATGGTCTTCATTAAGGATTTGGTCTTTTACGGATCTGACGAGATTGGACAACTTGGAGTAAGTAGTGAATACGGTTTTGATGTTTAGAGGGTTAAGAGTTCTACTGATCTTATCAGTGGCACTTTTTATAAGAGGTAGAAAGATTTTGGGTTGATCAGGCGGCAAGGTTTCTTTTTTGGATGGAACTTTTTAAATGCTCCTATTTATTTGGGTTTGTGGTAGCCGTTTTGTAAGGATGTGTAAATTATTGAACTAATTTTGGATGATCTGTGATTGTTGTCGCTGAGTCCTATGAAACAGGAAACAAAAGTATTGATACCTGAATTAATTTGGGCGGAGTGATGGTGTGTCTAGGCATTGAGACAAAAAGGTTTGTATGGGTGAGTTTCCAGTACATATTTGATTTGTAATATTTTTTCCACTTTGACATGCTTATGGAGTTTAGTCTCTATATTTCTTTTTAATATTTTTTTAAGGTTTCCAATAAACTACCATGCTTCAGATACTCGAGTTCCACCCATATATCTGGTTCTTAACTTTCTAAGTTCTTTTGGTGGCAGTTTTCTTAAATTCTATATTCCAGTCAGTGTATCTTCTCCAGTCTTCTGGATTTTGTGGTTGTAGCCAGATTCGATTTTAAGTATTTAAATTATATGAATCAATTAAAATCTATATTTAATAATATTTTGAGTTTGAATATTCCTTCTCATTTTTACGTATAAGTATTAAATTGAGTAGAATAATGTGGAAGTTGCAGTGAAAGAAAGAACTCACGAAGAAACAAATTATGGCAAAATAAGATTATAAAACATCGGCGACAAACATATTGCCGGTACAGAATTCTGACAAAAAAAAACAACATAAAATAACATGGCTCCTTCTAGGCAGAAGCGACCAGAATAGCATCAAAGCATAACCAGAAAGATCGTGTACATATTTAAAAAAAAAACTGGTACAGTAGGTGGTACTGAAGACTAAAGCGAAACATCTTTGTTTCTGTACTTTTAAATTTTAAAAAAATTATGAAACATTTTAAAAATCAGAATTACAACTTACGGTCAGTTTTGTCATTTTGTATACCTAACGGCTACCCTCCCATTAGGTATACAAATGGACTCTTCCGCTGTGACTGTATAAATTGAAGGCCTCGGGTAAAGACAATGGTATCTAACGTTTTTGGGGAAATCTACTTTTTATACGAAATTAATGGCAAATGCGTCTAACAACAGATTTCTCTTGAAGATTTATTCATATTCGAATATATGGAGCTACAGTAGCACCCACTTGCAAGAATTATGAGACACAAATAGTAGTTCTGATTGCAATGATACCGATAAAGAGCCAGACTAAAGTTTGAACGAAGATATTGTCGAGAAAAACGTTAAAAAAGTTTTTAACTATTTGTCTGCAACTTACTTGTACAAGAAGAAGCATTGCTTGTTGCAGTATTGTTGGACGAAGAAAGACAATTCAATCAAACTCGAAGATCTGACACAATTTGTATAAATAAACAAATTGAATAAAAGGTATGCGTAGACGTTCTATTTTTCTCTTTAGAAATACAGATATTTATGCAGTTTATTCTGCAGAAAAAGAAGGGATGTTTGGGTATATAAAATTAACCTGAGACGCAAGCAACAAAAATTTCATAAATTGTACCCAGAACTTCGTAAAGATAAATACAGTTTCTACTTTTCTTTTGCTACACAACTGAATACATATAGCAACGAATATTACCGAAAATTAAATGTTTTACAATTATATCAATCAATGATTTCAATGTTTTGTTTGAACACAAGTACAGTAATATCATGTTGCTGTGTTAATTGTCGACCTGCTAGTAATAAACTTTTTATTTATTTTCATTTTGGATTGAATGTAATGAACAAATCTGGGAGACTCTAATACCGTACATAAGTCATTACATCTTATCTGTATTTCTACATGTGTCGTGGACTGCCTAGGTCAAAGGTACAATAAATGCATTACCGATGTCGTTACCATTTATCTACGCCGACTTTGTTAAATCTTTAATTTTTCTAATAATTATTCTGTTATTTCAGACAGAGAAATCAAACAAATCAAACATCATGAAAATCGGTCCAGCCGTACTTAAGTTAGAAATAAAAATTTTTTATTTAACATCCTTCATAAAAGGTATATAATTAAAACACCCAATCGGGCTACATCACAATCCCAAAACGTTTTTATAATATATATTTCATCATCAGTGTATCCTAAAAGTATATAACCAGTTTAAATAAAGAAAACGTGAAATTTAAATTTTGACCAAGGTTAATACAAAATGTGGTTATTACTAGGTATACATGTTTTGAGCCACTAAATATTTGGGTAAAAACCCGTTAAATGTTATTAATTTATATTTAGGTTACATTATTCGATCGTATATGTTATGATGTTAAAGTTTGAAATGGAATTGATGACATGGCAACGTAAGACTCTACATGAGGTTGCTGGTCCTGAGACAAAGTGTCTACGAGGACTTGTTGAGAGCAACTGATTGAAATGACAATATTGACATGTTAGGATGGAAGTCGGAACAAAGCAGTCAGTGTAACTAAGGTATTTGTCTAAATATGACAGTAGTCAGCAATATTTAAAATTGAATAAGTTCAAATTAGAATAAAATAACAGTAGCAACCATCAATGTTGTAGTTTGAATTATGAATTTGTCCTAAATTTACGTAAAGAACATTAAAAAAATTTTTTTTATTAATTAATGAAGGTGGACTGAAGTTTAGTGAAATTTTGTTGGTACTGATGGAGAACATTAGGCATAGGGGTCAGACTTGAAGTTTAGATTCCTATAAAGAAGTGGGGAAAAAGGAAAAGTTAGATGTATGGAAAAATAAGTTTGAATTGGACTAAGGAAAATGAATAAGTGTCAAGAAAAGAATGATTAATGTATTTTTTTAATGTAGAAAGAAGTAAATTGAGGATGTGGGTCATGAGAATAGTTGGCGATGGAGCGGAAGAAAGTCTCGATTGAATGAAACATGGCTATTAACAAAATTTGGACTTCTCTGTTTTTCTTTAATAATTTCAGATTTTAAGATCTTCATATAAGCCTAGTTTAAGAAAGTTTTTTTTTGGGATATTATGAATAAGTGATACGTCTTTTGGGGTATTGAAGGTGTGGTTATGTTTTTTAGATGTTGAGAGAAAGTGGAAGTGTTTTCTCTTTTTATGTGCTCTAGAGAGCGTGAAGACAATGATCTGCATGTTCTTCCTATGTAGGTGGCATCACAATCTGAACATTTTAGTCTATAAACACCACTACTGTTCATATAATTGATGGGATCTTGAGAATTAGATATACACTGATACAAATTATTGAGAACTTTAAAAGAAACGTGGATGTTTAAATAAAAAAAATTTGTGATACATGGTATACAGCCAGCTACAGCAACTTAGTTTCCTTGTGGATTTTAAATTATGAATTGCGTAACTAACATGATTTTTGACTAAATATTAAATTTTAATTCAAACTAAACTCAATTTAAGCTTATAACAGATCCGGTAGAAAACTTTAGTTTATGTTAACCTGAAAAGTTATAGTTTGTTATATTTTCTTCCTAATGAATAGATGAAGTAATTAAAAATTTACGTTAGAGGTATCACAAGACAAATAATTACCCTCTTAAACTAACGCTCTATAACTCTTAAAAATAATTGCAAAATTTTCACTAAGATAGCATCCTCAATAGAGTTCCTGCAAATTATTTTTAAGCAAAGGGCTCATTAAAAATGAAGCATCTTAAATACGTGAAAGATTTGAAATAGAGATTCCCGGGCGTTTTAGTATCCGTATTTGATTTCCCTGCAGGATTACTCCATTTAATAAAAATAAGGTTTGTATATAAAAAAGAGACATTGAAACGTCTTATCGCTTATTGTATGCGTATAATGTAAAGTGCTCCTAAAAGATGTGGAGATCGGATGTTCTTTATGTAACTCGTCTTCTACTGTTTCCATCCAAATAATAAAAACATCATTTAGAATTATAAATAAAAGAAAATATTTAGATGAAAAAATTGGTATTATTTTTACATTAAAATGTGGTGGCTATATTTTATAATATGAGACATTACCAGAATATATGATTTAAATCAAATTTACAGAATAGATATAAAAAATATCCAAACGTACAGCAAAGAAATAAAACCATTCTTATTAAAGTAGAATTATTAGAAAATAATAACTATTTAAATATAAAAAAATGTAACAGGAAAAATATTTTTTGATTGTATTAAACGAAGAATTTGACAGAAAACCAGTTGAATTAACAATAACAGTTGTATGACAAATAAGTTTCAAAAAATAATTTATTTTTTAACGGTTTACTTCAGTATTAATTCGCGTTTTTTGTATTCAAAGTGAACGGATAGTACTTAAGGAATCAGACGTACCTTCGAATATCGATTTGAACTCATCTTAAGTGAACTATTTGTTAATATAGTGCTTTGAGTATTACACGTAGTTTTAAAAATTATGCATTACCCCTCGTATTTTTACGCTTTTCTGAACCCGTGCCCTTATATCCTTATATCTATCTATATAATAGGCTATGATGACAAGTTTCACCGTTTGTTCAGTAAGGTAACGACGCCACCTAGGAAAAAATATGAACTATCAAAGTTATTGTACCGAACGTGCTTATTTCGACGTAGCCCATATAACGGTTACACCTCGAGAAGACGATAATTTGTATTCGGGAACCTTCCGGATGTATCGACCGAGATTGAGATCGATGCGCTAATACAAGTGAATAGAGGTGGACTATTCCAGACTATTCTAGTACATACAAACTTGTATATATATATATATATATATATATATATATATATATATATATATATATATATATATATATATATATATATATATATATATATATATAAGTAGCGCTGATATTAGCTAAGTGGAGTTGATAAGATATTATCGTGCTATAAACTTATATTTATATAAATAAATATATTTATATAAATTAGAACCGCTCGTTTTATTTAAAAATGCTACAGTTGTAAATTCAACAGTGACTTTTGAAAAAGACTTTTGATCTTTTAAAAAGTATTATTCGTCGGGAACATCCGCGTAGTTCGGTAGTGATCTTTGTAAAAAAGAACATTTAAAAAGTACGTGTGTGCTTGACCAAAGATGCGACTTGAAGAACTTTCAGTAGAACAGTTGCGTGAGCAACTAGAAATACGAAATGAAGACTGCAGCGGGCCCAAGAAGCGTTTATCCATTGCCTTGGAACACGAAACGGGTAGTCAAGTTTCACGGACCTATCGAGTACGAACCTCTGAAGAGGGCAACGAACAAAACGATAAAGGTCTGGAGGAAATCGTGCGAAAAGTATTTCGTAACACGATGTCGAAGAGACGCGAAACCAGATGTTGGAATGGTGGCGATGTAGGTCACATTCGCCGTAAATTACGGCGAATATTATTTAAGAAAATAATACAACAGTTAGAAAGCTAGAACAGATCGAATACCGGGCCTAAAAAAGTCATTTAAATGCTGATGCTCAGTCAAGACTGCCATGCAGTGCAAATTGTAATCACTGTCTTAAATTAGAAGAATGATTTTGCCCCTTAAGACGAACCACCGTCATTAATGGTCAATGGCAGCCTCAACAACTACAAAACGCTCAAGCAGATGATCCGTGTATAAAAAGAATATTAGATTGGACGCGTCGAAGTGAAAGGCCTTCTTGGTAATACATTAGTGCATGTAGTCCAGAAGTCAAGTGTTACTGAGGCAAATGAAATTGCCTAGTACTAAAAGATGATCTTCTGTATAGAACCTTTGAGAACAAGGATGGTACATAATCTAATCTTACGTTGATTGTACCTAAAAGTAAAGTGTCAGAAGTATTGCGTCAGTTGCATGACGGTGCATCAGGTGGACACTTTGGTATTACGAAGACTCTGCAAAAGATTCGAGAACGGTTCTATTGGGTGAACTGTAAAGATGATGTAAGAATGTGGTGCCGGAAATGTGAACTGTGTGCAACCAGTAATGGTCCTGTTGGTAAAAAGAGGGCACCCATGAAACAGTACAATGTTGGTAGCCCTATGGAAAGAGTAGCAGTCGAAATTGCAGGTCCATTTCCAGAAACGAATGATGAAAATAAATATATCCTGGTAGCCATGGACTATTTTACGAAATGGACTGAGGCCTATGCGATACCAAATCAAGAAGCTGCTACCGTTGCAGAGGTACTTGTTAAATAATTCTTAAGCCGATTTGGGGTTCGCTTGGAAATTCACTCCGACCAAGGGCGAAACTTCAAGTCAACCCTTTTCCAAAACGTTTGTAAATTGATTATTGTTAATAAGATCAGAAGGACACCAATGCATCCTCAATCAGACGAAATTGTCGAGAGGATGAACCGAACGATGGGTAAACACCTGTCCAAAGTTGTATCAGAACATCAAAGATATTGGAAACTTCTTCTCATCGCGCCGTCTCCTTTCGAAGGTTGGCGATCCAAATGGCAATTGTAGTTTTGGAAACAGCTGCGCGAAAGATTTCTGCGGATGGGCGGTCGAACCATCTCCTCAGGTCTTTCAGCCACGAGTTCTGGCGTCTTCCTACCGATCTTTTGCCCTGTACTTTTCCTTTCAGTATAACTTGAAGTAATTCATATATTTTACCTCTTAACACATGACCCAAGTATTGCATTTTCCTCTCTTTGATTATTCTTAGTAATTCTTTTTGTTTACACGTGCGACGAAGTACCTCAACATTAGTAACTCTTTTTACCCATGGAATTCTCAACATTTGTCTGTATATATAAATCTCAAAGGCATCTATTCTTTTCTCTATTTCAGAGTACATTGTCCAACTTTCACAGCCATACAGTGAAACAGAAAAAACGTAACATCTGATCATTCGGATTCTAAGCTGTAGACTAAGGGCTGATCTTTTTATGCTCATAAATGTTTTTCTTGCTTTTTCGATTCTTGGTAGTAGTAGGATTGGGACCAGCACATTTATTTATTCCTAATGATCTACCGCTCGGCCGTGAATGAAACTACAGGCCAAACTCCAACCTGCCTGATGTTAGGTCATGAAGTTTGTTTGCCCTGCGACCTAAAGTTTGACTGCAGACCTTCCGAAGAACATGTTGCAAGCGAGGATTATATCGACTGCCTGAAGTTAAGAACGAACAGCATTCATGAACTTGTCCGACAACTCATTCAGTTAGTCAGTGACAGAATGAAAGATCAATATGATTCTCGATGCAAGAATGAAACCTATGAAGTAGGTGATCTTGTTTAGCTTTATAATGTCCACATATAAGGTCCACATGAAATTAAAAAGAGAATGAATGACGTAATATACCGAATTAAGAAGTTGTCGAAAGGTAAACCAAAAGTAGTTCACATAAATCGTCTTGCACCTTATGCTGGCTCAAATGAAACAGAAGAAGCACGAACCCTTCAACATGAGATCAAAGATGACCGGCGACCAAACTGTAATGAATTTATGTCAAACTACGCAGAGAGAAAGAGTGCTAGAGCCTTAAGTTGGAAGAGTACTAAGATTAGAAAATGGTCCTTGATCTTTGATGTATATGGTGACCAGGAGGTCGTATACAGACGGGGCAAGCTATGGGGATATATGGCATGCTCTATTTAATTTGAAGAAAATCGTGTGCAATTATGACATCAAGAATTTGGCCTTACCCAAGATAGGCCATGCACTAGAAAATCTGGATTGGAAGATTGTCAGAAACATACTTGAAGGGATCTTCCGAGAAACCTACTTACGAATTACTGTGTGTTACATTAATCCGAAGAGATCGTGTCCTTCAAAGACAGTAGACTGTTATTTCTTTCTAAGATGTTCATGCAGAGCTGGAGAGTCATGTAGATTCCGCCATTCTGGGCCTACATATATAGTTGCTGATCGGGATGCTCAGATCTAAGAGGGGAGCAGTGTACTGAACGTGCTTAATTCGACGTAGCCCATATAACGGATACATCTCGAGACGACGATAATCTGTGTTCGGGAACCTTATGGATGTATCGACCGAGATGAAGATCGACCCGCTAATGCAAGTGAATAGAGGTGGACTATTCCAGAATATTCTAGTGCATAATAATTTGTATATAAGTAGCGCTGATATTAGCTAAGTGGAGGTAATAAGATATTATCGTGCTATAAACTTATAAATAAATATATTTATATAAAGTAGGATCGCTCGTTTTGAAACTATACGGTTAATTTATTGCTAATTTATGCTACAAATTGATGATTCAAATATTGTTAATCCGAAATTTTACCACCTAAAAATATAGGTTACTGTAATTGTAAGCTAAGATCAATGATGTATAACATATTTATTATATATCATTGGGTAAGATAAACATACACTTATTATAAAAATAAAATGACGTTTAACAAACGTCAACGCTTTACCAAAATAAAATAAATTTAAAATTAATAAAATTAAATAAAGGTAAATAGAATTAAATGAAATTAAATCAAGTTAAACAGAATTACGTAAAATTAAATAACAATTTAAAAAATTTAAGGAATAAATAAATAAAATTAAGTAAAAGCTATACCTGTAAAACTGCTGCTATACCTTTTCTGCTTTATTTCCAATGTGAAATTCCATAAGAAAATGTTAAAATTTATTATGTTTATTTTTTGATCGTTTTGTGGTAGAGGTAGAATAGTTCATCAGATCCTGACGTATGATACATCATTGGAAAGGTGAGAAGGTAGCAAATATGTTTAGACATAAAAAACACACTTTGCGGAATTGCTAAAAGGGCATTACATCATATCTCTTATACGATTGGAGCGTGTGGTACGTTAAATGAAAGGGAAATATATCACGAATATATTAAGATTAAAAAACAAACAAGTCGACTACCAAAAGTGTACTACACAGTGTCTTTATTAATAATGAACGCATAGTTAAATACGAGATGTCATAGGGCACTATGAATAAAAATAGTTTTACATAAAAGAGTTGTTGGCTACAATCAGAAGAAGAATTTTAGAGTCAGGTTTGAGGAGTCGTCGACCAATAAGAGTTCCTTAGTCACAACCTAGAAATATTTTGCACCATCTCCAGTGGGCTCAAGAGCACATACAGCTTTCTCAACAGTTTTGAAATTGTGTGCTTTTTTGAGACGAGACCAAAGTCTGTTTTAATAGTGATAGCCAGGGAATTCGTATTTAGCGATAGCCAACAAGAGCTTCACAGCTAGCACATGCCTTCCCATACTTCCTTTCGCTGGTAGCAGTGTTATGTTTTGGGCAGGTATTATGACAGGTGGACGCACGGAATTAATGGTTATTGACGGGACTCTAATAGCACAAAGGTACATTATACGAATTTTAAAACCTTACGTGAGATGGTATTCGCCGTTTGGAGTGGCCTGCGATGTCTCCAGACATAAACCCTATTGTTGTTTATGCCCAAAGGTATGCTCCTAGAAGTCCTAGAACCCATCATGACCATGCAATTGACTGTAGAGAAGAATGGTAGAATTTGCCACAGGAAATAATTGATTGACTTGTTGGCAGTATTAAAGCTTGAATCTAGGTTTCCATCGAAGCCTGTGGTCGAAATACATAATATTAAAATTGTTGAATACGTTTTAGTTAGAAATAAATTTTCTAATTTTTTTTGGTGATGCAAAAGTTTTGAAGCTATGTGTATATATTATATACAAACAACTATACTAAATTTTATTTAATAATTCAGTTATGATGAGTATCCTTTTACTCCAGGGTCATATCTGCAGTTACTTTATAACGCTAAGGTCGAAGGTCGAAATTGATTCTTATATCGCTTATAATTTATCGTCATTGCAGAAAAATAAGTTATCATATTCGTACTAGTGGTACGAACATTCAGCAAAACAATTTTAACTGTTTACCGTGAACCAAAAAATCTGATACCGCTGGTAAAGCAATAGTTTTTGTTCTGTCGCAAAGATTTATCATGTACATTATCATGTATATATTGAAAATATAAAGTATAATAGAGAAGTTCCCCTAAATACTATAAAAACTATCGAAAACATCTACCAAAACAACAAAATTGAAGTCAGATTAGATGGACAACTTAGAGAACCTATGAAAATATGCAGCGAAATAAGACAAGAGGATTCATTGAGCCCCATGCTCTTTAATTTGATCATGGATAAAATAATCAAAAGTGTTAACAAAGGAAGAGGATACAGAATGAAAAACAAAGAAATAAAAATACTCTGTTACGCAGAGGATGCAATATTGATAGCACAAGATGAAGATAGTCTGCAAAGTTTATTATGTTTATTTTTTGATCGTTTTGTGGTAGAGGTAGAATAGTTTGTCGGATCGTGACGTATAATACATCATTGGAAAGGTGAGAAGGTAGTGAGTATGTTGAGACATAAAAAACACACATTGCGGAATTGCTAAAAAAACATTACATCATATCTCTTATACGATTGGAGCGTGTGATACGTTAAATGAAAGGGAAAGATATCACGAATATATTAAGATTAAAAAACAAACAATTCGACTACCAAAAGGGTACTACACAGTGTCTTAATTAATAATGAACGTATAGTTAGATACGAAATGTCATAGGGCACTATGAATAAAAATAGTTTAACTAAAAGAGTTAAAGTATCGTTGGCTACAATCAGAAGAAGGATTTTAGAGTCAGGTTTGAGGAGTCGTCGACCAATAAGAGTTCCTCAATCACAACCTAGACATATTTTGCACCATCTCCAGTAGGCACAAGAGCACATACAGCTTTTTCAACAGTTTTAAAATTGTGTGCTTTTTTGAGACGAGACCAAAGTCTGTTTTAATAGTAATAGCCAGGGAAATCGTATTTAGCGATAGCCAACAAGAGCTGCACAGCTAGCCCATGCCTGTCCCATACTTCCTTTCGCTGGTAGCAGTGTTATGTTTTGGGCAGATATTATGACAGGTGGACGCACGGAATTGATGGTTATTGACGGAACTCTAATAGGACAAAGGTACATTATACGAATTTTAAAACCTTACGTGAGATGGTATTCGCCGTTTGGAGTGGCCTGCGATGTGTCCAGACATAAACCCTATTGTTGTTTATGCCCAAAGGTATGCTCCTAGAAGTCCTAGAACCCATCATGACCATGCAATTGACTGTAGAGAAGAATGGTAGAATTTGCCACAGGAAATAATTGATTGACTTGTTGGCAGTATTAAAGCTTGAATCTAGGTTTCCATCGATGCCTGTGGTCGAAATACATAATATTGAAATTGTTGAATACATTTTAGTTAGAAATAAATTTTCTAATTTTTTTTGGTGATGCAAAAGTTTTGAAGCTATGTGTATATATTATATACAAACAACTATACTAAATTTTATTTAATAATTCAGTTATGATGAGTATCCTTTTACTCCAGGTTCATATCTGCAGTTACTTTATAACGCTAAGGTCGAAGGTCGAAATTGATTCTTATATCGCTTATAATTTATCGTCATTGCAGAAAAATAAGTTATCATATTCGTACTAGTGGTACGAACATTCAGCAAAACAATTTTAACTGTTTACCATGAACCAAAAAATCGTTTTTGTTCTGTCGCAAAGATTTATCATGTACATTATCATGTATATATTGAAAATATAAAGTATAATAGAGAAGTTCCCCTAAATACTATAAAAACTATCGAAAACATCTACCAAAACAACAAAATTGAAGTCAGATTAGATGGACAACTTAGAGAACCTATGAAAATATGCAGCGGAATAAGACAAGAGGATTCATTGAGCCCCATGCTCTTTAATTTGATCATGGATAAAATAATCAAAAGTGTTAACAAAGGAAGAGGATACAGAATGAAAAACAAAAAAATAAAAATACTCTGTTACGCAGAGGATGCAATATTGATAGCACAAGATGAAGATAGTCTGCAAAGACTGGTCCACAGATTTAACATAAGAGCAAAAGACTTTAATATGACAATCTCATCTCAGAAATCTAAAACAATAGTAGTCAGCAAAGAACCAACCAGATGTAAAATAGAAATTGGTGGCATCAGTATTGAACAAGTAATATAAATATAATACCTGGGAATTACACTGTCTAGCTATGGACACCTGGACCAAGAAGTGAGAGATCAAGTACAAAAAAAAAATAGACTGGCAGGATGCCTTAATAACACTATATGGCGAAACACACCCATTAACACTGAGATGAACTTAAGAATATGCCTCAGAAACAAGACCCGACACAGCCACAACACAAAGGCTACTGGAAACAGCAGAGATGAGAGTACTAAAAATAATTAAAGGAAATACGCTGAGAGATCGAAAGAGAATTGAAGACTTTAAAAGAAAATATAAGGTACAGTGTATAAATGAATGGAAAAAACAGAACAAAAAAATGGAATAACCACATAAGCAGAATGGAGGAGACCAGTGTCAACAAAATACCAAGAGATAAGTCACCAATCGGCAGAAGAAGTATCGGAAGACCGCGCAAAATATTGAGTGACAACCTTCCATAGAGGTATTAATCTGGCAATGAACAAGTAGAATTGCTCATAAAAAGGAAGAAGAAGAATAAATTTTAAATAGTTTCCTGAATGTAAAGGTAAACAGAATGCCTCAACTACTTAAAGACCAGCATATCAAATATGATACAATTTTATGTATAAATGATTTTAGGTCGAACAAATTAAAAATGAGTTACTTTAATCAATGTACATAACTTATTTAATACCTATCTTTTTTTTTAATTCTATATTTCTACTCCATCTCTGAAAAATGTGGCGAACCAATACACTCAATATATGTGTAGTTCTAGATCATGAATGATAGGTGCAGTTGTGTAAATTGAAAAGTGATTAAAAGTAAAAATAAGGTAAACTTTTTTTGATGTTTCTTGCTTGGTGTACTGAAAGACTCTTAGATCGTTGTATGCTTATCATCAAACATTAAATTCCATTTACCTTCTTTATATTTCTCTAATTTTTTTTTTATTTTAAATACTTACGATACAGTGGTAGCTAAGGTAGGATATCAAATTGTATCAAATATGTTACAGTGGATCTTATGAGTATGATGAGTTGTTTACACTTATCACCACTTGACAGCGATGATGGCTACCCAGGTAATATTGATGATGACCCAGAGATCTTGGTAGACAGCTAAAGGCAGCAAAGCTCTAGTGATAACCGTAATTATGGTCTTCTTTTTCTTCTTCTGTTTATGTAGATATGATTATCTACGTTTTTCAATATGCCTCCAGTAAGTTGTCATTCCATCGTTTTCGTGGTCTTTCCACTAATTGTCTTTCTATTGGGAAACCGTATTTCGTAGTTCTTACTATTCTATTTGTTTCCGTTCGGCCTCTCTGATTATGCCATTCTACTCTCCTGTTTCTTAACCATTCCTTGATGTTCCCCACTTTGCATCTCCATCGTATATCTGTATTTCTAATTATTTCCAATAGTGCCTTGGGATAGATTTTTAAATGGTTTTTATTTCTACTATTTCTAGCATTCGTAGGCCCATCTTCCGCAATTTGTTCTGATTCAATTAAGAGTTGCCCAAATCTTACAGGGACGTTCAAATCCGTCAGGTTTGTCTGCGATGTTTAGTAGACTATGGTAATATGGGTATCATTTACTTTCCTATTATTTTCTTCATCGGGCATTTAAGTCAAAATTGGAATGATGTAGCTCTTTTAATGTGAGGTATCCTTGATCGTAGACGGTTTCCAAGAATATCGGCAATGTCATTGTGGACTAGAAGTTGACGATTATTCATAATTTTTTTGTATTCTTTAACCAATGTATGTTTGCATTGTAGGTTTGGTGGATCTGTCTTACTAAAGTTGGGTAGCCACATTGTGGGGGTAGGTAGTGTACCTGTTATCATACGCATAGCACGGTTTACCTAAGTATCAATCAAGTGAGTATTCCTGATGTTCAACCACACTGGTGCACAGTATTCTTTCATCCGATATATCAGGCCAAGAGCGGAAGAGCATAAGCTTGATGCCATGGATGCCCATATAGTGTCGCAGAGTTTCTGAATTATATCGTTACGTGTTTTTAAATTTTTTCCGATGTTTTCGTCAGGTATTTTCTGAATATGAGCGTTCTGTCTAGAGTAACCCCAAGGTATTTCAAGTATTTAGCGTGTTTTTATATTTTGTTATTAAAATACACGCGTAATTCTCTGTTTATCAGCCTGTGATTAAGATGAAAAGTTTAAACTTAAGTTGTTGTAGTACCTATCCGAAAAGCATGTCAACCAAAACACAAGTGGCACACCATAATTACAAGATAATAAGAAACGAAACACATGCACTTGTAAGAAAAATAAAAAATGATCACTAGGAACTCTTTTTGAAAGAAATGGAACATGATTTTTATGGTCTGCAAAAGGAAATATAGGAGATCATAGAACAGGGGTAAAGGAACTAGTAGAACCAAAACATATAGAAAAGGATACATGGATTGACTATCTAAAAAATCTCTATGCAGAGGAAGAACAAACTACGCTAGAACCGGAAAAACTAGAAATTACCACAAATGAAGAACTTAATATAAATATATAGGAAGTTGGGAGTTGGAGCAGCAATGATAAAACAATTAACAACATTAATTAATAAAACTATAAAACGTAATAAAATACGAGAAGAATGGAGAACGAGAGAACTAATTCTACTATTTGACAAATTTACAAGAATTAATGAATCAGAGGATACGTTTAGCAGGTGAACAACAGGGTTTTCGTAGTGGAAGATCATGTACAGATTCAAGATTCGTTATAAATCAAATTAGTCAGAAATCACTAGAATATAATGACCAGCATTTCTGTGTATGATTGACTTGAGAAAGAATTTGAGAGAGTAGGACTTAAACATCTCATCCATTTTCCATATTAATGACAAGTTCTCTTAAATATTATAAAAACTACTAAAAACATCTAGCAAAGCAATAAAATGGAAGTCAGAATATGTAGAGAATTTACAAAACCTATATAATTGGTAGCGGAATAAGACAGGGGGACTCATTGAGATATATGTTGTTTAAGTTAATCATGCATGATATCCTAAAAAGCGTTATAATACTCTGTTACACAGACGACGCAATATTGATAGCTCAAGATTAAGATAATCTGCAAAGACTGGTCCACAGATTTAACATAAAAGCAAATGAATTTAGTATAACAATCTCATCTCAAAAAACTAAAACAATAGTAATCAGCAAAGAACCATCCAGATGTAAAATAGAAATTGATGACATCAGTATTGAACAAGTAATGGAAAAAAATACCTTGGGATTACACTGTTTACCTATGGAGACTCTATGGACAAAAAACTGAGAGATCAAGTACAAAAATCAAATACTGGCAGGATGCCTTAATAATACTGTATGGCAAAACAGACACATTAACACTAATATGAAGTCAAGAATTTATAAAGCCAATATATGACCAATAGTGACATATTTTTTTACAAACACCTGTGCGGTGTTTGTATAGTGCTATCCGGTCACAAATGACCAATTATCAGTTATTTTCTGACCTAACTTAATAAACAGCAAATACTTAATGGCTTACTCTTATTTTATCTATCAACTATTGCACTACAACTAACATGCAGTAACTTCACAGCACTATACTCTGCTTTTTACACTAAACTGTTACACATTTACACTAGCTCAAATAGTTTTGTCCTTATGAGTCTTCTCTTTAGTTCAGTGTTGTCAAGAAGCTGGATTGCCTCGACATTCACATGACTGTGCAACCTCTGCTTGTGACTTGCTGCTGTTCTCTTGATTATTTCGGACACAGTTTCCATACTTAGGTCTTGGTGGAGGTTGCTGTTATGGATATACCAAGGAGAATCAACAATGTTTCTCAGTACTTTGTTTTGAAATCTCTGGATAGTATGTAGATTACTAGCTTTGGTACAGCTCCAGAGTTGGCACCCATATACCCATACTGGCCTCAGTACTTGCTTGTAGATGGGTAATTTATTATGAATTGATAATGTTGAATTTTTTCCAATCATCCAATACAATTTCTTATATCTAATATCAAGCTCTCCTCTTTTCGTTTTGACATGGACTTTTCAGCGCAGCTTCGCATCTAGGGTGATGCCCAAGTATTTTGCTGATGTTGCATAAGCAATTTGGGTATCATTTAGTCTAACTGGGAAATTTTTTATTTTTTTATTTGTAAAGTTAATGTGTGCAGATTTAGTATCATTTAATTTTATTCGCCATTTTTTGGTCGAGTTATGTATTTTATTTACTGATAGTTGCAACTTATCAGTCGCTTCTTCACTAGTGTCTTCTATCGCTAGTATGGCTGTATCATCCGCGAAGGTGGCAATAGTGTTTTGTTCTAGCTCTGGAATGTCACACGTATACAATAGATACAGGACCAGACCTAAGACACTCCCTTTCCAGCTTTCATCTCCCTTAAGTCGGTGTACACTTCTTCTTGTTTTACTCTGAAATATCTATTCGCAATGTATGATTTCAAGATTTCTGAATACTGTTTAGGCATGAACGTTCTTAGTTTATGGTTTAAACCGTCATGCCAGACTTTATCAAACGCCTGTGTGGCATATGCCTCAGAAATATGACAGGACACAGACCTCGATATCATTAAACATACGTAAATATTTTTCCTAAACTCAATGCTCTTTTAGTAGAGTATTCGCATGCAAAAAAGTGCCTCCCGAGTACCCATACCGTTTCGGAAACCAAACTGCTCATCACCAGTTATCCCCTCACAAAGTTTATATAAGCGACAATGATTTTGAGCATGTGACTTATTAAACTGGTAAGTAGATAGTCGCTACACTGTCTGACATTCCTTTTCTTGGGAATGGTTATAAATATTTATTCTAAGCAGTTGTCTTTTAAATTACCGCTGCTCTATGTCTTGTTAAAGAAGGAGGTGATAATCGCAACACTCTCATCATCTAATAATTGTAACAATTATGTAGGTATTTCATTAGGATCAGAAGCTTTCCTTCATTTTGCTTGGTCGATGGTCTTCTGAACTTCTAAGATTAGAATCGGTGGGCCAATATCTCGATTAGATGTTACTTCTTGGTAGATTCTTTGGCCATCTTTAAATAATTCTATTATGTAATTTTCTCATTCGGTACAGCGCTCTTTAATATCACTTAAAATTCTAATACCAAAGTCTTGTAATATATTTTGCCTGTAAAATCTACTTTTTCTTGTTAATACTTTTAGTTTTTATGCAAATGAAAGCCATCGCATCGTGTCGTTACTTCAATTTCTTAATATCTAAATAAGATTTTTGAAGCCATCGGTTTTTTGCTACTTTAATTATTTTTCGGATTTATTTATGTATTTCATTATATTTTTCTCCGTTTATGGATTGGTACTGTCTCCTAACGTCCATTAGATCTAAGATGTTTTGTGTTATCCAGTCATTTTTATTTGTTCATTGTTTTAAAATATTTTCTCGAGATGCAGTGATTATTGTTGTTTTCATTTTTTTTCCGGCAATCATCTCTGTTGTTGGTATCTTCTAGTCTAATTTCGTGGAACTTATTGTTAATTTCTTGAGTAACCTTATTTAGAGTGTCTTGGAGTGCATCTAGTAATATTTTGGAGGTTTTTTAATTTTTACTAACTCTCTGTAGCCTGACTGTGATTGTAGAGCACAGTAAAGTATGGTCTGATCGAATATGGGCACGTGGATAAGTCTTGACTGATTTTATGCAGTTTTTTAATCGTTCATTGACTATTACATAATCAATTTGATTTCTTACAATATTATCTCCTCGATCACTTAAAGACTTCAAAGTATACAGTCTACGTTTTGGTAGACAAAACCATGTATTCATAATTACAAATTTTTCCTCTGAGCAGAATTTCAACAACCGTTCTGCTCTTTCATTTCGTTGTCCTAGACCAAACTTTCCAGTTGTATTTAGAGTACTTTTTAATTCTACTTTTGCATTGAAGTCCTCTATTGGAGACCTAAAAATTATAGATAAGTCCAATAAAAATCAGATTACACTGGACCAATTCTTTCACTGAATATAGTTCAATATGTAGAAGAAAATTATTATTTATTAAATCATTGTATCAGCCGTCGCTAATGTTTATGAAATATGTATAAAATTTTCATAAAGATATATCAGTAGCGAGCTTTGTCTAATCAAAACGCCAATTATCCAGAACTACGTATCAGTAATTTTCATACATAATTGGTTAATTATGTCTGCATTCGCTTAATTTTCTCGCATGTGTTCATCTTCTCAGGATTTATTTTTAATTCAATATGCATATATACGTGTCATATAGCATTAACCGTATAAAAGGCGAAGATGAAAGACGTAAGTTAATATTTGTATGTATTTTAACCAATATACGTAATTAAAAAAACTGTATCCAAAATATAATGATATTTTTAATCATATTGCTTGGTTGTTATAGCCACATTAATTGTAATCAGATATTTCCTTTCTACTGCCTGTATTTTACTCTCTGGTCGTTTTGTTACAACCTACGACTCGCAACCAAAGGTTAATACAGACCTATATATTGACTTGAACACATTTTTTTGTATTCTTTCTTGTGATTTTAGTCTTATTTATGAATTTATTGTTCATTGCATAGTATAGTTCATCGTTTTTTAAATTCTTTTATTATTATCTGTTTCCTGCCTTTCATTCTCTTTACTCCTAAATATTGAAAGGTACGGGCTTATTCTATATTTATTTCGGTTATGTTTAATTTATCCTTTCTTCTTCTTTATTTTCTTCCATCACCATAGCTTTTATTTTATGTGTATTAATTCTCATTCTACACTTTTTTAGTGCTTCATTCAATATTTCTATATTTATTTGTAGTTGTTTCTCATCTTCTTCTAAATGTGCCTATCTTCTAGAGATGTCGGCGACCACATTGACCCATCTTATTCTATTCACAGAAGCTCGAAATAAATCAGTTGACGTTAGACCAGTCCACTTCCTAAGATTAGCCAGCCAGGATATACGCCTTCGTCCAGGGCCTCTCATACCCTCAATCTTGCGTTGTAGAATCAACTGTAAAAGTCAGTATTTATTATTACGCATGATGTGACCAAAGTAAGCCAATTTTCTGTTCTTTACGGTATTAATACTTTCTTTGTTTTTCCTAAGCCTCTGGAGAATAGTTATATTACTTGTCTGGTGTATATATGCGACCCTCAACATACGTCGGTAGCACCACATTTCAAATGCCTTTAATCGTTTTATGGCATCTTCTGTAAGGCTTCAGCTTCCTACTCCATAGTAAGCTGTAATGCTGTTAAAAGATCTTCTGGTTTTTTCAATACGAGTTTTTATTTCGTAGCTGTAATCCCAAGTCTCCTTAATATTGCAGTCCAAATATTATATTTTTCCACTCTTTTTAACGGTGTATCGCCTATTGTAATTTGGGCATTTATGTTGGTGTTTTTACTAATGATCATTATTTTTGTCTTCTTGTAATTAAGTTTTAGGCCGTATTTGTTACATATTTCTATTATCTATCATCCTTTGGAGCCCCTGCGCCCTATCTGCCAGCAACACTGTATCGTCTGCATATCTAATATTGTTTATAAGTTGGCTATTTACAGCAATCCCATCTTGTGATTCGTCCAAGGCCTCTAAAGATGTTTTCAGCGTATATGTTAAATAGTCTTATATGACGACATAATATGACGACGTCGTTGGCTAATGCTTCTTCTGAAATGTCTACTGTTCTTAAATTTCTGTAACCCACATGCATTTTTTTTTCACTTTTACGTTACATTCCTTAATTATCTCAACCATGTATATTATAAATAGCGTTGGACTTAATCCTCGTCCTTATCTCATAACCTCGTTTATAGTAAATGGTTTTGATTTTGTGTTTTGACTGACGACCTAGTTGATATTGATGTTGTAAATATTCTTAATTACACTTATTATTTTGTTACTAATACCTCTTTTCTAATATTTCTCATAATTTTTGTTTTGGTACTGTGTCAGAAGGGTTTTCAAAGTTTATATACCTATGTCACATTCATCTTTTTTCCTGTTGCTGATATTTTTCTATTATTTGTTTGATGATAAATATATGATCAAGGGTGCTTCTGCTTTTTCTAAATCCGCTTTTGTGATTATTATTAAGTGTACTGTCAATTTTTTTGGTTATTCTTTTGTTTAATATTTTTTCGTATATTTTCATGAAGTACTTAAGAGTGTTATTAAGCTGTAGCTTTTACAATCTGTTGTATCACCTTTTTTATAAATCGGTATTATCTGAGCCTTCTACAAGTCAGTTGGTATCTGTTCTTCTCTCCATATGGCATTAAATATCTTTATTAATAACTTTGTTACATTTTGTCCCATTTTTCTTTATTTCACTTTTTATTCTGTCATAGCCTGGTGTTTTCCCGTTTTTCATTTCTGCGATAGCTTCTTGGAACTCATTTATGCTTAGTGGATCTACATTATCATTTATTCTTTGGTTTAACACGATGTTTTTTTTGATAGAAGTGTGTTTGTACCATCTCTTGAAAAGGCCCTCACCATCTCTTTATGTTTTTATGTTCTGATTTTTTTCTTTTCTCATTGACTTTAAAACTCCATAAAACAATTTCTGATTCTCTTTACTGTTTGTTTCCATTTTTTTTTTAAATTCTGTCTACTTGTCCTTTTTTGTTTTCGTAACAAATTATTTTACTAATCTTCTATATTTTTAATATTCTTCGTAGCTTTCTATTGTTTTATTTTGTCAATATATTTTCCAAGCAGTTGCCTTTCTTTTAATTTGTTGTTTTATTTCTTTATTCCACCATGCAGTTTGCTTTTTTTATTGCTCTTCTTACTTGTTCCATATACTTCTGTCGCTGTATTTATTATAACCTCTTTAAAGTAATTCCATATTTGTTCTAATTTTCGACCCTCTACATTTTCTTTAGTATTTCTTAGCTTTTGATATATAGTCATCTAGTACTTCTCAGTATTTTCTTTATTTTTTAATTTATATGACCTTATTATAGTTTTGAGTTTCATATTCTTGTTTCTTTTCTTGCAGTTTATTAATGTTGTTACTATCTGACTCATTTTGTTTTATTTTCATTACTACTTAATAGTGGTCACATCCTATTTCTGAACGTATATATATGTTATTTTTTTCTACTTACATGTAATAAATTATCGATTTCTTTTTGAAGTTATACTTCTATATGCGCGCTTCACGTTGGAAATTTGTATGGGAGTGAATCTGTGAAATGATTACATGTAAGATAATGAGTAAGAGAAAGACAGAAGATATATTTTCTCTCTCTTCCTCTCTTGAATATAAAAATGTTCCTTTTGTATATATAATTTAATATTATATATATTATATAAAGATATATATACATATAATATTATACATATAATAAAATATTTATTAATATTATTATTTATGTGATATGTTTTGTATTATTTATTAAATGTTCATAATTATATTAGTCTTTTGTATTTCAAAATAATAATCTCAATAAATCACTGTATGATCCAGAACTGTCAATTTTGAAATATCTTTGTGTCATGTCCTCGGTAGTATAGTAGTCAGTATCCTCGCCTGTCACGCTGGAGACCGGGGTTCGATTCCCAGTCGGGGAGGACTTTTTTATTAATATTATTACATTATTGTCATTTTTAAATACTTATGTATATTGCATTTTAATTTGTATTGTATTATTATATGGAATTATGTTGCACTGTATTGTAGTGTATTTTTTAATGTATATTATTGTCATTTTTAAATAATTATGAATATTGCAGTTTAATTTGTATTATATTATTATATTAATAACAAAATAAATAATGAATTTTACTGCAGATTATGTGTAAAAAAATTTTGCATTCAACTCCTTTCATACATATATGAAAATAAAAATATACATTTTCATCAAAATATTGATTCAATCCTTCATTGTTAGTAAGTTGTTATTAATTCTGTTTCTCTTTCTGCTATGTCTTACCTATAGATTTACATATGTAATGATTGTGCAAATTGACTCCCAAATAAATTTGTAACGGCGAATGCGTGTATAGAAATGTAACTTCCACCGGCAGTCCTTCTGAACTGCCACACCCGTTTTTTCTACTCTTAACTTCTCTTGTGTACTTGTGGATATTTATATTTAAAATACTTCTATTAAACATACTCATATACTGTCTATTGATATTTTTCAGTCTCAGCTGCCAACGGAATTCTTTGAAGTGACGAAATACGTCTGTGCACTTATCGGTTTATGGCCATACACAGTTACAAAAACTACTTATAATAAACTGTACAACTGGCTCTTTATTTTTATGACTATAATAGCACTTGTCACTACTCTGTCATCAGCAACGGCGCTTTTCATTATCGTTAATGGAAACTTTTCAATGGAAGAAATCGTTGGACCTATTGGAGTAACTCTTTTATGGACAGCAACTTTAGCCAGAACATTTCAATTAAAGAGAAGACAGACACAAAAACTTGTGAAGAATATTTTAAAGTTTGAAAAGAAAATTTTAGATAGTCAAGATAAAGATATTATTGACATATTTACCAGATATGCCTTAAGAAATGTACTCATTAGTAAAATTTATACTATTGGTGTGGCACTGGGTAAGCATATCTTAATTAATCGTTTTAACTTTTTATTTATATTGCTTTTAATTATGTCTACTCGTCTAAATATTTTTTTTTATGCATTTTCTGCATAGATGATTGTTTTGTGTAAAACTTAATGAGGTCGCTGATTAATATTTAATTTAAAATAACGAAAAAATGCAATGTGTGCAAATGGATATGCAATGTAGAAGATTGTAATTTAAATAACAATTGGCAGATTGCCAATTAATGTCAATTATTATTGTAGAACTTATTGTCAATTCTATATGAAATTCACTTACCTTTTGTGAATGCGGCCGATATCTATAGAAAATGACACACCGAGAGTGCAGTACGGCTAATATAGGAATGCACAATTGCCGGATTTCACGCCTTGTGCTTGGCGATACAAACAGGTCCAAGTGGTAGTCACAGAACCGTACCCAGATCTCTACGTCGGGCTCTGTTATTTATTATAAAATAATATATTGATAAAATAATTGCCTTTAAGTAGCCAAATAAGAGGCATGAATTTGAATAAAAAGACCTTAAGTTTTTAGCGAGAATTTTATTATAAAACTGTATACTTTATTAAACTAACAAATGTATTTTAAATTACATTTCTTGATAGCTATAAATATACCGGGTGGAACCTCCGGTAACTCGATTTCCGTGCACCCAGCCCAATATCCAAGAAAAACTTTTTCTTTTGTAAATATGTGAAAAATTATCAGGAACGGGAATATCGAAAAAGCTTTGCACATTTTTTAATGCCGGCGATGTTATTAAAAAAAACAAGTTGCGCACTTGAATCACTGCCAAATTTTAACACCTACTATGAAATTTTTTTTTGTGGAAATCTGAAGTGCAGTTTTTGTCCTTGTTAAAATATAATGCAGTCTCGCATTTTTTCCACACAAGATAAGTTTACCTAGTTCCTTGGCATAGCAACCTGGTAGTTTTCAGCGAAACCTTGTGTTATTCCATATGGGATAATGGTTTTCCTTGCCCACACTTGACCAGATGAGTAGGTATAAGCTTTATAGTGTAAGTTATTTAACATTATATTATATTTATACTTTATTAAACTAACAAATATATTTTAAATTACATTTCTTGATTGCTATAAATATACAGGGTGGAACCTCTGGAAACTCGATTTCCGTGCACCCAGCCCAATATCCGAAAAGCCCATACTCTGATTGGACTGGTAAATGCGTTTTATTGGTTATACAGTGTAAAATAATCGAGGTTACTCACAGATATTCAATTAATTATACTAAAGTCGTCCTCTACATCCTAGATATCTGATTCGCTTTCGCTACTCTCCCCTGTGTTATCAATTGGTCTACGTCATCTTGCAGGTTGTCCGCAGTCCACATCTCAGTTTCCGTTTTCTCAACAACATGAGTGACATAATTGCGCCAATTTTGCTCTGTGGCGCGTGCGAAACCGTCGTCGATCAACTGGCGTACCTCGTCGTTTTTAAAAGTGGTATTATGGGTACCTACATATCGCTTAACTTGGTTCCACACCATTTCTATAGGATTCAATTCGCAGTGATATGGAGGAAGCCATAAAATATAAACATTATGTTGTGAAGCATACTCATCAAGATGATACTTATCGTATTGATCTTTAAAAGCACGCGCTGCTTCTAATATCTCGGATTTCAAATAACACTCCTCGAAAAAAATGTCTTTTTCCACTAGCCATTCCTTGATTGCAGCTTTATTCAAGAAATTGTTAGGGAATCTCTCTTTACGGGAGTGGTACGATGCATTCTCCATTTCAATGACATTCCTGCGACCATTATTTCGTAAATTTGATATTAATGTCTCCTTAAACCACGACTCAAAATATGCGGCATCCATTTCATCGCGATAGTCGCCATCATTTTTCTTTGTCAGAAAAACACGCTGTGTGCACCTGTGTGGTAGGGGGTGAAATAGGGAAAGCTTGGAGTTTATCAAATACTAATTATGGCAAACAAGTTTATGGCCATATTTAGGTGATTATGTTAATGATGGTAATTTGTAGCAGAAGTTTTACAAAAGAAATGAAGACCTATTTATAGAAACAACATATCTGTATTTTTATTATTTTACATACAATAGAAAAAATCTAATTTCTATGAAAGAATTGGAAATTTGAATATTATATATAATATCTATAAATAATATCATTTCCAAGTTTCCAAATTCTTTCCTAGAAATTATGTAGGTTTTTTCTATTTTATGTAAAACATTAAAACTACAGTTATTGTATGTTGTTCTTGTAAAGAGGTGTTCAAATGTTACTCTTATGAATATGATTCAATTGTATATCTCATGTTAACGTTTTATATGCAAAATTCATAGTTTTCGTTGTCAATAACTCATCAATGCCTTTTTATTTTACTGTATACGTGTACATGATATAAAATATTTTACTCGTACTGCCGGCAGATGCATTTTATCCAAGCCGGTCCTGTGAGATAATGAGCAATTAACAGCTGGAGAAAACCGACAACCCTGCGCGTTTATTCTCCATAAGAAAAGCATTGCCGTATCTTACAGGTCCCTTAAGCTAGCGGGGACACATGAGCGGAATCCAATTTAACCTACGTAATATTTTTTCACCAATTTTTCACTAATTTATTACCACCCTAATAATTTTTCACCACCAAACCAACCTTAAGGGGAGCGATTCTGCTGGCTTAAGGTTCAAGCTAGCAGAATTCAAAAAAAAAACTTTTTGTTGATGGCATATTTTTTCACCAATTTTTCACTAATTTATTACCACCCTAATAATTTTTCACCACCAAACCCCCCTTAATGGGAGCGATTCTGCTGGCTTAAGGTTCAAGCTAGCAGAATTCAAAAAAAAAACTTTTTATTGATGGCATATTTTTTCACCAATTTTTCACTAATTTCTTACCACCCTAATAATTTTTCACCACCAAACCAACCTTAAGGGGAGCGATTCTGCTGGCTTAAGGTTCAAGCTAGCAGAATTCAAAAAAAAAACTTTTTGTTGATGGCATATTTTTTCACCAATTTTTCACTAATTTATTACCACCCTAATAATTTTTCACCACCAAACCCCCCTTAATGGGAGCGATTCTGCTGGCTTAAGGTTCAAGCTAGCAGAATTCAAAAAAAAAACTTTTTATTGATGGCATATTTTTTCACCAATTTTTCACTAATTTATTACCACCCTAATAATTTTTCACCATCAAACCACCCTTAATGGGAGCGATTCTGCTGGCTTAAGGTTTAAGCTAGCAGAATTCAAAAAAAAAACTTTTTGTTGATGGCATATTTTTTCACCCATTTTTCAATAATTTATTACCACCCTAATATTTTTTCACCACCCAACCACCCTTAATGGGAACGATTCTGCTGGCTTAAGGTTCATTCTAACAGAATTCAGAAAAAAAACTTTTTGTTGGTGGCATATTTTTTCACTAATTTTTCACTAATTTATTACCACCCTAATAATTTTTCACCACCAAACCAACCTTAAGGGGAGCGATTCTGCTGGCTTAAGGTTCAAGCTAGCAGAATTCAAAAAAAAACTTTTTGTTGATGACATATAGTTTCACCCATTTTTCACTAATTTATTACCACCCTAATAATTTTTCACCACCAAACCCCCCTTAATGGGAGCGATTCTGCTGGCTTAAGGTTCAAGCTAGCAGAATTAAAAAAAATATTTATGATCTACCACAGTGTTCTGCTAGGTTTTTACGAATTTATTACAACTTTAGTAATTTTTCACCCTTTACTACCCCTTTAACAAAAATTAAATAAATTTGTTTTTTCAAAAATACTTGAATACATTTACACGGTGTGTGTGTGCGAGTGTGTGTGTGTGTGTGTGAAAAACACTTCTGTTGTAATAATTGGTATATTTAATTACAAATTACTACTTACCTATTACTTATTAATTACTTACTAAAAGTACTACAAATTTCATTGGACTGATAAGTCCGAAAACGTTTTGAACTTAATCCTTTAGGATTTTTAAAATTTAATTAAATATACCAATCACAACAGTGTTTTACTTCAATGTTCGAGTTTTTTAACTATATGATATACAGCCAACTCACGGGAATGATCCCTTTTTAAGTTGTAAAATTTTGTTAAAAAATAGGTAGTGTACAAAACAACAATATTGCAATGTTTAGCATATAAAAAAGTTGGTGAAGTTGGTGTTTGTGTAAATTCTAGCATTTAAAGATGTAAACTACTTTCCTTATTTGAATTTCTAGTATTTATGGGAATTATCTTCCACACTGACACATACGGATTTCAAGATTGGAGGGTTATTGGAAAACAGATCCACTATTCAGCTTAAAATCTTTTTTGCAGAACATCGGAAGAGATCTTTTTCTTATAATTTTAAGGTGCTTAATCTTCATCCATAATCCAATGGGACCGAATGTTATTCCTGAAGATCGGTTTTATAGAATAAGAACAGTTATAGACTTTTTAATAATAAAATAACTGCTCTGCGTTATCCAGTAAAATAATTATCGCTAGATGAATCGATGGTACCGTGGAAAGTTATACTTAGTTTTAAACAATATACTAAACAAAAGACATAAAAGACGATATCAAGGTTAGAATTAATTCGTAAATTAATTTATAAAAAAGCAAAGAAAGACGGAATATCGCACGCGAACATTTACCTATAAATAATTGCTAATAAATCAGACAAACGCGAAACGAAAACGAAAAGATGCAGAGTATGTCCTATCCTAAAAATAAGAAAAAACCCAATTTATGAGTGTGTGGATTGTGCCGAGAAACCAGATCTCTCCGTGGGCGATTCTTTCAAACATTTTAATAAACAAAATAAATAAGTTAATATTTTTTTGTAATAACCTTTAATTTTTACCTATATTCAACTGACAATGAATGAAAAATCGACAAAGAATTAAAATACAAATATCTTTAAATTTTTAAAATGCTGCTAATATAAATTTAGTACCAACCGGTAATTTCGGTCTCATTTGAATATACCTACTTAAAATGTTTTGCAATATAAATTCTTTATGTTATATACCTAATCTTAAAATTATGTTTTGACCAATCGTTAATACTCTTCTTATTTAAATATTATTAAAATATTAAATACCTAAATTATTTTTCAAATTTTCATCTACCTAATGAATGCAAATCTTTTAACAATAGGGTGCAATAGGTGCGCACGATCCCGACGACCCTCCTTTACAATCAGATAAATAATGTAATAGACGTAATAAAATTATTTAAATTTGAATATTTCTTACCTGGTAATTTATTCTGTGAAATATAAAAATTCCATTGTATTTACTAAAACTCAACTTGATTTCAGTTATTTTATATTCATAAAAAGGACTAACGATTCGATTTCGCTTAGCCATGTAATACGACTCGAATCAGAGTCAATTTTTTAAAACGGGTAAAATTTATAGTTTTTGGAATAAAGCGTTTTCATATTTTTAATATTTAAACATTGAAAAAATAAATATTAGTTAGTATAGAATAACATTTGAAAAATTCTAGCAGAGCACTCTTGTGTTTTCAAAAAGATTTTTTATTCACCTAGCGTCAATGTGTATCTTGTTGAATGTTTCCCATTATCTGAAGCTTAGGGGGTCAAAAATTATAAGGGTGGATCAAATTTAGTAAAAACCAGGCAAGCAATTTATATTTTCAGTTACAAGTAGAATACAGTAAAATTATAAAAATAGATTTTTTATCACCTTAAATTTTAAGGTAGTAGAATTATTGACTCCTCATAGAGGGTAGTTGAAGGGTGAAAAATTACTAGGATGGTAATGTATTAGTACAAATCTAGCACAATACTGTAGTATCTCATATTTCCGAAAATATTTGCTTTGCGTTCAACCAGCGTAAATGTGTAGATGGTGGAATTGGTGAAGTTCGTTAACATTTAGTAAAAACTAACCAGAGAGTTTCTTATTTTACTTATAAATAGTATTTAGTAAAATTATAAAACAAAACTTTTTCACCTTTAATTTAAACATAGCAGAACTATTGACTTCCACTAAGGGTTAGTCGAGGGATAAAAAATTACTAAGTTGGTAATAAATTCGTAAAAACTTAGCAAAATACTGTGGTATATCATAAATAATTTTTTTTAATTACGCTGGCTCGAATATTAAGCTAGCAGGAATGTTTCCAAATAAGATTGGTTTAGAGATGAAAACTTATAAGGGTAAAAATACTTTTTTATGTCAGTTATAAGTAGAGGATAGTGAAATTGTAAAAAAAGATTTTTTTCACGTTAAATTTTAACCTAACAGAATTATTGACTTATCACAAGGGGTAGTTTAGGTGTGAAAAATTACTAGGGTGGTAATAAATTAGTAAAAACTTAGCAGAATACTGAGGTATTTCAAAAATACGTTTTTTTCTTATTTTGCTGGTTCAAATATTCAGCTAGTAGGAAAGTTTTCGAATAGGTTTATGGGAGCAAAATTATCAGGATGGTCAAAGTTTAGTATAAACTTAACAAAACACTTTTTTATTTCAGTTATAAGTAGTGGACAGTAAATTTGAAAAAAAATTTCTCCTTAAATTTTAATCTATCACAATTATTGACTTTTCACAAGGGGTAGTTAAGGGGTGAAAAATTACTAGAATGGTAATAAATTCGTAAAAACCTAGCAAAACACTGTGGTATATTATAAATATGTTTTTTAATTCTGCTGCAGAATGGCTCCCCTTAAGGATGGTTTAATGGTGAAACAATATTAGGGTGGTAATAAATTAGTGAAAAATGGGTGAAAAATTTGCCATCAACAAAAATTTTTTTTTTGAATTCTGCCATCTTGAATCTTAAGCCAGAAGAACCGCTCCCATTAAGGGTGGTTTGGTGGTGAAAAATTATTAGGGTGGTAATAAATTAGTGAAAAATGGGTGAAACTATATGTCATCAACAAAAAGTTTTTTTTTGAATTCTGCTAGCTTGAACCTTAAGCCAGCAGAATCGCTCCCATTAAGGGGGGTTTGGTGGTGAAAAATTATTAGGGTGGTAATAAATTAGTGAAAAATTGGTGAAAAAATATGCCATCAACAAAAAGTTTTTTTTTTGAATTCTGCTAGCTTAAACCTTAAGCCAGCAGAATCGCTCCCATTAAGGGTGGGTTGGTGGTGAAAAATTATTAGGGTGGTAATAAATTAGTGAAAAATGGGTGAAAAAATATGTCATCAACAAAAAGTTTTTTTTTTGAATTCTGCTAGCTTGAACCTTAAGCCAGCAGAATCGCTCCCATTAAGGGGGGTTTGGTGGTGAAAAATTATTAGGGTGGTAATAAATTAGTGAAAAATTGGTAAAAACATATGCCATCAACAAAAAGTTTTTTTTTTGAATTCTGCTAGCTTGAACCTTAAGCCAGCAGAATCGCTCCCCTTAAGGTTGGTTTGGTGGTGAAAAATTATTAGGGTGGTAATAAATTAGTGAAAAATTGGTGAAAAAATATGCCATTAACAAAAAGATTTTTTATTTTATTATTCTGCTAGCTTGAACCTTAAGCCAGCAGAATCGCTCCCATTAAGGGTGGTTTGGTGGTGAAAAATTATTAGGGTGGTAATAAATTAGTGAAAAATGGGTGAAAAAATATGCCATCAACAAAAAGTTTCTTTTTTGAATTCTGCTAGCTTGAATCTTAAGCCAGCAGAATCGCTCCCCTTAAGGTTGGTTTGGTGGTGAAAAATTATTAGGGTGGTAATAAATTAGTGAAAAATGGGTGAAAAAATATTACGTAGGTTAAATTGGATTCCGCTCATGTGTCCCCGCTAGCTTAAGGGTCCTGTATCTTACCCGTACTGCACTCTCAGTGCAACATTTTCTATAGACGGATAGACAGCGGCGTCTTTGGCTGGTACACCGATCGGAATTTTAGAGTAGGCTGAACGCTGGTACGGATCTTGGCTATTTTGAAATGTGTTCGCGTTGACGAGTTGGTTTAGAGTGCCCATACATACGGAAGAAATACGTATGCAGGAAAGTCAACTAGGGTGGCACCTTTGTTCTTAGGACCTCCACGCATAGCAATCAATTAAGCTTTAAATGTCATTTTAAACTTTCTGCACAAAGGACGGGTAGGTACGTTTCCTTAAGCAATCGAAAGTGGTTTGGGTTGATGAAAATTTTCCCAAAAACATGTTGTTTTCAAACAAGTTAGTTCTCAGATCTTGACAATAATGAATCAGCCAATTTAAGTTTGAGAATTTAAAACATGTGTAACTAAAGCCAAATTATAATTAGCTAATATATTATAATTAATTAAGGTCATAACTAAATAAGGTCATATTTTGATCAGTAGGAACACCACGAAAACTATGGAACGACAACTTACTGGAGGCACATTGAAAAACAGACAGAGTCATGTCCACATAAAAAAAGAAAAAGAAAAAGAAGAAGAGAAAGAGTTACATTATTTAATTGTCTGAAATCTGACCACCGATCTTGTCATCTTGCCGCGAGAAGTTTTGACTTCGACAACGCGAATTACATAATCTTGTCCCGGAAAGACGTTAACAATTCGACCAAGTTCCCATTGCAAAGGAGCTTGCTAGTAATTTTTAATAACTACCAGATCCCCCTTAGAAACCGGAGAAGACTGTTTAGTCCACTTGTGTCTTTGTTGAAAAGTTTTAATTTACTTCAAAGAACAACTTTTCCAGAAATAGCTTTGGATACGTTGCAATAGCTGCGAACGACTTAATTTATTAACACTACTTAAATGACTTAAAGCGGATTCAGGAATTGGATTATTTAACGATTCGAATATCAAAAAATGTACAGGCGTGAGTGGCTGCAAATCATTGGGATCTGGACAAAAAAGGACGAGAATTTAGAATAGTCTTGATCTGTGTTAGAACTATGTAGGCGTCCTTAAATTTTAAGATTTGATTGCCAATAACGCGATAAAATATGATTTGAATAATTTGACGCCAGCCTTGGCTAATCTATTTAAGTAAGAGGAAGCGGGAGGAATGAAATTCCAAAAAATGTCTTATTTGTGTGCTGCATTTTGAGCAAACTCTATTAATTTATTATAAGCATCCTTAAAATTAGTGCTCTTTTTACGAAGAATATGATTTCACCAACCCTTCGCGCAATGAAATGCCTAAAAGCTGCTAAGAATGACTATAAACTAAGATCAGATATGGGTTTCAAATGAATAGCTTTAGTAGCGTAGGCTACTTAGCATATCCCTTAAATTTTTTAACTTGTCTATGAAAAAAACCAAGTAATGCATCTCAAGAATCATTTGTAAATTGCCACTTTAGGGGATAAGATCCAATATTGTTAAAGTAACAAGTATTGCAAAGTTGTTAAGCCTGGATGAAAATATGAACCGTAAACTGATTCAATTATCAATTCGGTAAGTCTGTGTGCTTTAGGCAAGAGTATGGGATCTTTAATATTATAACTAAAAGAAGCCAACCCCCAACTCTAAGTAAACTATCGGGATTCACAACTGATGCCAGTTTCCGAAAAGGTTTAGGTAGTAACGTGTTTTGATTAATCTTAACGAATATATGAGAAAAAAACATCTATCTGAACAAATCGAATAATCAGTTTTAGTGAAGACTTTATTTCCTGCGAAGTAAGGACTTCGTTTTCGTTAAGTAGTTTTTCAGACTTGGAATTTCTTATAAACCCTAAAACATAAGCTAAAATTCTTTAAATTGTAGACAATCGTTGGAGTAAATTCGATAGAAAATTGTCATTAGTGACTGTAATAGCAAGAACATGTTGTTTTTCCTCTTTCTAGATTTCCATGAATAAATTAGAGTAAGATTCAGTTGTAGGCTGACAAGGCTACTTGGTTCTAGGCATGGAAAGAAATTAAGGACCTGACCACCACATAAAACTACGTAGAAGTTGAAGCGGACTTTGACCATGACAACTTTGTATCTCCTTAGTTAAGCTGAATATACGGAGAGTTTTTGTTTTAATGTATTTAGACACTGTTGAGCTCTGTTGTTTTCTGGATCATGTTGTGAGTGTCTTGGAGTGTTTAGAATTATTTCTTAAGCTCTTTAAATTACTATTCTACTTCTTACTCCTACTATTGTATTACTACTACTCTACTTAATAATTAATATTAATAGATAATATAATAAGAAACAATCATATTCCATAGACTAGACGCGACATAATCAGAAGCGAAATCGAATGGGAGATTCATAACCTAGAGCAAGTGGCAGACCAGGTCCCTAATGAAATCCCAATTGAGCAGATTCGTGAGCTTTTCATTCAAGAAACTCAACCTAATAATATACAGCAGGACAATATCAAGTTGCACTATAGTCTGCTAAACGAGATGGCATGTGCCGTACAAGAGTTTAGTAGAACAAATCCACTTAGCAGACCACCGCTACCAAAAATAAACTCTTCTAAGAAATTAGTCGAGCTGTTACAAATTGTGAATACTGAAGCCCTACCCAATTATATCACAGAAGATCTTATATTGAAATATTTGCGTATGCTGATTTACTGTGCAGCAACACTAATTGCTAATATTAAGGGCATTAAGTTCAGAACACAACAGGGTACCAACATCGGACAGACTGGTAACAGAATAGCACTCTGGGAAAAACTGATGAGGAAGATTGAATTGCTACGTAGGGACATTAAACAAATAACGGAATACATACGAGGAATAAGAAGTAGAAAAATCATCAAGAGAGCTAAAGAAATATTGTTAAACATTCTAAGACACTCACGACATGATCCATAAAATAATATATTTTAACAATGCCTTGGCACATTAAAAAAAAATATGCTCTATTTATTCAGGGCGCCTGAGGAGATACAAAGTTCGCAACAACCGGAAATGCGACAATATACCTTTTGAGCATGCAGAGAAGACGTTTTATAGAAAACTTAATTCCACTGTGGAAAATGAAAATAAATCGTATCCAAGCCAAAAAGAAATTCACGAGTTTTGGGGAAATTAACTTTTAATGCCAGCAACCCATAACGCCTGTGCTGGATGGATTAAAGACACAACGAACAACGGTCAGCATTACAATAGTATTCCTTAGTAGTATTCCTTACGAACCCTTTACTACTGAAAAAGTCTCAAATACCATCAAAGAGCTTCATTACTGGAAATCTACTAGACCAGACGGAATTTAAAACTTCTGACTAAAGAAGTAATGAAATGTGCATGAGTGTTTGTCAATGTTGATTAATCATGTTATCTCGAATCCATAGAAAATACCATCATTTCTTACACAAGGAACCACTTATCTAATACCAAAGAATCTAAATAACACCCAAAATCCAGCCAAGTACCGCCCAATTACTTGTCTTCCAACTTTGTACAAGTTGGTCACATCCTGTATAGCAAAACGTGAAGAGCATCTACCAACACTGTGCTCTAGATAATATCATAGAACCAGAACAGAAAAGATGCGCTAAGAATTTCATGGGTTGCAAAGAACAACTTATTATCGACTGTCATTTCTAACTAGTCATACACCAAAAAAAGGAACCTTTTTACTGCCTTCATTGACTACGAGAAGGCCTTTGATTCAGTGGTGCATGCATGGCTTATAGATATATTGAAAATATATAAAGTCGATAATAGTATAGTGGCCTTTTTAAAATAATATAATGACGAAGTGGAAGACTAAAATTCACCCAAATACCTGGTGAAAATAATATCGAAACTAAAGATATCTCACTGACTCAGGCTTTAGCATAAAAAATAGCAATACTGTTGTGGTGAAGCCTTAATCATCTGTTGTATATGGATGATTTAAAATGAATGGCTTTCACATGAAACCACCTAGATGAGATGCTAAAAACTGTAAAAACTTTATCAAATGATATCAGTGTGCACTATGACTAGGCAAGTGCCTTATACTAAATAAAGTCAGAGGAAAGGCTCGGCCAGGAGGTTTCAATATGCAAGATGGTCAAAACATCGAGGCAATGAGTAAAAATGATATTTATAAATATATCGGAGTACAGCAAGTGCGAAAAATTGACCATAAGCTAATGAAAACCGAACTAACTTCTGACTTAGTGCGAAGAGTAAGACAGCTAAATCGGTCATATCTTAATAGCAAAATTTGGTTTAAAACATTAAATACGTACGCCTGTTCCGCGCTTATCTACTTACTTCTTATTATCAAGTGGTCAAAAACGGATATAAAAAGTCCCCAGCGAAAAGTAAGAACACTTCTCACATAGGCGAAAAAACTCCATCCACGCAGTGCAGTAGAGAGAACAACATTACCGAGATATCAAGTGGGAAGAGGACTTATTGACATATGTGAGAAACTGGATAAACAGATTGCTAATTTAAGAACTTATTTTCAGGTGCAGGCTGAGACATCTACTACATCGAGCAATTTGCACAGTAGACGATACAACGCCGCTTAAACTGCATAAACCACCTGGCAAAGCAAGAAAAATAAGCACCTGGATGAGTAAACCTCTGCATGGGCGACATCTCAATGATATTAGCCAATAATATGTCGACAATACAGCGTCGAACTATTGGTTGATATCAGGAAAGGTGTTTGCCGCGACTGAGGATTTCTTACTTGCCATTCGGAATCAGGTTATTCCAACTAAAAATTACTTGAAATATATTTTTAAAGATCCTCAAGTCCAAAATAACAAATGCCGATATGGATGTAAAGCCCAAGAAACCATCCAACATCTTACGGGTGGCTGCCAGGCGTTTGTCGATACTGATTATAAAGAACGTTATGACTCAGTAGGAAAGATGATCCACCAAGAACTAGCTGACAAACTGGGACTTCTCTAAACCGACCATCTTCCGTACTATAAATATGTCCCTGACAGAATACTTGAAAATGAAAAGTACAAGCTATACTGGCACCGCACTGTGCTCACAGACCAACCAGTGGCACATAATAGACCAAATTTCATACTAGTTAATAAAGTTACTAGGCAAACAACACTTATTGATGTGGTAATACCTAACACCAATAATTTGCGTCTTAAATATAACGAAAATATCGCCAAGTATAGAGATCTAGAAATACAAATCAGGAGATAATGGAGAATGGAAAGTACCCAGACAGTACCTATTATGGTATCTACTACTGGTGTTATTCCCAAAAACCTCCTAACGAACATAAAATAGCTGGATCTAAATAAACATCTTTATAAAACCATGCATAAAGCTGTATTCCTCGTGACGTACAGATGTGTACGAGAATTTTTGGGAGAAACTCCAGCATACCAAGTCACCTAGGGCTTGATAACACGAAAGAGTCCCCTTAGAGCTCTATCCTTTTGTTACCGTAGGTATCTGGGATGAGTGAATTTTCCCCTTAGAGGGAGTGTAAGCCATATGGCTAAATCTGGATGATAATAATAATAATTATTATTATTAAAGAAAGAACTGCTAGAAGTTGAGGGAAGGGGACGTAAAGAAACCCGAGGAGAAGATGTACAACAGAGGACTTAAGGGATAAAGGTTTAATTGAAGATGAGACGATGACCAGAAATGACAAAGAAGAGTAAGGACTAGCGAACCTTAAACGGGGAAAAGCTGAGAAGGAACAAGTTCTATTCTACTAAAGATCTTCATTTTTCTTGTTTTTTGATTTCTATTGTTTTGTTTTTATTATTTCTAGATCCGATAGCTGTCATATATTTTTAAATTTGCTGTCATTAGTATTAAAGCCAAACAAAGTAATAAATTTCTTAAATAATATTTTGTATCTTGCAGATTTTCTGACATACGGATTTTTACCACTTTTGCAATCTAATCCATCATCGTCCAAAAAAATTCTACCAATTGTTTTGTGGATGCCTTTTAATGAACAAAAACACTTTACGGTAGCCTATGTAATCACGTGCTTTTATGGATTGACGATATGTCTGTTTGTTCTGTCAGCAGATATCTTTAATTTTGGATTAATAATTTTTCCACTAAGTCAGTTGGAAATATTACAACAGATAATTAGAAACTTTGATAAATATACAATAAAGATGAGAAGTCAGCTAAATACCTCCTGGTCTAAGGCTTGCTTGGCTACATTAAAGAAATGTGTTCACTTACATCAAGACATCATCCAGTAAGTAATTATAGTCATAATCGCACCCAATGTTCAAATTTAAAATTGGTATCCTAATAAGACTCCAGTAAATGACCGTTTTGAAGTGTAATTTTACTCGTCACGACGAACTTGCTTGAAAATTTAGATTAAGATTCCTCTTAGCTATTACTTTACATTTGAACTCGAGCCCAGGATTGCTTTTACTTAGGGGGTGAAAGCGACTCCTTCTCAAAGATTAAAAAAACATACTTGATGGATTCGACCGTTACTTGATGCAAATTCATTTTATGTGACAATAAAATATTGATAACTTTGTTCTCAAAACTTTCACAAAGTTTATTATAAAATCTTATCACTACAGCTGTTTTGACAGAGTGCCTTTCTCAAGTGATCTATTTTTGGTATGCGTTTACACTTTATAGTCTGTAATGAAATAGGTTGAGAAGGAAAGAACTGTTTGTCTCAAGTTGGTCATTCAGAATTATATCTGTGTTTTTTAATTTGTTAATTTCCATAGATTCTAACAAAGATAGCTAAAAGCCTTTATTTTGAATGTGAAGAATTTGAAATTCGTCATTAAGAGAATGATTATGAAGGTGAAGCGCATATGTATAATCTGTTTTTCTATTATTGAAAGCCCTTTTATGTTCTGTTACTCGTCTATTAAAATTTCTACCAGTTTGACCGATGTAAGTTTTTGGGCAGTTACCACATTTAAGTTTGTACACACCTCTATGTAAGTGCGAATGTCATATTAACATTAATATTATATTAATATATTAATATTATTAATTCAGAATATTAATTCAAAAAGGCCTTTGTTTGCATAAACAAAGAAAATGTGAAAATTTCTGAGACATTTTTTATTATCTTTAAAGTAAACTAACGTGATTAGATTAAACCATGAAATATACAGAGCCATACTAAAATATGCAGGAGAAATGGCTAAATAAATATCCATACAGAGCACCTGTATATAACGGTACACAGATCCTTCTAAAACGTTGTCTCTAAATTTCTATAAACTGCATTATAGTAACCGATAATAAAACAAGCATAAAATGAAACCTTTGGATGACCTGTAGTTTGCAGACGATATCTGTCTCCTAATTAAGCATAAAAACAGCATGCAAAAGAAGGCCAACAAATAAATTCAAAGAAAACGAAACTTCTTAAAACAAGAGCGACACTAAAATAAATGAAAGGAAAATTAAATAAGTAGACAGATTGACATATTATTATCTGAGATCAAACATATAAAAATGCGGAAGCAAATTGGATATATAGAAAAGAATAACAAAATCACAATATGCATCTAACTCCTTAAAGAAAATATGGAATACATGTCGTATATCGGAATCAACAAAAGCAAACTATCATCAATCATATTATCAAATCAAAATATCCTGTAAGGCAGTGAGACATTGAAACATAAAGAGATAGAAAAAATATATATTTCAAGAAAAATCCTAAAAGTATAATAGTTTATAAAAATATCAAATTAAGAACTATGTAGAACAAAACAAAATAAGGCAATAATTACCAATAAAAGAAAAAAAATAGAAAGCGATTGAGCATTCACGACAAAAAGATCGAATTAACATAGGCAGGCAGGCACTTGCGTATCATCTCAATAGAAAAAAATCACAAAATGGAAAAGCGAAGATCGGAAAATAAAAACTACCGTAGGGCCTGCTTAATAAGCCTGCTTCCATTATGGGCTAGGAATTTTCTTTCTATGATTTATTCTTAATGTTTTTTTCACAATAAACACAAAGTCTAACACCTACTTTTATCTTAGTTGTAACTGATATGTATTGTTTTTGGGAAACTAATCTATCTCTTGTACTGATGTGTTTTTTTTTTAATTTGATACAATAGTAATTGCTTTGTCATTACAAAGAAGAAACAAAATAATCTTTAACATAGAATATTATGAAAGTTGCATAAATATAAAATGTTGTATTTTTAGATACATAAAGGACTACAATGACCTTTTTAGAACAGTTACACTATTTGATGCTATTCAGAGTTCAGTTCAGTTGTCGTCAATTGTTTTAGAAGTCGTAATGGTAAGTACTGTATAAAAACGGGTCCAACTGGTTGTGTTATAAACTCTAAAGGGTATGTCAAAAATTTTGTACCAATATCAAAAAGAATTCTTTATATTTAAATTAATACATTTCTAACTACAACTATCAATATTTAAGTATTTGCCCCTACAGCTAACAAACCAGACGACATCGGCGAAACATTCTTTACCGAATCCAGTACCTTCCCGAAAAAGATCTAACTTTGATTATAGGTGATCTAAAGGCCAAAGTTGCTATGATTAAATCTATAAGATTCATAGACCGATTTGGGTTTGGGGAAAGAAATGAGCGAGGAGACCGACTGACTGCGAATTTTCAGCAGAAACTAGTTTGTGATCACTATTATCTATTTTCAATTTCATTTAGGTCGTACAGCCAGAAATCAAATAGATTACATTCTAATGAACAAAAGATTATTATTTACAGAAGAACTTTAATACCAATATTTAAGTGAAATATACAGAACAAAAGCCTAAAAAAAAGGACAAAGCATCTTAAAAGGTACACACAAAACAAACTGTTGAATGATTAAACCAAATTTTAGATATGATGGAGAAAAAGCAAAAGTTTAAATATCGCGGCATAATAGACAAACATAACAAGAAAGCAATTAGAATAGGTACTTGTAGCGGGTACATACTCTTTTGCGATCCCGGAAGAGGACAGATCTACTTAAGGAATAGCAAAATTGCCCTCAAGAGCTCATGGTTTGTGACCCTAAATACCTTTCTTCCCGGTAAACCATGTCACGGCCCATAAAATTACTATCTTCACCTTCTTTCCCTTCACATTTTACCCAACAAGAATATGGAGAATGCCAGATGCAAAAAATCCGTAAGTTAAGGTGGAAGCTATGGTGCTAAAAACTGAATAGCCGCGCGTTACGTGGTCACTAACGATGCTCTTGGGACACTGGGTAAAATACCATTGAACAATAGCATTGTTCCTGTACGCGAGGCTCTACAGGAATCGACCAACGGTCCCCAGCGCTTTGTGGGAATAAATATGAGTATCCACCAACATGCAAGGCAAGCATGGTGTTTAAATGCCAAAAACCCGACCACTGTAAACCAATCCTACTCAAAGTGCGTCAAAAAGATAAACCTTAACATTGTCACATATAATGCTCGGTCACTCTCTTCCGATGAAAGATTCAAAGAAATAAAGGAAGATCTCTTAAAAGTAAATTGGAATATTGAGGGTATCATTAAATAAACAAAAAATGAAGAGAGTCTTATCACACTCCCATAAGGCTATTTATGGTACTACAAAGGAGAAGAAGAATCGACAGTCGGAGGCGTTGGTTTCTTTGTTCACAAACGAATTGCCAATAAAAATACAGAAGATGGACATGGGAAAGCCCTAATGGAAAAGCAAGGAACGAAATCGACTATTTCTTGACAAACATAAAAGAATTGTTTAAATACATAAATTAATGTGTTAAGCCAGTTTACTACAAGCAGAGATTATAGGTTATTAAGAGCAAATATAACGATATCGTCCTAAAAAGAAAGATTTAAAATAATCAATAAGAAGCAAACAAAGAAATGGACAAAACCAACTAATATTTAGAAGTTCGAAAGATATATTGGTAATTTATTGAAAGGCACAACAACAACAGACATCAATATATTAAACATACAAATAAACAACACAATTCAACAGGCTTAAACTAAATATTGTCCAACAAACCAAAAGGATGAAAAACTTAGTCGAATTACTAAAACCCTTATTAACAAATTCGACAGATGAAACGAGATAAGTGCTAAATAAAATAGATAAGACAATAAGAAAAAAAAAGGCAATAAGAAAAGACATAAGAAACTACAAAGTAGAAAAAAAACTTTTTTTTCCCAAGGTAACGGCACTGGTAAAGCCAAAAGGCCAGTCATGCTTTCTCGTATTTGTATCATCCATTTCCATTGTTTATATTATATACATATGAATATACCTACATGTTAAATTAGGATACAATATTTTTGTGTGCTAGTAAATGCCTAAATATTTTGGTTACTTATTTTCATTTTTATTGTTTTTTTTTATATCAGTAGATATATATAACATTGTAACTTATCTTTTATTTTTATTATTAATTTCTTTTTATTATTATTATTTTTTTATAATAATATTTATTTATTGGTTTGATTTTTTTGTATTTTTTATATATTTTTTTTTGTTTTTTTTGTTTGGTTTTTTTTTCGTTTTAGGCTTACAAATTTATTCATATGTCGCATTAATGCTTACAAAGTAATATTAGTAGATTTTACATGCTGATATATGATGTTGTAGATACTATTATCCTCAATAGATTTGAAACTCTTATTGGAAATTTCATTTTGTAAGATATTAAATTTTGATAAAACTTATCAATTTCTATTTTTTTTTAACGGGCATTCTAAAAGAATATGTTGTAAATCGGCAATTACATCACATAGACATTTATTATTATCTAGCGAACCTATTTTATGTTTATACGCTGGAAATGGTGCATGATTGCAGCGCATTCGACTTATTATCCGATAAATTGAACGATTACGTGTATTCTCAAACCATGGTTTGTCCCTTATTTTTGGTTGTATATTCTTAAAAAACTCTCCTTTGTCTCCACATTTATATTTTATCTGCCACTTTTTCTTAAGTTCCTTTCGAAAAATTGGAATAAAACCAGACTCTGTTATTTTTAATCTGAGTAATCTTTCAATTTTTCGCACCATCTTTTGCTAAAGAGTCCACTTCTTCCTTTTATTTTATACCTGAATACGCTTTTATCCATGATATATAAAAGGTTTTCCCCTACTTGATACATTTTGATACAATTCCAAAATATCAAGAAGGATGTAATTTAAATTAGTTTTTCTACCGAAATTTTAGAGTTTGTAAATATGACAAATTTATCCTCTTCTTGTTCTAAACACAGATTAATTGCTAATTTCATGGCAATAAGCTTAGCACTGAAAATTGACATCATATTTGACAGTTTGTATATTAGCTTAATATTTTTGGAAGGATAATAAACTGCCCAGCCAACTCCATGTTCCGATTTAGATATCAGTATAAACTTTTTCATACTCTTTCCATTTTACTATACAACCTCGATAATATTCTTTTTGTATAATAATATTGTTTTGACACAAATAGCGAGCGTTAATATGAGTCTTAACTGGAGAAAGAAACATTTCATAAGAATAATTCCATAAAGGGATTCCATTGGATCTATAAAGTTTTTCATATCTGTGTACATTGGTAGTAAAACTTTCAACTAATAATGGTATTTTTTTCTTATCCCAATATTTAGATGTTTAAACCAAACCAACTAAACTGGATATTTTAACCAATAACATGAATTTCTGACTTCTTATCTTTAACACAAATTTGTCAGATAGAAATCTTCTTCGAAGATTCAATGGCGGTTCGCATGTTTCTGTTTCCCTAACGTCTACAGGTGTACTTCCCAAGTATCCAATACTGAGTCGAAGACATTTGTTTTGTATTTTATCTATTTTTATAAGATTTGTTTCTGCTGCTGAATGGTAAAAAAAAGATCCGTAATCTAAAATAGATCTAAGGAGTGTTCTATAAAATAGTAACATTATTTTTGGATCCCCTCCCCATGAGGAATGACCATCGAGCAAAAAGACAAAAGAGGGAATCTAATCGTTATGAAAAGGCGACCAAAAAAGTGGCCTCTGATGGCGGACATATCCGGAAATGCGAATGCGCCAAATTTAAATTTTCCGACACTTATTAACAGTAGCTATAAAATAGTTTTCAGAATGTGTCTTAGACGAGAAAATTTTAATTAAATATTAACGATAACAGTCTAAAATGTGAAACAATTGTTAAAAAACTTCAATATAAATAAGATTTCATGTGACAGTTGGGACACATAATAACATAACCCAATTAAATTTGATTTCTTAAACAAGGAAAGACTCTCTTTCCTTGTTTAATTTGGCCTCTCAAGATGGCACTTCCTGTCTAACAATATTTTTGCCCCCACTACCTTTACATTCCCTCTTTTGTCTTTTTGCTCGATGGGAATGACCGAAAGTTTTTAATAAATTAACACCATTTTCTGTTCTTTTTAGTTTATGTGTTCTTTCCAATTTAATTTACAATCTAAAATTACTCCTAAAAATTTAGTGGAAGATTTGTAAGGAAACAAATATTTTGATAATTTTATTTGGTGAGGACACCGAAATCTTTTTCTTGTAAAAGTAACTAATACTGATTTTTCTTCGGAAATTGATAAGCCGTTATTGAATATCCAATTGTCTAAATTTCTTATTGCATAATTGAGTTGATTATGGTCTATCTCGATGGCCATGTATCTTTGTGGCGAGTGCAAATAACAATATCATTAGCATATTGCAAAATCAATATATTATGTAGGCTGTCAACAACTAGATCACTTGAGTAAATTATGTAAAGTATAGGACTTAATATACCACCTTGTGGCAAACCCACAGATGTTTTTCTGCATTCAGAGTATAAGTGGTTTTCTCTGAAAAATTAATTTCTATTACTGTATAAAGTATATTATATAGGTGTTTAGATAAACTTCGGGAAATTCCCATTTGACACATTTTTTTATATATGTCTAATTTCACGTTGTCATATGCCCCTTTTATGTCTAAAAATAAAGCTGATGTTGACTGGTCATTAGAGAGTAATAATTGAATATCTGTAACAATATTGGCCAGGTTTTCATATGTCGACTTTTTTTTTCGAAATCCGAATTGAGAACCATGAATAAGATTAATAGATTCCAAAAAAAATTCTAGTCGTGATTTTATCATTCTTTCGTATGTTTTTAGAACACATAATGCTAAAGATATAACTCTATATAAATAAGATACCAACACCTACGAGATAAACCAACAATGGTAAACATTAAAAAACTGCCTCCTCGTTCCATGCAAAGAGATATTAAAAGAACCTATAAGAAAGGGGGACAACTGGATGGAACGAAATACTCGGCAGGATGGACCAAAGAAGGCAAGCCAAGAACAACTACAAAATCATTAACAATGAAATCAGAAAAATGATAAGGAAGGCTAAACAAACTTATGAGAAAAAATGTAAAGAGATAGAAGATCTTCAGAACAAGTACGACCTATTCAACCTACATAAAAAGGTTAAAGAAATGGCAGGGCTGCAAAAAAGAAACCACAACACAACTCTTTTAGATAAAAATGGAAATACTATGATAACGACTGTCGAAAAACTAAAACGATGGAAAGAATATGTGGAAGAGCTCTTCGACGACGAAAGAGGAAACCTACAAGACATATCTTTCGAGGACAGAGAAACAAGTATAGAAATTACAAAGGAAGAAATATTGTATGCACTAAAGAACACCAGAACCGGAAAAAGCTCGGGGCCAGATCAACTGCCTATTGATATCTTTAAAATAATAGAAAATGAGTACATGGATATCCTCTTAAAGCTCTTTAATATAATTTATCAGTCAGGTGACATTCCCAATGAATGGTTGACCTCAACATTTATTTTTTCCCAAAAAAGAAAAATGCTAGAGAATGCACCGACCACCGTACCATAAGCCTGATGTCTCACACACTTAAAATGTTTTTAAAGATCATCCGTTAACACATTTACTAAACTGGATATTGAAGAAACCCAATTTGGGTTCCGTAGAGGCGTAGATACAGATACAGATATAGAATAGAACAAAATAAGGACATAACAGTTTTGAGAAGGAGGAGTTTTGAGAAAGGGAAAATAGAAATTAACAAACTACATATAAAACAAAGTTTAAAAAGAAACTACGAACAGAATTAAATTGTTAACAATAGTCGAAGAGTTCTACATAGAGCTATATAGATCAAGAGAAAAAGATAACAATACACAACCTCCAATTACAGTAAAAACTGGTGTATTAAACCAAGATTAGGTTTAATGTCCGATATACAAAATCAGAAATGACCCTAAAGAAAATGAAAAATAATTGAACCCCAGGCGAAGATGGAATGGTGTCAGAAGCATTAAAAATAAGAGATCTATTACTTGAAAAAATGAAACTACTTTTCAATATCTGCCTTCACAACGCCAATATTCCAACAGACTGGAACAACGCTACTATGATTCTATTGCATAAAGTAGAAGATTAGTAAATTTAGAGTAATGCAGACCAATTAGACTCCTCATCCATATTTATGTATATAAGTTGTTTACGCGAATTATAGTTAAAAAAATTAAACAAAATTAGAGACTTATTAATCAAGAGAACAGGCAGGATTCAGAAAAAATTACGGAACTAATGAGCATCTACAAAGCATAAAAACCCTAATGGAGAAATTAGTGGAATACAATAAACCTCTAGTGCTAATATTTGTCGATTTTCATAAAGCCTTTGACACAGTTGACCTAAGTACAAGCTAAGAGCTAAGCAAAATTTGCAAGGTCGTATGACGCGTACCACCTGAAATCTTCCCGTCTATCACCAGAGATACAGTACCACCTGTTGGGTATTTCTGGGTTAGATTATATTTTGTAATGTATATATGAAAGTCTTCTAAGTAATTTGAATATTTGTAAAATAATTACACTTTGAACATAAAGCTTGTGAAAGTATTGGTGGTAGCGTTTTTAATACGTTGGATGTATAGTAGTAGAGTTGATATTCGTTAAGTATGAGTTTAATTGTTATTGTTTCATTATAAGTTTCATACCACGACTTTTTTCATTTTTTTATTTAATAATATGTCCTAACCTTGCGTGACCAAGTCTAAAACGGGTTATGCTTATGTCTTGTATTCTCGATAAGAGGTAGTAATATTTACCAAAAATAGTTAACAAATTCGATCTTTGCGTAAAGGAATATAACGATTTACTAGGTCAAGTTCCAAGTTTAGTAATTTGATTATTTCCAGAATAAATATAAAAAATTATTGCTTCACGCGGAATTACTTCTTTTTGAAAAACATTTTTAATTTTACTGGTATATTTGTAGACTGGACCAACATTTACCAAATTATTAGAGGCAGTGTCGTTTGCTTCTAGTACATTAATACGATTATTTATCTTTTATTGGTATGCTGATGATGTCCTCATACAGGTAAGAAAAAAATTGTAGGATATTATTATGAAATTAGTTATAATCTTTCTTGATATTTTAGTAATTATGAATAATTTAGTGTCTGTATCAGCAAACCGTAGAAACTGGTGTTTGTTTTATTTATGTTAATTTTCAATAGGTGATGTATATTTTGTGGTTCATTTGTAATTAGCATGTACTTCGTTTTTTTAGCGTTTATAGTAATTCCCATCTCAGCACTATTCGTACTTACGTTTCCGATAAGATGTTGTAGATCTTCTATACTCGTTGCCATGATCTTAGTGTCGTCTGCGTATCGTAAGTTGTTAATTAAACGTCAACGTCAAACGTAAAACAACAAGTTGTTTTCCGTTAACGGTAACTCCCGCTTTGATATTATTGAGCGTGTTTTGGAAAATTTCTTCAGAATATAAGTTAAACAAAAGTGGGGATCAAACACATCCCTGTCTAACTACTCTACAGATCTTCATTTCGTTTGAGTGTTGCCCATCAATTTGAACTATGGCACTTTGGTTCCAATATAATGTTTGCGCTATATTTATAATTTTACTGTCAATTCGCTTGTTCATAAGTATTGATATTAGTTTTTCATGTTTCACTTTATCGAAAGCTTTTTCGTAATCAACGAAGCACAAGTGTAGATCAAGGTTTACATCCCGACATAGCTGATACAATATGATGATGGCAAATAGTCCTTCTCGAGTACCCATTCCATTTCGGAACCCGAACTGCGTCTCGCTAATATTCTCCTCTAGCCTTTCGTATATTCTTTGATGTATTACTTTTAGCAGTACTTTTAAAGTATGACTCATGAGGCTCAGTGTTCGATAATCAGAGCACTTTTTTGTTGCTGACTTCAGCCACTCTTGTGGTATTATTCCATCTGCCAATACTTCCAAGTTATCCTTTTCCACTAGTTTTAACAGTTCTACTGATATTTTATTTAATCCAGCTGCCTTATTGTCTTTACAGTTTTTGATAGCATATTTGATTTCATCTATCGTGATCTATCGTGAAAAGTTCTCTAACGTACTCCTTCCATCGTCTTAATTTCTCTGGTAAATCTATTAGTAGTACTTCTTTTTTGTCTTTTATGTGCCCTTGCTATCTATTTCGACCCATTCCAGTCACTTCTCTTATTTTTTTGTGCATATTCCTCATATCATATTTTGTTTTTAGTTCTTCTACCTCTTTACATTGTTTCATCAAATAGATTTCCTTGGTTGTTTTGATGTTTTCCTTAATTATTCGTTGTAGTTCTTTATAATTCTGTAGATCTTTTCCATTATATTTCCTTCTTTCTTCCATCTGTAACAGTATTTCTTCTGCCATCCACTGGTTTTTAGCCTCTGACCTGTGTTGTATCAAACTTTCTTGAGCTGGTTTTAGTAATATGTTTTTTATAATATACCACTTTTTATTTACGTCCATAATTTTTGTTTTATAAAACCAAATGTTTTATTTACGTTTGTTGTCAGTTAGTGTTTTTTGCATATAAACATTTACATTATTTTTTAATTCGTTTTTTATTTCTTCGTTTTTTAGCAGTCTTACATTAATTTTTGGTTGTTGTTTTCTGAGTTCAATTCTTTTTAATTTTATTTTCACGTCAGCAACTAACGGATTGTGGTCTCAGTTAACATCTGCTCCAGGATAAGTTTTAACTGAGGTTATAGAGTTTTTATATCTGCTGTTTTCAAGTTAAAGTCTATCCGGTTTCTGACAATGTGGTTTTCTGTATGTGAAGAAGACCTGCATGTATATAGCCTTCTCTTAAGAAGCTGAAACCAAGTATTGGCAATTACCATATTTTTTTCTTGTCAGAATTCTATAAGCCTTTCTCCTCTTCTCGTTTTTAGTTCCTAATCCGAACTGTCCAACTATATTTTCAACTGTACCTACTCCAATTTTTGCATTAAAGTCTCTTAAAATGTAAGTAATATCTCTAGATTTTGTTAACTTGATTGTATTGTGCAATTCTGAATAAAAGTTTTCGATCTCATGTTCGGTCTTATCAGCTGTGGAAGCATAGACTTGGATCATATTAATATTACAGTTCCGTGCTTGAATTTTTGCATTATTATTCTTTCTGAGATTTAAATCACACCTAGCACTGATTTTTTAATAGTGTTGCTTATGATGAAAGCTACTCCGTATCGATGATCAGTTTTGTCTCCTTTAGTGTAATAGATATTGTGGTTATTTATTGATATCTCTCCATTTCCTGACCATTGTACATCGCTAACCCCAAGTATATCTATATTTAGTCCCTCTTTCTCTTTAATAACATTATGTAGTTTTCCAGGCTGATACATACTTCTTACATTCCCGGTAGCTATTTTTATCTGAGAGAGTTGAGTATTTTTTTTTTTTTTTGGTTTTTTGTGCAAGGGTTTCGTATGCTGAGGACTGAGGAAGCTTTGCTTTCTTATGGTTGTCCTCCCCTGCCGGATTTTGGTTTCCGATTACCATAATCAATAATGTCTCGTGCGCGAGTAGTGCTAGCCATTATAATTTATACAAGAGATGTCACCTGGGACCTTTAATGCAGTGGTTTCTCGTTGCGTTCTGCATTCTGATTAGCAGCTCATGTTGGTGATACAAATAAGGTCTATATGTGTATTGGCATGAGTTAGTAACATCTTGTGGAGCCATCGAAATTGTATTATGTCTTATTCAGCTTATTAATCACGGTCTGACTCTTAAGAAGCACTTAATAATTTTAAGGAATATAGACGCATACAGAAAAATCCTCCACTGTCATTTTTTAGCGTCGGCAAAGGTTATACGCAAAACAATCAGAAGTTTATCAAGATTTTAGTTCCTTATTTGTACCACTAGGGAGCGGTCATGTCAGCGCTATTACTGCTTCTAAAATAAGAAAGAGTGTAGCAACAAAAATGCAACTTTAGATATTTTAATACGTAGATGCTGCGTGGTCGTAGAATAGCATTACATTTTTGCGTTTTATAAAATTTTTTGAAAAAAATAAAATATTATTTTAACTTTGAATAAATGAATATTTTTAGAAAAATATGATGATTACTAGACTTCGGCAAATATGCATATTGCATATTTTGCATATTGTGCATATTTTATGCAAATATTTCATATTTTGGCATATTTGTAGAAAAGTTTGCATAAAGTGCATAAAAGTTCAGATTTTTATACTGTATTTGAAAATTTTTAAACATACCAATTTATTTCAATTCTTGTATAAAATTTTGTAGTCATTTTAATCAAGAAATGATCTAAGTACGTAATCTCTACAGGTACAAAACATTTACAATTTCAAAGAAGATCAATTTAAGTAGCCCTCAACATTCTTAGAAAGTCTCGGTCACTGAGGCATTCAGTTATTGGATAATCGCTAAGGGTTCGCTCATTTGCATTTTATGATCTAATCCCCAAATCTATCTACAATTTATTGTATCTTAACAGCAGGTAAACGGCTAATAGTTTTGTTCCTAATTTAGGGATTTTCCAAAATCTCCCAGTTTATTGAATTAGGTACCTAAACATTTCTAATTTGATGATCAGATTTGTAAATCATTTTTGTTTTGATATTCAAAGCGTAAACACTCGTTGTGCGTAACAAAAAGGAAGATTGTGATTTTATGATGCCTAAAACAACCAGTGCTTCAACTTGGATTAAACCTTATAAAGAGCTGTCTATGAATATGGGAAAAATCTACTGTTCAGTCTGTGGCAAAATTGTAAGTATCTAATATTTTCTATTGAATATCTAATATTTCATACATACAGGGTGTTTCCAAATGACACTTACTACGTTTGACTGTAGATACTTCTCGAAAAATTGAACAAAACGATATAGTTAATGAGGGGTCAAACTTATTTACTTTTCGAGATACAGGGTGTTAAAATTAAAAAAAATTAAATTCTTTTAGTTAATAACAACAATAACTTTAAAACCAATAAACGTATTTACTTGAAATTTAGTACTCGTAGGTTGTTTTTAAATAAAAAATAGCTTCCTTTAGTGAGAAAAAATTGTCCATGGTACAATACAATGGTGTGTATTTAGAAAAAATTTTCACCTTTACTTTTTTTTATGAAGTCAGCTATTCTAAAACACAATTATTTTTATTGTAATTGAATTAACAAAAAAAAAACTTTTGTTGAATTTTAAAATAAGTTATATGATGTACTAATGGTTAGTAACAAAAACTAATTTGTGGATTAATACTGCATTCAAAACACTTAGCGAGTGTTTTTTTTTCCAAACCAGTTATTTGATTAACCAAAAACACCTTGTATATTTTTATATTTTAAAGGTTGGGTTAAAATAAAGGTTTTTATTTTTATTTATAGATAGCATGTGAGAAGAAATTTCAGATAGACCAACATGTGAGAACTGCTTCACACATTGCAAAAAAAGGAAAAATAGGAGGAAAACATCAAACTTCAATGGCTAAATGTTTTCAATCTACTTCAAAAAAATTAGATGAGCAAAAAACTTTTAATGAAGACTTGTGTCGCGCATTAGTGTCTGCAAACATACCGCTTTCAAAATTAGCAAATGTAAATTTTAGTTCGTTTCTAAAAAAATATTGCAAACTTAATGTTCCAAGTGATCGGTCTCTAAGAAGAAATAATGTGAACGGGCTATACTCGTCGGTGTTAATTAATATTAAGGAAGAAATTGCAGATAATTATTTTTACATATCTGTAGACGAAACCACTGATTCCTCGGGAAAGTATATTGCTCATTTATTGATTGGTGTTCTTAAAGAAGATACCTTACCAAAATCTCATCTTATTTCATGCCAGCAACTTGAGAAAACAAATGCTTTAACAATTTCGCGTTTTATACAAGAAACATTAGCAACTTTTTTTCTTCCGACAACTATTCCTTCTAATAAATTACTGCTTATTTTATCGGATGCTGCTCCTTATATGGTGAAAGCAGGACAAAATTTAAAAATATTTTTCCCAGATTTATTACATGTTACTTGTGTAGCGCATGGATTAAACAGAGTTGCAGAGGAAATACGAAAAAAGTTTCCTCTTGTAAATACCATGATATCCAGTGTCAAAAAAGTATTTCTTAAATCTCCTATGAGAATTCAACTTTATAAAGAAATGCTACCTAACATTCCTCTTCCACCACAACCTATTTTAACGCGATGGGGAACATGGTTAGAAGCAGCTAATTTTTATGCAGATCATTTTGTTAAAATAAAGAACATAATTGATACGTTAACAGATGAAAGTTCCCAATCTCTTTTGGATTCTAAACAAACTTTTCAGAGTAACTTGCTTCAACAAGAACTTTCATTTATAAAATCAAATTTTAGTTTTGTTCAAAAAACAATTACTCAGTTAGAATCACCAAAACTGTCATTGTTCGAAAGTACAGCATTAATAAAAGAATTTGCGTCATGTTGTCGGAACGTTAGAGGTAATATTGGAAAAGATATTTTAAAAAAATTTTAAGCTACTATGGAAAAAAATAAAGGTTACCATATTCTTTCTGAAGTAGTCAGTGTTCTAGCTGGAAATATTTCGGAAACAATTAATTTAGAACCAAATGTTTTGGTTAGTTTGAAAAATGCTCCCGTTACATCAGTTGATGTTGAACGAAGTTTTTCCATATATAAATATATGTACTCAGACAGAAGCCACAAGTTTTTGTTAGAAAATTTTGAACACCACTTGGTCATTTATTGTTACCATAATTCTAAATAAGTTTATTCATAATTAAAAATGTAGTTACTTAAAATAAATGTAAATCTTAATGAATAGTAGGAAATATTTAGTTATGTACACTTTTTTTTTAAATAAAATTGTTACGATTTTTTTATTTATTTGTATGCATATTTTGTAAAATATTTGCATATTTTCGGGTAAACACGTGCATATTTATGCGCATATTTTCTACATTTTTATTTGCATATTTGCCGAAGTCTAATGATTACTAAGTATGTATAGGTATTTAAAATGTTATTAATAAAATAAATAAATAAATGTTTTTTAAAATATGATATAATAAAAACCAATAAAAAAGTTATACTAAAAACATGTCATAATTATCTATTGTTTACTAAATATTATATTTTAATCAAATCATTATTTTTGTTTTTCTTCTAAACTGAGCTTTTTATCACGAATAATTTCAAGGATAGTCCTATCCCTCAGCAGAAGGTACGTCCTTCGTACCACCGCAGGCTCGAACAACCGAGCTAAACAAGTACTAAAGACTTCTTGCAATCACCGAGGGCAAATACTCACCAGGTTTCCACAAAGTAAAGTTCTGTTCCCTCCAGCTAAACTTCTAAAAAACACTGGACATGAGGTACCTGATAAGTATTTTAGAATCTTAGAAACAACCCCCATCAAATATTGCAGCTAACAACTGCACGCCAAAAATGCTGATTAAGAGCCGTTCCTATTATATGGCTGGTTACCCCTGAAGTACCTCTTTCGACATGTTTGTCTCACCCAAATTCCTCTTGTGCGCTTCTTAACACATCGTCCAACCAACACGCCATCTTCTGATCCCCAGCTCCTTAGTAGTCCACTACTTCTCCACAAAAAACGTCATTTATCACGTTTCATCACACCCTCACTACTTCTGAAAAAAAAAAAGAAAGAGGAGTACCCCTTCTTTAAAGAAGCGTAAAGCTTAAACAAGGTTAAAACTCTGGTTCCAAGAATAGCTTTTTTTGTAAAATGTAAGATAAACTTTTCTTCATTTGTATCCAATTTTTTGGGACACACTGTATATTATACCTCACCAAAAATCATTCCCTTATTCTTTTAGTCATTAAATTGTTGTGTAAATTATTTGAAACTCATTTTTTCAGATATCAAACTAAAAATACCCAATATTACTGTGATCACCCACATATTGACAACATTGTAAAATTTTTAATATCTACCGAGTGATTATCAAGCGGTACAATGATTGTAATGTTTGGGTAAATTCCTTCTTTTTCTGGAAGAATATTTTCTCTCTCTGCGCACTAGAAGCTACGCCCGTTTCACGAGATTACTGTTCACCAGTACCACGTTTATTCGTTTTGCTAATGGAAATCGAAAGGAGGTGAACTCGGAAACCACTCGTTAATATTGGTCCATTGGTCCATGAAATAAGAAAATAGCAGTTTCCAATGATGTTACAATTTTATTGTCAAAAATATTAGATATACATCTCAAATTTAACATGGGTATAAAGTAACAGTCCTTTTAAATTGTTATAAAATCAAGTATACAGGGTGAGTCATAACTATTGGGACATAGACTAAGGACAAGTTATTTGGACCAAAATATGGCTATTGGTCCAAATATGCCTTAATAAAATGTTGCTGAGAAAAAAGATACAGGGTCTTAAAGTTAATTTTTGTTTTTCGTTTTTTAAAATTGGTACTCTTGTTTAAACATGATAATTTCAAACATTTTCGATAAAAACGCAGTCGAACTGCTTAGAGTCTTAAAAAAGGATTTCAAATATTATTTCATTTATGAAAAGTATGCTTTGGACTGTCAGATAATTGTTGTTGGTAAATGTCATTTGTTCAGAGTAAATTATTTTGGATGTGACAGTGTAGAGTAATGTTGCATTTTTTAAAAGTAATCATTACTTTTTTGATTGAAATGCCTCGTCACAATCATTTTACTAATGAAGAAATGCGAGACATGATTTGAGTATACGCACAAGAAAATTTTTGCGGTCGCTCGGCAGCCAGAAGGTATGGAATGTTATACGCAAACAGAAGGCAACCAAACCACAAAACTTTTGCAAGATTATATCGTAGTTTAGGTGAAACTGGGTCATTTCACACGAAAAATCGGGGTGGTCGACCGAAACAAATCACACCTAATCAAGAAGATGAACTTTTGGTTCGAGTAGATGAAAATCCTGAAATAAGTTCACGACATCTATCAGCAGCAACAGGAGTAAGTCAGTCGTCTATTGTTAGAATAATGATCTGTCACTGGATGTAAGAAGAAAAATGTGGTTTATGCAGGATGGAGCGCCACCTCATTTTTCATTAGCTGTTAGAAATCATCTTAATGACGTATTTCCTCAACAATGGATTGGCAGAGGCAGTGATTTTCAATGGCCACCAAGATGTCGTGAGTACAACCCGATAGATTTTAATTTTTGGGGACATAATATGAAGTCCTTAGTTTATGCCAATGAAATTAATACACGAGACGAACTTTGGAGATACATTCAAAATGCAGATAATCTTATAAGGGGACAGAATAATATTTTTTTAACGTCCGAAAATCCTTTATAAAAAGAATTAGAAAAGGCATAGAAATCGGAGGAGACCATGTAGAACATTTAGTTTGAGTTTTTGTGAGTTCTTTTAAGTTAAAGTGTGTTTAGTTTTGATTTATCGTCAAAACGGAAACCTTACGTTAGTTGCAACTTTGTGTATTAGTTTGGTATTTGATAGTGGAATTGTAAATAAAATACTATTTCTTGTCTAAGGTTATGCCTCTGTGCCAATTTTGATAGCAATTTATAAATATACAGGGAAACTATTAGCAAAAAACGAAAAATATTAATTAACTTTAACACCCTGTATCTTTTTTCTCAGCAACATTTTATTAAGGCATATTTGGCCCAATAGCCATATTTTGGTCCAAATAACTTGTCCTTAGTCTATGTCCCAATAGTTATGACTCACCCTGTATATTTGAGCTATACGATGATGATATAAAACCAATTACAAAACTAAACAAATCTCTGAAAGATGTTTAGACTAACAAAAACATAAAAGAATAAACTAAACCTTAGGTATCCAGCGTGCAAATCAAAAATTTGTATTCTATTCTTTGCTTACATTATGATCAACAAAAAAAAAACAAGAATAGAGTAAGGTTTTGTACAGGCAGAACAGTGCCCCTTTAAACTTTTTGCTTTATTTCGTGCAATGTTACACCCGACTGTTATCTTTGCCTTTATAATACGATAACACAGGATACAACGCAGTCGTGAATTATGGTCTATTCTTATGAACTATAATATGTTCATTGTTTTCCACATCGTCTGGTTGCGGAAATTGGTGAGTTTCAGTCTCAGAAGATATGTACAAAGTTCCTGAAGAAAATCTGTAATGGATATTTTGAGTTTGAATTACTTCCTTATATACTAAGTCAGCATTCACGACAGTTGAACCTAACACAAACTCCACTGCAACTTTTTTGGTACCCTTAGTACTATGTAAACAATGAAAATAGGCTTTTATTGGTCTGAAAGATCGATAGACGATTTTGCTTTATTATAATCCACAACAACTTCTGATTTTTAAGTTTGGCCACCTTGATTCTGTATAGCTTTTAGCCTATCTGTGTAAACCGTACTTAACATAAAAGGCATCTCTGTTGTCACGCCATTTCAAAACGACTATTCCCGTATCACTTTCTTGTCTAATGAGGTCTTTGGATTTTATTTCAGTTTTTTTTTTGTACTACATCTTTAGCATTGTATTTTCGATTACTCCAAAGTGTTCCAACGAAATGAGTTTGTTTAATAAGAATTTAGTAGCCAAAGTGTACTAATTATCCGTGTATAATCTACAATCACAATTTAAAAGTCCTTCCATAAGATAAAGTACTACATTTGCGGACGCGTTTCCACCGTGGACAGTATCGGTATGACAATAAATTTTAATGGATAGCCTCCTTCAGAGCATGATTTACACACTTTTATACCGAACTTATGTTTTTTATATTGATATACTGTTTAAACCGAAGGCGTCCACGAAATGGAACCATGCTTTTATCTACGCACGCTTTTAAACCAAGAGTATAGTATATTTGCAATCTTTCTACAAGTTTATTAAGCAATGGAAATATCTGTATTATCGCTGAATTGCCACATAGCTAAAAGTAGTTCAAACCTAATATAAGAAAAAAATTTAGAAATCTGTTTGGAAACCAAAAACATTATTTCCAATATGACTCCTTAGTGATGGATATTTGACCAAACCCATCCACAAAAAAATACCTAACAGTTTTTCTTATTCTAAGTTATTAGTTGGAATGCATTTCTTTACACAAGATTTGGTCTTATTTTGTTTATTTAAACACCGTTCTGCGTAAGTTATTACTTACTAATTAGTTTTCACTACCATATGACTAATTATTTCATCAGTCACGAATAATTTGAAAATATCAGTTGGTTTTTTGTTATAACAATCTTCGTATAATTTAGCATCAATTCCAATATTTTAGGCTAAAACTGGAAAGTGTTTTAGAGGCTAACAATCGACAAAGCGCCATTTTAAGGTAGAGATGTAAGTATTACCCACGTCTTCATCACTTTCATTTTTATTTTTGGAACTGTCCACTAAGTACTATAAAATAACATCTTGTATTATTTGATTAAACACATGGGTTTTAGTACTAGGCGCAACATTTTCATGTGCACTGGTTGAAGCACCATCATCTCGAACCTGCTGTTTTAAAATTGTTTCTCGTGTACCTACAGCTTGAAGCCCCATCATCTTTAACCTGCTTGTTTTTCTTTGAACAATCCACTTTCAAAGGTTTCTCAGAATGGATGAAATTACGCTCAGAACCACTGTCTGACTCAGAACTACCACTCAGTGTATAAAATCGAATAAATACACATCGACAGAATCATTACCTAGACTGCCTTCGTCGGATAACAATTTAATCCACAAGTTTTCAAGTATTTTTAGGTTAGGTTTGTACGACAATATAAAATTTGACAAGAACGAAGATCTACAACCGTACAATGCGTACTACCGAGGTGCGGATAAATAACATAATGTCGAGAACATGATTTAAGCAAATTTTGACTTATAAAAAATGCGACACAGCTCTTGTGTCTCATGGTCGTAGGATACAAATTGGGTTCGGTGAACCGCAGGATATAATGAGTACCTCAGACAATAAATAAGAAAAACGTAAAATATACCTTTTTTTAAGTAACAAATAATTCTTAAACTGAGGCTAACAACAAATCAATAAGTGAATAATATAATTTTGGTCGGTGAAACCAGATTTTTCAATCCTATGGTGAGACTTAACGTGTTAAAGATAAATAATAATAGTATTAGTCGTAAAAATAGTGTATAATACATTTGATGACCATTAGGATGAACGTAGTGTTTACGGCTTCTTCCAGTTGGATCATGTCGTAACTCCAATATTCTCATCTTAATGGCTCTATCATTTATATAATAATTATTCCATAGGAAAAAGTTTATTTATTTGTATAAAATACAACTATTAAACAAAAAAAATATAAGTTCTGTTGATTTTAGAGTACCAGAATAACACAGGCCCTAATTGAGAGTAACTGGCATGAACAACCTATAAAAATTCAGAAAATGATGCTATTTATAATAATGCGTTCCAATCGTCAACTAAAAATGGATTTGGGACAATTTACCAATATGTCTCTGAACGTTTTTATTACGGTTAGTATATCTAGATTAAATACGTTTAAGGAGAAGTATTTCTTATATTATATCTTGCTATTTTTTGTTTCAAAGCTTGTCCCTCTCCCAGCTAATCATTACTTTGAAGTATTCGGAAATCCACTGTGCTTCTTTTGAAGTAGATAATTAAAATTATTTAAAATAAAACAAGGTATCAGTAAGTAACAATATTTTAAAATTATATTCTATAAATAATGGCTTACAAAGACTTGTGAAATTTTAAAAATAACTGATGGATTCGACCTTCGCTTGACTGAAAATTTATTATAATTTATTATCACTGCAACTGTTTTGGCAGAGTTTAACTAAATAAGTTGAGAAGGTGAGAGCTCTAATAAGTGCGTACTTAGAATGTGTTTTTCTGAATCTGTGCGTTTTTTGATCTGCTATACGTTTTCTAAAGGTTCTACCAGTTTGGCCGATATAAATTTTTGGGCAGTGGCCACATACAGTGTGTCCGTAAAGTAAGGAATAAATTCGATATTCCCTAAATGAAAAGCCTTTTAAAAAAATCGAAAACAGTTAGATTTTTAAATTTAATGTTCTACATTTTACAATAAAATTTAATTAATTACTATTTAAATGGAAATACCACAATTAAAGGTTAAAAACTTAAACTTAAAGGTTTTTGTTACAAAAATTACTATTGATATTTTTGGCAATAGCAAAGTCCAATGAAGGCCTTGACTTTTTTGTCAGTCTTAGAGTAATGTTCAGTGACAGTAGTTTATCCTGATTCTCAAAATCTTATTGGGACCTAATGTGTTAGTATTACCCATTTGGTGAACATTTTCAGTGGTTTATTTATTCACAGGTGCCACGAATGGAATATTATGAAAATCTTGGGAATCTTACGGGGTTCGAGTATCTCTTGGGTTGATCTATCAGCAGTTTTATGCAAAAGTAAGTCCAATCTGAGGTTATTTTAAATAAAATTTATATGATTATGATAGATGTTTAGCAAAATTTTTTTTTGGAATGTACAGTAGTCTCGATATTCGAGCTGTTAAGCGAAATTTTAAGCGATTAATTTGCTAATAATACATCAAGTTTAGAACCTGTCTATTATGCTGGTAGTAAATATGATGTAGTCGATGATGGACATGTTAACTTTATAACAGTTCACGGTTTTGGATTCTGTGGATGATAAGGACAAGAACTAGGTCGCTTTGGTGGTTACTTGCCTGGTTTGTCGACGTGTCATTAAATTGGGTGTCCCTAGCGTTAAATTCTCTGAATATTATGGCCTTATTAAGACAGGACACATACTCAAGTGGGTTTTTGATAGAGACTGTAAGAAAATACAATACAAATAAGAGAATATAGTTAGTATCATACCATTGTGTGCGTCTTTTTCGACTACTATAAAGTCTTAATCAAAAAAAGCGACCTGGGGGGAGATTCTGTGAGTGTAAAATGGTATAGCATGTTTAACAGTAATATGCGATTTACGAGAGATATTAGGCAGTAGGGATAATGGGTTTAACCTGCCAAGAATAGATTTGGTTAAAATGTTAACTGAGGATTTGGAGCAAGTCTTTTAGTTTTAAATACACTTTCCTTTAATATTCTGCAATGTTATAGACTGATTAAGCCATACAAATGACTATGTGCTATCAAAACTTGGAAGAGAATACTGTACGATTTTCCCAGTTAACGCAACCATAAAATTGTCCTGTCTTCTAGACATATCTTGTTTTTGATCGTTTCCCATCGTCTATTAGTTTAATTAGTTGCCTGAAAATGGGTCGCCTTAAAAATCCAACGAATCAGATTTTTATTTGTTCTTTTTAAAGTTCCACTCGTATCGGAGATTGGAAACCATTCTGGTAATTATAATTTTGTTGGCTACGCTCCTGAATAGTTCAAGTAAACTGCACCGAAACCATACACGAAAATTGCAAAGCCTCGAGATTTTGTCTTCCTTCTGCATTCTGTTCGTTCTTCTTAAGGTGCCATGCATTTCTGCGTAGGCGTCCACCGTACATCGTCTTGTCAGGTGAGATGTTAAATAATTCTGTTTTTAGCAGCATTGCGAAGCATTTCATAGCTGTGGATTCCTGTCCATTGTCGAATATTGCGCAGCCATGACATTTTTTTACGTCCGAGACCTCTCCTACCCTCTATTTTCCCTTCGAGTATCAGTTGCTGAAAAGTGTATCGTTCTCCTCGTATAATGTGCCCCAAGTATGCAGTCTTCTTACTTTTTACATAATTAAAAAGTTCCCTATCCTGTAAGCCCGCTCTTCTGAGTACTTCCTCATTTCTGACCCTGTCCGTCCATGATATTCTGAGCATTCGACGCAGGCACCACATTTCGAACACTTCAAGTTTGTTAATGGAACTGGCCTTTAACGTCCATGCTTCCATTCCGTACAGGAGAACAGGCCACACGTAACACTTAAGCATCTTGTATCGGAGGTTGAAGTCCAATTTGCGATCAGTCAGAAACTTACGAAGCCTCAAAAAAGCATTTCTGGCTTGTTCAACTCTGCTCTTTATTTCATTCTCGGGGTCCCAACCCTCATTCAGCAAACATCCCAAGTATTTGAATTGCCTGACTTGTTCGATTTCTTCTCCAGAGACATATATCTTTGCGTTGGGGTAATCATTTCTACTTATAATCATTGATTTTGTCTTCTTGATATTTATTTTCAAACCCCGAGCTTCACTTGCAAGAGTTAGATCATTCAAAAGACATTGAAGATCTTCGATGTTATCTGCCACTATGGCTGTATCATCGGCATACCTGATGTTATTAATAAATATGCCGTTAACTTTAATACCCTTATTAGAGTCTTCCACTGCTTCTGCGAAGGCTTTTTCTACGTATAAATTAAACAGCATTGGAGACAGTATACAACCTTGCCTTACTCCTTTTTTAATGGAGAAATCTTCTGTTTCGTTGGAATTTTGAAGACGTACTGTTGCTGTCTGATTCCAATACAGATTGGCAATGATTCTTATATCCTTTGCATCCAATCTCAACTCTTGTAGGTATTTTATCATCAATTCATGTTTTACATTATCGAATGCTTTCTCGTAATCGATGAAACAGATAAAAACATCCTTTCTTTGATCTAAACAATTCTGTATCAATGTTTGCATACTAAAGATCGCTTCTCTCGTGCCAAGTCCATTTTTGAAACCAAACTGACTCCATCCACTGACCTCTTCACATTTCTTAAACAATCTAGTGTGAAGTATTCTCAGGAAAAGTTTCAAAAAGTGACTCATTAGGCTTATTAGTCGGTGGTCTTTGCAGAAGTTCGCACGTGGTGTTTTTGGTAGGGCGATAAATGTAGATCGAAGCCAATCTTTTGGAATCTGGCCCGTATCGTAGATGTCGTTAAAGAGCTTGACAATAATGTCTAGGTTTTCTTCATTAAGTAACTTGATTGTTTCTGCGTACATATCATCTGGTCCTGGGGTTTTGTTACTTTTTAATAGTTTGATAGCGTGTACAATTTCAGCTTTCAAAATACTTGGGCCATACAAATGGTCTCCCAGTTGTGGTGGTTTTTGTGTTCTGTCATCATTGAACAAATTGGCTGTGTACATTTTCCAAGTATTAAGTATATCGCTAGGGTCCGTTATTAATTCATTTTGGTCATTATGTATACCAGTGACTTGTTTTTTCTTGAAGACACCAGCAATTTCCTTAATTTTCTTGTGAAGATTGAAGCTGTCGCCGAGTTTATATAGGCTTTCAGCCTCGGCGCAAAGTGTAGTCATCCAGATCTCCTTCGCCGCTATAATTTCTTTACGAATTTGACTGTGTATATTTCGGTACCCTACTTCGTCCTGCCTGATCTTACACTGCCTGCGTTGTTCCATCATCTCTAATATTTCTTCTGTCATCCACTCATTCTTGGTAGTTGTTTTACTCTCGAGTAGAAAAGTGTTGTTCAGCTCATCAAATGATTCTTTTATGGTGGTCCATGACTTTTCAACATCATTCTCAGTTGCCATATTAGAGAACCTATTGTTTATTTCCTCTGTGTACGCTTCATTTGTTTCATTGTTTTTGAGTTTTCTAATGTTTACTGATGCCTTCTGGTGTTTTCTTTTAGCTGTAGCGAGCCTCAGTTTGATATTTGCTACTAAGGGATTGTGGTCGGATCCTATGTCTGCTCCAGGTAATGCAGATACCTTAGTAATAGCATTCCTGTACCTTCTATTAATTGTCACATAATCTATTTGGTTCCTTATAATGCCCTGATGTCCGTCTAAAGGCGACTTCCATGTGTAAAGCCTCCTGGGTGGTAACTTATACCAAGTATTCGTTATGACTAGATCTTTGTCTTGACAGTACTGTATCGTATTCTGTTCGTTAATAGTTCGTATTTTTCACTTCTGATGATGTGCCCCAAGTATTCCAACTTCCTGATTTTATGGAATTTAAAACTTTGCATTGTTTTCCTAGTTGTTAGAAAATTTGTGCGTTTGTTTTGCGATCCATCCATATTTTCAGAATACTCCGGTAACAATACATTTCGAATGCTTCCAGGTTTTAAATGTTGGGTTGTTTCAGAGTCCAGGCCTTAATCCTATACAAAAGGGTAAAAAATTTAACATCAAAGCATTCTTATCTTGAGCGATATTTTGACTTATTTTGATATTACGATTACAGAAAAGTTTTCTCATTCTGTTAAAAGTTGACCGTGCAGTTTCAATGGGGCGTCTTATTGCTTTGTCCAATCAGTATCTTCTATGATCCATGCTCCAAGGTATTTGTACGAAGATATTTGTTTAGTTTCTATATTATCTAGCACTAGCTTAACTTTGACACTATGAACTTGATTTTTATAAATTTATTTTTATTCCACAATCGGTGCAAGGTATTTTTAGTTGTTAACCAAGGTGTTGCAGTTCTTCTAGTGTTCCCGCCAGAAGGACGGTATTGTCAACATATCTTATGTTATTAAGTGACTAGCCGTTTATTATTAGGTCCTCATTGACTTCGGCTAAGACTTATTCTGAGAAAGCTTAATAGAGATAAATTAATCAACAATGGCGATAAAATATACGCATAAGAATTCTAAGATGTTACGTCCTTAGTGTCCTCCTCTATGGAGTAGAAAGCTGGAGCCTTACAGAAGATGCCATAAAAGATTAGAGGCATTTGAAATGTGGTGCTACCGACGTATGTTGAGGGTCTTATATATAGACCACATAAGTAACATAACTATTCTCCAGAGGTTAAGAAAAGACAAAGAAATTATTAACACCATAAAAAAAACAGAAAATTGGCTTACTTAGGCCACATCATGCGTAATGATAAATACCGACTTCTATAGTTGATTTGACAAGGTAAAATTGAAAGTAAGAGATGCCCTGGACGTAGACGTATATCCTGGCCAATCTTAGGAAATAGACGTCTAACGTCAACTGATCTATTTCGAGCTTCTGTGAATAGAATAAGATGGGTCAATGTGGTTGACATCAACTCTAGAAGATAGGCCCATTTAGCAGAAGGTAATAAAATACAACCTTGGCGCATTTAATTGCCATCTTGCAAAAGTGGCTACTATAGCGGCAGAATTTTCTAGAGGAAGCCTTCATAGTAGCATATATTGCAGCACTATGTAGACAATAGATAATATCAGGTGTGAGAATGTCTTATTAAAAGTCTCTTAAGTAACTCTGAATAATGAGTTCGGCTGTGAGAAATAAACCAAGATATTAACTAATCATATTTATTGTACTTAAAAAAATATAAAATAAATTTTAATAATATATTAAAAATCAAAGCAAATTTTGCCTATAAGCTTTCCAAATATAAAATATGATACTTATGGCATCACTGTATAATTAGTTGTTATCTTCAAACAATTGCAGAATGTAGTGGTTAGCTGCTGATGTTGGCTTCGCAGGATAACTTGCAGGAGATGCCGGATCGAGCTCGTTTTAGTTCTGAGTAGCTATTAGTCTACGCTGCTATTGGGTTCTGCATCATTGCTGCAGTTGTCATCCCATGTGTCTGGTGCTACAAGACTTTTGTAAAGTTCCATCCAACAAGGGGGAATAGGAAAATTTAATTAGGTCAAAAAAAACTAAAATAATAAATCTTGAGTTAGTGACTGCATAGATTTTAAAATATTTCCTTGCCTTGAAAATAATTACAATATTAAATAGAAACTAGCAAATTGGCAAGGCTAAAATGAAAATAAATATTATTGAACAAATTAGTTAAATTAAAACAAAGATACTAACTGCATATTAGACGAATTATAAATTTAAAAGAAACATGTGTGGAAGAGTGAAATGCATAAGAAATTAAATAAAAATTGAAATTATAAAAGGACGCTGGATATTGGTTAAATATTAAATATATCTTACTCCAGAGTAATTCAATATTATAAATGAATAATTAATCCAAGCATGCCTTTTTATATATTAACGACATTTATAAAAAATATGCCACTACAGAATTGCGGCAATGACAGAGAAATGACATGAGAGAGCAATACTGTCTATTGAAGTGAGGCATAGAAATTTATATATGATCCATGTCTGTGACATAGAACCGACTGGGGTCAAATATAGGAATTATAACTGAAATAAATGACGATTGAAAATAAAAAATAAAGATTAAATAGAATATTGAGTTGATTGAAGAACTGTGATAAGAATTATCTTATGTAAAATAAAAAATAAAGTTAATAAATTAATAAAATCAAAAGAAATTAAAATAAAATAATAACTTAAAGAAAAATAACAAAAGTGTGACATTTATAACGTTAAAGTTTGTATAAAAACAATGTTTATTATATTTTCTAAAAAATGTCCCAGTAAAAGTTAATTTTTGCTTATCGCTGAAACAAAAAGATACTACTGGGTGAAAAGGAAAAGTTTAATTTTCCAGATATTCTAAAAAAAGTACCTATCAAACACTATCAACAAATCTCGTTTTTGAGAATTATATTTGATATACTTGTGATCGTTCAAAGGATCATGTACGCGACAAGTTATGAGACTTTGATTTTCTTATCATTTTTCAGTCGTTTCTTTCTCGGAAAATTTTCTTCTCGGTTTCATAAATGTTTAGTGCATTTTTGTATGTTTATTATTTTAAAAATTTAATTATTTTAAGATTCAGTGAGATTTCTTAGCATAAAATTGACGTAGTAATTAAAAACAAAAAACTTCATCGACAAGTTGGAAATTATAAAATTACTGTAACTTCTATTATTATTTTAATCATTTTATAGACGATATTCTTTAAGTTTTCCCTAAGGCATACTTTAAAAATTGTTGGTAGCTGACAACACTCCCGCTTTAAAACTTTTATTGCTCTTTTATCTTGTGTTACTATGCTTACCGTGCATTTAAAATTATTGAAAATTTCAATAAATTTCCTAAGAGAGTTAAAATAATTAGACAGAATCTTGTATAAAAATTGGAAACAAAATACGAGAAAATTTTACTATAAACAAGGGATCAAAGCAAGCATGTTGCATATTTTTCACACTGCATGACATATACATTACAAAAGCATTAAATACCTAAGAAATGCTGTTTAGAGTTTATGGCAAAAAAGTTAAAAGAGGAATATGAGAAATGAGAGCTCATCATAAATTTACATAAAACCAAATTTTTAAGTATCGCTTAACGCCAAAAACCTCAAAATGAAAGAAACAGGATAAAATAGTTTTTTAATAGTAGAAATACTAAGATCTATACTTTAATTAAACATAGTTCATTTTAAAAAGAAATAAAATCAAAAATATCAAAGGCTAAGGCTAAATGGAATATTTTGAAATAAAGAATAGGCAAATCATAAAAAAAAAATACGAAATAGTCAAGTTGTCAGAGATTTGATCTCAATTTTGAGACTCCAAAAAGAAGCAAAAAAGTTCGCCACTCCTACACCGGGGCTTCCCCCGCAAACCTCCCTCATAACAAGGGGACAACGAAAAATATCGGGTTACCAAGAATCTCTACGACGTAGAAAATATTACGCTTGTTGTACAACATACGCTTCGTCAACGCTGTTGACGTACGCTCGTTAGACAATAAATATAGCTGAGATAATTTGAACAAAAATTTTTTTGCAAAAAGCACTTTTTTGTAGACGTTCTCTTAGAAACAACGCTTGAAGCGACTGGCGATTTTAAATATCAGTTATGCTCATACAATCAATTTTTTTTAAATAAAATTTGTATCAACTCGACGGTAAAAATTCGATATCTTTTGATCTAACTGCGTCTGAAAGGTGAAGGATGCAGATTTTGTAATAATTTTTTGAGTTTTGCCGCAAATGAGGTCAGTTTCGATAAAAATGTTAAATATATAAACACTGCTCGATATTTGCTATTTTTTACGATTCTCATGAAATCAATAAAATTTATCAACAACTAACCAAAAAGATACCAGTACCATGGTGGTCTACAGAGTGCGAAAAAGCCATAAGAAATTCAAATCTGCCTTAAATATATATAAAAAAACATAAAACACTTTAAAATAAAATTAACTTAAAAAAGTTAAAAGCGCAGGCGCAACTTACTACCACTCAAGCAAAAAGAAACTCATGGCAACAATTTGTGTCAACAATCAATAATGCAACAAATTCCAAGGAAGTTTGGCATAAAATTAGAAAAATTTGTGGCATTGCATAGAGAAATACCAATAAACATATATAATATCAAGATCAAATAATATTAACCCATGAAGACATTGCAAACTTTTTGGCAGAACACTACAAAAGTCTCTCTAGCGATCAAAATTAAAATTCGCAGTATTTGCCTCAAGATGCACATCTGACGCATATCTTAACGTTTGTGATTCTGCTCCCAAGTTAAATATATTTAACTGACTTTTTCAGAGTTAAATACGGCACTTTCTAGTCTTATAGATTCAAGTTCGGGACATGACGATATCTTGCCTATATTTCTAAAAAATCCTTCGTACAGGCGATAGTATAATATAAACTAATATAATGTATCAGCTATAATGGAGTTATTGACATTATGTACTGACAATACCTATTTTCAAGTAAATAATAAACTATAAACAAAATTTTGATTTAGCAATGGTATCTTCTTTATCTCCATTAATAACCAATATATTTATGGAATCTTTCAAAATAGATATTATTTTTTAAACAAAATTTAAAATTCAGAGTATGGTGGAGTAAATGATTTGTTCTCAATGTGCTTTATGGATCAGTGGTTTTGGATACATAGCTAAATAATATAAACTATAAAGAAGAGATAATAATATTTACCATGGAAAAGGAATATAATAACATATTACCTTACCTGCATATTTTAATCTCAAAAAAGGCTACTGGATATGAGACTTACGTGTATAGAAACCGAATTCATAACAACATTATATATCTCTTAAAAATTATTTGGTCAAACAAAAATTCGTTCCTAGAACATTTAACATTTGTTAAAATCTTTTTTATTAAAAAATGATTATCCTTTGTCGTTTATAAATAAGTAATATTTAAAAACAACAACAATCGCAAGAAATAATTTGAGAAAAGTAACAATAACCATATATAAAAGGATCATCGGAAAAACTTAAAACGATAGGCGATATATTCAACATTTCAACTACAACACATTGGGATCTATTTGGTCTAAAGCTAACCCATGAACAAGAAGAAACAAAGAATTGTATTTATAAAATACTTTGTAAATACGAAAATTTTTATTTAGGTGAAACATCAAGACCAGTAAATTTTAGAATAGGTTAACATCAATATTATATCAAAAATAGAAAATTTGAAAATTTGTAAGTTATTAACATATTGAGGATATATCATTTATGTTTTTTAATAACATACATATAAAATCAGAGTTTTGTGTTAATATTGAGAGTTAATTAAGTGTTACATCAAATATTTACCATGTCGGGATGGTATCATAAGGTTTTTTTCACGTGATTTACTGTGAGATCACTAATAAGAGAATTTTACTGTCATCATTGCATGTGGTTGTATTTTTAAAGACAAATCATATGCTACGATGATGTTTAGAGGGATGTTCTTAAGTTAAATTTTAATTTATGTAGGAAAGTAACTTAAAAATGTTGACCTTTTAATTTTAAATTTTAATATTGACTCTATCGTATAAGGATTTAATGATTTCCTTTTTAATATTAATATTGTGATTTGATTTAAAATTTAAATATCTGTTGGTTGGTTTTCTATACACCTGAGTCTCATATCCAGTATCGTTCTTAGAGATTAAAACATCCAGGAAAGGTAGTGTGTTATTATATTCCTTTTCCATAGTAAATAAAATAAAATAAATGATAGAGGCAAAATTGCTTGTTCTAACGACAATTCGTTCTTGGAGGAAAAACATTTGTTAAAATCTATTTTATTAAAAAAATTATTTATCGTTTATAAATAAGAAATATTTAACAATTGACCGAATAGAATAGAATAACTTAGAACGAGATCCTACAGCATACACAAGGAATAATACGAGGAAAATAGCAATACCATACCTAAAAGGATTATCAAAAAAACTTAAAAGGATAGAAAATAAATTCAACATTTCAAAAACATTCAAAACAACAAACACATTGAGATCTATTTTGTCTAACACCAAATCAAACAATGAACAAGAAAGGACAAAGAATTGTATTTATAAAATACGTTGTAAATGCGATCAGTTTTATTTAGGTGAAACATCAAAGCCATTAAATGTTAGAATAAGTGAACATAAATCTTATATTAAAAATAGAGGATTTGATAGATCTCAAATATGTAAACACGCATGGGATAACAAACATTGGGTTCAATGGAATAATTCAAGTATACTCCTAAAAGAAACGGATGGTAAAAAGGGAAATAAAAAAAGTGGCTCTAGTTATGCTAAATGAGACCAATTGTGTCGCAAATTTCTCGGCAGAATGTAGTAGGATCTAGGTACCCATATTAAAAGAGAAAGTTATTAAAAGGGAAATACCTGTATTAGTAAGTCAGTAACATATCGAGGATATATCATTTATGTTTTTTTAATTACCAAACATATAAAATCAGAATTTGGTTTTTATTGAAAGTAAACTAAATGTACGACCAAATACACACCCTATCCGGATAGTATTATGAGGTTTTTTTCCTGATTTTTCCCTTCTAATTTACTATGAAATCAGTAACAGAAGAATTTTACTGTCATTATGGCATGTGTTTGTCTTTTTAAAGACGAATAACATGCTATGATTTTTTTGAGGGATATTCTCAAGTTAAAGTTGATTTCATGTAATCGAATGAACTATCTTACAAGTAAAGTCGTCCCAGGAATGCAATTCAACAATATTGGCAATATCATTTTAAAGTCGTCTACTTTAAAATGTATAATGTATGTCTGAATTTTCAACATAAATGAGTCAGATAAAGTTAAATTATTAGAAGAATGTTTCACCAAGTAACCAAAAAACAACATAATTTGTTTAATTTACTAATGTTTGTATTTTGAGAACGGTTTCCGAAGTGGAAATTGAAACATCATTAAACTTACTTTAACCTTTAATTGTAGCTTATTCCCATTTAAATAGTAATTACTTTAAAATGCCACAAAAAAATAGCTTCAGAACAATATTGTTTAATTTTATTGTTTTAAATTTTGAGAACAATTTCCGAAGTGGAAATCTAAACGTCCAATAAACTTATTTTAAAGTAAGATTCTGGTTACTTTGCCACAAAAAAATAGCTTCAGAACAATATTGTTTAATTTTATTGTTTTAAATTTTGAGAACAATTTCCGAAGTGAAAATCTAAACGTCCAATAAACTTATTTTAAAGTAAGATTCTGGTTACTTCCAATAAAAACAGTAAATTGCATTAAAATGTCACCAGAAAATAGCTTCAGAACAATCTTGAAAGTTTTAATTAGTACTGCTCATACTAACTAGTAAATATGTGTTCTTTTTTAGATAATACGGGCCAGCTACTCTTACTTCACTCTTGTATACGGAACTAACTAGAACGACACGTTTTGGTCTTTACGAGAATTTTGGTAGAAACGCTATAACCCGACAGTTATCTCCGGCGGAAATATTTAGGAAATAGCCAAAAATGCATTTATCATATTTCACATATTAGGAGTTACAATCACAGCAAAGGCTTTATTCTACACAAACACAAGACAAACTGTGCACAATGGAAGTGTCTTTGCTTCCTAATCCTTATATATTGCAAGTTTGCGCCTGGCGAATATGAAACTTTATTGTTAGCACCAACAGTAATTGATGATATATCAACTTCCACTACGTGACCACTGACATGATGTGCGATACATTTTATTATTAATTTTATCAACATCTTTACAGGAAGGACTAGTTAAAAGAAGCCAAACAAGTAAAACATGATTTGTGCCATTCGTTGTAAATTGAATTAAATTATTGTAACTGAATTATGAAATATTGAGTATTTTGTTAACTTAGTAATATAACACTTACAATAAACAGAAAATAATACAAGTTCTTATTCAGCATTGTCTATTGCTTATTATTTCTTTATGATCAAAATTATGATAATTCGTCATTATCATCAGCCGTTTTGAGTCCACTGTTGAACATAAGACTACCGTAAATAGTTCCATTGCATCCGATCTTGAGTACCCTGAATCTAGTTGTGCAGAATGCGCTTGATGTCGTCGGACCACATTGTTGGAGGACGTCCTCGAGTCGTCTCGTAAGCATCGTGACTAAGTATAATATATAATATGATAATTCGTAATACCAAGAAAACCTAGTTTTTATTTATCCATTTATTTGCTTAGATTTTATTTCTATGCGTATAAGTAGTATAATAGAAAATATGGGAGAACACAACCACCTAGTTAACGTAATAAAAAATCTGTATCACATAAAAGCCAAATAAAAGCCAAATAAAAGCCAGATATAAAAGCCAAAGTTAAAATATACGAAATATATTCAAATGCGTTCAAGACAAAGCAAGAAACTAAACAGGGCTGCATACTATCACCATAATTGTACAACATATATTCTAAATATATAATAAGAAAAGTTCTAGACGAATGGAAAGGAGAAATCACTATAAGAGGCAGAAAAATCAGCAATCTGCTATACGCAGATGATACACTTATACCAGTAGCGCATGAAATTGAAATTATTACCATCACTGAACGACTAAGCCGGATAAGCGAAGAATTTGGACTTCAGATCAACACCGGAAAAACAAAAATACCGATCGTAGATAGACCAAATAATAATCTACCGCATATACACCAAGTGGCGAATTTCGTAGTAGTAGACAGATTTGTATACTTGGGCTCCCTGATAACCCACAATGGCGATTGCTTCTCAGAAATTAAGCGTAGACTAGCAACGGCCCGAGCCGCAACAGCTAATCTGATTAAAATATGGAAAGACCGAACAATAACAAGGAATACTAAGCTCAGTTTGGTCAATTCCCTTATTTTTTCATTGCTACATACACAGCTAAAACATGGACACAATCGATAAGAATAAGATCAAAGCCTTCTAAATGTAGTTCAATACAAAAATTCTATGTATGTCCTAGACAGAATCAGTGTGAAGTACTCTTATGAATTACTATTGTTGGCCAAGAGGAAAATCTCCAACACGATGGGCAGACCAAACGAAAACTCTTGTGGGAAAATCCCTACATGAGGCCGTCTTTAAGGCACAGGATCGCAGACAATGTAGGCAGCAAGTCGATAATATTTAAAAAAGAGGATAAGTAGCACCCAATGGAGAGGGACAGGACACTTCCGAAGATTTCCGAAAATATCTATGTCGGTGGTAATTGAAATAAAAGTAAGAATGGCGTAGCAATGATAGTCTCCTTAAGACTCCAATACTGTGCATACAGATATGATACAATTGATAATAGAATTATTTATCTTAGATTTTTTTCACAATTTGCATCTTACAATTCATAAAATTATAGGCCCCAACATCAACAACATGCGACATAAATGTGAAAAAATTCTATTACTGCTTTGGAGAAGAAGCTTAATAAAATATTAATAATATTTAGTAAAAATATTGTAATATCATAAATAAGAAATTACATTGTAAGCGTTAAGACTTTTCCTGGAGCAAATGTCCCCTCAGACCATAACCTCCTTGTCTCAAAAATGAAACTGAGAGTAAAAAAGATAATAAAATCCGAAAGTTCTAAGGTTAATACTCAGTTACTCAGAATAAATTAAATCCGTGCTGAGGCTTCAACTTGTATCAATTAAGAAATGAAGAAATTTACATCAGAAATGAAAAACACTGAGAATGTAAACATCATGTGGAGCAAAATCAAAGATTCTGGTATACAAGCACAGAAAGAGACTCTACAAAAGAAAACTAAAAATCGAAAACCTTGGATGACTCGAGAAATACTGCAAATCATGGAACAAAGAAGAAAATATAGAAACAAAAACCCAAATAAGTACAGAGAACAACATAAATTAATAAGGAACAAAATAAAAGAGGCTACGGAAAAGTGGATGCTGGAAACATGCATCGAAGTGGAAGAATTGGAGAAAAAGCATGATCATTATAATTTACATAAAAAAGTAAAAGAATTAAAAACAATAAATCTGTTAATAACCCAATTGAAATACAACAAGTATGGATCAAATATATTGAAGATCTTTTCATGGACACAAGAACGGAACCAACACAGATTGATAACCAGGAAGCTCCAATAATATTAAAATCTGAAGTCCAGCATGCTATAAACAACTCAAAATCTGGCAGAGCCCCAGGGCCAGATGAAGTTCATATCAAGCTGATTAAACTTATAGACAAAGACAATTTAATTGCAATAACTATACTCTTTAACAACATATATAAATCTGGTGACATACCTACAGAATAGCTACTATCGACCTTTGTTCCGCTACCAAAAACCAAGAACCCCAAACACTGTATTGACTATAGATTAATCAGGTTAATGTCACACTTATTAAAAATATTTTTAAAGATTATACATGCAAGAATATTCAGAAAGTGTGAAGCGGATATGATTAATAGACAGTTTGGCTTTCGTAACGGCTTCGGAACAGTGAGCTCTTTATAGTTTCACAACTCTTGCCCAAAAATGTCGAGACCAACAATAAGATCTTTTGCGCAACAGATAAGTAGAGGAGTGTTGTAAACTGTGTACTTTTATCATTACTATTAAATATATATTCTGAAGAGTTATTTACGGAAGCACTTGAAAAATGTACAGAAGGGATCAAGATAGATGGTAAAATTATAAATAATATCCGTTATGCTGACGATACAGTCATTATCGCTGAAAGTGAGACAGACCTGCAGACGTTACTAAACATAATTTGTGATACTGGGTAACAGTTTGGTTTAACAATAAACATAAAGAAAACAAAAATTAAGGTTATCAGTAAGAGGGGCAAAGTCATTACAAGGATCCAGAGAAAAAATGAAGATATTGAGCAAGTGGACAAAATGAAATATTTAGGAGTCTGGATTACGGAATATTTAAATCCGAAATCAAAAATTCGCTCAAGAATAGAGCAATCAAAAGCAGCCTTTTTGAAGATGAAGAAATTTCTGAGTAACCAAATACTTAATCTTCAAATCCAATATCGGATGGTAAAATATTATATTCACTTTATTCTTCTTTATGGTGTCGAAGCCTAGACTGTAGATGTTGACTTAATAAGAGAACTGAAAGCTTTTGAGATGTATCTTTTTATGAGAATTTTGAAGATACCATGGACCGATCATATTACGAACGAAATGGTGTTACACAGAATGGGAAGAGACAGAGAACTTTGACCACCAATAAAAGGCAAAAGACAGCATATTTGGGACACATACTTAGTAATGATAAGTACGAGTTGTTGCAGCTTATTATAAAGGGTAAAATTAAAGGAAAAAGGGGTCCTGGTAGACGACAAATATTCCGGCTAAAAAACATTCGCGACTGGACCGGGTTAAACACACAGACGCTCTTAAGAAAAGCAGAAGATAGAGACGAATTTACAATGGTTATAGCCAAACTTCATTAGTAGAGACGGCAATAAAAGAAGAAGATATCGTAATGATAATAGACGACGTTAATGATAAAATTTGTAGAACCAATATCACAATATAAAATTGGTCCTTTCAGTTTGGGTAAAGGAAATGAACGGACTTATCGATTAATTGAGGTCTGCGCCCAAAGAAAATTATCTGTAATGAAGACCAACTTCCAACACTAACCGCAAAGACTCACTACACTTGGAAATCCTCAGGGAACAGGACGAGGAATCAGATATTATACATTTTTCTTTATATTAAATGTGAATTATTTATATTATATTTTAAGACTAGTTTTGTGTTTAATAGTTAAGGATAAATTACCTTAACCCTTATCTAGTCGCGTGACAAAAAAATACATAATTAGTCGCATGGGGTCAATTTGGCCCATTTGTGTTAAGAGCAATAGAAATTAAATTATTTGAATGTGAAACATTTTACTGATAAATTATATGCTAGTCTAAAAGATAATAGGTAGTACGTGAAAATATTAAAAAAATATATTACATAATTTAATCGCTATCAATACAGTCGATGCATAAAATCTATATAGGCTTTAAAAATAAAAGTATTGCATTCGCTACATTTAACTGGTTGTTTATTATTATTTTTCCTTTAGCACTTTGCCACATCTCCTACGGGATTGTCCAGATACATAAGGTTGGAGCACTATTTGTTCAGATATATTTTGCTGCTGTTGAATACGCTTTTGTAAATTTTTTGGGTATTTTGAAATAAACTGTTAGTTACCTGAACATTTTTTACGAGTTTTTGTGACAATTGCCTCAATAATGTTCTTTGAGTTGGTCTTGTATTGTTTGTATTAGATTTATATATAACTAAAGCATTATTGGCAACCACATTTAAGAAGTGGAAGAAAACAGCCAAAGTCCATCTTTTTGTTCGTCTTTCTACATTATAGTTAGCACAAAGTTAATCACAAACATCTTCTCTTGCTTTTGTACAATTGTAAAATGTTATTAATTCTAGCTTAAAAAGATCGTTTGTGGTTCGATCTATTTTATCATAGTGATGCATGCTTAAAACTAAAATGACACTTTTCAAAATTTTAAGCACATACGAGACCATAGTTATTTCTTCCGTACAACCAAAAATGCTACTCCTAGCTTGTCTTTTTTTATGTGGCATGAAGTTTTTGGAAGTCTACTTTTTATTTTTTCTAAGCGTACCTACCATTGTCAACTTATAATCGGTAAGCAGGGTACTTACTAAAGGTACACTAGTATAGTTCATCCCAAACCCTTCTTTCAGTGCGTCACAGTTTATCGAATTCTCTCTAACGCATTAAGCTAGAAGTGACAGAAAAAAACGTGAGTCTGTGAATATTATACATAGAATTTAGAAAATTATATTTCGTTCACGGGTATTTGCATATTAAAGCGAATTCTACTTACGAATATATAATTAGTCGGAGTTTAGAATACGCTAAATAGATATCCAATCAATGATACGCATAAATATAATTTGACGCAGATGGTCTCGATAGTGACAGTACTTTGACAATGTCAACTGATAAAATGATAATTGTCATTCCAGGATAGTATTTTTAGACATTTTACAGTGAAAATTTAATTTTGTATTTATTGTCATAAAAATATTTTAAATAAGTATGCCGAGATATACCGAGAATGAACAAAGACTAATATTAAAATTATTAAATTGTTTTCAATTAAAATAAGAGGCTGGGACAACTTTATTACCAGTTTCGGCCGTTCGTGAAGTAAGTTTTAAATTCTAAAAAATATTCACATTAGTAGTTTAAATACTATACATTTTAGCCATAGTGTTTGTAATAAATAATAATAAATACATAAATAAATCTTAGCTAATTAAGCACTTTCCTTGGAGTGTATAGAATAGGAATTATGACAAACTGCCGTTCCAATATAATGCACAATAAAAATTTTTATACAGGACGGTACCTCTAATATGTAAATTAAAAAAAATTGAGTTCTTAAAGTTTTTACTCCACATTTTCAAAAAATAATCTTTTCACATTTAGCCGATTACGATCCTTCAACTGTCAGATTTAACTAAAATGCCATGCAATAATTCTCGACATTCTTAAAATCCTATATGACGTCAAAATTAGTGACGCACTGAAAGAAGGGTTTGGGACAGACTGTATAGCAGTTGTCAGTTGTAACGTTACGATTTAAATACTTAATTAGTTCAACTAATCACTTCACAATAACTGACGGTAAGTTACTAATTCTATATGGACCTTCTGGATAAGTTCCTGTATATATCTCAAATGTTTGTAAATAGAAAGTTCTAGCATCAACCATCGCAAATACTTTAATACCATATTTGCTAGGTTTGTTTGATAAGTACTGCCTGAAAGCGCAACGTCCTTGAAATGGGATAAGCTGTTCGTCGATTGTTACATAGGCGCCAGTGGTATATGAAAAAAAAATAAAACTTTCTGACAAAATGTTTACAAACTCTCTGACAGCAGCAAGTTTATCCATTTCTAATAATATCTAGCATCTAATAAAAAATCAGAACCTTTGGGACGACATGGTGAGAAAACATTGCACAACATGTACCATTTTTTGCTCAAAGTTCTTTAAAATTTGTATAAGCGGATTTTAGTATCCCACTGATAATTAAAAGCCCTATAAATGCATGCAACTCTTCAATCGTTACATCCGTTGCCTCTCTTTCTCTCTCTCTTTCTCTCTCTTGAAAAATTGTTACGTATACGTGCAATATACTTATTTGTGTACATGAGAAGCAGTTCAAATATACGGTCACCAAAAAATAAAGAAAACGTCTCCAAAGGTGTTGATGCAGATATTGGTTTTCAGTTATGCAGTTCCTCTCTCGGTATTAGTAAAACAGTAACTATGTTGCGTTTTCTTTTTTCTTATTTTCAAAGGTGCACACGTTTTTCACCATTTTAGATTTTTGTCCTTTGTGTAAAAATAATGAATTGATTGTTCTTTAATTTCTGCCACTCGATCTTCCTCATCCTGTTCATTCTCTTCTTGTTTCGAGTAAGAATTACTTTATCTTCGTCGTTCCACAAATTATCGGCAATTTGGCGTAATTCGTTTTCAGTTAGTATTCTGCCAGCCATCCTTAAAATAATTATCATTTTTATAAACCAATATTTATGGGCGTACGCAGCAATATACCCCTTGATAAAAATTCTGCGACCGCCACTATTTATTTTATCATTATTAATATTTATACAATGATGTTAGTGTAAATAAACAGACTTTAGAAACATTTTAGATCAACTTACTTTACTTTACTAAGTACTTTACGTAAGACATTGTCTTGTTAGGAAGGTAGAGGGAAGGAGGTGGTCACATCTTTGCGCGGTTAATAGTTAGAACGACGGTAACGTACCGTGCGGTCACAATGACCCCACGCGACTAATTATTAAGGGTTAATATACTGGGTTATAAACGCAAAAACTTTTGCAGATGCAGATCGTGGAAGCTACCAGTAAATTTTGGTATCTTTTGGCCAAATACCACAAGCTTTTTCTACTCCTTAGTTACTGATTAGTTAACTAAGCAGACTTCTTGACCTCCTATGCTAACTGAGACTCAACTGGTAACATTGATTTGTTGAGACGTTGATGTTGAAACTTTTTGAAGTGACTTTAAATAGGCCATATTAAATACAACTAATAAAAATATCAATCTGCAAGAAGCAGTAGTCTAAAACCATAGATTAGTAACCAAATGTGGAAAATTATAAAGCAAAGGAAACAACTTAAAGTTGGCAGTTTATAATTGAAATGATTAAAAAACAATATCTAGAGAAATTTGACGAAGTTGTGAAAAAATAAAAATGAACATGTTTTCAAAATCTGTTAAAAAGTAGAAATTCACGAACATCGAAATGAAACAAGAGATTTCTTTCAAGAATTGAAGCTGTTTGCTCAGGAATTTAAAGTCAGAAACAATACTATAGAATATGAAACTGGTAATTTGATAAACAATATAAAGGCGGTTCTGGAGACTTATAAGGAATACAACACAGAACTATAGAAAGAGTTAACGTCTAACATTAATCATATTACTGTACTAGAAGTCATCCATATAAACCTATATTTAGATATTCTTAGGTCTGAAGTTCATAAAGCCATAGAATACCTTAAAATCAATAGATTGCCTGGTTGCGATGATATCACAGACAAACTTATACAGAACAAGGGTGAACCTTGGTTCCAGGTGAATCTATTAATATGAACACTGTGCAATCAGATCTGAAGAATCGGCATGTGGCTGATTAATGTGAAACTGTGAAATCAGATATGGAGAATCGGCAAACGGCAGAGTAATTGGTGTACTGCTCTGTTTACTCAAATTCATAAGAAAAGTACAACTATAAAATGTAGTAATTTCCAAACAATTTCACTAATTCTACACCAAAGTGAAAGATATGGCGAATCGGCAAATGGCAGAGCGATTGGTGTACTGCGCTATTTACTCAAATTCATAAAAAAGGTACAACTACAAAATGTAGTATTTTCCGAACCATTTCACCAATTCCACACTCAAGTAAAATTCTATTGAGATTCATCAAATATTGCATACATGTATACCTAGACAGTAAAGCAGGTTTGGTTAAGGGTAAGTGTAAAAGGAAGCAAATTCTAAATAAGACGCAGCTCATTGAAAGAGCTCAATAAATTCAAATTATAAACTGGAAAATTTTGTGACAAATTGAATGTGAGATGAAAATTTCTTATAATCAGTCAACACTCTGTTGAAGAGCCAATACAAAAATAATTAAACCAAAATAAAAATTTGAAACAGAATCATCATTATTTAGAGCTGTTATCAATAAAGTCACTATAGCAAATTGGGTAGACAACATGATATCCAACGATCAATAATGAAAGTCTCTTTAACTTATATGGAGAATATACACTCACTGGCACGAAAAACGGAGAACTTGCACTTTAAAAATAAAAACTTATTTTAATTCTCTTTAAACTTTTATTATGATAATAACGTAAACATAAACGAAATAAACTGTTGTGAGTAACTTCTAATAGAAATTTAACTTTTAAATAAAGAACTATTTTAGTAGATAATAATTTAAAAAGAAAAAAACGTAAGTAAATTTTGTAGCATAATAACGCTGAATTTAAAACTTAAATTTTGTGTCCGGACAAACTGATTTTAATAATGTAAGTATCCTCCACGTGCTCGAATTATTGCGTGAATTCCCTTTGGTATGCCTAAAATCAAATGAGAAATGTTCCGTTAACGAATAAGTTTCCATTCGTCTAAAAGGGCTTCTTGTAACTGATTTAAGGTTAAAGCGGCAGCAACACGAATTCGTATCCTTTGCCCAAGCATGTCCCAAATACGTTTGATTGGGGGTGCGTCTGGACTAAATGCTGGCCAATTTATTACAGGAATGTTTACTTCATTTATGATCTGTTAACTGATTTTCGCACTGTGAGGCTTGGCGTTATCATGCATCAGAACAAAGTCATTTTCAACAAAACTAGCATAAGGCACAAGAAAATCTTGGAGAATTTCATTAATGTACCTGGCAGCTCTTATGAAGCCTCTCAGAATGATGTACAATTATGTACGTGGCTCTTGAGAAATTCCAGCCCACATCATAATTGAGCCCCCTTGATTGCCTGCGCTACGACTAAAGGTACATTCTACAAAACGGTGTCTTCGCCGTACTCTCTATCGGCCATCTGGAGACCGCAAGGTCTTATGGGTGAATAAAACGTGCCTCCAATTATTTGCAGTAAAACGAGCATGGTTTCTGGCACACTGATACCGCGAAACCCGATGGCGCCTGAAAAGTTGTAGGCCTGTTGCAGGTCTGCGACTGCTTAAATTTTCTTCTCCAAGCCTTCGTCTAATTTTTTGTTTACTTACGTTAGTATCCCGGACGTACTGAAGTTGATTTCGGATTTGTACAGCCGTGGCACGACAATCTCGTAGACTATGTAAAATAATGAAGCAATCATCACGGGCACTAGTTTTTCGTTAGGGAACGACTCCAGGTCATCCAGTGTAAGCTCCGGTTGCCAAGAAACGTGTAAAATACGGTGAACAGTACTATTGGATATTAGATACTTTTGAGCAACATATCGCTCAATAGCAGCTGCTGTTTCGGGATTTACAACCATAATTCTTGAGATTAAATCAACGCAATTCAACTTCAAATTGTGTTTGATACTTGATTCGACTTGCTAGTTTACTCACATCAACAAGAACAAGAGAATAACAATAGAATACCAACAGCTAACTTTTCACTTTTAAAAGTGATTGGAATAGTGTATTCTTTATTTCTGATTTTTTATGTATTTTTTTCCTGAATAAGCATTTAAGTTTTATTAAAAATTACTTAAAACAGTTTGTTTCGTTTGTGTTTTTATTATTATAGTAATAAAAGTTTAAAGATAGTTCAAATTTTAAGTTTTTATTTTAAAAATGCAAGTGCTCCGTTTATCATGCCGGTGAGTGTATATTAAGAAAAGCACTTGAATAATGGAATGAGTCTATTTATATCACTAACAAAAAGATCTTGAACCTTAGAAATGCAGACGACGCAAATCTAATAACTATTTTTTATAGCGAGTAAAAAACAAAAAGCAATAAATGTGATCTTAAGATTAATAAATAACAAACTCACTGCAAACAACTAAAACCTTGGAGTTTCAAATTTTTAACAAGTTAAAATATTAACGATTATACATTAGTAATTTGGTTCTTGTGAAACCAAAATACGTGGGAGAATAATAGATCAGGTAGCAAAAACGATATGAGTCGATTATCAAAACTATGGAAAGATATTTGGACGCTATTTGTCGATGAACTCCAAAATGAGATTAGTAGGTACGTGCCTTAGCGTTTCCTATATTTATTTACGGATTCAAAACATGGATAATAAAATTGCACGATAGGAAAAAAACCATGGGAGGCTTAAGCATATTATTTGGATCGACTACAATCATCTCTGGTCCTTCCCCATAGCTCACACTACATAAGCAGTGCATATCTGGGTATATTTGTTAGCACAGTTCACCCATAGGTTCATTGCGGTAATCGTTGTTTTATGAAAATATATCTGTCATTCATTGTAATAGTGTTGTAACTCTCTATTTTGTTATTTACTCTTTATTGTATCATTCAACCACATTTAGTTTAATATTTCAATATAAAAGCGAATTATCTCCAATAACTTACTCCTTCAACATATAGATGGAGTTATCAGTTTTGATCGAGAGCTTAAACTATAAATATGTCATTATAAAAGTGAAGTAAGTCACAAGTCGCAATAATAATAAAGTAAGTCCCAAGTTACTTCACTTTTATTATGGCAAAATTGTAAGACGTTATGTTGCATATTATATCATTTCGTTGATTTATTTATGTTAACTGTTTTGCTGTTTCAAATCGAGTTATAATAGTATATTTTGATGGATACAGATGATTTTGGTGATTTTGATTCCGAACATAACCGTTTAACTGAATAAAATCAATTAATTCCGGTAAGTTTTCATTGTTGTTCATTAAGTTGTTTTAAAACCTTAAAATATATTAATAAGTATATGAAACTATTTTGTTTATTTTTTTAAGTTTTATAGCTAATTATACTTGCTTAACTTTTTAAATGTGTTGTCTCCCTGTTTTAGGTACATATTCAAGTTATGACGAAAATATAAATGATCATAATGACTAGCAAAATCTTTGAGTAGACCCTAAACCAGCTTAAACTAAAAAAAGATCACTCAATAAAGAAAATTGGGCAGTCAACAAAAAAAATGTTAAACAATAGCGGTAAAGCATATTTAACCAAAAGGGTTATAATAAAGAATGAGAAAATAATTGAAAATATTAATTAAAAAAATGTTTAACGCTATTTACAGAGGATGAAAGATAAGAATATTTTACTCTCTTTGGAATTTAAAAAAATTATGATCTTTAAATTAGTATCTGTATGCATTGGTTCAAATATCAACAGTCAAAAGAAAACGTTCACTAAATAGTTCACGAGTTGGAAATTTTTTTGTTTTTTTTTATGTGCCTATGCCTTTTCTTCCTGCAACAATTACTGTGTATTAATTTTTTTCCAATGTTGTTTGGTACCTACGCTGCCTGTATTTGTCAGTGTTTGTAATATTTATGTTTTATAGTTCTGTTTGATATCTTGTTATCTCAATTTATTTTATATCTAGTTGTTCTGTTTTTTATTCCTATTTATTCTTTTGTTTCTATGAATTTTGCATCTATATTTTATCTGTGCTAGGAGTTTGTCAAATCCGCAAACTTGCTCTCCTTTGGCGCTTCATATCTTGTATGCTTGTATGCCTTTTATTCTATGAAAACATGATAAATTTGGTTGGCTGTTGCTACACTATAACCCATTTCGATATGTGCATCAAAGGAAAGAAGTGGAGCTTATAATAATTTTTCTACTGACAAAATTAATTAGTAATTCTCCATTTCCATTGGTGTTTTGATGAAGTGAATGTTTTCAATGATATCTAAAAAAGATCTTTACCTTTTTGCGCATTTATATCTCCTAGCACGATGTTGATATTATTTCTCGGTCACTCGGTCGTATATTAAGATTAATTAAATCGGTAGATAGGACATCGACAAGTGCATAGCCTGTACGTTTTACCTTAATTCCCACTCCTTTGTCCTGACAATGAAAATAAGCAGACAGATTATGCCCCTCCTGCACTGTCCGCCGGCAATAAGTAGTTCTCTGATTTAAATTGTTTACGTTAAATTGTGTTATTTTGTGGATTGAGTTAGTAATTATATTTCATAAGATGCCACGGTGTATGATTAAGAACTGTATTTATTATTCAACTGCAAATTGTGTGAAAGACAAAAAGTCAGTTAATCTATTTAGGTAAGTTTAAAATATTCTGTTATTCATTCGTAGCCATATTTGTATCGAAGGGAACTGTTCGGAGCTGTACTTCAGAACCGGCCTTTAATATTTAAAAACTGCAATTTGTTTTGAGATCAACGTACTGTTCTTTAATTACGGGCAAACTACAATTAAAGTAAAGGATATATACATGTGATTGAAGAAAAATGCTTGATTCAGTATTGTATGAGTATAAGCTGAGTATCCAGTATAAGCTGACAATAATAATACTACCGTTAATAATCATTGAAATCAAATCAGGTTCGTATTATTATTATCGCTGTCTTTTCCGCTATATAGTATTTTATGCGGTTTTTTGTCTTTTATTCCGTGTCCTAGCTATTTAGTTTGTTGTATTGCTGCTAGTTTTATTTTGTATTTTCGGCTCGTAGAGTAGCCTGTGTTCCTGGTTTATCTAAAGTCAGCACATTCTATGTACCGGATGAGTAGTCCATGTTGTTGATTAAGTCATCGTTGATAAAACTAATATATCCGAGACATTGCCCAACCTCGAACCTTGAGAACCGAAAATTTTTGTCAGAGTTTATTCTCTTTATGGTTCCAGTTTTTGACACCAGAAACTCGAATTTCACCCCCTCTCATATGCTACATAACGCACACCCATTATACGCCATGCACCCAGTTGTTTTGCGGTCCTTTTTTTTCCAAAACTCCCGACTCTTTCGTCGGAAACAGTAGACATTACTTGGAATTTTATTACAGTATAAGCATATGTAACCCATATTGGCTTTAAACTCCTTTACCAACCTCCAACTACCAGATGATAATGGTAACCATCTGAAAATATTCAAATTCGAACTGCGCATTCACCAATTTTATAATGTACCATTTGAATGTATGAAAATTTTAATGATCAGAAGTCTGTAAGGTAAACAACGATATACCATATAAAACAACAATATAGCAATATATTATTTTCTAAACCTGCTAAATATTTATGTTATTCTTAATCGGAAAAGTTTGAAGTAGCCACCAAAAGTAACTACAGAAAATAAAGTCAAATTCAAATTTTGCGAATCCGCCAGTTTTTGGAATAGCATTGTACCAGTTTAAATTATTATAAATTATACACACTGTTAATGATGATGGAAAAATTTATACAATAAATTTTTGGTAAATTTTGTAAAAATAATTTTTAATAATTATTTTTAATTTTTACTACATTATGACCTTTTTAAAGAAATAATCAAACAAACAAACTTAAAAGGTGTAAATTTAATACTATTAAAAACTTCTAAAATCTTTATTAAACTATTAAAAACTATTAAAAATATTATTCTATTTAGAATATTAAATAAATATTCTTATTAGAGTAGTTCTAAAGGTTCCAAAGATTAGTCGTAGAGATGTGGTTTAAATAACATCCAGTTTTTTTGGTTAATTTTTATTTGCTGTTTCAAAACAGATGCATATGTAGTCGAGTTTGCTTCTTACTAATGTCTGATATAAATTCAGAAGAATTTTAGTATCTGAACCCCGTCCATGATTGAATAAAACTCTTAGTAAGTTTATTCTTTGTTGACAAGATCTGTGAAGTTCATGTGAGTTGTGAGTAAATATTACACCCAAAAATTTGATTTCGCGGACTTGTTTTAGAGAATGACCATTTAGATACAAGTTTAAGTTGTATTCTGCTCTTCTTTTGTCAAACATCATTACTTTAGTCTTCTCAGTTAAAAAAGGTAAACCAGTCTCTACAGACCACATTTCTAAGCTGTTTAAAATTCTCTGTAAAATTTGCGTAGTTAATTCTATATTTTTACTTTTAACATACATTATTAGATCATCAGCAAAAAGATTAGCTTTTACGGGAAGCTTTATGTAGTTTGTTATATTATTTATTGCGATTAAGAATAATAGTGGACTTAAGGCCGATCCTTGAGAAATTCCATTATAGAGTGATTTCGATGTTGACATCAATCCATTCGTTTTTACTTGTACGGACCTGTTTTGAAAAAAGTTTTTGGTGAAAGCGAGAAAGTTACCATCTATTTTCCAGTTTTTCATAATTTTGAGGATATAATGCGTCCAACGTGTCGAAAGCTTTTTTGATGTCGAAAAATATTGCGATTACTTTTTGTTAATTTGTAAATGCTTTATGAATTTTGGATTCTAGTGCAACAATGTTATCAGTTGTCGATCTGTTTGAACGGTATCCACTTTATATTGGAATTAAAATTTTTTTCGTTTCCATGTGTGCCATTTCAGTCTTTTACTCAATATTATCTCCATTGCTTTGCAAATGTTACTGGTGAGAGATATTGGACGGTAGGAGGATGGTAAATTTTTTTCTCTCATTAATTTTTAAAAAAGGATTTAATTGTTTGACGCCATATTGAAGAAAACGTTTATTTGTGTAAGTATTGTTAAGATGTCAACAAAAATTTTCTTCACTGTTTCAGGTAGTTTCTCCATAAATGTTGTTGGAATATTATCAGGTCCTGAAGAAGTTTTTTTAGCATTGCCTAGGCTTTTGTTTAACTTGTCTAGTGTAATGGGTATATTGAGAGGGCATAAAATATCTTCCATTGTGATTTGTAACAATTCGATTTTTTCTTTGTATTTTAGGAATGTAGAGTTGTATTGATCATTACTCGAATATAGTTGATAGTGATCAGCTAAAATTTCTACAATTTCTAGTTTATCTCAAGCAATTAAGTTATCTGTAGCAATGGTGTCGATATGATTAATTTTGGTTAAGCCTTTTATTTTCCTTATTTTCAGCCAAATATCACTTATTGGTGTAAATGAATTTAATGATAAGACATAATTGGCCCAGTTTTCTTTTTTAGATTTTTTTATTAGAAATCTGGATCTGGCTCCTAACGCTCTAACTCTCTTCGGAATTGTGTTTTTTAAATATATTAAAGGAGTGTTTTGATTGTTTCAAAGAAGTTTCTATTTCGATATAGAGGTGTTTTTGTGGTAGCTTTTAGTTTTTTCAACCGCTTCTCTGGCTGAATATATTAGGATATTATTAAAATTTGTTATTGTGATGTTTATATCTTCTAATATTTTGAAGTCTTTTGTTCGTTCAGTTATTAAACTAGTATACTTTTCCCAGTCCTCTGATTTTAATTTTCATGTTTTATATGGTTTTGTATTAATGTTTGTGTCTTTAATGTGAGGAATCAAAATTGGTAGATGGTCGCTGTCAAATAAGTGTGAACGTGTATTCCACTCAAGTAGGGGTGCTAAAGTTAAACTTCTGAGGGATAAATCGATGGTTGAAAACGTGCCATTGTATGAGTTGAAACGGGTAGGCATTCCTGTGTTTAATAGCACCAGTTTGAGGTTGTTAATTATTTCTAATAGAGCTTTGCCGTTTTGTCAATTTTCGCAGATCCCTAAGATTCGTTATGACAATTTGTGTCAGCAAGAAATTATTTAGGAGATGGAATTCGTTCTATCAATGTTTGTAGTTCTAGGAGTATGGATTCTTCCGGGTGTGGTTAATATACACTGCAAATCTTAATTTTGAAATGATGAACTATTGAGACTGCAATAGCTTTCAGATTTGTATCTAACGGAATTTCTTTGGAGTCGACCGTAGATTTCACAAAGATGCCAACACCACCGCTAGCTATTTGCTGCACCGGTCTATTTTTGATGTATGTTGTATAGTTTTTTAATTTAACATTATTATTAGAAAGTCGTGTTTCTTGTAAACATATTACTAAAGGTGAGAATTCATTGATTAATATTTTTAAGTTTTCGATATAGCTGTAAAAGCCATTCAAATTCCACTGAACCATGAATTTGGTTATTGGATAAAGTTGCCGTTGCTTTCTTCCTCAATAATAGAAGAGTTGTCTGTTCCATGTATCTTTTTTAAAATCCTTGAAATGTTGTTTTTAAGACGTCGGTCGTTTGTGTTTGTGTGTCCCATTTGCAGTTTAGCGCTAAGTCCTTTTAGGTCATTTGTATAATCCTTTGCTACGTTTTTAGGAAACTTTGAACCTATAGCATTTGCAATATAGACGCATAGTTCTGTGTATTTTAGTGTTTAAAAAGTAGTAGCTGACGATAAGATGGCTTTTATAGTTTTCATTAAGGTTTCGACGTTCAAAGCTTTTTTATCCTTTTAGGTGCAGATTTCTTCGGAACAGGAATTATTATTTTTTGATTTTTTGATTCTATTATTTTAGGAGATGTTGACATTTGTCTTTTTATAGAAGTATGTGATATTATGTTGGTATTATTATATAGTGATTCGGGAAGTTTTTGTGAGTTGGAGGAGGTATTTGGTAGGTGGTCTGGTTGAAGAAGTAGCAGGAGTACTGGATTGATGAGGAGTTTCTAAGGGGTGTAAGGGATGTTTTATTTATTGGGTAATGTTCTGTTTCAGAAATATTAACGTTTATAGATTGAGATAGCTGATCAATATTTTTGTATATTAATTGGTTCGATAGTGCAGTTCTCCTCTTTGTGTCCTGTATTATTACATTTAAAGCAATTTAGGCCATCTAAGGAAAGATAAATTCTGTAGGAAGTATTGTCATGAGTTATTATAAGTGAATTTGGGATATGATTATTAGTTTTTGGAGCAACAAATACTTGATAATGATAAGCTTAATATATATGCACTTAATGAAATATTGTTTATACAAGTTTAGCGATTATATGCACCCGCAAAAGTACACGTATATAGTTACACTGCACTTTGTTATTGTCTGGAACAAGTATAAATCGCAAAACAAATTCAAAAACTATTATAAACACTGTAAATTACGAGAACGGCAAAAATGATGTTTACTCGTTTAGGCACACCGCTAAAATCTCTTTTATGGTTTTAATCTTATGGAAATATATTATTTAGTTTTGTCAACTCCGCCATCATTTTCAATATTTATTGTTGTGTTATTTTTCTGCTGTTTTCATTCCTGGAATGTTTTATTCCCAGATTTTTAAATAAATCTCTAATTATAAACACATTAACTCATATTTTTCAAACCTTAAAATTGTTTAGGAGATATATTCTAAAATAAATTAGTAAAAATATTCGAATTAATCTTAAAAATCCAAATATACAATGGAGGACGTAAAAAATAAAGGAATATTTGTATGTCTTGGCATGCCCCAGTTATTAATAATAAATAAACATTAGTAAAATTGTAAAATTTAAATTTAAGGTAGTGTAAAATTATATACCAACATAATAAATGAAGAAGTCGCTCAATATCTCTAAAACAAAGAATGGTGAAGCAGTGAATTTAAATAGTATTCTTGCAGAAGTGTAAAAACCGTTAGGCAAGGAAGTACGAGTTGATTAAAATGCTTGTTTAATATAATATTATGAAATTTAAACAAAGTTCAGATAATTGCAAAAGTAATATCTTAGTATCTGTGTACAAAAACAGAGGAGATATTAAACAATGCACGAATTGCAGGGCCACAAAAGTGCTTTAGACCAGGACCCGAAGCCTTTGAAAATGGTCAAAAGTGAAAAAAAAACAATATTAACAGGATAGAACCCACTGTAAAAGGAAGAAAATATAACAAAAATTAAAGAAAAAGTAATTTACAAGCGATATGAGGTATAGAAGTAGAAATGGGTTTTTAACGACGAAAAACGTTTTATCACGATTTCAAAAATCAAATGACTTTGGTGAAAATTTACTTTTTCAAACATACTATAATTTTTTTATTATAAAATATTTATTTTTTCCGCTTACTTTGAATTAATATTGACTATTTCACTAGACTATTTTTAACTGATAAAACGGCATAGCAAAACCACGTTTTCTACTGACAAAACTCCTTCCTGCCCGTGATTTCTCAGCGACAAAATTATGACAGATCCGTCACGAAGGTGTCTGGTAATTCTATTTTTGTTAGTTTGACAAACGTCAATGAGGCGTTATCAACTTTGAACAGATATAATGAATCAATACGAAAAATCAAGATTTGGATTCCAGTCAGGTGAAGAAATAAAAAAATTGGTTTAGAAAAATGTCCAATTGAACACGCAGAGGTCCAGAAGCTTTATTCTGCCCCAATTTTTAAGGAGTTCCTACGGGTGAGAAATTTTACGCTTGAAAGATGTACTACCATAACGGAACTAGCAAAAATTCTCGAGGATTATGCCTTTAACTGCAAGATTCACTTTTTCCAGAAGAAATTTGATGTTATGGGAGAATTTACGGGCCAAATTGAATACAACAGCATTTTTTACAAAACAAATCAAGGCGGTTCGAAAAGTTTGGCAAGCAGCAAATGGCTGGTAAGAAATTCATCAAACGAAAATTTATGATCAGTTAGATTATTTTTTAAATTAATGGATGAAAAAAAGGGGACCAAAGAGTTTGTCAGACAGACTCTTTCTTACCGTTTAACCCAACTAAAAGGATGGATCTTGGTTCAAAAACTGTCCACTTGGAATCAACACCGTATTGTAAGTGAACAAAAATGTCAGCTGAAAAAATTTTAATAGACACAAAATAACATAAAATAACAAACCATTTTCATCAATCTTCAGCTATGTCAGCCTTGTTCAAGCAAGGTGTTTCTGAACAGGAGTTAATTAAATTACCGGGCCACTCAAATACAAGCTCTCTAAAACCATATATGCAGCTGGATTCCAGTCACGACAATCGAAAATCTCAGGACAACAAATACAGCTGGACCTTCGAGTTCCCAAATGCTAGAGGTCAATAATACACAAAATCATGCTTTGGTAGAAAAGAATGGGCAAACTACTATAGCTTGTAGTAATTGTACATTTAATATTGTCAACAAATAAATAAAGATTATGTTTCGTTGATATGGTGCATTAATCGGCTCGTGAAATAGTCTTGTCGATTATCATTCGAGAGAAACTTATTTACCGGAAAAACATAGTTCAAACAATTTGGATCACCAGCAATCCAGGATAATTTGAACTACATAAGTTTTCCGAATCATTAATTAATAATTCTTGTACAGGCACGTAAGTAGTATTTTGGTTATTTAATAATTTATTTTAACTCAATAGATTATCTTATACCAATTTGTAGGTTTTTACTTTGTCTGCTTCATCAATTTTATTCATATTAATAATCACAAACATATATATTGGCATAATTACTGTAACTGTTATCTTTATAAGACAGCACCCCAATATGGGCTTTTGTAATTTCAGCATTTAATTTACCTGGTACCGTTAGATCTGAAGATGCTTAGCAAAGTGTAGTAAGCGAAACCGTTCGTTTTGGTGGTAGAATTAAATTGATTGTGAGTAAGTCTCATTTTATTTCTTTTTACCTATTTGAAATGGACTCACCCAGGCAACATATTCATTATTAACATCTTCAGAACCAACCTCTTCTTCAACATTAACCTGCTCTAATGCCGTAAGCAACTTTAAGTTCCCATCTAAAGAACGAGCAATTGTTTTGTCATCAGTACCGGATATAAAAATACACTAATACATAACAGCAATAGGAACTTTAGTACAACCAAAAAATATCATCTTCGCATCCAGAATCTCAAATAACAGAGTATGCATTTATTTCAGTAACACAACAATCTTAGAAAAATTACTACATAATCACAAATCCGTTTCAATACAAGGAAACGACATAGAAATTAAAAGACTAATTACTCCTGCCAGCCGACTAGTGATATCAAATGTCTTCCCCAGTATTCCAAACACTATTATCGAAGAAGAGCTCAAAAAATTGGAGCTTATTGCAGTGTCTAAAATAACATTTTGTAACGTTATAAACGTCACATCTTTATTAATTTATTATTTTAATAATTATTTCATTTTAATTTCTTTATTAATTTATTAATTTCTTTATCTTCAGTTTAATTTTTACTATTTTTCACAAAATAGTTGGCGCCCTCTGTTTTTCTCTTCTTCCTCTGTCTTTATTTTCTCTCTCTTTCTGTCCCATAGAATAAATATTCGCCCTCTCACTTTCGTTCGGCAGACTATTCTGTTCCGTGTTGACTGACAAGCTAGTTTCATGATATCTATAGCAACATTCTATGACATCTGTGCTAACTTCATTCAGTCTCCCACTTTTTGTCAAAACAACTTTTCTGTAGTGGGATTATTTTTTGCCTCTTTTTGAAATTTATAAAAGAAGGCAAAAATTATTATAAGACTCATTTTTATGGTCTACAAATTCTCTTGGGGTAAGTACTTTCATTGTGATATTTATTCTATAATTCTCACCACATTTCCAATATTTGTAACCTTACTTTCTTTCGAAAGCACATTTTTTTTTTTCTGATATATGCATTAGGACTCTTTAACAGAATTTAACTAAGTAGTAACATTCATATTTCATTTTATCCTTGCCATACGCTATTTGTTTAAGTGTAATTTTGTAAGATGGCAAGGAAGTTAAACCTTTCTTTTTGATGTGTTTCTAATGCAAGTTGTTCCTTATCTTTTAGTTTATTGGACATATCAAAATTTTATTGGTTTACTGGACAGTTTACTGGACATTTTATTGGTTTACTAGACAATTTATTGGTTTACTTTACAGTTTATTGGTTTATTGGATTTATTGGCTTTATATCAACCACCTTATTTGGAGTTCAACAATTGGTCAGGACATACAGCCACGTGTGACTGCAGCTCTCCAGAAGCCACAAATTCTAATTGGAGGACCCAACAGCTAGAACACACAAGCAGCCCATCGAAGCAATAAGTAACACTTATTAACTGTTAAGCTTTGGCAGGGTTAATTATTGTTTTTTTATTCATTTAAATAAATATGTTTGGTTAAAATTTGTCTTATTTGCTATCAACTGAGAACTCAGGTTCAATCCCTAGTTTAAGATAAGACGAACTCACCCTTGAGATACTGAGCTAGGCAAGGTATAGACGATCAGCTCCCATGGTTGATTGAGGTATTATTTTCACAATAGTACTTCAATTCTCTTTGGTAGTCTCATCGTTACAATTTTTAAAAGTTGGCATGCCTGAATCTGAATACAATCATATGATATGGGTGCAATAATAACATGGGATGTAATAATAACAATAATATGGGTGCCTTCTTATATCGGCATCCAAGGAAATGAGATGGCTGACAGTGCTGCAAAAGAAGCATATACATCCAACTTACCCGTCTACAACATACAGCTCCAAGAAGATTTAAAATCAAAATTCAAAAGGAATATCCAAGACAAGTGGCAGGAACTTTGAATTACCAAAAACACAAACCTCAGAGAAATACAACCTAATGTTTACAGCTATTTATGCCTAGCATCTCTGAACAGAAAAGAAAAGATAGCAGTACGAAGATTGAGAATGGGAGACACACGTTTGACACACGGTCATCTTATGTCCTCTACAGATTAACAGTTATGCTCTCACTGCAATGATATTCCTATTACCGTCAAGCACATCCTCACAGAATGTCAACACTACCAAGCCATTCGTATTTCCACCAATATAACCCACAGTCTAGAAGAACTTCTTAACCTGTCAAGCAGACTAAAGAGCCTAATAGACTTTTTAAAGACTTCTCAATTATTTAACGAAATATAATTTACATAATATTTTTATTCTTCACTATTGTAAACTCTGTATTATAACTTTGTAGGTGCGATTGTAAACCTTTGCTTCCGTGTGAATGACCTAAGATGTCGAGATACGTTAATTCGAAATAAAAAAAAATCCATAAAAGCAAGCTCTTCTCGGTTACCCTATACTTAACATGAAATATATAATCAATTATTTAAAATTAAATTTTTAATGGTTAAGGAACTAATCTAGTAATAAAATTTGTAATCCAAATTTTTCAAATTTGAAATTTGTTACCATTATGAAACAACGAGCCGACACTGCTCACGAAATGAATTTAATTATTGGATTTCATTACTTTACCCCTTTTCTTAGGCTAGAATAATTAAATACACACAACAGATATGAATATGCATGTACACAGGTATCCATTGTCAACTAACAACAATAAGAGGGTATACCGCTAGAAACGGGAAATTCAAAATTGAATTTCTATAGTAAATCTTAAAATAAAGCCACTAATTATTAAGATAATAAAACGTCAAGTAGGATAGGTGGGTGAATATAGTTATCATTTGGATATTTTAAGAGTGCCAATCAGTTTATGATTTGGCAAAAAATGTAACAACCATATAATGATGTAATGCGGGTAGAAAATGGTTGAGCTGGTTTAAAAAGCTTAATTTGATGGTTTTTTTTTTCAGCGTTTGGAAGCTGTGCCCATTTAGTCAGCCACATTTTTTTAAATAAATGCCTAACTAAATCTACCCTACCATACACTAAGACTATTACGAACTTAATCCAACAGTCAAGGATAGGGAAGAGAAAAAACAATTGTTCACACCCAAGGGTCATTCAGGGTGACTAAAGACAGACTAAGTAGACGACGGGAAAAGAAGTATTATTACTAATTATATATATATTATTATTAAATATTATATAATAATAATAATAATATACATTAAATAGTATATTATTATTAAATATTATTTTTTATGCTTTTTATAATACACTCACCGGCACGAAATACGGAGCACTGGCATTTTTAAAATAAAAACTTAAAATTTTAATTCTCTTAAACTCTTATTATTATAATAACGTAAACACAAATTAAACAAACTGTTTTAAGTAATTTCTAATAAAACTTAAGTGCTTATCCGAGAAAAAAACATATAAAAATCAGAAATAAAGAATACACTATTCTTATCACTTTTGAAAATGCAAAGGTAGCTGTTTGTATTCTATTGTTATTCTTTTGTTTTTGTTGGTGTGAGTAAACTGTCAAAACGAATCGAGTATCAAATACAATTTGAAGTTGATTTGCGTTGATTTAATCTCAAAAATTATGGTTGTAAATCCCGAAAAAGTGGCTGCTATTGTTGCTTTTAATTATTCAATATATATATAGCGAAACAATATGTCAGGAAGCGCTCCTAGAGCAAAACATAAACACCCATACCAAAAAGTATGGTCTAAAACTGAACATCAAAAAGACTAAATTCATGATTGTAACAAAGAAGCTATACACCAATGTGAATTTAACCATAAATAATCAGCCAGTTGAAAGAGTTACGTCCTACAATTATTTAGGGGTTTGCTTCACTAATACTAATGACCAGACAAGAGAAATCAAGAGGCGAATTGAGATAGCAAGACAATCGTTTGTCAAAATGAAAAAGTTTCTATGCAGCCGTGACATAAATATAAACTTAAGAACGAGAATGTTAAGGTGCTATGTTTTCTCCGTTCTACTATACGGCATGGAAGCCTGGACACTGAAAAAGATAAACATCAAAAACATTGAGGCATTCGAGATGTGGTGTTACAGGAGAATGTGGAAAATACCATGGACAGAAAGAGTAACAAATCAAGATGTTCTACTGAGGATGGGGAAGAAATGCGAAGTCATAAAAACCATACAAACAAAAAAACTGGAATATCTGGGCCACATAATGGGAGGAGAAAAGTAATCTCTGCTTAGACTCATAATCCAAGGAAAATCTGGGGAAAGAGAAATGTGGGAGGTAGGAGGATTTCCTGGTTGCGAAATTTAAGGGAGTGGTATGGGTGCAGTGCAATACAGTTGTTCAGAGCTGCAGCCAACAAAGTAAAGATTGCTGTGATGGTAGCCAACCTCCGATAGGAGACGGTACTGCAAGAAGAAGATTGTTGCTTTGCTTTAAGACAAAGGAAGTGAGTGATATATTGCACAAAAGCATCAAATATCCAATAGTACTGTGCACTGTATTTTTACACGTTTCTTGGCAATCGGAGCCCAACTAAAAACTAGTGCCCGTGATGATCGCTTCATCCTCTTACAAAGTCTACTAGATCGTCGTGCCACGGCTGTACAAATCTGCACTTAGTCCGGAATACTGATGTAAATAAACGAACAATTATAAAGGCATGAAAAGCAAATTTAAGACGTCGCAGACCTGCAACAGGAATACAACTTCGCAGGCGCCTTCGAGTTGCGTGGCTTCAGTTTGCCACAAACCATGCTCATTTTACTATAAATAATTGGCGGCACGTTGTATTTACCGATGAGTCCAGGTTTACCTTGCGGTCACCAGATGGCCGTGACAGAGTATCGCAAAGACCACATGAGCGTTTTGCAGAATGTACCTTCAGTTCTAGGTTAGCCTATTAAGGGGGCTCAATTATGGTGTAGGCTGGAATTTCTCTAGAGACACGTACAGAATTTCACATCGTTCCGAGAGGCTCCATAACAGTTGTCAGGTACATTGATGAAATTTTTCAAGATTTTGTCGTGCCTTTTGCTGGTTTTGTTGGAAATGTCTTTGTTCTGTTGCATGATAATGCCAAGCCTCTTCTTTGTCAACTATTTTCCATCCACTTCTGAATGTAGGTCTCTCCCAATTGCTTCCATCTTTTTTTCTCTTGCGCCAATCTAATCCACTGTTTGCCTGCCACTGCTCTTATGCCATCTACCCATCTTTTTTGAGGTCTTCCCATATTTCTTGTTGTCGTCCTTGGTCTCCATTCTAGAATTCTCCGTGTTCATCTGTTGTCATTATATCGGGCTACGTGTCCTGCCCAGCGCCATTTTAATTTTGTAATTTCTTCCACAATACCCCCAATTTTCGTTCTACGTCTTACCTCGGTGTTTTTAATCTTGTCTCTAAGTGATATTCCAAACATGATTCGTTCCATTGCTCTTTGCTTTGTTTCTAATTTTTTAGCAGATTTTTTGGTAAGGGCTATTGTCTCTAAGCCGTAAGTACAAACTGGTAGTATGCATGTGTTATACATACACCTCTGTCTTTAAGTTTACAGGAATGAAGGTGTTTTTCAAGATATATGCTAGCTTGCCGAAAGCGCCCCATGCCAGTTGTGTTCTTCTTTTAATTTCAGCATCTTGATTGGTTGTCCTAGTTTGATGACATGACCTAGATATACATAATGTTCAACATTTTCTATGGTATGATTTTGTATTGTTATATTTGTTATATTACTGTAGTTTATTTTTAAGACCGCTCCTGAAACTGCATTTAATTGTTGTAACGTATCATTTAGTTCTTGGATATTATCGGCTATTAAAACTATGTAATCTGCGGATCTCAAGTGGTTTAAGTATGATCCGTCGACGTTGACACCCTTGTTCCATTCTAGTTTCTTAAAAATGTCTTCTAGAGAAAGGGTAAATAGTTTGGGAGAGCTTTATCTGCATGGTGGCATTGTCATATATGTTTTTAATTATGTTAGTGTATCTTGAATCTATACGTGCATTTTCTAGAGATTCAAGCACTGCCCATAATTCGATGGAATCGAATGATTTATGGAAATCGACGAACGCCATATGAATTGGAACATTATACTCGGTGCATTTTTCTATCAGTGTTCTTACGCTATGCAAGTGGTCTATGGTACTAAAATGTTTTCTGGTTTTCTGTTTTCTGGTAAAGGTTTTCTGAATCCAGCCTGCTCGATAGGTTGATAGAAATCGAGCTTATGTGTTAGGCGTTTGGTTATGATTCTAGTTAGTAATTTATACAGATGTAATAGCAAGGATATTGGTCGGCAATTCTCGATGTTTGCTATGACAAGCCTCACAGTGTGAGAATCACTTAACAGTTTTTAAATAAGGTGAACGTTCTGTAATGGATTGGCCAGCATTGAGTCCAGACGCAAACCCAATCGAACCTATTTGGGTCATACTTTAACGAAGGATACGAAGTCGTCTTCCTGCCCATTTAACCTTAAATCAGTTACTAGATGAATGGGAACTTATTTCCCAACAGGACATGTCTCATTTAATTTTAGGCGTGCGAAGTAGAATTCATTCAATAATTCGAGCAGGTGAAAACCTTCATTATTAAAATCAGTTTGTCCGGACACATAATTTAAGTTTTTATTAATTTAGCGTCATTTTGTTACAACATTTACTTACGTTATTTTCCTTAATTTTTAAATTGTTATATACTGAAACAGTTCTTTTTTCAAAAGTTAAATTTTTAGTAGAAATTACTTAAAACAGTTTGTTTCGTTACAGATACTGAGAGTATTTATTTAAACAATACTTATAACTGTGATTAGTTTATTGTTGGCAGAATACATTTATAAAGTTTTGGCTATATTTTGTCTTTTTTCACGAATGACGCTCATAGGTGTAGTCAGCACTGGATCATGGATGTTTCATCCGTCTGCTAAGTGACTCACATGTGCATCTTTAATTTTTAAATTGCACAAAGTCGTTATTGTCAAAAGAAACATTTACTGGAAATTTTAATAGAAAACATATTACAAGAATATAATAATTACAAATTATTGGCATTATGAAACTGTACAAAACAATTTTTAACGCTAGGTTTTCCAGGATAGAAGCTGCACTCAAATATGGTGTCTTTTCTTAAAATATTCTTTAAACACACCTTACATCTTTTTCTCTTTATCCGACCTTTACTATCAACATTTAAAAGTTTTGAAATGTTGTATTTTTCTGTTGTTGGTTGTTGTAGTTTGTATGTTGGAATAACCAATACTGTTTTAAAATTGTGTAAAAGTTGTCTAAAATGTTCTAAACGATATTCATATAAATTTATTTTTCTACCAGCCTATGAAGTATAACTTTTGTACAAATAATAGGAATTAAAAAGAATAGGTACTTAAAATATGTGAATAGCTATTTTTTTATACCATCCCAACGTCTTTCGCTCTCATGGATAGTAACCGAGCATTTGATCTTTGCGATCAACACCACTCAAAATCTCATTATATTTCGATGTGAGTAGGTTTATTTTTATTAGTTTTTTTTTTGTTTTCAGTTTTGATAAGATCATTTTTCTACATGGATATGTTCATAATTTCTCTTGTTCTCTCCACTTTCCTAATAAAATGCCATTTTTGTATTGCCCTAGTGTCTGTCCTTGTGCTAGTTTAGCTTCTAAAACTTTTTTGAATTACCTTTTACTTTTTGAATTACGTCCTCTGCAGGACGTAATGTTTTGTAAGAGAATTTTTGCTAAATCAACATTCCCATGAAAATTATCTATAAAAAGAGAATGTCCAACACTTAGTTTATATCGCATTAGTTCTAAGACTACTTTTTCCGAGTGGCCTTTTCCACCTGTAGAGTCATAACGCCCTGTGTATAATTTCATATGTAGTGCTAAGCCGTTGTGTTCTACCAACACATAAAATTTCAATCCGTATATGTGACGTTTGTTTTTCATTTATATATTCGAAAAGATAATCTACCATGCCACAATAGCATACTTTCATCAAGAGATAGATTTTTTCCTTATAATATATTTCAGCCATTATATTATTATTGAAGTAATTTAAAAGTGCTTTAATTTTATACAGTTTATCTTCTAGTATGCTCTCTTCTGGATTTCTGGCAAAATGTAGACATCTCAAAATGGCAAAGAGGGTTTAATTGGGGCAACTACAAAAATTAAACAAAGAGGTACTTACATGAGTCTCCTGGAACAAATGGACAAACAAAACACAAGAAAGATCTCTATCGATCTAAAGATCGCTTCGAGGTGCCAAATTATAACGATTACAATAACTAGTTGTAACTATTGAAATAATTATCTTCTTCTTCTTCTTCGGCTTTTCCCATTATGAATTCGCCGTTTTCGTCCTCCACAGCACTCTATTCTCCCAGTCACCTTCTCTGAGGTCTCTATCTATCATAGCATTTCCGACGTATGTTTTCCATCTTGTAGCAGGTCTTCCTCTCCGTCTTCTTCCCGGCGGGTCCCAGTTTAATATTTTTTTTTGGCCACCTATGCTCTGGCATTCATTGTACATGCTCGTACCACTGCAGAGCTCTGTTTTCCAACTTTTTTGTAATTGAGCATTTTACTTCCATTCTGTTCCATATTTCCTCCGTTCTTATTCTATCTGCTCTTGTGATTTGTAGACATCTTCTCATAAAGTCCAGTTCAACTGTTCTTATTTTATTTCGTATTGTTGTTATCATTGGCCATACTTCCGCTCCATATAGGGTAATATTCATCACTATGCTTTGAAAGATCCTCTTTTTGTTTTCTTTGGTTAGAGTGTTGTTCCATATCACTCCAAGAAGTGCTCTTGTGGCTTGTTTTCCCCGTGCTATTTTCATTTCTCTATCTTTCATACAAGTAGCATCTTGGCTAATCATTGACCCTTAATACTTAAAAGCCTTACAACTCTTAATAGTCTCTTTTTCTAAACTTAAGTTTAAATCTGCAACCTCGGGTCCAATACATAAGTATTCGGTCTTGCACATATTTATATCGAATTCCCAAAGTTCATATTCTTCCTTTAATTTCCCTATCATATATTCCATATCCTCCCTGTCTTGTGCAAAAATGACTTGATCATCTGCGAAAAGTAGTGAATGTAATATATTCTCTTGTACTGGTATGCCCATTGTTCCACCACATTTTCTATACCATCTTTTCAAAGCCTGATCTATATAATATGTTAAACAGTGTAGGTGAGAGACCTGTTTAAGGCCTTTTGTTGCGGTGACTGTTTTTGTTATTTTATTACCTAATTTTATTTGCACTTGTGTTTCTTTATACAGTCTTTGTGTTATATTCACCCATTTCTCTCTAACGCGCATTCTTCTCATTGCTTCCCATAGTTGTTTCCTGGGCACGCTATCGTATGCTTTCCCTATAGAGAAAAGGTCATATGTGTTTCAATGTTTTTTTCTTTGTTCGTTTCAATCACCTGTCTCATAATGAATATATTATCTAAACATGATCTGGCTTTTCGGAATCCGGCTTATTCTTCGCTATAATGGTCCATGTGTTGTTCTAGTTTTCTTTTATAGCTGATGAAAAGATTCTTGCTATTAAAGGCATTACACTGATCCCTCTGTAGATATTTGGTGACCTTTTGTCACCTTTTTTGGAATTAAAGGACATGTATGATAAATTCCATTCATTGGGAATCTTCTCTTCTGCTTCGATTTTATTGAACAACATTCATATAAAGGATACTATCCTTGCGTCTCCAAATTTCAGCAGTTCCATTTTTATGTTCCCTGGTCCTGGTGCTTTATTCTTTTTGGATTTCTTTAGTGCTTTATTTATATCTTTCTTTGTGATTTTTGCTTCCTCAGTTATTATTGTCACAGGGTCGTATGAGATATACTCCGGCCTATTCTCCTGCAATAATTTTGTGTAATGCTGTCCACTCTTTTGATATAATTATCTGTATGGTATTTTTACTTCGTTTATTACTTCTGATGTTTTTTATTTTTTTCCATGCTTCCGTTGATCTGTTATACCCTATCGTGTTGTCTAGGTCTCTGCACATTCTCTTCCAGTATTCGTTTTTCTCTGAAATAATTATTAGAAATGAAAAATATACCTTTTTAAATTAAACACAAAAAAAGGGTTAGAGAGTTAATTAAGAGAAGTAAACAAAATGGTTTAGAAAAAAAAACAAAACATTTATTACTGTCTTACCACAAACAGTTACAGCTATTAAATGGTACAAAATACTATATTAATAGTTAATATATAATAATAGTAATAACAAAGAAAAACTTACATGTCCTTTTTGTTTACAAAATCCATTTTCCAAGATGCTACAAAACTTAAGGAAAATACTGTGCTATAAACTGTGGCAAAAAAAATTATTACAAATAAAGATATCTTTTTAGATATACTATGTATAGAGGTTAACCTTCTTTTAAAAACAAAACAACTAATGTCAAAAATGATTAGATAGTAAAATATTAATTATTACAAATTATTTTTGTTATTAAAGCAAATTATTATTATTAAAAAAATGTCTATCTTTACTTTAAATTTTAACACAAAAAAGTTACCTGGGCTGCACTGGGGTTTTACACAAAAATTCTGGGGGTAGAAACTAGACTTCACTGGAACTCAAACTCTGTACCACTCGAGCAAATTCATCTTCACTGTGATAGGACAAGACAAAATTGAGATTGGAAATTGGGGCACTGGAACACAAACTTTGGAGCTCTGCTTCTTAAAAAGACTGGAACAATGTGGGTATATTTCAAATCCCCACTTTAACTGTAACTAATAAATGAATAATTAACTGCCACTAAACTTATTTTTCATAACGTAAGACGAAGAACACAAGAACATTACAAATTTTATGAAGAATTTGGACTCACACTAAAATCAACTGCCTCTGGCAGCGACCTTAGCGAGAATAAGTTAATTCTTTAAAATCATTCTCTTCTTAACTTGGTACAAACTTGGTATAAACAAAACATTTAGACGGGAACGGGAACGCAAAATATTTATTTGAAAACGCAGTATCGAGCGGTTTAACGATCAAAGAATGCCGAGAAAATACACCTTTGTAAAATAATAAACAAACTCTAAAATGGTTTATTTTCGACCTCGTTGATGCTAAGATGAATTGAAAGGATTCGGTGTTTTAATACGTACGAATAGAAAATGAAATACACTAAAAATATTCTTTGATACTTTAGCAAATACGAGAGATTTCCATATATATCAAGGAATTTTAGAAATGCTACAATATTTCAATTAAAAGAAAAGATCGGTATTCTGGTAGCCCTGGATTCTATTGGTTTTCCATGTTCCCATATGCAATGAGTCCAAAAAATATTTTAAGTTCGTTAACACACACAGGCTCCCATTGATTTATATGTGAATGATCTGCAACATCTGATCAAAATAACGTTTCAAGTTCAGTACAGAAAACGTATTTGTTTTTTGTACTGTCATCTCAAAACAAATATATTCTACCAGAATGCAAAAAAATGATATGGAATAATAACCCGAAAGATTTGGTAAAATCAAATTTTGCATTCCAAAATCTTTTCATGAATTGTTACTTAAATTTGGCTATTCCTATATATTTTCATTTACATCTGCGTTTACATGTAATGCTTCAACCAATCCCAAATAATCATTTTTTTTAACATCTTCTTTAACAAAAAAAATAAACTAAAGCAATTGTACAAGACAATCTTATGCTCCAAAATATTTATTTTTTTTTTGGTATTATAAAAGGCAGAAATAAACATTTCAAAACATACATGTGTACAAATCAAGTTATGCTTTAATTTCAAATTTACTTCTTAAATTTCGTATTGAAATCATATCTGTACTTTATAATAAACATCTTCATCTGACAGAACTATCTATTATCGGATTCACTGAATTCACCTTCACTAGATGAATCATTTAATATATGACATAATTGATCAGTACTATATTTTGATCTTTAACAATGTGAATTATTTGCATTAATTTTAACACACGCCAATAGTTTGATTGTTTGAAAACTAAAAAGCATGGCCACCTATTATAAGTATAGGTACAAAAATTCTGTAATAGATACAAATCTTGGTTGTTAACTGTGAAATTCTGCATTATCTTTTCTAATAATATAATAATTATCCAAAATAAAAAAGTTTAATAACAAAAAATAGAAGAAAGCTAATTTAAATACAGAAAATATGACAAAATAAAATAAATTTCCTACGGTAAAATACAGATAATATAGAATCTAAATTTAAATAATTTTATAAATTAGTTTTTGTACTTGGAGAAAAGATTTTTGAAAACTGCTCGATAAATAGGATAGCAGATGGTTTCCTCTACCAACTCTTCCAAAAGTAAACTTTTATACACAACTTAGATAACTTATTAGAAACATCTTTATTTAACAACATTTCAAATCAGTAATGTTAATATTCTTATTTAAGATTCAAGTCTTTTTTACCATTGAATATTTGGACCACAGGGAACTCGGAGAAAATGTTTCGACGAGATCGGCAAAGTATACAAGTAGCACAGTTTCACTAATGTATTCTAAATGGTTTTCTGGCATTCAGTGCTGTAATTTTTTATATTTCTTGTCGTAAGCATCTCTCGACTTATGTGGTAGTAACTTTTGCGTTGGTTTTTCCGCTTTTTTTTAAATTAAGTTAGGGATCTCAAAAATATCTTGCATTTTCACGGTTATTTTCACACATATTTATTTGTAGATGCAATAACGAACTAGTATGACATAAAAGTTTGTATGCACCGCTGGTATTAATAGATGTATATGCCCTCGGGTGACTTACATCGTCGCCCTCTGGGCATAAACATCTATTTATTACCCTTGGTACATAAGTAACTATTATAATACTTCTAGGATTTGTTTATATTATTTATTAATTACGTTATTGAGAGAAACAAATATTTAGTTGATCAAAAATATTTAAAATAATTTTGACGTATACATTCTTACAAAAACTCCAAAAGTATAACTCGAATAGATTATTGCAAACTTGAAACGCGTTTGTCTCAAAACAGTGTTTTAAGACTTAACTCTCTTCATGCACAGAGCACAGATATATCATTTCTGAATTGCGTATTTTGCGGTTGAAAAACATTGTTGAGTTTCACATGGAATTCATCAAAGGAGCAAACTGGCATACGAAAGTAGTTAAAAAATTTTCGGTCGTCGGTTTTTAGTTCTTTAAATAATGTGTACCTAAATTTTGGTATTTTTTTACTACTTTCTACTACTTTCATCGCAGGCACAGTTATTTACTGATAATTTCTTTATGAGAATTTCTGGATTTTTAGAACTTTGAACCTTTTAGAAGTACACAATGAGGTTGTAGTGTCTACGTTATAATATTTAACATGACCTTTTAAAAATTTGTTTAAGAATCAAATACGGATAAATAAATATAAACACATTGTTTGCAGAAACCAATATTTACATACAATGTAACCGAACTAAAGTTAGAATGAAATGATCCCTTTTGTAATTGGGTCCTCATTCATTTAGAATTTAATTAAATAGTCGTATTTAACTTTCACTGCCCTAAAAATTATACGCCTGTAACCTAAGTACAACCCACAAGATGTGGTGTGCAGGAAATCCATTAGCGTTTCGTAGGGTTAAAAGAATTATTTTGTTTTGCACTTTAAAATCACGGTTCATCTTAATTAAAATTTATTTACTTTGTTAAATTAAATAATTTTAAATCCGTAAAATAGTTTCGAAACACAATTCAGATTTCTGCTTTAATCTGAGCCTTCTAAAACGGACGCAATAGCGACATCTGATAATAAATCCGTAAAATAGTTTCGAAACACAATTCAGATTTCTGCCTTAATCTGAGCCTTCTAAAAATTGCAAGGCAAAGCTGACGTTGATAAAGATGTTAATAGAGACACGGGGAATCTAAAATTTGCATTCCACGACATGTCTCCTCAACTATCAACGATTTATTATCAGATGTCGCTATTGCGTCCATTTCGAAGCTATTTATTTTAGTGTTGCTTCTTAAAGACAGGAAAGATTTATTTTTCACGTCGAGAACGCCTATGAATAGCTGTTCTGATGAGCCTTATTAAGGCGAAATACGTATAAACAGATACATAGACGCTTTTTACGTGAAATCAAATCTTGACTGTCTTTTTCATTAAATAATTTTAATTTCTCCGCTATAAATCTCCGTAATAAAAAATAAAAATTATCATATTTCACGTAACCCGACCAGATCAAAACAGTTCAGCAATTGATGTAACCTTTGTTACTCCTTACGTACGTACATTCTGCATGTAACATTTTTTGCTTCTGACATATCTGTACAATTAGGACGAAATATTAAATGAATAATTTAATATAAATACATCACTTGATAGTAAACTTAATTAATACTACTACTACTACTAAGGATTTTCACAGTTTTCACTGTCTTCCTTCACTCAACCGTTTTCTCCAATTTTCCCTGTCATTCCAGTCTCCATCTCGCAGGGTTCTTTTCTCCATAGCCTCGTCGATTTTATCTCTGAATGACCTTCGGGGTCTTCCTCTCTTTCTTCTTCCAATCGGGCTCCATTCTGTGATTTTGTTTATCCAGCGTCCTCTGTCCGCTCTTCTGATGTGGCCGTACCAGGATAGTCTCTTCTCCTCTATATAGTCGATTATGTCTGATTGCACTCCCATTCTCCGCTTAATCTCTGCGTTTTCAATTCTGTCTCTTTTTGTAAGTCTACAGCTTCTCCTCAGGAACTCCATTTCTACTGCTCTTATTCTACCTCTATTTCTCTTGTTTATTGTCCAGTTTTCGGACCCATATGTCAGAATACTTCTTGTCAGGGTATTATATATTCTCTTTTTTGTCTTTATCGTAATGTTCTTATCCCACAACACTGAGTTTAGTTGTCTTATACAGTTTCTTGTTTGTGTCAGTCTGTTGTTTATATCTTCTTCTGTTGTTCCCTGGTTCGATATTATGGTTTCTAAATACTTGAATTTATCTGTTCCATTTATTTGTCTTCCCTCGTCTATCTCTAGGTTTCTCATATCCTTGTTTTCTGTTGTTAGGTATTCGGTTTTCTCTAAGTTTATTTCCATTCCGTTGTTTTTATATTCCTCTTCTAGTTTTCTGAGCATAAAGCTGAGATCTTCTTCATCTTGTGCGATGACTACTTGATCGTCGGCAAAACTTAAGGTGTATAGGTATTCGTCTCTTACTGGTATGCCCATTCCTTCGCACTTTCTCCTCCATGGTTTGAGTGTCTTTTCCAAGAATATTTTAAACAGAGTAGTGCTTTAACTGCTTTTATTAGTGTTTGTCGGATTCCGAGATCATTCATTGCTTCCCATAATTTGACTCTAGGTATTGAGTCATATGCTTTCTTTAGATCAACAAAGGCCAGATGGACCGGTCTACCTTATGCCATTTTCGTTTCTATTAGTTGTTCTAATGTGTACGTATGATCTAGGCATGATTTTCCGACTGTAAACCCTGCTTGGTCTTCTCCAATTTTTCCTATTATTTCAGTTTCTAGTTTTTCCTTAATAATTTTCCCGTAAAGTCTAGCTACCGACGATATTATACTAATTCCTCTATAGTTTTCACATTTTTTCCTGTTTCCTTTCTTATGTATGGATGTGATGTATGCCTGTGTCCATTCCGCAGGTATTTCTTCTCCATTTAGTCCTCTTTCGAACATTCTATGCAGCATGCGGAATAACTTTTCCGTTCCGTTTTTAATTAGTTCGTTTGGTATTCCTCCGGGTCCTTTGGCTTTTTTGTTCTTCAATGTCTTGATTGCCCTCTTAACTTCTGCCAGGCTTATTTCTATCTGGTCGTATGCCCCATTTCCTGCATGTTCTATATTCTCTTCCTGAAATTGGGGACAGTATCTAAGCTTCGTTTAAAATGCTAGTTTTGGAAATTATAATCCTCTTTGTGTATAATAGACCGATTCTGCCAACTACTAACTTACCCACGGAAAATTTATCCGGCCCTCCCATTATTCGCGCCGAGGTGGAGTACGCTATAAAAGTAGCAAAACTAGGCAAGGTCCCTGGACCGGATGGAATTACTACGGAAGCCATAAAACTGTTGGAAGATGATAACGTCTACATGCTGGTAACAATTTTCAATGCCCTATATAACACCGGCCACATTCCAACGGATTGGCTTTATTCAACCTTTATAATGATTCCTAAATCACAAACAGCGACACAATGCAAAGGCCACAGACTGATAAGTTTAATCAGCCATTTTCTTAAGGTGTTCCTTCGCTTCCTTGACACAAGAATGTTCAAAAAACTGGAAGATCTAAGCGGCGAGACACAATTTGGTTTCAAGAGCGGACTGGGTATACGTGAAGTAGATTTTTGCTTGAATACCCTTGTACAAAACTGCATATATCAACGAAAGGATATAGTCATAGTCATAACATTGCTCGATTATGAAAAAGCGTTCGACACCGTAAAACATGACGCAATGATCAAAATACTACACAACGCTAACATTGACGAGAAAGATATAAAAGTTATCCAGAATCTCTATTGGAATCAAAAAGCACGAGCGAGACTGAACAAATCAAGCAACACAGAAGAATTTGAAATTTTAAGAGGGATACAAAAGGGGTGTATTTTGTCTCATATGCTCTTCAATCTCTATGTGGGGAACATTTTTGCAGAGGCACTGGAAGGCTCTGAGTGTGGAATAAAGGTAAACGGGTTCCCGATAAATAACATTCGTTACACCGACGACACCGCGTCGTATAATATACAACAGACAACGAACAGAATATGCAGTTGATGTTAAATAAAATAAACACGGTGGGAAAAATATATGGCTTGAAGATAAATGCTATAAAAACTAAATGCATGGCAATAAGAAAAAACGCACTTTTAAAAATACAACTGCAAGTAGATAATGCTCCAATCGATCAAGTGAAAACATTTGAATACTTGGGAATGATGATAAATGACCAATGGAATCATCAACAAGAAATAAAATGCCGTACCGAACAAGCAAGACAAGCTTTTATCAAATTTATACCGCTACTATCTAACCTCAATCTTTCCTTCAATCTCCGCTACAGGATGGTTAAATACTATGTATGGTCCATATTGCTATACGGCATGGAAGCATGAACGTTAAGAGAACCTTCCATTAATAAGTTGGTGGCCTTCAAAATGTGGACGTTGCGAAGAATGTTCCTCATACTATGGACAGATAGAGTGAGAAACAAGGAAGTCTTAAGAAAGGCAATTACTTAGAAAGAACTACTCAATTTGATCAAGGTATCAAAAATTGGATACCTCGTCCATATTCTGAGAGGAAAAAAATACGCAATCCCTCAACTAATCATCCAGAGAAAGATTGAAGGCAAGAGAGGAGTAGGTAGCAAACAAATGTCGTGGCTACGGAACATAAAGAACTGGACAGGCATAAATAACACTGGCGATCTTTTGCATGCCGCAAAAGACAGACGTCTGGATAATTCGCCAACGCACTATAGGTGCACGGCACTATAAGAAGAAGAAGGAAATTATAAAAGTGTCAAGCTAGGATAGCAAAAACTAAGAAACATCTAAAATCAACATCCAAAAAGAGTTGGAAAAATTTCGTGTCTTCTCTAAACAAATTTGTTGATGTAATTAATTTACCAATACCGATTAATCATATAAAATATATATAGACCGATTTTCTTTCCAACATTGTTTAACCTGGCACTGGAGTATGTGGTTAGGCAAATGCAAACTGGACGAGAAAACCTACTGACCAATAAAACGGTTCAACTGGCTGCCTACGCCGATGATATTAATATTATGAGTAGAACATCAACAGGAGCACAGGAAGCATACGCAGAGTTAAAAACACAAACGAAAAGGCTAGGTCTGGAAATTAACACAGAAAAAACAAAAATAATGGTACAGACGAGAAGAAATATAATCCCACAAAACATTATGCATGAAGATGACATTGAAACGGTTGGAAAGTTTACATACCTGGGAGTAGAAATATATGCCGATGGAGCAGAGGATGGAGAAATACGAAAAAGGATAACGCAGGCAAACAAAGCTTATTTTGCCCTCTCCCATATATTTCGGTCTAAAAGTGTCCACCGAAATACAAAGATGAGAATCTATAAAACTTTAATTCGGCCAATAGCATGTTATGGCAGCGAAGCATGGGTCCTGAAAGAAACATCCAAAAACAAACTCGACACATTCGAAAGAAAAGTACTGAGGAGAATACTAGGACCTGTGAGGGAAAACGGAATCTTCAGAATTCGATATAACAACGAGCTCTATCAACTGTATAAGGAAACACCCCTGTCAGACTTCATTAGAATACAAAGATTGCAATGGGCCGGACATGTGATACGAATGGGAGAGGATAGGCTACCAAAACGAGCACTGAACGCCAGAATGCAGGGAAAGAGACCAGTTGGAAAGCCAAGAAAGCGCTGGGAAGACACAGTAAGCAGCGACGCACAAGCACTTTTAGGAGTCCGTGTATGGAGAAGAGCAGCCACAGACAGACAAGGGTGGAGGCAAAAAATAAAGGAGGCCAAGGCTCATTTTGGGCTGTAGTGCCGTAGAAGAAGAAGAAGATTTTCTTTCTACACTATGGAATTCACTGAAGGAATGTTCAAACAGAGGTTGGTATGGTGGGTAGAAAAAAATTTACTTCTTCCAAATTTTCAGTTTGGTTGTAAAAAAAAGTTTTGTATTTAAGTTCAACTTCATGTTTTTACAACATTTACATACTATGTTTTTAGATATTAAAAGTGCGTCATTGAGAATGTGGGCAAGTTAAGTTGAAATGTGTAGTATGAGATATTACAAAAAGATTTTCATCTAGTGATTAATCAATTTTTAGTGGAACTATTCTTAAATAAACAATCATGTTATGTTCTTCTAGTATTAAATTATTTGTTCGTTATGCGGTTCATGGTATGAGCAACATTCTAAGGGTAAACGCTTTGAATCGGCTTTTTTGATGGTACATGTTTCTCAAGCATAGTAGCTGGCGATAGGAAATAATAATGCTCTAAAAAGGCGTAATTTTGTTTCTTATTTATGTTTGCTTGTTTCTGTTTCTATCAATGATAATGTATGTACACGTAAATAAAGACCGACCAGAAAATATACTTTCTGGACAGTTTTTTGTCTAGAAAATGTTTTCCAGTTTAAGACCGGAAAAGGACGTTCGAGGCAGCCAATAGTAATTTACGTTACAAGTTTAGAAACTTGTGTTTTTCTCGTCGAGCAAACATATTCAGCTATAATGTTACCCTTATGGTACACTCTTGAAATTGTTTGGCAGCCATGTTTAGATCCAATGTATTCCTGATCATATGTTTTAATCTGTCTAGACTTCATTTTAGGTAGGCTTAACATGATTCCTAGTCCCAGCTCACTAGAATTCCGATAAATCTTCTTAAAAAGCTTATTACCTTTCCAACAATGGTCGTATTTCAAAACTAATATGTCGATAGTCAGAACAAAACATCTCATCTTATATTTACCACTTTTTAACATATCTAACAATTTATGTTACTGTTACTGTTACATCAAGATTATTCCTTTGTTATTTGGCAACATTTTTTCTTTAGCATGTTATTTCATAGCCGTATTAATTTATTATGCATCCTTGTTTTTAATTTGTTCATATTATAACCCTCGTTTTGGCATTCTCTAACGCATGACGCATTATTATTTTTTAATTTATTGGCTAGTCCCTAAACATTTTACTACAAATTTATTAAATGACTAATTTTTATATATAGTCATTATGTTTGTAGAATTTAATCTGTCATATTTGTATTTCAATCCAGGGATTATGGACCTTGTGTTTTATTGTGCGTGTAGTTGTAGTTGCCCCTTTCTATTTTACGTAGGGTCAGGGTATTAAATACGAATGTAAAATTTTTAGACTAAACAACAATTTTGTTGACTTAATAGTTTTAGGCTTACATTCTTTAACAAAAAATGCTAATAAAATTAATATCACTTGCCAAAACATTTAAAATTCAGTTTACTACTATGTCACAGAATAAATAACAATCAGAATGTCTACTCTCAGATGCCGCCTTTAAAGTGTGTCAGCAAGTGATCGCCATATTTTAAACGGAAACATAGACTCGGATTGAGAAATTTGTGATGAGCTATGATAGAACTTTAGTTTAAATTTTTAAAGATTAATAATTTAGTAAATTTGAAATAATTTAATCTATTCTTCAACTAAAAGTACGAATAAAATAGTGCATATTCTGTCTATGGTTGCCGTAAATAAATTAAATCGGGTTAATTGTTCTATGCACACCAGACAAAATGTCACTGCCGTTTAAAACATGGCTGATTTCGTCTGCGCGAACTAGATGCGCTTACTTATCTTTTCAAGCAGAGTGGGCATTCTGATTGTTTATTATTCTGTGATTATAGTTTGTTTTGTAACCAGGAGGAGTAAACTTAAAAAAACAGATTCACACCCAAGAAAGTTAATAGAAAAGTCACTAAATATATCTTCTTTTTTGGTTGACTATCTCGGCCTTGTAGTAATCCAGTAATCAGTATCGGACAACTTTACACGTCGATTCTAACCTAACTTTGTTTATGTTTGAATAACAATTTTTTCTAATTCACTTCCAATATATATTTTTTTGTGTTTCTAATTACAATAAAAAAAGTGTTGGATTGTTATGAAGTTTAAGATTTTTTAGAGTTTATTTATCACATTGTAGATAACATATATTATAACATACTTTAATTTATTATAACGACATAGTTTCATTGTATGTTGCAAGGATAGAAGGTCGACCGCCAATATTTTTAGGACATCTTACTGTTCCAGTCTACTTATATTCCTTAATTGTTCTGTGAATAGTTGAATTCGCAACACCTAAAATTAGCACATTACTTTAGTGTAAGTCTTAATTTTAACACTAACTATTCTGCAAAACTAACCTGTTGCCTGTTTTTTTTGCTACCACGGCTGTTATTTTCATTCCAGGATTATCCATTTTAATTTGTTTGTACATCTTTATAATGCATTGTTTTTCATTTTATGATAAATGACCCACATCTACTCGGCGTTTTTTAGGTAGAGGAGGATCATTACCACTAGTACTTGGCATTGAATCCATATTGTTATCTTAATAACACTTATAAGTCGCTAAATTGTTCTGAAAAGAACTGTTTTTTTATGAAATGTCTTTAGTGTCAAAATGTCATAATTTAGTGGAGTGAACATACCTGCGGTTGGACCAATTACAAACAAGCACTATGGCGCGGTAAATTTGAATTACTCCTCTTGGTTAAAAAACAATCCATAGTTTTCAAATCAGTGACTAATTAAATGCAAAAATAAATCAAATTCGCTACAAACTACTTTTTCTGTGGCTGTTATAAGTTATTTAAAAGTAGAAAAATGAAAGAAAAAACAATGGTGTACATTTTTAGCTGATGGATTTTGCACAGCTGATATAGTCTAATGAAATATTGCATTTTAGGGTTTAGCGTGCATTTCACGCAATTTTATTCTTTTAAGGTATAGAGAGGGTACGTATAATCTTATGTTTAATTACGGGACCCTTGTCCCGCAACGGTCATATTGTAAAAAGGGTGCAAAAGGTTTTCGCGCCGTATCTCGTAAACAAGCAACCTTACAGAAAATTATGTAGAATATTATTTGTAACAAATTAAATTATCTATTATTATTTTGATTACTTTTTATTATAAAGTAAAAAATAAATAAGCTATAAACAAAAATACTAAAAACTTTGGAACAATAATATCAATAATTTCGCTCATTAAACCCAATAAGCCCAAAGGTATACCGTCATCTTACCATCCTATTTCCCCCACATGCAGCAAAATACTTGAAAAAGATTTAATTCATTGTCTAACATGGTATTTAAAAAAAGAAGATCTTACCCATTTGCGAAGTGGTTTTCTAAAAGGACGGTTGGATAATCATATCTTACCACACACCTTAATTAATGACGCAAACAATCAGAATAACTTCTGATTGTAAGATTTTTTGACGTAACCCAGGCTTTTGATCGAACATGAAAACACTCTATATTAGCAGGAATTCAAGGTAACATGCTTACATTTATTAAAAATTTCTTAAGCAATCGTTCTATACAAGTTAGAATAAATGGAATCATCTTCTTCTTTGTGTTCCGTGCTTGTATTCAAGCGTTGGCTATCGTCATATTGACAAGCTGATGAAATGATTCTCGGTCGGCAGCTAGATGAAACAGTTCCTCGACCGTTCGACCTGTCCATTGCCTAATGTTACGCAGCCAGGACAGTTGTTTTGAAATGATTTTGAATGATTAACCGGAGTAAGCGATTTTTAGGTCCTCTCATTATATGACCGAAGTATTGGACCTTTCTCATTTTGATGATGTTGATCAATTCTCGCTCTTTGTGCACGGTCTCTAGTACGCGTTCGTTAGATATGTGTGCTGTCCACGGGATTCTGAGCATGCGACGGTAACACCATAACTCAAAAGCTTCTAATTTGTTAAGATTTTTTATTTTTGTGGAACTTATGGAATCATAAGTTCTCGAAAAATTCTAGATAATGGAATCCGTCAAGGGTCTATTTTTAGTAGCTTTTAATAGTATCATAAATGTAATTAGAGCTCCTAATAAAGCTATTATTTATGCAGATAATATTGTTATTTACACTAAATCGAATAACCTAAATTAAGCATCTTACAACTTATGTTAAATCGACTTCAAAACTGGGCATTACAAATTGGAGTTCATTTTTCTTCAGATTTTTAATGAAAATAACACTCACCATACAATTAATTTAACATTAAATAATTTACCTATAAAACTGTCGAATGAAGTAACTTCTTGCGCGTTACTTTTGATAAAACATAAAATTGGAATGTGCATATTAATAAATTATACCAAGCATGCCACAACCGATTAGACACACTTAAAATACTGTTAAAAAAATACTATGTTTACTAATAAAGTTTATAGTACCGACTGTAAAATATTATTTAACCTTTACAAATCACTTATTAGAAGTAAATTAGATTACGGTTGCATATGCTACGGTGCCGCAAGCTAAACAGCTTTATGAAAAAACTAAACAGCATACAATCTGCAGCTTTGAGATTAGCACTGGGTGTCTTCAGAACTAGTCTTATGAATATCTTACAAGTTTTACAGAGAAAACCATTTTTATATATAAGAATTCAAAAACTTAAACTATAAACTCTAAACTATATAGGAAAAATATCAGTACAGAAAAAATGTAGTATTCTCCCAAATTTGCAGTCCTAGTATTGGTTTTATAAAACAAACTAAAAATAACAATCCCCTTGTAAAACCAATACAATCTCCTCCATGGACAATCCAACCACTTACCATTGACCTAACCCCTTACAAAATACCCCAAATCAACTACAAATCCGATCATCATCAAACAGTTGTACTCTGCAGTTATGTCTCGTTATTCTAATTACCTCCAAATTTTCAGTGATTCCCCTAAAACTCGTGACAGACATGCATCTGCATACTACTGTAAATACACTACTCACTATCCATACTTACAAACTACTGTATCCTCACAAGTGACGCCATAACAATTTTGTAAGCCTTAATTTTCTTCAAAACGCTTAGCGAGAATAAATGTGTTATCATCATAGACTCATTAAATATCCTATTAGGTGTAAAACAAATAAACTTTACAAATCCAATGTATCCGACAATAAAAAATGAGTTAAATATTACTCAATCGTCTCGAAAAGAAGTAGGATTTATTTGGGTACCATGCATGTAGGAATAGCTGATAATAAAAAATGGACAAACTAGCAAACACAAGTCGAATAAACTCACAATATACAACAAAATTGAAGAATTACTCATTCGCCGATCTTAAATACCTACTTCTTTTTCAGCCTTCATAGGCCTCCCGCAAATTAATCCAGTGTTTTCTATTTTGAGCCACTTGCATCCAGTTGTGTCCTCCGATCTTCTTAATATTATCACTCCATCTCATTTGTAGTCTTCCTCTGCTTCCGATGCGTGGTTCCGTTTTTATCCGTTAGTCGGGCATTGTGTCCTGCGAAGCTCCATTTTAATTTGGCAGCATGTTCTCCTGCGCCTTTTACTTTATATATATATATATATATATATATATATATATATATATATATATATATATATATATATATATATATATATATATATATATATATATATATATATAGTTTGAGTTTAGTTCTTGAACCTTAATATATATTTTTTTAGTGGATTTTCTTGGGTTTAGGTTCATAAAAAAATTTTGATTTGGTACTAAGGCATTTTCATATATTTATTCGACGTTTCGGCAGGAAATCCATGCCTTTTTCAAGAAGTAATATTGACTAAAAAAACATTTTATGACAGACATAATACGATTTAAAAGTTAAACTTTTGACTTACCAAGCATGTAAAAATTTGTTACTAAAAAGTAGACGTCACAATTAAAATAATGTTAAAAACATAGGACATACCCACTAAGTCACTACATGTAAAATATATTTTAGATCTAATGTGTTGTTTATTGAAGTTAGTTTATCGTTTAAACAACCAGTTATTTTAACATCATAGGCGTTCTGAGATTGTCTTATTGTGTGTTTTTAAATTAAGTTAATTAATAACTAATAATAAAATTAATAATAACAAATAATAAAAATATGAACAAAACTGAATATATAAACACAAATAAAAATACTTAACGAAAACTCAGAATATATTGCAAAAACTGAATTTCGAAAAAAACTTGGACATTTAACACTTTTTATATTCATTTTGAACGAAGACCTTTATTTTGAGCCAATTTTTATTTTTTAATATATCAGGATTTTTTAAAATCAGATCTTCACATTCCGATTTTTTGGGAGGCCTCTTTTGTTTAATTTGGGTTTTAAAATACATTTTGACTACTTTCTTCTGATTTTCTGTCCATGGAACTAAAACCCTTTTTTTATTTTTTGCCTTCATATCCAATATTCCCTTTTTTTCATTATTACAACTTTCTGGACCTTTTGATTCAATAACATCATTGGTTTCATTTTTTTGTTTCCCAAATACCTCGTTATTATGTCCATCATCATCTTCCATAATGTCTTCTTCCAAATTTATCTCTATTTCTTCTAAACTTTTTCCCTTGAATTGACCTGCTTTACCTTTCTCCATTAACAGGAGCAACTTAGAGATCTTTACAGTTTGATAAATGTCATCGGGGAGTCTATATGAAGATCGATGAATTCCTAATGTGTGCCCCATAAATGAAGCCAGTTGCTCCATGTCATTTTCCGACATGGTAAACAACTGGGTTAGCGTTGCTAGATGTTTTCTCAGCCTTGTACATGTAAGAGCACTAGGATTTTTAGCTCCGCATAATTTAGCATATTTTGACATTACTTCATACCCTCGAATTGGTTTATCAAATTTTGGATTAACAAAAAGGTAAATACTAGGTGTTTTTAAAAGTAAATCTCTACATTTTGTAATCATTTCTAAGTGTTCTTGTACATCCTTACTTACTAGGACGGGTACACCACGTCCCCTTTTACCTTTTATTACTATTCTTCTAAAACTTTTCATTAAAATTCTTTCGGTTTCTGAAATTGCTTCAGAAAATTCTTCATAACATTGATTATCTTTAGCGCTAATGTAACTCTGTATGGTCATTCTTTCTAATTCACCAGGGCGCCTTCTATTTAATAAGATAAGACGGCAATATATAGTTTCTAACAGAAACATGTAAGAATTAATATCATTATTATTTTTCTGTAATTTATCACAAGATTCATTTGCCCTTCGCACGAGATAGTTTTTCAATAGCTTAAGGTCACTTGCTAGTGGTATTAACGTCACTTTGTTCCATTTTTTCATGTCTAAATCATTTGCAGCTTGACTGGAAATATCATATTTCCAATTTCCTTCTATTATTTGTATTAAAGATTTTAAGTCAGCTTTAGCGCTGGCACTTCTAACTGTAAACTCAGACTTTTTCGCATTAAGCATAAGTGCTATATCACAACACTGTTTTAATGTAGTGCCAATATTTTTAGCAAATGATGGAGCTTTAAAAGTTTTGCTCTCGTTATCATATTTTGAAACTATTTTAGTAGCAAAAACTAAAGAATCGTAATATTCTGGTTTCAACGAGTCAAAAAGCGTTTTGATTGAGAAACTATTTTTTCTTAGTTCGATAACAATTTTAGCTAATTCCCTCATTTTTCTTGACGCTACTGGTATAAAGTGTTGTTCTCTATGGATCTTCAAATATCTTGAGCCAAACGCACAAATGAGCGGATCTTTTTTAGCCACGAGTGATACATTGTCTGCTCGCATTCGAGGAAAAACAGTTTCTTTTAAATAAGTGTCCAATTTAAGGTGCCTTAATAAGAAATTTTGTGCTTGTGATTGGGAATTTCTGGTTATTGAATCAGGATTACATATTTTTCTGTGGCGCCATAAGTTTTTTGCCGAATACATGCCGAAGCAGTGGTCACACGGTAGGTAGTTTGTATCTGCAGATCCTTTCCTAACTGGTTTTAAATTTGCAGAACCTAACAAATAGTTTCCCTTTTTTCTCAAAGCAAATAACAATTGCTTTCTCGTTTTACTTCTTGGAGGGTAAACCAAAATTTTTTGAACTTCTAATTCGCTTTGATGATTTCGTTGTATATGTCTAGGAAAATTTAATACAACTGATTCACAAAAGTAACAAAAAACAGATTTTTTTAAAGACTTCGTATTTATATTGCAAGTTTCTTCCACATGTTGATGGATATTTAGGCTGACAGAAGACGAAGGTGAATTAGATTGTTCCTAAAAAGTATGTGCTTTGAATTATATTGCTAAAATATTTGAAATAAACTTACCTCAATATTTAACTCATCTTTGTTAACTTGTTTTGGACAAAAGTGGGAAGAAAAATTATTTATTTCTGGAGAACCTGAAGACTTTTCCTAAAAACCCAATTAAATAAATATTATATTTTTTCTGTTATCCATTTCAATATTACAGAGTACACAACACATTTTATTCTTTTAAAAGTTTTATTGCACTTACTGAAGAATCATCGAAGGGAACATAATTGGAATCTAACATTTCATCAGAAGCTGGTGATGGAGTTTCTAAGTCTGGAGAATCTGTGTTATCTTTATCACTTTCTTCAGGTGTGAAGATACTGTCAGGTGAACCATAAAATTGAGGGGAACTTAAGGATATTTCCTAAAATTATTTTTCATAGTAAAAAGTGACTGAAGTAGGGAAATACAGTAGGCGGTAAAATAAACAGTACTGAAATGAATATTGAAATGTACATGAATATCTATATATTTAGTATACATGATATAGCCTTACCAACATTATTCACGACGACGTTTCCGATAAAATAGATGTTAAAGATGCCCTCTGGCACTAAAAAAATCTAATTGGAGTTTGTTATTCCGGAATGTCAGACATTGTATCGGTCTGCCTCCTTCAGCATTCCCCATATGTACGTATCATGTGGTGTTAGTTAGGTTAGGCCTGATAATTGCGATGGGTATGGAAAATCACTGAACAGTATTTGAAGAGCACTGACCGTGTGACAGATTGCCCGTCCTGCTAAAACTATTGTCGATTTTAAGCTTTTTGGACCGATTTCGCGACCTTTTCCGTATGACCGAAAATAGTACTCCACGATAAAAAAAATTTCTGCAAAACTAAGAACCATCCTGAAGCACCTAAAATTATCATGACATTCACATAAGTTATAAAGTCGTTCAGAAATCACTTAATACGTTTCGGTGCATGACACATACAAATCTGAGGCATACGCATTTTAGTACTGTTTATTTTGCCGCATACCGTTCATATTTGAGAATAAAATGCTCTTAAATGTTAAACTTACGGAAGAAATGTCAGATGCATTAGAATTTTCAATCGGTAATATTTCATTAGCGGTTTTTTTACCAACTGTATACTGATCTTCATCTTTGTTATGTTGTTCTTGTAGTGTAAAATTACAAGGGAGTATATTTTCTTTAGATCCACTATAAAATCGAGAGCTTTTGATCTACAAAATATTTTTTTTATTTAAGTATAAGCAATGTTTTTTTAAATATCTAACTAGAACTTACCGAAAGAATTTCAGTTGAATTTACTTTCTCGCTTACTGATTGGTTAATTTTTACGGGACTTAACGCTCTGTTACAAAAACGAATTGGTTTCATCCTAAAAATATACTGGTGATAAAATATCTAAGTATTGTTTAACTAAGTTAGCAAAAATTTGAACCCTACTTTTTTTTATACTCTTATACTTTTATACAAAATTTTTATGCTCGTATTGATGTTTTGGGGTTCCGGCCTGCTTGATCTGAAAATAATTTCAAGCACATGTTTACTTTTTAAAATTCAAGTTGTCCGTGACAGTTGAGAAAAAAAAATTTTATTTCGGTCAATAATACGGCAAAATTATATTAATAAAAGTTTTTCAAAATATGAAATTATGTCAAAATACAAAATTTCACAAAAATCGGATCAATTTCACTAAATCAGATACACTTGGTATTATAAAAAAACTAGCCCATGGATTTTTTGCCGTAATCTATGCAACATTTAAATAAACAAAAAAATGATATCGTTGACAGAATAGAAGGCATAAAATTATCACCGATAAAATGAAACTTGCTAAGCAGGCAATTTTACGTGTAAATGAATCATTTTCTTGAATTTACGACTCTATTCTGACCTGAATCGAATTTTGTTATCTAAATTGGCATCTTAATATTATTTTTATCTTGAAAAAAAAGTATATCTACTAAAATAAATAAATTATTTTCAAACTCTTTCAAACTAGTTTAACAAACAGTTTGAATTTTCAATGCCTTAACCATTGACCAGTTTGACTTGACTTGAATTATTTGCCAAAGTTTGACAGAGTACGCCATGATAAGCTAAGTGATATTCTTGAAAGAGAGGACATAGATAATAAAGATCTGCGAATAATTCTCAATATATATTGGAATCAGGAAAATATCATAAAAATAGAAAATAAGACATCACAGGCAATAGAAATACGTAGAGGAGTATGGCAGGGAGGCATCTTTTCACCGCTGCTATGTAATGTTTATAGTGAAAGCATCTGCCAGAAACCCCTTTTGCAAGCAAACGAATGAATCGTAATCAGTGGAGAGGTTGTAAATAATATTGAATACGCGGATGACACTGTATTAGTTGCAAGAACAGTAGAAGAATTACAACGATTACTTACAAACATAAATATTGCTTGCAACAATTATGGCATAAATATCAATATAAAAAAAACAAGTATATGGTCTTCAGTGAAAACATGACACAACCAGCATATATTAGTATAAACATCATTCAAATTGAAAAAGTATCAAGTTACAAATACTTGGGAACTTATTAAGAAGAAAAGGAAAAGACCCAGAAATTTTTACCAACGATAAAATGAAGAAAATAATATTTGGGTCACCTAATGAAAGGACATAAATACGCATTACTTTAAAATATAATTCAAGGAAAAATAAAAGGAAAACGGAATCTGGACCGTAAAAGAATGGTTGCGGAATTTGAGAGAGTTTTTTGGCTGCACCACTAATGAACTCTTTAGGTCAGCTGTAAACAAGGTCAGGATAGCCTTGATGATTTCCAATCTCCGATAGGAGTGACACAGGAAGAAGAATTATTTGTCAGAAGGATTGACTTGAGTTTGACTGGAAATTAAGTCAAACTCAAGTCAATTTCAAACATTCAAGTCAAACTTGTGCAACTCTAACCAGCCGAGACGCCAAAATATCAAAACGAGATTCAAAAATGTTTGATCCATTACATGTATAGTTAAATCAATCCCTTGATACACTGTATAATATGTGTTTATAAATGTAGTTCAGATATATTTGTAAAGTGTACAAAAATATCTGATGTGTAATGTGGAGAAGACAGAAAATATATTATTTTGCATAATTATCTAGTAGTTTTGTTCAATCCAACTACCTATTAAATTGAAACAATATTAAATTGTATTTATTACCCGTTCTGTAACAAAATAAAAATTATATAAGTACATACCTAGAGTTTCCAGTGCACTACACGTGTAATATGAATAAAGAATATTTTATCACTGCAAAACAAAACGTTAGAAATCGTTAGGCTTACAGATTTTTTCGCGCCAAATATACTCTAATATATTATTTGGTTTACGTATCCACCGTCGTTTAGTCTCTGATTTATATTTGGAGGAGTAAACCACTGTAATGTAGTTTTGACGTATATTTTGAATAGCAGAAAGATTTATTTTGTTAATTTAATATACATTGGAGGAGGTATGTATAGTAATTTTAGATGGAAGACCAATTGATTTTAATTTGGTAATTGTATAAAAAATTATAATGTTTTTATTTTCGATACATTATAAGAATTGTAAAAAAATTAATATACACGAATAATATTTTAAAGATATTCACTCCTTCTAGAAGACGACTTATAACCGCATTTTGAAAAGAGGAGCTATAGTCGGGTCGTGTAAATATATATATATATATATGTATATATATATATATATATATATATATATATATATATATATATATATATATATATATATAAATCGTCGCCAACCGGCAGAAACTGTTCTCTCCCATTGACGGTGAAGCATATTCTGATTGATTGCCTGCCAGTACTACGAAGAAAAAAGAAGAAAATATGGAATCTCAGATGACATCAAAACCACCGAACACGTATTAAATTATTTAAGAGATGTATGTTTAATTGTTTATATACATATACAACGTAAATAAATCGAACTCTGCTGATTCCTAATCAGATAGCGAACGAGTAAACATCGTTTTATCGTTTGTCTAGATCAGTGGTTCCTAAACTTTTTTGTACCACGCCCCTTTTTGTTGAAATAAAAGTTTATCTCTCCGCGCCCCTTAAAAATAAATTGTATGGGCCTAGAAACAAAACAAAAACAAATAAGTATTACATAAAAAACAAAACATTTATTTTTATTGCCATAAGATACAATAATATCAGTTTTTATAAAATACAAAAATAACTAATAAAAGAAATATATATTAAGTTGGTTAATGAGATGGATGTGCTTGTATTTTCTTTACTAGTATGCCTATTCGTGACTGAGTTTTAGTAAGTGCACAACTCAAGTCACTAGCAGCATCAAGTTTATTCCGATATTTTTTTGAATAAAATCCTTTATAAAAAACCCAGTTGGGCTATCTTAAATTGACAAAACGTTTTCGGAATAAGTATTCCATCATCAGTGCCCTAAAAAAAGTATTTAACCACTCAATTAAAAAGAACATAAAATAATTTAAGTTTTGACTAAGGTTAATGTAAAATGTGGTTAATACTTACAAGTTAATACATGGTTAATACATGGATGTAGCCACTAAATATGGGGGTAAAAACCCTTTAAAAATTACTAAACGAAATTTAGTTTACATTATGTCTAATTTACAATTTAGATGGTATACTTACAGATTACAGGATACAGGAACTTAGTTTCCTTGTGGATTTTATGTTGAAACACAAGTGTTGAAAATGCTTTTTCGCACAAACAGCTGCTTGAAAAAGGCAAATATAAACGAAGTGCTTCACGTGATACACCAAGACACTTTGAAATGTTTTAATCAAAATGAAGGTTTGTCCATTATATCAAAGTTGTATTTGGCAGAGGAATCATGTTTTATTTGCAATGCATCTTCTTAAAGTGGTTCAGGCAGGGAGTCTATAGTCATGGAATGGGTCAATTGACATTCTGAAAATACTATCGTCACAAGTGTTTGGGAAGTATTTCTGGAACTCTTCAATTAGGCTCTCCAAATTGTTTGCTGTTTGGATTTTCAAACTTGATCGTTCATAAATGTCCTTGAAGCGTTTTTCTTCTGAGATTGACTCAACTTTAGAGAAACTCGAATAATTGCAAAGGGTTGGCTGATATTTTACACATTAAAAGTTGCAATTTCTCAATATACATCTTGATTGCATCACGATGAGTAACTATATTTGAGTTTCCACCCTGCAGTTTTAGGTTAAGGCTGTTCAACGATTCAAAGATGTCTGAAAAAGCCAATATTACTTGGGTACAATGTTTTGAATGCAATCTTAGCATTGACCTTAGAGTTCAAATGACATCTTGCTACATCTTTCCTGTCCTGCTGTATGGAGTGGAAGCGTGGACTCTAACTGAGGCTATCCTTAGACGCTTGACAGCCTTTGAGTTGTGGGTATACAGATGACTACTGAAAATAAGCTAGGTCGACAGAGTTAGAAATGAGGAGGTCCTTAGACGGCTGAACCAAACAACACAACTGGTCAATATAATAAAGAAACGCAAGGTGGAATACTTCGGTCACATTATGAGACAACCTGAAAAATATGATCTTTTACATCTGATCATTCAGGGAAAGATCCAAGGTAATCGTGGTCCTGGTAGAAGAACAACATCATGGCTGAAAAATCTAAGGCAATGGTATGGAAAATCAACTACATCGTTATTTATATCTGCTGTCAATAAAGTCACGATAGCGAATATGGTAGCCATGATATCCAACGATCGATAACGGTCATGGAACTAGAAGAAGAAGAAGACAATGTTTTTAAAGGCCACGCTTGGTTCATTTAGCTTTTGCTGTTCCAAGAAGGTGATTACTTCATCTCGAAGGTCAAATATAATGTTGCCAACATGTTTCCTTTTGAGAGCAATCGTACTTCTGTATGAAATAGCAGTGTTTTGTGATCACTCCCTAAATCTTTAAAAAGAGTTTTAAACAGTCGAGTATTCAACGCACTGTTTTTTATGTAATTCACTACTTTAATACACAACTTTAAGACAGCATTCAGTTCATTTGAAAGAGTCACATCAGCATTTTTCTCTCTTACCGATTGTACAAATCCTGAACGAGATCCAAGCATTAAATTCGCGCGATCCGTACATACACCGATCAGTTTTTGCCAAGAGAGTTCATGTTTGTCAAAAAAATCTGACACTGCTTTAATAACATCAATAGCTTTTGTCGTGGTCTTCAACTCTGTAGAAATGAGTAGCTCGTGTTTCATTCTTTCGATTTCAATATACCGAACATAAAAAATCAACAGAACATTGTGCTATGTCTGTACTCTTGTCTAACTGAATAGCAAAAAATGGCGATTGTTTTACTCCATCAACTACCTGGTTTTATATGTCTTCAGCCATATCATCAATGCGAAATTTCACAGTATTGTCAAAAAGAAGTATTTGAGATAACTTTTGCTTACTTTGCGTTCCAAAAATAATATCAGCTGCCTTTAACAAACACGGTTTAACAAGTCTCTCTCCAATAATATGGCACTTCAAGCACTTTTTTAGATGGCTGAGCCGTAGAACCAGTACTATCCAACTTCATGCGTTTTAAATTTTTAGATTTTGTAGCAAAAAATTCCTTTGGTTTGTCCTTAAAAGAGTGTTTAGATGACAAATGTCTTTCAAGACGATTACGTCTCATTACATTATTGTTTAATACTTCATAGAAAATTACACACTGAGGACATTCGTGATTATCTTTACGCATACAAATAAACCCATATTTGATATAATCATCATTATACTTGCGTTTCTTTGCTGAGCTCATCTTGACTACAATAACTTCTCTCACTCAAATCAACGAAATCAATGACAATCAACTACGACAATTATTAAAATTTCACAACCGGTACGCTTTTATAATGCAAAAATAAGTGCAGGTTAAATTAATTGGCAGCGGTTAGCTGGCCTACGTCTGATGGGGGGAGGGAAGAAGGGAGGCAGTGCTTGGAAACGCTCGGTTGTCAAATGCGCGCTATTGCCACATTGAACGGCTCACATTCCATTGTTTCAAACATTTGATTTCAAATTTATGTCTAAAGTCAGATGTTACAGTGCTTGGTTTTAATTTTCTAAACATCATGGTTAATTTAGAATTTTAGAAAGACTACCTAAATTTAATTTAATTTTCGACTTGTCTTGCGCTCCCCTGACATGCCCTAACGCCCCCCAGTTTTGGACCCCTGATCTAGATGGATACTTCTGTTATCTACGATTTTTTTCTTATTACTAGTTTCACTAATTAGTGTGTAAATTAAAAGCATAATGTGATATTTACGAATAATTTAGTGTTATAATTTTTTCTTAAAAACTGTGAATCGTAAACTATATTTATATAAATTTAATTATCCAGTAGCGTACCATTATACCAGGTAACTGTTATTTTTTTATCACTTTATCCACAGAGTCCTACTGAGACGTCTGTTGCATTAGTTAAATCTACGTGTAGTGGTTTTGGTATTCAGAACCGCTCACACAATGACCTCAAAATAACTTCACAAAAAAACACAACAATGAATACCAAGTCTTATGTCGCTGCAGCTTTAACTAAACCTCCACCTCCTTCGTTTCTTTATAAAAATCAAGCTATTATTTTACACGCTATTCCAAATGTTGTTCTTTTTGAGTATATAAAAGCTATAGGTGACATTGTTACCCCCAAAAATATCACCCTTGCATCTCGAATTTGAAATAATCGTATTTGTATTTATTTAACTTCCGTTGCAGTAGTCGACGAACTTCTCAGTGCACACCAAAGTATCACCATCAACTCAGCAGTTGTTCCTATCCGAAGACTTATTACCCCTACTAAACGTATTCTCATATCAAATGTATCTCCCACAATACCGCACCTCATAATCGAAGAAGCAATAAAAGATATCTGATTGCAAATGGCCTCTCCTGTTTGATTTGTGAAATGTGGTTCACTTACTGATGATTATGCATATATCCTTCCACATAGCTTTCGAAGAGTCTCATACGTTATTCCCGATAATGAAGACTTTTCAATTCAAACCTCTCTCTTAATAACTTACAAGAACAACCCATATAAAATATTTGTGTCCACCGATAACTTAGAATGTTTTTTATGTAAACAAGCTGGTCATACTGTTGACGCTTGTACCAACGCCCCAATCACTGTAACTCAAACTGAACTTTCCCCACCCGCTATCCCCTTATCTGTTCCAACCGATATACCCTCACCAGAAAGCACTCTTCATCAAACCAATTTACAAAATGTATCCTCCTCGGAAATTCCAACTAGTTAAGAAAAACTGATATTACGCAGTCATGTTACCCCCCCCCCCCTCCAATACAAAGACAAAAAAGAGCCATATCTACCGATATCAATACAGGAACTCCTTTTCAACTTTCTCCGGTCGCTGCACCGGATCCAACTAATAACCAAATGTCTCCCCCCTTGTTTGTAAAAACTATTATTCCCTCTTCTTCTTCAAGTGCCATCTCCGCGGCGAAGGTCGGCAATCATCATAGCTATTCGGACTTTTGAGACGGCTGCTCTGAAAAGTTCATTTGATGTACATCCGTACCACTCTCTCAGGTTGTGCAGCCATGACATTCTACGCCTCCCTATGCTTCTCTTTCCTATTATTCTCTATAAACCCAAAAAGAAAAAATTTAAAACAATTATAACAGAAGAACATAAACTGACACTTAGTTCACTAAACGCAGTTTAAGGTATTTACAAAAATAATCCATCAGAACTAACTCTTACCGAAACTCAGTTTATAGCTGTCCTAGAAATTACATATGGCATCACAGATCCACTTAATGAAGCTCTTAACTTCACCTCTATATCCAAGGGTTACTAAACGACTTATCACTTCTCCATTTAGAGACAAAGGAAAGGTGTTTTAAAAACCGCATTACTAGACTTCAAAAAAAATTAAACGACAACTTAATCCTGATGACTATGACAATATGAGTGACTCCTTGGACTACCAAACTGAGGATGAAACTAACGCTCCTATTTTTCAATTTTTTCATCAATCCTCACAGTCACCCGTGTCTCACTCTGACTAAAAATCGCTTTCAAAATCATACAATAGAATTGCGATTGATTATTTTCTCGCTTAGAAAGAATCCAGCAATTAGTTGCCGAAGAACAACCTGAAATCATATGTTTACAAGAAACTAATTCCAAAACATCCAAACTTCCTAAACTAAAAAAATTTGAAGACCATCATTATAATTATAATATAATGATGGTCTTCAAATTTTTTTAGTTTAGGAAGTTTGGATGTTTTGATTCGAACTAACTGCAACAGAGTCAGTGATGGGAATTCAATTTTTATTTCCAGTGAACTATTTTCGTCTCATCTCTCTTTCTCATCAACTTACTATATGTAGTGTATATATTCCACCCAGCCACTCACTAAAAGGAATAGAACTTCTAGACCTTATTTATCAGCTCTCCTCACTATACATTTTTGTAGGTGATTTCAATGTCCATAATTCCATGTGGGGATCCAATCACACCCCAAATAAAGGCAAAACTATTGAAAACGTAAATAACTGTACGGGCTCATGCATATTAAATACAGGTTCTAGTACACACTTAAATTTTTCCTCTGGGACATTTTCTTCAACAGATCCTATCTTTAGTGATCCCAAATCAGCACCTTTACTAACTTGGAAAGCCGCTGATGACCTTAATGATAGCAATCATTATCCTATCATCATATCTTCTAATATGCCCAATACTTAACAAACTCTGTCTTGAAACTACTGGCCACTAAAAAATTCTGATTGGGCTAGTCGCACATCCCAAACAGATATCGCCCTTCCTTCTCTCTTATTATCCGACAATATTGACAATAATATAACATTATTCACAGATACCATACTTTCAGTTGCCAATTTGCACATTGGCAAAAGTATTATGTCACATAAACAAAAAAAGGTTCCTTGGTGGAATACCTCATGTTAAACTTCTATAGAACAACGTAAGGTGGCACTTAAAAATTATCGAAAAAATAATAACTTAGAAAATCTCACAATATTAAAAAAAGCTAGAGCAAAGTCACGTTTCATTATGAAACAAAGTAAAAAACCCTCTTGGAGAAACTATGTATCTTCTATTAACAAAAATACCAATTCTACTGAACTCTGAAAATTACGGTAAATCCAAGGAATCAATACTGATACCAAAATCTGTACTCTTATCTCAAACAATATTGTTATTAGTGATAATAAAAAAATTGACGAAACCCTGGCAAAATAAATTTTTCTTTACTTGAACCATTGATATACACCACTCCCCTTTGTTCTTCCGAAACAATTAAGGATATTACATATCTGAATTCGCCATTCTCTTATGTAGAACTCACTTCTGTCATTAAAATTCTTAAGAACACGTAAACTTCTAGATCACCTCAAACTTCTTGAAATGTTCAATTTAATCTTGTCATTCAACAAATTTCCGAACCAGTGGCAAACCTTAATTATTATACCAATTAAAAAGCCTAACGTATCTCGTTCGTCACCCAGTGCTTATAGACCAATATCACTCACTTGCAGCATGTCCAAAATCTTCCTAAAGAACAGTCAGCATTTCGACGAAATCGCTCAACTCAAGACAATCTAGTAATTCTCCAAAGTCATATTTCCGATGCTTCCAACAAAAGTTAAGAAGTCGTCGCTGCTGTATTTGATATTGAAGGCGCATTTGATACTATAATCAGGCACTCTATACTGAACAAACTAACCTTATATGATATTAAGGGCAATATATTTAATTTTATATAAAATTTCTTATCATCACGATCGTTTAGAGTGTCTGTCAATGGTATTTTTTCATCAGTCCACACTCAAATCGATGGGGTATCACAAGGGTCAGTATTAAGCCCAACTCTTTTTAATCTAGCAATAAGTGATTTATGCTCTGGTATACTTTCCCCCATTAGGCATGTCCTGTATTCAGACGACCTAATAATTTACTGCCATGGACGATATGTCTCTACAACTTCTAAGCTCATTCAATCCACAGTAGATACTCTTTTTATTAAAACATTAAAACAAGCTCCATAGGCTTATCGTTATCATACACAAAATCAAAAATAATAAAATTTAGTAGACGACCTCCTTCCCCTTCTCCTAGTATAATGATTGACAAAGCTTATCTTCTCGTTGTCAGAGAATGTAAAGTACTCGGTTTAATGTGTGATTCTCGACTTACCTGGAAGCAACATATATTAAAAATAAAGGATGAAGAGTACAAGAGACTAAATATTATCAAAACTCTTTCGCACTATCATTAGGGTACAGATGAAAATTGTCTTCTTAAGATATACAGATCTCTTATGCGTTTCAAACTGTGGAACTATGGTTCTTACTTATACATTTCTGCTTCTAAAACATACCTTAATCTTATGAATTAAATACATAACACAGCTCTTCGTATTTGTATAGGCGCCTTTCGATCTAGCCCCGTAGAAAACCTATATTGCGAAGCAAATGAACCCCCTCTTTGGATTAGATGGGAGCAACTACTACTCTCTTACACAGTAAGTACTATACGCTGATGCTTCAAAAAATGATACAAGAGTAGGCTGTTCTGTTACAGCGTCACATACTCTTATCACGTCATCCCTTCTCCTCTCCTTTTGCAGCGTTCATACTGGAGAATTATACAGTATACTTCAAGCTATCAAATACCTTTCACCAACAAATAAGCAAGTTACTATATACACAGACTCTTTATTCACTGATCATTCTATCGTCCAAAAGGTCCACGACCATTACCAACTTATCTTTTCCCAAAATATAACAGTTACTCCAATCTGGTTACCATCCCATATTGATATAACAGGCAATAAACTTGCAGACCACTGCGCAAAGCTTGCCTCAACATCTTCTGATCCCACTGTTAATATCCAAATTAGTAAGGACTTAAAATCTTGCATTAAAAGAAGAACAAGAAAAACAATACTTTGACACTAACTGCTCAGCTTTACATCAAATACAACATTCAACAAGCAGTCCTTCTATTTTTGGCACTACAAGTCTATCCAGACGAGATCTTATCGTGGCAAGGAGACTTCAGATGAGACATACAAAATTAACACATGGTTACCTGATGTCATCCAGCAACCAACCTACTTTTCAAAGCTGCCAATCACAACTGACAGTCAATCACATACTCACCAAATGCCATCAATATTCTGCCAGAAGATAACCTTATCACCTCAAGCCTAAAATACTAGATATCCTAAGTAATGCTGAACAGATAAACTCTGCCCTAAAGTATCTAAAAGACATTCAGTTGTGTTTTAAAATATAATTTCATTGTACGATAACATTTTGTATTTTGTAACATAATATTTATTGTAAAATTTTTTGTTTTATAGTCGTCCTTGTGCAAATGGCTTAGTAGCCGAGCACATTAATTTTAAATAAAAAAAATCGAACTCTTGTGTACGTCACTTCACTAATAACCCTGCGTGGTTAATGTGGATTGTCTGTTTCTAAATAAAAAAAAGACAAATAATAATAAAAAAGTGTTTTATTTATACAATCATCGACTAATTCTAAAGAATACAGTTGCATGTTTGTTATTTTGTTCTTGTGATCCAATTAGTGTTTTTTAGACTGCCATATTTTTAAACATTTTCATATATGGCTGTTATTTGTAAATATTTTTTAACGTTCTTTTTTCACAAAATTTTGCTCAAAATTCTGCAATTCTATGTTCGTAACGAGATTTTCCATTCTGTATATCCATTGCTAATACGTGTTATCGTAATGTATTCCATTTTCCGGTGAAGTTTCAACATCCACAAGTCATTTTAATGAATGCATGGACTATAATTAGGTCCGATTAAATTTTCGGAAAATTAGGATTTATCTTACTAAAGGTAAATCATTTTAATCAGGATGTTCTCTTGTTCTCTGTCCACTAAAGTTTTTAAGCCCTATTAAAAGTTCATATTTCATTTTAATACCATGCCTTAATCAGTTATTGTGATAAATTTTATATTTTTGTAACATTTATCAATTACACTAACACAAATTCTGATTATGTACCTGTGAACACAAAAACATAAAGGTCAATTGCCTTTGCCTAGGCCAAAAACTACAAAAAAAACTATTGGTCATTCATTGTTAAATATTTTTTTTAATTAAGGAGAATTTTCAGAGCTTAAAAAAATATTTTGATCAAACGCTATATCGCTCTGTAATATATTAAGATTAATCACTGATAGACATTTCTTCATAAATAACTGTGTATATATATATATATATAATTATATATATATATATATATATATATATATATATATATATATATATATATATATATATTGATGGCTAAAGTGTAAAACCTATTAAGTCGAATTTTATAAATTTTACAGGAGAGACAAAAAACTGATTACTTTTTTTAATAAGGCGTTCCCGTTTTGGTGTTAGCGATATAAAACATTATAATTTTACCTATTTTTAATGCTGTGCAAGTACATTAAATTGGATTTGATTTTTCAAAAAAAAATCGACTTACGAGGTTTTGTTGTATTTTTTTTTTAAATCATTTTTCAACTTGCTATGTTTTGACATGAAAAGTATTATCTGGTTAAGGATTTTAATACAATATTTTGTTTAATTTGATGATTAAAAATATTAATGAAACAATACGAACACAACTAAAAACTTTATTCGACAGAAATACAAAAAAAAATTTAAAAAGTTTGAGTTAGTGATATAAGTTGTCGTAGAATAGCCTTATATCTTCTGGAATATAGTTTTTTATTTCTTGAAGGTGTCTAAATTTATCAGGCTTAATTTTTATAAGAGCGTTATGCAATTGGAGTATATCCAAATTATCTTAAATTGCTCTTGTACGACTTGATAATGGTGTCCAATGGTTCTGGTATAATAATTTATACTCAATCGCACCATCACAACGGTATGCCAGTGATCTGAGATCAGTTACTTTAGGATCTTCCTTAGTATTGCCAGGATGAATTAAAGAAAATGTTTTGATTACCGAGTAATCTTTAAAAAAGGAATAATTTAAGTAGTCAACTTCATAAGGATCTTTTGCCTTAGCAGACCTACAAATGTCAACATAGCATCCCGGTACATACACGACACGATTTCTAAGTTTACGCTCAATATACGCGTGAATCGAGTCACACTCCATTTGAGTATCACACTTTTCTAGATAATATTAAAATATTTCAACACCTGATGTTCTTGATAAGTAAGAAAGAGCATTCGAAAGCGTAACGTTTCGAGTTTGGTAGTAGCATCCATTTGGTCGCTGAAGCAAACAACGGATTTAGTAGCCGGAGATAAATTTCTTTTAATATAATCTATGGTAATGGAAGTTAACGCGTTCGCTTCAACCCCACCTGAACCCTCATGCCATACGTAGCAATGGCCTTTGCCAGTGGACAAATTATAGAAGCTATAGTTGTGAACATTTAGCTTAATTTTATAATATGCAGCTGATACTTGTAATCTTGGTGCTGTTAATATTGCCTGTGCATCCATAGTCAAAACAAATTTACTGTTGTCCTTACTAGCCTCTTCTTTTAGTTTTTCCTTTTCAGCACGAGCTAATTTTTTTTCTCCAAATGCTGCTGAAACTGTTCATCATTTATTTTGCCGACAGAATGCCCAGTGCAAGTGTCGCACTGATCTTTACTAAAAAATCAAAATTCTTGTAACAAAAAAAAACGTTTTCTATTGTTCTGTATGCTTAACTTAGTTTGGCTTAAATAAGGCTATACGTTGCTTATCGAGCTCCTGACGAAAAGTTATATTATTCAGTTTGGCTATCTTTGCACCCACACATTCATTGGTATAAAATTTGTATAGTTCATTAACGCTGGTCCACTGTGTATCTAAATACAATTTATTAGTGTCTTTCCTACAGTAGTGGCTCTCCATTTTTGGAATTTTCTCTAAAAACTGGATTAGGAAGACTTTATCTTCGGATATCTTGCCTTTTCTTAAACTGTTTGTAGTTTGAACTGCGATGTTTTGTTCTCCTTGACTAATCCAATTTTGCACACTCCATTCGCCTATACCTAATGTTTGCAGAAACATTTTCTTGCATACCCGTTTTCGACAATTAGTGAAAAAAATATACGAAGTACTTCGTTGCTTTGCTGGAGTAACTGAAATGCAATGAAGGTTTGTAAAATGTGATTTACGGAAACAATTTTTTAAAAATACCGGTTCTTTATCTACAAGGCTGGTAACATAAATTTTCTTCTGATTCCAGTCCAAATTTTTTCAAAACATATTGAAAATATTTTTTTCTGTCGTCGTCTTCAAAAATATTGCAAAAAAATTTTAGAGATCTTTGCGAATTCTTACAATTACATGGAGGTCCCATCTTTCGCTCGTCTCGTTCATTTTTTTTATACTTGTTGTCATCTTTATCTAGTTTACAGGATTTTTATGATTCCCCCTTCATTCTTTTCAGTTTATTTTTATTTCGTTTCCAGTTTAAATAATTGACGTCAGATTTCCTTGATCTTTTTCTCATTATGGGCGATGTTACTGTTTCTGTCTCATTTAGTAATTCATTTAGCGACTGGTTATGTGTTTCTTCATCTGATTCAGTGGACTCGGTTGATGGCATATATTCCGATCCACTATCTTGGAAAGGTTCGCTATCGGAATTTTCATCTTGAAAATTTGGCATATCAGTGGTTATGTTTACGTTATTTGATACCGCTGATGGTGATTCCTCCACCACGCTATTAACTTCTTGAGGTTCCTCTGAGCTGCTACTCTGTATTGTACTGTAAGAAACATCAAATTTATAACCAATAAATTATTAAAATATAAAATTAAACTAAATTAAGAATACTTATCTTAAAAACTTAACAATTATTTTAAGAACTCAATCAGAAGATTGATAGTACATAGTTGAATTCATTAATAATTAATTCAACTACTGATAAGAACCTAAGTTCTTGAAACATTTGTCAAGATTTTAAGATAAGTATTCCTAATTTAGTGGAATTTTACATTTTAATACTTTATATATTGTGAATAGATTCCACTTATAATTCACGTTTGTATAAAAGTGTTTTATAAACAACCATTAATTGCTTTATTTTAATTTATACCATGCCCAACTTTTTCAGTGAGTTTAAAGAAAACAGACTTAACCTCAAACGATAAATAATAAAAATATAAGAACAAGGCAAAAAATCACTTACCCATCTGTATCAGCTTGCAACACCAAATTAATTCAAAATTGTTTTTTCACGACTACAAGACATATTTTTCAAAACAAAACAACAAAACTGCGTTTATTCACAAGAGTGAAACACAAAACCTAAAAAAACACTTGCCGCATTCCGGTAAAACCTCGCAACATTGTATTACTACATAAAATATCCGAGCAAATGTAAATATAAAAAACTCTTAAGACCAACTTAATAGGTTTTTGCTTTACCCTTTTTGCTAAAGAGTTTTTACCAGTTTTTGATAGATGGCACTGGAGGTCTTAATGTTGAAATAGATTTATGAGGATTTGCAGTTTATTAGATAGCAATATATACAAATTATTGGTAAATTAATCCCAAAACTGGAAAATTTTGACTTAATCCAGGAGCAAGTTGGTTCACCTTGCACAACGACGCTCGGGTGTTTTGAATGACACAACGGTGAGTTTTAGGACGTTGGTCAATAGATTTGGGATGGAAGTAAATTTAAAACATTTGGGGGAATTGAAATGTTGTAATGAAAATGGGGGAATTTGGTACTAAACGAAAGGGAAAAAATAAATGGCGCCACCTAGTCCTTTATCACGGGACGAGGAAAACTCGACACTTTACCTATGAGAAGATTGGCTTAAGGACGATAAAAAATAGGCTAAACCTCTAAAAATACAAATATGCATACATAGTCAAAAAAAAGAAAACACACTTACCTCATAATAATTATTATTTTAATAAGAATAAGCCACAATTAAAGGTTAAAATAAGTTTATTGACATTTTAATTTCCACTTCGGAAATCGTTCTCGATTTCCGAAGTGGAGGAAACGTCAATAAATTAATTTTAGTCTTCAATTGTAGCTTATTCTCATTAAAATAGTAATTACTTTAAAATGCCACAATAAAATAGCTTCAGAGCAATACCTCATAATATCTCTATATTTTTATCAGTTTTACCTTCTTATTAGTTACCAGAAGAAAGAAAGAAAGATGATAGGAGAGAATTAAACAAATAATGGCTACAAATTAACAATTTTTATTACTAAAATTTTCAGCCAGATAAACGTATTATGAAATTATAGAAACAGATAGCAAAAAGACAAAAATAAAAATTTAGATAAATCAGGTACTCAGTAGTTCTAAAATTAAGTGGAATACTTTTATAACTGAGTAAAACTGCAAAATGATTAAAAATTGTAAAATTTAGCAAAATACTTATGCATTTCCTCAGTTATAGCATACTATCATGATGTTATAGGCATTATATATTACTATCTATAAAAAAAAATTTCATATTAATTGGCTAAATAAAAGGGCACAATTCCCTTTGATCACCAGAGCACTGACATGCAAACTGTTAGCCTGTATTTACAAACAAAGATTATTACGGGGTACTAGAAAAATTAAAAGTGCATACCGTATACAAAAACGTTCGCACATCACTGCACTACATACTTAGGCAATAAAAGTTAACACGTATATCTCTTTAGTTGACTACAAAGAAGACATTTAGCGATCTTATCTTCAACATTCGGACAAATTTTGAAATTAATTTCAACTTACATAATACTGCTGTAGACTAACTAATATTTAACTTAATTAAAACTGATCACTTTATTTTATCTTGGTTTAACTGTTGTATTTTATTCGTAGTACTGCACTATATTATCGATTTTTCCATCTTTCTTATGGGCTACGTGCCCAATGGTGACAAAATCTAAAAATAGTCCAAGCCTGAGCGGGACTCCATCGTACTCTGACGGCTGTCAATATCGAAGTCCTCTATTATAGGTCTCTCTATCCTCTATCTAGGCGAAACCAATATCAAACAAAAGAGCAATTTGTTTATTATAAACAAACTCCAAAATGTTTAGATTATCAATCTAGAGACGAAAAAAGATTAAGAATCATTATCGGTGTTTCATAATATAAGGGGTGAAACGAAAATGCTACAAGGTCTCTGGTAGAATTGTCAACCATGGTCGTTAAGGTATTACCTGTTAAATAAACACGGGTTATTTATAGACCTACATCAGGCTTCCCCTCCACAGTACATTTCATGTGGTTCTAAGAGAAGCGACATATTTTTCAGCTGTTTTGTTAAAAGGTAAGTAATTAAAGTTACCTAATATTGTATGTAAATAACGTTAGAAGTATTAGCGATAACATGTTAGCGTTAGTTTTACTACAAACCTCACTTTCATACCCTTAATCATCCTCATCAACCTATAGGCATCCATACCTGGACATAAGTTTACCTCGCCTTTTCCATCTGTCTCTGTCTTGTGCGGCTGGCATTCCGTTTTGATGAGCAGGTCATCAATCCTTCTGGTTAATGGGCGTCCTCCTTCTTGTTTTGGTCTCCACTGGACAATACGTTTTGCCCATCAGTTGTCTGATAATCTGTCCCATTCAATTCCTTTCTAGAGACGTGATTTTTTGATTTTGAGAAAGTAACTAAAAGGTGCAACAGAAAACTAGAGAAACGGTGGAAGGATTCTGCTACTTAGGGTCACTGATAGACTGGTAGGTCCTCAACTCGGAACGAGAAATATGTCAAGAGCAACAAAGGACAATCTTTATAAAACATTAATACTCCCAGTGCTCACTGACGGATCGAAAACATCGGCAATGACGATTCGAGATGCATAGTTACTAAGAATCTTCGAATCTAGATTATGCATTTAGTTTGAAAATGAGATACAATCCTCGGGCTATTGTTGTTAATTTTAACCATATTGTGTGTGTAGGTTTTTTATGTATAATGAATTCTACTCCACCATTTGAATTGCTTTTTTCTCCTCTAAAATAAAATAAGTGTCCTGATTTAAAAGCTTATAGATCGGTATGTCGTTGATTGTAGGTTAAAATAATTTTTTTTATTAAAACCAGATAGCAAGTAATAAATTTTTCTTGGAAACGAACCTTTTGCTGCTCTTTGGGAAGCACATGGGATGTCTCGTCCCGCAGTTTGTCCCGCAATTTTAAACGCGGTACAGGACGGGACACGAAACGGGACAGTAATTTTTGTTGCGGGATGAGACGTATGACGGGATTTTTCTCCGGGGCGGGACTCGGATTGGGACCGGCGATTTGTCCCGTGAGATATCTTGCATGTCCTGCAAAAACTGCACTTTTATGATTATCGAAATTATTTGATAATTGGGAGATGCAGGGATGTGAATTGTGATATATACGTATGCTTTATAGATTACCAGAAGGCATTTGACAGAGTAAAACATGACAAATTAATAACTCTAATGCAAGAAATTGGAATTGACAACAAAGATCTTAGAATTATCAGAACCATTTACTACAATCAAACGGCCAAAATCAAAATAGAAGACCAGTTAACTGATAAAATTGCAATAGAACGTGGAGTACGACAGGGCTGTATTTTGTCTCCATTGTTGTTCAACATTTATTCTGAATGGGTATTTAAGGAAGCTTTAGACGGTTGTGCGAAAGGAATACTAATAAACGGTGAATGGTTGAATAACATTAGATATGCAGATGACACTATAGTTTTTGCCGATAATCTGAATGACTTACAGATATTAACAAATCGCATAACAGAAGTCAGCAACAGATACGGACTAGCTCTTAACATAAAGAAAACCAAATTTATGACAATTAGTAAAAAACCAATACTAAACGCTCAACTTACAATCAACCAACAGAATATCGAAAGAGTCGAGCAATATACATATCTAGGCACCAATTTAAATAGCCAATGGGACCACTCAACAGAAATTAAACAGCGAATAATAAAAGCAAAAGCAGCATTCGTCAGAATGAGAACCATTTTCAACAGTCGACACATATCATTAAAAACAAAATGCCGTCTATTGAACTGCTACATATTCACAGTTCTGCTCTACGGAATGGAAGCATGGACACTGGCTGTTGCATCTATGAATCGGCTCGAAGCTTTCGAAATGTGGTGTTATAGGCGCATCTTACGTATATCCTGGGTTGACAAAGTTACTAATGTGGAGGTCCTGCGTAGAATGGGGAAAGAATGTGAAATTCTCATGACCGTCAAAACTAAAAAGTTGGAATATCTAGGACATGTAATGAGAAATCAAGAACGTTACGGCCTTCTCCAGCTGATTCTCCAAGGGAAAGTAAATGGTAAGAGAGGACCGGGAAGAAGACGCATTTCCTGGCTTCAAAATTTACGAAAGTGGTATAACACGACTACCACTGAACTGTTCCGCGCTGCAATAAATAAAGTAAAGATAGCCGTGATGATCGCCAACATCCGGAACGGATAGGCACTTTAAGAAGAAGAAGATTTGATAATTAATATAAGTATCTGCATTATATTTGCAACGTAAAAATATGCTAGTAATCCAAAATTAATACCATTCAGAATCCAAAAAGCAAAATGAGATTTACTAAAAACAATACAAGGTTTTTTAAAAAACTAAAAAAGTTACAGACTTACTAGAAGGGACGCTTCTAGTAAGAAAAAAGTATGTTAAGCTTCCCAGTGTGGTCATGTTCATATATTTATTACTTGACTACTTCAACAAAAAATATTTTAAAAATTAATACTGATCAAAACAATGACGAGAAATTCAATTTTAAAAACTATTTTATAGGAGCAAAAATTAAGATAATCATGGTTTATAAATAAAGAATATTGAAATTAGATTGGAAGAAATTTATTTCAGCTGGAATTTCTAAATAGGAAGAAACATTAGGAAATTAAAATTGGAGAATTTCTGTTATGCTACCATTTTTCAACCAAGTCAGACACAGATATGTCGGATATTTTTTGTAATAGGTAGGTTTGGTGATTACCTTGACATTTAAGAATAAACTTTTCAGCTAAAAAAGACGTCTTAAATGTAAGTGAGGTTCCATACATTCGGCTAATAGATTTTCATATACCGTTATTATAAAACTATATTTACTTATTTAGAAAATATAATTTAAGGTAGCTTTGCGGGACAACGGGACGTCATGCGGGACACGGGACGGGACTAGGGATGGGACAACTAAAATGGGTACGAGACGGAACGCGGGACGGGACAGATGGAAAAGTGTGATACCCTGTATTGTATAGACTAAGAGAAACATTTGTAAAATAAAAATGTACTTTATTAGAAATAGAAATCGCCCTCTACGATCATTTTTTTATCGAGAATGATATAATCGTTAATGTATTAGTAATAGGATAAATTAAGACTCACTCTATATATTTTTGTATTACACAGAGCTACTTGTTTTACAATACACAATTCTAAAAATGCTAGATACATCTGAACTACTATTGTAGTTTTGCACAGAGAAATAATATATTTGAATATACCATACCGTTTTCAAGAAACGTGCCTTGAATTTACCCAACGCTGTTTCCCTATGCAGCACTTTGTATTAGTATTCCATTAATTTTCAGCGATACTTCCGCCATCGCATACCGCTTGACGTTTAAATATGTTTTAGTTTCATTACAAGAGTATTTACCTATCTATTGTGATTTGACTTTTAACATTAAATTTTCAATTAGCTTTCATTTTTAATTTAAATTTAAAAACTGAACTCAAAACTCAACTGAGCTATTAAAACTTTATAAGCTCCCATAAGAAAAATTATGCATACTAAAATACTCCCTGGTGATATATGTTCCTTCTTCTTTTTTATATTGGTATAATCCGTTGGTTTTTTAATACATCTTGATAGTATATAAAACTACGCTTCTGTTGAAGTGGATAATAATTAAATTATTTAAAATAAAACAAAAAAAACTATTTTAAATTATTAACATTAAATGCAAATAGTATATAACTCAAGATATTGATGAATTTCTGTTCTCTGTGCCTCAGAATTAAGTTACTTTGCAAAATAATCATACAGTTGCTCAATATTACGCAATACACATGTTGCCCAGGTAAATATTTAATAGTATTTAAATCAAAATATGGAAAAGCGCAATATTTTTTAAGTGTGTAAACAATTTTAATTCCTAGCTGAGCGCTTTCGGCTTAAAAACCATCTTCAGTGCTATGCTCAAATAATAAAGTGCCTACCCCTATGCTTTTTCCACACATTACCATTCTTATTGCAATCAAAATACTAATATTCGACCATCGTTTAGCAAAAGAATTAGCAACTTCACATTTCCGGGTATTATGCATACCAATATTGATTATGCTCCCCCTTGGACTATATAAATTCCATATTGTAACACAGATATGTCAACTTATACTAAGGACAATACCCCTTCATCTCTTTTTCACCAATACTTCTACAATATTAAAAATAAATATTTATCCTGTCAACTAGTTTATACCGATGCATCAAAAACACCCGAATTGGAAACAGTAGGATCCGCCATTGTCACAGAGGATTCTGTGCTCAAGTTTCCACTAGCTAAACTACTCAATATATTCTGCTGAACTTTTTGCGATATCCAAGGCAGTACAACAAACTCTTAATCGACCTGAAGACATGACAGTAATATTCACATAATCCTTCAGTGCAATCCAGGGAATTCAGAAAATATATCCGAATCATCTGATTTTAAAACAAATTAAAAAAGACCTTGTGACTCTACAAAATAATCATAAACAACTACATATTGTGTGGATATCATCTCATGTGGGGATACCAGGAAATGAGATACCTGAGCAAATGGCCAAAGAAGCTTGTAAAATGGAGAGATCCTGTAATGTAAACATAGCGAGGAAGTAAAGAAGGAAAAATTAAGAGGTAATTAGCCTAGTACAGAGTAATAATTATTTAAGTAATTATTATATATTCCAAATTAATAAAGAATAAATTCGACACAGTTTAACGTATACATTTCAAATTAAAAACAAAACAATTGACCCAGTTTAACACAAGCCTGAATGTTTAAAAAATTACGACACTTAGACCTTGTTGGAAATTAATACAAGGTACGAATTGTTAAACAAGTGATAAGAATTGAGCTGACTAAGAAGTTTTACATAGCGTGATCCAGTTTAACACATGGAATAGATGGCATAATCAACGAAAACGTAGAAACAAATCTCCACTTCGGACGTGACAAAAGAATCTAAGGTACGAGTTGGCAATAGATAAAAACAAACAGAAGTTGGTCAAACGTCCAGTAAGAGCTCGGCGCCCGAGAGTGCCCCACGCGAGAGGCGCGGCGATCGGGCGCGCTGTTGTAACTCGACGGGACAGTGTGACGTAGAAGTTCCGCTATCTGGAGATTCGAAAATTCGCGATCCCGCGCCGTTTTGACTTCTCGAAAACTGACGGATCTCGAATCCCTGTAGGACTGGAGGCGTATTCATTAACTAGAGCCTAAATACGCTAAGGTAACTAAGATCTATATACTAACCCAAGGTATATCTAATGATACGGAATTGTCCGACCTTTAATTCCTTGCTTTGTCTCTTTTCGTCTCCCTTCGTGCCTGATCGAAATATTATTGGTCATAACTGATATTTTGTAGTGTACAGTCTGTTTAATACATTGTAAACTCGAAATTTGTTTTTGTTATTCCTGGCCGTTACAGGTAGAGACTAGATGAGATACACATTTCCGCTTATGCAGTGCTCCGGCTTCTAACGTAAGCCCATAGCCTCTCTCTCTTTGCAGGACCTGAGACCGAGAAGTCCTTAATCCCCTTCCTTCCAAAAATCTCCCTACCCTCTTGTAAATCCGCGAGGGCGGAACCAGTCAGTCCAGACTAGTGGAACCAGTAAGCCTTGCCCCGCTCGCAGGGATAAGTATCTCCAAAAAATTGTAGATGCATTGATAAGGATATTGAGACAGACGTCTTCTACAATGGTGAAAGCCTTTATTAGAGTGGTGACAATTTATTAGAGGGGTTTATTAGATTTATATTTACAGCATCAATCCTAAATTATTACAGTAGCCACCCTAAATTATTAGAATCCGATGATAGAACTAACCAAATTCCTCACTCAGATATGAAAAAATGCATCAATGAGTACACAAAATACTTATGGTTACGAAGATGGCAACTCTTACCAAAGAATAAATTGTGGCAAGTAAACTCAGATCTATCATCGAAAACACCAATTTTAGTAAAGCGAAGGGACCAGGTTGTACTACATCGTATCCGAATAGGACATACCAGACTGAGGCACGAACACCTACTTAGGAAGGAACCTCCTAGTATATGCTACGCCTGTGACACCAATATAACTGTAGACCACATTGTTATAGACTGTCTTTTATATCAAATGGAAAGAAAAGCTACTGGACTACCAAGTGATATAAAGTGCGCTTTAGAGAGTGCGGATTGTGACAAAATCATTAGGTTTTTAAAGAAAACAAAATTGTATAATCAAATATAAGTGATACTTCAAGGAAAATTATAAATTATAATCAACTTTATATTTTTTTTTATTTTTAATATAATATTTATATAAAAACTTTATAGTTTATATTTTATATTAGTCATTATAATATATTAATAGTCTATATTGTACCACCGCTAATAACCTTGTATGGTTGATGCGGGTTATTCCCAATAAAAAAAATATTAATAATAAAGTATCCTACTATAGTCTGTCCCTCCTTGACTTTACAGTACACGATCATACGGCAATGCAATCCTTATGGGAGTTTTTAGCGCGGCGATGCCGACTTTCTTCAAAATAATTTTCAATCGAACAATACCAGGGTCCTAAAAATGTAGGGCCCTAAAAATGTTAAATTAAAACTAATCCGTTACAGTCAATAGTATTATAGTAAAACAATATTTTTCATTGTTTTTTGTGAGTAATAGTCATTTTCAAAAAGTAATCAGCAATTTTATAATCGATATTCATAATAACTTATTTTGGTAAAGAATATTAGAACTTTATGTATTGACAGTATAGACAGTTCTGAAATAATATCAAGTCATTTCACCTAAATTAAATTATAGCAAAGAATATGAACTAAGCTTTTAATTATTGCTTAACTCTTATTAAGCAATAACTCATTGCTTATTTGGAATATTTGGATACTAACTACAGTTTTTTTTTATTCTTAACGACTGATTTCCAACCTGAAATTAATGTCATTTTAATGCGTTTACACCCTCATTAAAATTTAGTATAAATTCTAAACTAGAAATTAATTTTAGTTAGTTCATTTGATTCGTTGAAGTTCATATCGACTATAGTTATTATTGTAGTTTTTTGTGTTATAGCGATTAAATTTAATAATTGAGAACAGTACTCTGAAACATCCCCAGGGAAAGGCATTGTCATTATAGGAGAAACAAATCTTAGTCAACATGATAAATTATCGTGTAAATTAAGGATATAATTCACTTTCAAAAATAATGCAAACAGTGGCAGCAGAAACTGGCATTTCCAACAAACAATTTACTCTGTAAGAAAAGAAAATTCCTCAGCACTTTTTTTACAACCAGCAAAGAGACAATCCAAGAAAAAGCTAACTTCATTTTCGCGTGATAAAACTTACGATGAAGGAACAAAGAGTAGCATTCGTCTAATAATGCATGATTTTTTTTTTGTAAGAATACACCCCCAACATTTTATTCTCTATTAGCAGTAGTAAATAAAGACGAACATTTTGAATATGTATATTTGGACGAGTCATGGATAAATATTGGTAATAGTGTCAATTATGAATGGAAAGACACTTCCGTATGGTTACGTAGGGATGCATTTGTTCGTGGACTCACTTCAGGCTTGAAACCTTCTACTCCACATGGCACACGCTTCGTTTTACTGCATGCAGAAAGTAAAGATGGTTTTATTAATGGAGCCGAACTAACTTTTTTAGCAAAGAAAAATACAGCAGACTATCATGACAAAATGGATGGACCTCTTTTCAAAAGTTGGTTTAAAACTAAACTTCATCCAAATTTTTCCGGTAAAACTGTAATAGTATTTGACAATGCGTCGTATCACTCCTGGAAGTTAGAAAGAACTCCAACCAATTCTGACACTAGGGGAGAAATAAAGGAGTGGTTGCGTTCAAATGATATTTATTTCATAAAAGATTACCTAAAATCCGAACTGCAAAACGTAAGAATATTGATTTGCTTAGATTATCTCCATATCACTGTGAGCTAAATCCGATAGTGCTGATATGGAGTGAAATGAAAAGATTTGTGGCAAGATATAACACAAACTTTAAGAAGGAACAAGTAGAAAATCTAATATATGAAGCGCACTCTTAAGTTACTCCACAAAAATGGAATAATTACGGGCAACACGTAATTAGCATAGAAAAACAGATGTGGAATATCGATAATTTACTGGACAATATCGACCCAGTTATAATAAACCTTAATGACGACAGTGGCAGTGAAAGTAAGAAAGACGGGAATATAGAAAAAATGTAAAATACAGTTTAAATACATTTGAATTATTTATTCGAATTAGAATATTAGAATAATTCCTAAGTTATTTATAGTTATTCTATAGAAAAAAGTATACTTGCTTCACACCTGTTTCTAATAAAATTTGGCATCACTGTTGGTCATAAGAACCTATACTCTAAAGTTAAGGTAGGAAAGACTATAGGAGACATCATATGGTAAGAAAATTGCAAATTTGGGTGTCAGAACCCGACCATTTATTGTAGTTGAAGCGGCAGATAGACCTTCTGTTTGGGAATCCTTATTTCTTTATTTTATATTGAATATTATAATACTTAATTGATTTCTGGTAGAATAAGTTTTAGATTTTAATAATTATATTTCCTTGAAATGATGCAGGATAACCTTATATGCTTATTGGTCGCATTTCATTCAAAGCGCGATATACCTAATATGATTTTACTTCGACGCACACAAATCGCTCATATATCTAAATGGGCATGCCCCAATGACTAAATTTTAACCGACAAGTTACGACTTCACTTCCAGCCTTGAACTAAAAAGGTTAAGAATTCGGAACGTTACGTATCGGACGGTACCGTCTCGTGTCCAACAGGAATTTCATGGAAGGAATCCATTGAAGGGATTGAGCAGTGATGAATTGAGTAGTCACATTTGGATCTGCATAACTAACCAAAACCTAAAGAACGCCAATTTAAGGTAAGCGATTTTGTGCATAATTTGTAGAACCATATTATTTGAAATTCAATCTTAAATTTACCAATTCGTTTTCATATTTCCTACAATTACTATTCACCTTCTATCTATATATTCTATCCCGTTGAGATCAGGTTGTTAAGTAGCTTTTAAAAATATAAAAATATACAGGGTCTTTGATTAAAAAAAATTATGGACTATGTTAGGCTTGCGCGAGTCAACTTGTACATTTAAATCTATGTTCAAAACGCGCATAGCTATCGATATGTGACGATAATATATTTTATCATCTAGAGTACGCCTATGTGTTAAACAAAACATGTTTTTGTTCCGTCTCGAATAATATAAAAGTCGAAACTGAAAGACAGCTAACGATTCTCGACGCGTTGAGTTGAGAATATCTGACCTTGGGGACAGGTGAGTTGAACGTGTCCCAAATCCTTTCGAACCCAGTCGATCTGGCGTGTTGAGCGAGATTGACAATCCTTCCTCTTCCTCTGACTGCGTCAATCTGGTGCGTTGAACCATATTGGCGTATTCTTTCTATCTGGTGCCTTGAACTAGATAGACATCCTTATCCCTGTCCAAGTACTCGTACTGCGTTGAGGTACGAATTCGACTTCATTTCCTCGATCGCCGTATCTTGGTTTACCATATCGAATATCGTCACACCCATCTATCGAAATAAATAAACAGTACGTCTTTGTATTCGAACATTGTATTTAGTAGGTACTTAACGATAATTACTTTTTCATTTGTATATGTAAATCCGAAATAAATGCCGATACGATCGAATCCTGTTTTTCTCTGACTGAATTATACTACCTGACATCATAGATATAAAAGGCTAGGACGGCAAGTCTTACTGTTTGTCCAGTAAGGTAACTACGCCATCTAGGAAAGAAATCTGAACTACCAACATCTGACATTCCAATCATATTTTGTTCTATGATACGATTGATTTATTGCTAATTCATTCTATAAATTGATGATTCAAATATTTTTAATCGGAAATTTTACTACTTCACAGTAAATATTTTTTTCGCAAAATTAATAAAATTATAGGTTACTATAATTGTAAGGTTAGATCAATGACATATAATATTTATATATTTAAGTATTGGGTAAGATACACATGCACTTACTATAAAATTAAAATGACGTTTGATAAACGTCAACGTTTTACCCAAATAAGATAAAATTAAAACTGAATGAAATTAAATAAAAGTAAATTGAATTAAATAAAATTTAATTAAGTTAAACAAAACTACGTACAATTAAATAAAATTAGGTAAAATTAAATAAAATTAAGTGAAAGCTATACCTGTGAAAGGGCTGCTATACCGTTTCTGCTTCATTTCCTATGTAAAATCCTCAAGATAAGGCCCTCAAGTTTACGTACATTCCCAAATCACCTACATCTAGATGCTTCACGACAATACTTTAGATAGATATGAAATTCAGCGCTCCAAAAGATTTGCATCGGAACTAATTCAAATTCATATGATATATTTGAAAAAAAATTGCATTTGAAATTTTAAAATGTGCAAATTATTTTTAAATTCAAATATACACAATACCATTTGCGAAAAAATAATACAAAATATAATTTATTTATTTGTTTAATACATGTAAACAACTTTGTATATAAATTTAGAATATAATTATAGAAATATGCTTTATTACCACTAAAAATTGTACAATTTTATGGACAAAGCTTACAAAAAGTCAGAAAAATAATAACAATTTAAAATTTACTGAAAATACATAAATCGTCAATATCACAAAATAAAAGATAATAAAATACACAATATATTGCAAAATTTAAATAAATTGCAAATTGCATAATTTAAGTTGCTGCACGTAATACTGAAATATATATTTATACAAATACTTTAGTTACTTGTACATAAAGCTATTCGTTCAGAAACTCTTCTACTGAATAACATGGTCTTTCAGATAGATAGGTTTTTGTCCTTTTACGAAACTTAAGGAAAGAAGTTGAAGATTAAAGTTGCAAAGAGAGATTGTTGTACAATATATTACACTGCTGCAATATTTTCAGCGGTGTGATATTCTTAAGGGAAACACTTAAAAGTAAATGTGATGTTAATTTCTTTATTCAATATTTACTAGGAAAAACCTATTCATTATATTAACCGTCGTGTAGTGGCATTACTGCGTGAGAGACTTAGTAGACTGTTTTTTGATGTGAGTATTAAAAAATTTGTTATAAGTACTAGAATGTTTTAGTACCTTCATATTGTTAGATTTTAGTAATAGGAGATTGTGAACACAGGTAAGCTCCTATTTCTAGTTTTTAGCCCCACCTGGTCTATAACACGGCGGCAACTAAACTTATAAAAAACTCTAGTATCACTATCCGAAGGTTAAGCAAACTGTTAATTTTATCCGTAAAATAGCAAGGCAAAGCAGACGTTGATAAAGATGTTAATAGAGACATGGGGAATCTAAAATTTGCATTCCATGACATGTCTCCTCAACTAAGCAGAAATCATTAGCGAATTTGTTTCTTGTACTCATACAGAGTAGATCCAAATAAAATGAAAAATACAGTCAAGATTTGATTTCACGTATAAAGCGTCTATGTATCTGTTTATACGTATTTCGCCTTAATAAGGCTCATCAGAACAGATATTCATAGGCGTTCTCAACGTGAAAAATAAAGCTTTCCTCTCTTTAAGAAGCAACACTAAAATGGCTTCGAAACGGACGCAATAGCGACATATGATAATAAATCCGTAAAATAGTTTCGAAACACAATTCAGATTTCTGCCTTAATCTGAGCCTTTTAAAAATTGCAAGGCAAAGCAGACGTTGATAAAGATGTTAATAGAGACAGGCGACTGGATTATTTCCTGACGCAGATGCTCACAGGACACAGGTGTTTTAGAGCCTACCTCTATAGGATCGGAAAGGCTGATACAGATAAATGCCTATACTGTGGATACTCGGACACTGTGACACATACGATGTTAGATTGCAGCAGATGGATAGTGGAAAGGAACAGAATGGAGATAGAGACAGGTGTGAATTTTGTTACAGTGAGAGAAATGATTGAGAGAATGATTGAAATTAAATTAGTTTGGAATAACATACACAGCTATATCCGTGCAGTGATCAAGAAAAAGGAAGAGGAAGAAAGATTGCTGGACCAACGCTAAAGGTAAGAGTGAATGATGCTGAAAGGTGAAGCTAGAAAAATGGGTCACACTGTATGAGTTAGAATGCGTGAGTCAGACTGTGGGGAAGGAGGAGATCCCCATCTGGGAATGATGCCGAACTAGGAGCGACGAGTGTCTTCTACGCGCTACCTGGAACGAGACAGGGAGCCTCCTTGCTGATGAATAGAGTGTGGATGTGTATGAATGGAGAAAGAATGAATAAAGGTAGTGATTCGGAAGTGATGCCCGCCTTACAGTGGCCATTCCGCTTCCGGATCGCTGGATGACAGAGGAGGGTCTGGTTTAGAAGGTAGGCGTTCGGCGTAGACAGGGCATTTTAAAATATCTCGGGAACTATCGCCGGGAGTACGAAGAACGAATCCAGCACTAAAGTTAGTCAGGCGGCGTCCTGGACTGAGATGTCTTTTGAAGATTCCAGACCCCCCCTCTATAAAGACGAAAAAAAAAGTTCCCCGCCTCTGATACAATGATCTAATTTGCATTTTATAAGAAATAAGTCTTATAATAATAAAACTAAAAACAATGATTGAAGTTGTCAAAAATTTAAAACTATATTTCTTGAGTATTTAAAGATTACGACATTTTTATGAAAACCTTATGCCCGAACTTCCACTGGTTTCTTGTACTACTATATAATAATTAGGTCTTTACGCATGAAACGCACAAGTAAATTGTAGGAAAACAAGGGGAATGTATTTATAAATATTGTTGTTTCAGTACACATATCAAAATTCAAAGTTGATAGGTATCGATAGAGGTTGATAGATTGTACATATTATAATGGCCCTAAATTTTGTTACGTATTACAACTTGTTTGAGTTTAATTTGAATTGCAAATTATATTCCATGGTTTTAGTAAGCCCAAGTTCAAATAATTTTTCTTTGATATCACGTTGTATTTATTAAGTAAATTTAAAATTAAGGGATCTAAAATATTGTTTTAGTTAGTTTAATTAATAAAATTATATATTACCTCTACAAATATACGAGAAATGTAAATTCGATTAATAATTGCATTGGGTTCATTTTTATTTAATATTTCATTTCTATTTTATACACTTATTATCATATACAAACAAATAGTCCAGGCGGGATCTGTCAAAAAGCAGACCATAATGGACATTTTCCATATATCAATAATCGCGATATGCGCCAGTCGCAAACCTTGTGCTAAATTTTTGAAGTTATACTTCTATACCCGCGTTCGACGTTGGAAATTTGTACGGGAGTGAATTGGCAAAACCATTACATACGTAAGATATAGGTAAGAGAGACACAGAAGATATACTTTCTCTCTCTTTCTCTCTCGAGAATAAAAATGTTCCTTTTGTAAATATATTTAATATTTATTAATATTATTATAATTTTATATTAATTCGGTAGATATATACATATGGCCAAAGTCTTTTGCAAATAAATATTCTTCCTGGAACTTCTATGATTCGTAATAACCTTTCCATTTTTGGAATACAATAAATAAATAAACACAAAATACAACCAAAAAACTGACATAATGTTCTTGACAAATAGTGACATTGATTAGCCACCTTATTACTTAAGGTTTCTGGTCGAATGAGTTAAGGCGCGGTATTTAGATCCAGAAGTCGCGAGTTTGATCCCAATGTGGGAATATATTTTTTTAATTATTGAAGTTATACTTCTATACGCGCGCTCCACGTTGGAAATTTGTATGGGAGTGAATCTGTGAAATCATTACATATGTAAGATAATGAGTAAGATAGAGATAGAAGATATATTTTTTCTCTCTTCCTCTCTCGAATATAAAAATGTTTCTTTTGTATATATAATTTAATATTATATAAATATTATATAAAGATATATATACATATATTATTATACATATAATAGAATATTTATTAAAATTATTATTTATGTGATATGTTTTGTATTATTTATTAAATGTTAATAATTATATTAGTCTTTTGTATTTCAAAATAATAATCTCAATAAATCACTGTATGATCCAGAACTGTCAATTTTGAAATACATTTGTGTTATGTCCTCAGTAGTATAGTAGTCAGTATCCCCGCCTGTCACGCGGGAAACCGGGGTTCGATTCCCAGTCGGGGAGGACTTTTTTATTAATATTATTACATTATTGTCATTTTTAAATACTTATGGATATTGCATTTTAATTTGTATTGTATTATTATATGGAATTATGTTGCACTGTATTGTAGTGTATTTTTTTATGTATATTATTGTCATTTTTAAATACTTATGAATATTGCAGTTTAATTTGTATTGTATTATTATATTAATAACAAAATAAACAATGAATTTTACTGCAGAGTATGTGTAAAAAAATTTTTGCATTCAACTCCTTTCATAAATATATGAAAATAAAAATATACATTTTCATCAAAATATTGATTCAATCCTTCATTGTTAGTAAGTTGTTATTAATTCTGTTTCTCTTTCTGCTATGTCTTACCTATAAAATTACATATGTAATGATTGTGCAGATTGCCACACCCGTTTTTATGTTCTGATTTTTGTCACTTTGGTTTTAAAAATCAAAGAATGGAGAAATCATAATATAGTTTTTAATATTGTTTCGCTAATTTTATACATTATATAATTTTTCAAACTATTTTATTTATCATTGAATATTTAGTACTTATAGTAGTCATGGGTGTAGAGATGAAAGGGACAAATAATATAATGATTGTTATTGTAAATTTCTTTTATGTATATGTTTATATGCATGACATATATGTCAAAAAAGGTCGATTTTATTTTTAAATTATGATTTTTGGCATATATATGATACTAGTGACGTTATCCATCTGGGAAGAAAGAGTTATTCTTTCACTGAGAGTTAATTTAATAAGATTTTCACAATTTAGTGGGGATTTTGAAACGGTGCCACAAAGAATCAAAAAATCCATGAACCTAATGATTTATACAAGTGCTTTCAAATAATATATTAATTTCTCCATGGTCCCATTTAAAAGTATCTTACAAAATGGCGCCAAGACGCTATTAATAAAACTGAAGCTTAGTTAAGTTACCAAAAAAATTTAGGAATTTAAGTTTTAAGGTTCAGAAAAGAGTTGTTTTGGGTGGGACTTATTTCGTTTCTGAAGTTATACTTCTATACGTGCGTGCGACGTTAGAAATTTGTATGGGAGTGAATCGGCAAAATCACTACATATGTAAGATATAGGTAAGAGAGAGACAGCAGATATATTTTTTCTCTTTTTCTCTCTCGAGAATAAAAATGTTCTTTTTGTAAATATATTTAATATTTATTAATATTATTATTATTATTTTATTAATATTATTATCATGGTAAATTAAACATATGCGTAAATAAGTTATGCATGTTGTCATTTTTAAATACTTATAAAGATTGCATTTTAATTTTTTAATTGTATTATTATATTGAATTATGTTGCAGTGTATTGTATTGTATTTTTGTATTAATAACAAAATAAATAATGAATTTACTGCAAAGTATGTGTAAAAAAATTTTTTTGCATTCAACTTCTTTCATACATATATGAAAATAAAAATATACATTTTCATCAAAATATTGATTCAATCCTTCATTTACTATACTCCTATTACAGGTCCAATGTTGTTTATATACAGCAAACGATGCACCATATACCTATATACCTAATTCTGTTTCTCTTTCTGCTCTCTCTTACCTACAGCATTACATATGTAATGATTATGCAGATTGACTCCCATACAAATTTGTAACGACGAACGCGTGTACAGAACTATAACTTCTACCGGCAGTCGCACTGGACTGCCACACCCGTTTTTTTTTCTTTATTTAACAAAATCTAAAAAATATCGAAAATTTTTGCTTTTTGAATCCATATTTTCGCCCATAACTTGAAAAATTTTGCTCGTACAAAAAAAATTATGCAAGTTGAAAGTTTTGTTTTTCAATTTTACATAATACTTGAGCCGCTAGAAGTCGCAAATTTAATGTTTAATATTTAAAAATAGCAATCATTGGGAAAACAAGTTTAAAAAATGGAGTTTTCCTTTAAATTTTTTTGACTACTTAAGCATAATCTACAGCCTTCATAATCCGCCTAGGTAAACTCTTTGATACAGCTGAAACGTTTGCTAAATTTAGTTAGGATCGGTCAAATAGTTTTTGTATAATAATTTTTTTAAAATCCACGATCAATTTGCAAAATTATGCTGTGCCCAAAATAAGCCCTTTAAATAGTCGAAAAAGGCTTACGGTTCACTAAGAGAGCCGAGCAAATTTTTTAAAGTTAGAAACCTTTTTTTCAAATTACATGTAATTTTAAATTATATATGTCACAATAAATTAATAATTATTATAAAACTGCTGAAATAAATGAATTTTTATATGTAATTTATTTTAAAAAACTTTTATTTTGAGGCGTATAATTAGAAATTTATATATATATATATATATATATATATATATATATATATATATATATATATATATATATATATATATATATATATATATATATAAAATCATGAATGTGTTGCTTGTGTGAGTCCATTTCAAAAGGTGAAAGAAATAATAAGTTAGACTTACTCACAATCAATTTAATTTAACTAATCGGACGACCGGTTTCGCTTTCTACAATATGCAAAGCATCTTCAGGTCACGATACAAAGTTAAAATGCTGAAAACAATAATCCCTTATTAGGGTGTTGTCTAATAAAGATAAAAACATAGGTAGGTGATACAAATTATATAAATTACAGTAATTATGCCAATATTACATGTCTGTGGTTTTATAAATGAATAAAATTAATAATAATAAAATGTTTAAGCAGACAAGATAAGGCCCACAAATTGGTAACATCGTCTATTAAACTGTAATGAATCAATAAATAAATGAACAACTAAATAAACATTACTTACATGCCGGTACTCTATTAATTGATGGTTGAAAGAACATGGTTCAAACTATCTTGGATTGTTGATTGGAGAACTCAGGTTAACTATTGTAATTGTTTAACAGTAAACTGGGAAGTTCTCAAGAACTTCCCAGTTTACTGTTAAACAATTACAATAGTTAACCTGAGTTCTCCAATCAACAATCCAAGATAGTTTGAACCATGTTCTTTCAACCATCAATTAATAGAGTACCGGCATGTAAGTAATGTTTATTTAGTTGTTCATTTATTTATTGATTCATTACAGTTTAATAGACGATGTTACCAATTTGTGGGCCTTACCTTGTCTGCTTAAACATTTTATTATTATTAATTTTATTCATTTATAAAACCACAGACATGTAATATTGGCATAATTACTGTAATTTATATAATTTGTATCACCTACCTATGTTTTTGTCTTTATTAGACAACACCCTAATAAGGGATTATTGTTTTCAGCATTTTAACTTTGTATCGTGACCTGAAGATGCTTTGCATATTGTAGAAAGCGAAACCGGTCGTCCGATTAGTTAAATTAAATTGATTGTGAGTAAGTCTAACTTATTATTTCTTTCACCTTTTTATATATATATATATATATATATATATATATATATATATATATATATATTGCCATCAATTTGCAAGCGATATGGATCTTAATATAGTAAACACAATGTTTAAACATCATCCGCGGTGATTATCAACGTGGTCTTCAACTGGAGGACGATACAAGAACCAAATAGATTATATTCTTGTCACTAAACGATGGAGGACCTAAATAATTAACGTGAAGACAAAACCAGCTGCAGACTGTGCAGCTGAATGTTACACAGTTACACAAAGCAGAATTTCGCCACCACAAAATGTTACATTGTTACATTGTAAAAGTTGGCACCTCTTAAAATTCTAGTAGACAACAAAAACACTCAATTTTACCAGTTCTTCTCCTACAAAGTGATGTAGTGCCAATAAGTGCCCCCTTTTAAAATTTAATGTCTGTTTTGTCCTTTTAATTGTGTTGTGTTTGTCCCTAATTGTCCTTAATTGTTTTAGTTTTAATAATTTTAACATATCTGACATCACAATTTTCTGCCAAAACAAAAATCAAATTCACTTTATCAAAAATTTGATAACTACAAGTTACAGAAATTACACACCCACAAAATTTTATATCTAATTTCATGCATTGTCATACAACTCCCCTTTTATTGTAAAAATTTTAATAAATTAACACACATTTCTAAAATATATCTCTTGCATAGAGAAAGAAACTTCACCGCTAATTATCAAAGAGTTACAATAAAAACCGAAGATCACCCATCATCAGCAAGACAGGATAGTGTGAACTATGTTTCCCGAATCATTAACTAATAATTCTTGTACCGGAATTACTTAATTTACTTTCTGCCGTTTGACCTGAAGATTCTTTGCAAAGTGTAGAAAGCGAAACCGGTCGTTTTGGTAGTAAAATTAAATTGATTGTAAGTCTTATTTTATTTCTTTTACCTATATGAAATGGACTCACACAAGCAACACATTCATTTGAAAAAAGATAAATAAACAATCATGGACATCCTAAAATTATTTTTAATTCTAAACAAAAATAATTCTGTCAATAATAAAAATATTTTACTCTCATGTAAAAATCACATGTTTTAAAACACTTCATATACAACTAATAATTGTTGATATCAGATGGTATATGGTATAAATCAGTATATATAACTGTGTGTATGGGAAAATAAAACTGCTTTTACTATTTCCCTTACAATTTCATCATATTTCTCAAGTTTAAGCAAAACGAAAAAAGTAAATAGACATCACTTTGAAGTTTGTTAAACGTCACGTTATGTTTAAATGAACATTCGTAGAGGTATATCGTATAATACATTTTGTATAAGAGTGTAATGTAACTGTATGGGAAAATAAAGCCGTTGTTTTTCCTATTTTTTTTATAATTTCATCAAATTTTCTCACATATTAGACCTTTCTAGGATGTCAAATATTTCGAAACCAAAATTGCCTAAATCGATTTAATCGTATCGATTTTTGATTTTAGACAATCATCTTGAAAAAGTATAAGAATTTTTAAACTACAAATTAAAAATAGTCTATGTGTTTGTATGTAAAGAGTTTAAACAAGCAAACATAAACAGTTCGACTTCAGTTAGATAAGTTCAGATAAATTTAGTATTTCAGCAATTATCGGAACAAGATCCATGTAATGTACACTACACTGTAATGTAATACAGTATATGATTTGTATAATTGTTCTGAAAATTACTGTATTACTAAATTTATCTGAACTTATCTAACTACATACCTCGCGCAAATGAAACTGCCGGCAGTGCCTGAGACAATTAAAATTGCCAAATTAAAAAAAAAATGAATATTCGCATTCGCATTCGCGAATGTCGGTGGCATATATTCGCATTCGCATTCGCATTCGCGAATGTTCAAAAAATGACGTTCGTTACATCACTAATAGGTATGTTTTATTACTGTGTGTAATTACAGCGTATATTTATTGCACAAAGATGCACGTCTTTACCTAATTCAGAACAATGTTGTCCAACAATTTGCTATAACAATCTTATTTACTCTGCGAATACAATTTCTGTTAACTTTATTATTGTTTGCTATGTAATTTTAACTTTCAATTAACAATGTAGGTTGCCTACCTATGGCGGTAGATACCTACCGCCTTCATCTGACAGTTTTTTAACGTCCCAATTTGAGGTTAAACATATGATAAATTCATACGAAATTGACAATTAATAATAGTTACTTTTTAATTATATTTTCCAGTTTATGTATGAAATGGATCAAGAACTGGATTTCTGAAAATCCATCATAATTTATCTTTTCAACCTCAAACGGAAAAGAAAGTGAAAAATCTAGTACTGTCAAATCATGATTGTCATATAGAAGAGCTTGTTAATTAAAAATAGTAATAGTAGAAGCACAGAATACACCACCCAACAAGAAGTAAAAGCTTTGTGGGTACCTTTGATGTTCGTAGGACAGAAATTTCGGAGAGAGAATGACAGTTAAACTACTTAGTACACTAAGAAAAGTAATGAGGAAGTCGTTCAACACAGTAGTAAAATTAGTGTTACACTGCTGAGAAACAAAGTAATTATTAAAATTCTGTTTCGTATTAATTGTATTTTTGTTGTAAAATTTAATGTAAACCATATATATATATATATATATATATATATATATATATATATATATATATATATATATATATATATATATATATATATATATGGTTTACATTAAATTTTACAACAAAAATACAATTAATACGAAACAGAATCAATTCTGTACTGATAAGTAAAAAGGTCTTAAGTCAAAAATATCGTTTTGTTTTTTTTATATAGGTACAAAGAAATTAACGTACTAAAAGTATTTTAGTACGTTAAAAAACTGATAAATAACGATTGAATTTGAGAGTTAATTTCAAAATAGAGATGAAAATCGGTCGATTTGTATTGCTTTTTATAGATTTTTTAAGGTATTAAAATATTTATATGTATATACAAAATATGTATAACACTATTATTCTTTTTTTACTATTATATTATACTTTTTTTATATTATTATACTTTTTTTAAGGTATTGAAATATTTATATGTATATACAAAAATATGTATAACAGTATTATTCTTTGTTTACTATTAAACAACACACACGAAACAACACTTCTCAATACGCAAACAAACTTCAGTTTTTATAGGTTGACAGATAAACTATTTAGAAGATGGCAAATTCTTACAGAAATTTGGATTGCGAGAAAAAGCCATTCATTTGGCTTCTTATTGAGTGGTGTAGTCTGTGGTAAAAGTTATGGAATAAAAGCTCAAGTCACCAGGCAGGCTGAAGTTAGTTTGAAGCCTTATGAAACATCATTAAAGGTATAATATTATTTAAATTTTTAAAAAGTATATGCATAAAAGTAGAAATTCATGAAAAAGCATAAATCAACTCATAAAAAGCATTCCAATTTCTTATTCTAGCTTGATGATATCCGCCTAGTGATTAAGACGTGTTGTACATGTGTTTATAACATTTACTTTTTCATATTATTAGCACGAATTTACCTTTTCCTTTTCTCTAATTTATATGTAATTTTTGGAAACCTATAAAAATGGCACTCACTATTTTTACTATTATTAACGCAATTAAATACACAACATTTATTTGCAACAATTTTTGATGAAATTTATGCATTAAAAGATACGTCCAATTATGTCATATTTCGCCGCTAGGCACGCTGGCATCGTTTCGAGTTACCCCTACCATAGTTACGCACTTAGTGAATAATTTAAATGTTCGTATGCGAAAATAAAACAGTTGTTTCTACTATTCTTTTTATAATTTCGTCATATTTTCTCACCCATTGGACCTTCCTAGGACTTCAAATAATTATTTCAAAACTAAAATAAGCCAAAAAGATTCAGTCGTTCACGATTTATAATAAAAAAACGGGTGTGGCAGTCCAGTGGGACTGCCGGTAGAAGTTATACTTCTATACACGCATTCGCAGTTATAAATTTATTTGGGAGTCAATCTGCACAATCATTACATATGTAATGCTATAGGTAATACATAGCAGAAAGAGAAACAGAATTAATAACAACTTACTAACAATTAATAAACAACATTTGACCTGTAATAGGAGTATAGTAAATGAAGGATTGAATCAATATTTTGATGTAAATGTATATTTTTATTTTCATATATGTATGAAAGAAGTTGAATGCAAAAATTTTTTTACACATACTCTGCAGTAAAATTCATTGTTTATTTTGTTATTAATATAAAAATACAATACAATACACTGCAACATAATTCAATATAATAATACAATACAAATTAAAATGCAATATTCATAAGTATTTAAAAATGACAATAATATACATAAAAAAATACACTACAATACAGTGCAACATAATTCAATATAATAATACAATACAAATTAAAATGCAATATTCATAAGTATTTAAAAATGACAATAATATACATAACTTTTCTACTTACGCATATGTTTAATTTATCATGTAATAATATTAATAAAAAACTCCTCCCCGACTGGGAATCGAACCCCGGTCTCCCGCGTGACAGGCAAGGATACTGACTACTATACTACCGAGGACATGATACAAACGGATTTCAAAATTGACAGTTCTGGGTCATACAGTGATTTATTGAGATTATTATTTTGAAATACAAAAGACTAATATAATTATGAACATTTAATAAATAATACAAAACATATCATATAAATAATAATAATAATAAATATTATATATATATATATATATATATATATATATATATATAATATATAATATTAAATATATATACAAAAGGAACATGTTTATATTCGAGAGAGGAAGAGAGAGAAAATATATCTTCTGTCTCTCTCTTACTCATTCTCTTACATAATGATTTCACAGATTCACTCCCATACAAATTTAGAACGTGGAGCGCGCGTATAGAAGTATAACTTCAAAAAAATTTACAAAAACATAAAATGACGTTTGTTAAACGTCATTTTATAATATTTTATATGTAGTTATAAAATATCGTATTTTAACAAACAAATCAAATGAACTAAAACTATTCCGGTGAACTCGTATAAAACATTTTAAATCTATAATTCAAAATATCTTATCTCCTAAGTTTGATCGCCAAATACACTTTCACAAAATATTATTGCAATCGGTTCAGTGGTTTTTGGTTTTTTGAATAAAAATTCCAAGTTTTTTTAAAATGATTTGCATATTAAAATTAATTTATTTAAACAGTTTTGTAATAGTTATTAATTTAAAACCATTAAACCGATTCTAACTAAAGTTAGCAAACGTTTCAGTCATATTATAAAATTTTATCAGGTGGTATAGAAAAACTGTTAAATTTAAAGGAAAACTCCATTTTTTGAACTTTTTTCCGGATTATTGCTATTTTTTAATCAATAAACATTAAGTTTTTAATTTATAGCTACCGATTCCAAACAATTCTGTATACAGATGCCTCCAAAAGCGAAGCAGGCGTTGGATGTGCTATTACCACATAGGTATGATGAAATAATAAAATCATCTTTTTTACCAAATTTATCCAGCGTATACACTGGAGAACTTTATGCGATACTAGAAGCTTTTAAAATTACTTCCTTTTATTTCTGTTGTATGTCGTGACCACTATTAAAAGACAAAGGTAATCTCAGGGTCCTTTGGTAAGATCCGAAGGTTATGCAGCCAAGAAATTTTGTACGCCCCACGGTTCTTAGTCTAACTAAAAACAGATGATAAAAACCAAGCAATATGCACACACTCCCTGTCGTCACTACAATCGATAAAAAAGTCTATACTCTTAGCATCCCTTAGTTCAAGAAATCCATAGGACTTACAGTGCACTCGCTTTTCAAGGTGTAAATGTCACGATCATGTGGCTACCATCCCATATCGGCATCCCCGGTAATGAAAAAGCAGACCAAACAACCAAGCAAGCTTATTGTGTAAACAGTCAATCCTTAAAAGCCCAACATATTCAAATCCTTAATGACCTAAAGCAAATTTTCAAGCAACAACAGTATCATACCTGGCAAACCCACTGGAACACAATCAAGAGTGCATTACATGAGATCCGGTAGGCTGATGAAAAATTTTAACTTCCAACTATCTCTAGAAACGAAAAACCTGTCATCTCAAGATTAAGAATAGGACATACCCGATTCACACATGAATACTTAATGAAGTCCGAGCCGAAGCTCAATTGCGAAATCTGCTTAAGTGTATTAACTGTGAAACACATCCTGATCGAGTGTCCCCGGTAGGCAAAACACAGAGTGCAACATAAACTAATATCACATAAACGTCTAATATCAAAGACGTTTTAAACTCATCCGATCAAGTCTTTAACCTAATTGGTTTCCTGAAAGACATTCAGTTGTTCAACAGAATATGACCCCTTATTTTCCATGGTCTTTACTTATATTATATTATTTAGTCATAGGTTCTAAGCTTATAGATTAACTGTAGCAATTAGTTACATGTGCTTATTGTAATTATTGTAAACAATATTGTTTGTGTCAATGGTCATTGCAGCCGAGACACATTAATTTAAATTAAAAAAAATTATAGCTAGGTAAATATTATGTAAAATTAAAAAACGAAACTTTTACCTTTTATAATTTTTTTTGTATGAGCAATATTTCTCGAGTTATGGGCGAAAATATGGACACAATAAGCAAAAATGTTTAATTTTTTTAGAATTTGTTAAATAAAAAATTAAGCACAAGGTTTGCGACTGGTGTATATCGTGATTATTGACACAAGGTACATCCTGATGTGATTTCACCAAAAACGTAGGCTCCCTAGACTAAAAGGGTATAATAAAATTCACAACGTAGTAACTTTAAAAATAGGAAAATTTTGTAGGAATCTACATTAACCTTTGAGCGCACTTGCTGCTTTTAACCGCAAGGTTTAATTTTCGTTAGTAACACAGACATCTTTAAAATTAAATTTTTATCCAAATGCATATTTGCTATTCATAATAAGTATGTTTTATTACAGAGTATAATTACAGATTATAACCATTGTCTATAATTATTGCACAAAGATGCACATCTTTAGCAAATTCAGGACATTAATGCCAAATGTTGTCCAATAATTTGCTATAACTAACTATCTTATTTACAATGCGAAACAGTTTCCGTTTACTTATTTGTTTACTACAATTATTGTATGCTGTGGACTTTAAACTTTCAATTAACAAAGTACGTTAAAGAAAGGAAAATTCATTATAAAACGATGACATTTACTTTTAGATAGTTGATTGGAAAATAAAATAATAATAATAATCAATTATAACGGTCGCATTGGCCTCGTCTGTGGTTAGTAAAATTTTTTGTCTTAAAAAACGGTTTTCTCGTGCCTTGGTGTGTCTCTCATTAGTTCAAACAATAACACGTTATAATTACGAAAGACATATTTCTCTTAACTGAGGTCAATTAAAAATAAAAGGCATCATTTGATGTTAAACCAACGACGTTATTGGTAACCGAATGCTTTCCTGAATTACGAAATTTTCCTAGAGCCTCTATTTTCAGAGAAAGCCCAATGATAGATACTGTAGGAATTATAATTAATGATCATAAATTAGAATTAAATGAGGAATATGTCAATTAGGAAAAGTGTTGAAGCGTATCGATATGGATGTTTTCGTTGTTGATTATGATAGAGAAGGAAATGAGTGGGTTTGCGGTAAATTGCAAAGATTTATGGAAATTTCTGTGGTGGTTTACACATTTATGTAATTTTTAGAAAACACGTCGAAAACGTCATTAATCGTGTCATTTTTTAATTCAATTAGTTTAAACACATAAAATACATTATAATGTTATAATTTAAATTCATTGCTTAATTTATTGTACTGGATGCGGCAAACTTGTATATAGACAGGGTGATTGATTAGTGCGAGGAAGCTCAGCAGATCTGTTATAGGAAAAATGACAAAAAAAGTTATAGACAAAAATTTTAGGCAGCTTTAAACTCCAAATTTTCAAATTAGTTACAATCTTACAGGGTGTTCCATAAGATGGTGGCAGACCAAACTTATGTTTTTTAAACGGAACACTCTGTATTTTATTTTAAATTTGAAATCTGCTTCACTTCCACATCACAACAATGTAAAGTTTTGTTATGTTATACCTGGTATTTACAAAGTTATAACCAATATTACCTGAAAATCGTATCAAGTTTAACTCCCTGTATAATTAAAAAGGAGTACAGGAACATTGATCTATTGCAACCATAGTTTTTAAATAATTGTTAAAAATTATAAAATATATATATATATATATATATATATATATATATTTCCCGGTTTTTTATAGCGTTCTCCGCCTTCCGGTTCCCAGTTTCCAGCTACGTCGGTCATTCCATTCGCCAGGGTGAAGGTTTCTTTCCGACATTGCCTTCTGAATGCCGCCCAGCCAGGATTGTTTTGGCCTTCCTCTCTTCCTTCTTTCCCTTGGCGTCCATTTTAAAATTTGGTTTGGCAGCCTGTCGTCGTCCATTCTTTTCACATGACCATACCAGATCAGTTGTCTCCTTTGAATTTCGTCAATGATGGTTGACTTGACTTCCATTATATTTCTGATATGGTCATTTTGTATTCTATCAAGCCTTGATTTTCTAGCTGATCTTCTCCAGAAGTCCATTTCCAATGCAAGTAGGCGTCGCTCAAGGGATTTAGTAAGTTGCCATGTTTCGCATCCATAGAGCACTATACTTTTAAAGATGGAGTTAAAGAGGAAATGCTTTCTTTGATTTGATAGTTCTTTTGACCATAGCATCGGGTTTAGGCATCCTATCACCCTTTTTCCTTTCACGATTCTTTGCTCTATCTCTTTTTTGGTGCGCCGACTCTTGTTGATTGTTGTTCCCAAATATATATATATATTTCTCACGTTCATGTTCGTTGACCATTAGATCTTCTACTTCATTCCCGATGCATAAGTATTGCGTTTTGTTTCTATTTACAGAGAGGCCCCATTCTTCATATGTTTTAAACAACCGTCTCGTCATGAATTCTAAATCTTCCTTGTCTGCTGCCACTACTACTTGGTCGTCCGCAAAATGTAGAGTGTATAATGTTGTATCGTCGTCAAGTTGGATCCCCATTCCTGAACATGATCTTCTCCAGTGTTTTAGTGCTTCATTTAAATAGATCTTAAATAGTATTGGAGAGAGGCAGCATCCTTGTCGTAAGCCTTTTGTTACTGGAAATTCTTCTGATAAGGTGTTGTTTAGTTTGATTTTTAATGATGCTTTATTGTATAATTGTTTGACTGCGGCGATGATCGTGCTATTTAATGAAGATCGTTCAAGAGACTGCCACAGCTTTCTCACAGGAATCGTGTCATATGCTTTTGTGAGATCCACAAATAAAAGATGTATTTCCTGGTTTCTTGCAACTTTCTTTTCATTCAGTTGTGTTAGGGTAAATATGTGGTCTGCGCAAGATCTTCTAGCTCTAAATCCTGCTTGCTGTTCAATTTCATGAGTTTCGTATTCTTTCTCAATCATGTTTTTTAAGATTTTACCAAACAGCCTGCTAAAGGTACTGGTGACAGAGATACATCTGTAGTTTCCGCAAATATCTTTTGGACCTTTTTTGTGAATTTGAGTAATCCATCCTTTTTTCCAACTATTCGGGATTTCTTCCCCATTTAAGTATCTTGTGAATAGCACTTTAAGATAGCTTATTAGTTTTGGTGTTCCGTTTTTTAGAAGTTCTGCTGGTATGTTCTCCGGCCCGGATGCTTTGTTATTCTTCATCGATTTAAGCGCTTGTTGTATTTGTTCTTCTTCCATGTTTACATATTCACCTTGTACTTGTATTCGTTGAGGTGAGTCAGTATTATAAATATCTCTGTCTTCATTCAGTTCCCTTGCGTAATGATCTTTCCATGGGAATGGAAAGATCATAAAATATATTCCTTTTCATAATATTCGTTAAATCAAATACAGGGTAAGTCAAAATGCAAGTACATTATTTTCTTGGTAATTTTAAATAGAACACCCTGTATTTTATATCACTATTGAAAAGCACTAATATCGTACTTCAAATTTTATGTTGTAGTGTTTATTAATTCAGTATTGGGGTACACCATAAATAAGCAATAATTATTATTTAGTAATTCAGTAATTAATTCAATTTAAATTAGCAATAATGAATTTTACTACTGATGAAATAGTAGACATGATCTGGATATTGGGGGAATGCAATAAAAATTCATTACTATCAGCTAGAATTTATCAAGAACGGTTTCCAGATAGGCGGCAACCTAGACAAGATACATTTGAAAAATTGAATGATAGATTTAACCGCACTGGTTCAGTGAATTATGAAAAACATGAACGAACAAAAACTAGTGTGACAGAGGAAAACGAAATAAGTGTGTTGATGGCAGTTACAGAAAACCCACACACAAGTATAAGGAGTATTTCCAATGAACAAGAACTTAGTTGCTACTCTGTTCAAATTCTATCTAAAAACAAGATGCACCCTTATCATATTCAAAAGCACCAAGAATTAAATAATGATGATTTTCAGAAACGAATAGTATTTTGTGAATGGGCCTTAGAAAAAATTAATGAGCAGAGAGATTTTTTTGATTGTCCTATTTGGTGATGAAACTACATTCCATCAAAACGGTTCTGTTAATAGGCATAACTTTCACTACTATTCAACAAGTAATCCATACCACATAGTAACACATAGTCAAACAAGATGGTCTCTAAATGTGTGGGGAGGTATCGTTGGCTGTGTGATTTGTTTATTTTCATTGCAAATTCCAGAAGCACGGGAAATTTTAAACGTTTAAAATCAAGTGGTACGTTCGTTGGAATCGTCGGGATTCAGACATAATCTGCTTCGTCTTTTTCCTTGATGATCGTTGCCTCAATGATATTATTCGTTAGACTTTTCACAGTATGTCGTATGTATTTTTTACTGCATCATCATGAAAATAAAAAATGTACAAGTATGTACAAGTTGACTAGTGCAAGCCTAGAATAGTCTAAAACCTTTTTTTTAATCGAAGACCCTATATATTTTCATATTTTTAAAATCTACTTAACAACCTGATCTCAACATGATAGAATATATAGATAGAATATCTATCTGCTGTTTCAACTAAAATAAATAGTCGGGTTCTGTCAACCGTACCATAACCAAATTTTTAATGTGTTTTTGTGGAGTCCAGTGTACAGTCCTTTTTTGTTTTTCATTGTTAACTTGAGCAATTGGGCAAGGATCACTACAAAAGCAATTCGACCAGCTTCTAAATATATAAAATAGATAAAATTCAGCATTGACCCTTTTGCGGAAAAATAAAAATAACTATTATACCTAAATATCCCTTTTTTTAATTTGCATAAATTTAATAATACTAATGCTCAAAATTAGGCTAATGTTCAAAGAATCAACAGACCAATACTTATAAATAAAATTTACATACAGTATTTTTCATATAAAAATGCGTGCACGTCTCAATTTATATAAAGTGACGTCACTTATATTTAAAATTTACAGAACGTCAACCTTAGAGTTCAAATTTTCCTAACACCGCTAATAATACGAAACCTATACGGAACTGCTCGATCTTTCATAGGCCTCAACATGGTATAATATTCAGAAAAATGTAATCATCATTATATTGAAAATTTAAGAATTATATTGATTAAATAACCAAAAACATTTGTTATTATTAATAATATAAATTTTATGAAATAACTCTTTAAGTCTAATATTCCACCAAATAATAATTTTAATTAAATAGATTAGAGAATTATAACGCAACTGATACAGGAATACTTCAAATTTTATTGACAGTTCAGCGTGTGGCAAAAGTGTATAAAGTGTTGCCGCTTTTGTAGAGTAAGAATTTTGAGTTGAGTTTACCGAAGGTACAATCTGAATATAGCCGCAAATGTCAAAAATATTTGGGTTTGGCAGTGTTGGTATGTTTTTATAATGCATATGTTGTATGCTTCAAATATATAGAGAGAAAGCTTTTAAAAAGTACATTTTGATTATACTATTTTATGAACTCTGCAATTTTTAATTTATATGAAGCAATAACGAGTAAATATTTGTCTCTTTCGAGATTAATTGGATACATCTATTGCAATCTGGCAACTGCTGATTTGACGATTGCCAAATCTATCCCCTAATATATCAAAGGGTAATTGCCAAAAAAAAAATTCTAATAATTAACTGTATTTTATATCCAAAGAAACAAATACTTACAGCCGGAAAAATGAAAGATTACCCATGAAGGATCATATCAATCACTTATTTTGTATTTGCTTTCTTTTTCTATAAATAACAAATGTTTGTTATAGAAAAAGACAGCAAATACAAAATAAGTGATTGATATGATCGTTTATGGGTAATCTTGCATTTTTCCGACTATACTCATTCTTGTTTTATAAAAAACAGAAATTGTAGAATTTATAACAAAATATAAACAAAATATACTTTTCTAAAGCTTTATCTTTTTATTATAAAAACATGCCAACACTGCTATACCGAAATTTTTTGTTCCATGTTTGACATTTGCGGCCATAATCAGCTTGTACTTTCGGTAAACTCAACCGAATTTTGTTTATGTTTTGATTTCTTGCACAATTTGATTATAATATAATATATATTAATAAATTGTATTTATGAATACATATTAAATTTAGAATAATAGCTTTAAAAACTAATTATTGTTGTGTATTATGATTGTGCTATGCCAAAACAAATAAATAGTCTGTAAAAAGCTGATAAGAGTTTCATATAAGATAGATTATTTTGAACAAGAAATAATGAAGGGACCTTTTTACTATTAAAGTCTTAAAAGAGGTAAGTTTAAAATTTAGAATATATAATTTTGTATTAAAATGTTTTCTAATGGATTTTAGTGTGTTACGGTAGTCTTAAAACTAAGTGTATTTACTGTTAATATAATAGTTTGACAAATAGTTGACATTTTAAAAAGTCCTCACTTACTAACTATTCTGATGTTTTGGCAACGCTGTGGGGTTCTGACGTCGTAAATCTTGAATGACGTACACGCATTTTTATATGAAAAATGCTATACAATTTTATATTAATAAAAATGGTATCATACTAAAGCAAATTTCCTTAATTTCTCACATAAATCTGCCTTTTAAAAATAGTAACGATACATTAGGGAAAATTGTACCAACAACGTTACTACCAGTAAACAACAACTTTGTTCACAACAATAAATAATAATAAAGGAAACACCGAAGGTGTAAATAAAAAACAACCTGTATGATCTCAACCAGCATTAGACTATTACTCTGCGTTGTATAATAAAACGTAATGTTCGAACATAAGAGAAATTCATGAAAATCAGAAGTTATTGCACTCTGAACTTCCATTTCAACTTCCAAGGAAAAGGTAACTGCGAAAGGAAAATTTTTCAAACTGTTAGAGCGGTCATAATTTAATAAAAAAACCAGAGAAAAGTTCAAATGTAAAAGTTAAATACGCGACCTCCGAGGTTTGTTTTTTAAACTTATTTCCCAGTGGTTTAGAAAGTGTTTAAAGTTTTTGCGTTAATTAAGGTTTATCCATTGTTGTTTATAGATCTTTTATTTAGTAATAGGTAATTGTACATCGTTAAAATTTTGTAGAACTAATATTTCAGACTTGTAAAACAATTATAAGACAGAGAAGTTAGATACAATCCACTTAATACAATAATGTTTTATGATAAATCTGTTAATTTTCACGTATGGTTAAATTTATGTAGAGACATAATAAAAACTTGATTTGGAACTAGATATTGAAGATGATATGCTGAAACTAACCGTAGTAATCTTATGGCTATATTCAAAAAACTTATCGTATAGAGAAGTGGACGAAACGTGAACGGAATGACTGAAAAGTATACGAAGAGCTGATTAAATGAGGAGTGAGCAAGATGCAGGGCCAATCACCGAAGCTTCTTTTTCCTCTTTGTAAGCAATTCTGCTTGTTCATTGGCCAATTAATACCTTTATGGAAGGTTATCACTCCATCTTTTGCGCGGTCGTCCCATACTTCTTTTGTCGATTGGTGACTTATCTCTTGCTATTTTGATGATACGGGTCTCCACCATTCTGCTTATGTGGTTATTCCATTTCTTTTTTTCTATTTATTGTCCATTCTTTTATACACTGTACGTTACATTTCTCTTTCGATCTCTCAGCGTATTTCCTGTAATTCTTCTCTTATCTCTGCTGTTGCCAGTAGCCTTTGTGTTGTGGCCACGTCGGGTCTTGTTTCTGAGACATATGTCAGTATTGATCTTACACTGGCCTTATAAATTCTTGACTCCATATCAGTGTTAATGTGTATGTTTCGCCATTTAGTGTTATTAAGGCATCCTGCCAGTCTATTTGCTTTTTGTACTTGATCTTTCACTTCTTTGTACAGGTCTCCATAGCTAGACAGTGTAATCCCAAGGTATTTTATTTCCATTACTTGTTCAATACTGATGCTATCAATTTATATTTCACATCTGTTTGGTTCTTTGCTGATTACTAATATTTTAGTTTTCTGAGATGAGATTGTCATATTAAATTCTTTTGCTCTTATGTCAAACATGTGGACCAGTATTTACGGAGTATCTTCATCTTGGGCTATCAATATTGCGTCGTCTACGTAACAGAGTATTTTTACTTCTTAGTTTTCCATTCTGTGTACTCTTCCTTTGTTATTGCTTTTTATGATTTCATTAATGATTAAATTAAAGAGCATAGGACTCAAAAGTCTGTCTTATTCAGCTGCCTATTTCTAAAGGTTCTGTAAGTTGTCCATCTATTGTGACTTCCATTTTGTTATTTTGGTAGATGTTTTTAATAGTTTTTATAATATTTAAGAGAACTTCTCTTTAAAAACAGAAGATGGATTGATGAATTAGATCAATCACCGACGCGATGGTGGAAAACCTGGAGAGAGTCATAAAAGAAGCGATGGAAGGAAGCAGGATAGGTCGCCGAGATGTTAACAGGATGCCATACTGGTGGAATTTGGATATCGAGACGCTGAGAAATGAATGTATACTAATAAGAAGAAGAAGGTTAAAGAGAGCAAGGGGTAGAGCAGGGATTTACTCTGATGTCGTAAAGGAGTTTGAGGAAGAGTACCACGTACGGAAGAGGGAACTTTATAAGAAAATTCATACAGAAAAAATATGCACTGGAAAGAGCTATGTAAAAAGCTGGATGAAGGCATCTGGGGTCAGGGATACAGGATCATCGTGAAAAAGTTCCATGTATGCGTACCCTCCATACGAAATGCATATTGATACGAAGCTCGAGGTAACACGAGAGTTCTTTCTGGTCGGCAAATGACATGGAGTATGGAGAGACGAGGGAGCTGAGCGGGCCGTACCGTTTACCATGGATGAACTTGTTGAGACATTGGGCTTACTCAAGACGCGCAGGTCCCCGGACTGGATCAGATCAACAGAAACAATCAGAAACACACACAAAAACTTAGATAATTGGATAAAGGTATTAAAAAAGTTAAAATAACAAGATAAAAAAATTTAGCAGAGAAAACAAGAAAGATGAAATAAAATAACCCACCAAATCATTGACCAACAAGGATTGAAGATATAAATCTATCTGTATAAAACGCATGTCACATTGTATCATCTGTATAAAGTGACACTGTTTGTCTGGTAGAGTAACTAGGATAGAAATTAACCTACCAACATCTGACATTTCAATCAGATTTTGTTCTTGAAACGGTACGATTGAATTATTGCTAATTTATTCTACAAATTTATGATTGAATAATCATATCTTTACTCGTGAATTTTACTACTTATCAATAATTAATTTTTTCGCAAAATTAAATTAAATAAAATTAAATATAATTAAATAAAATTAAATAAAATAAATAAAATTAAATAGAAATAAATAAAATATTAAAAAATAAATAAAAAGTAAAATTAAGTAAAACTAAATGTAGGTAATGATAATCAAAATGAAGTTATTAACCATAAATACAAGATAATACTTAAAATTTAAATGATAAGTAAATTATATATATTTATTCAATTTTAAAAATTACTAAAATCATTTTTAACAAAATTTTTAAAGAAAAAAATTGGGATGTATTAAATTTTAAAAAACTTAAATAAATGTATGGTATTATTATAAAAAATATTAACAATTCAGTAATAAGCAGACGTTAAAGTGTATGAACCCACAATAACGCGCTAAGAAGTAGGTATTCACTTCTGCGTTGCTATCAACAAGAGCTATCAGATACTTCGTCCAAGGGCTAGCAACTCCAGTGGAGACCTACGTTACCATGTAGCTAATTCCGTTTATAACTTAAATATCTAATTTTTTTAAATCAAAGATGTTAAAATGGGAATTCAACCGAGACAGTAAGCCACAGACTCGTAGAAAAAGTGGAGAACATAATTGAAAATAAAGAGGTGATGTTGGGGGCCTTTGTAGATATCGAGGGGGCTTTCGACAACACTTTGATAACATCCATAACTAATGCCCTGAGACACAAAGAAGTCGAGGACTTATGTTTGAACTGTATAGAATCTATACTCAGGAAAAAATAAATACCGCTATCCTTGGAGTTTATAGTGCCTATAGTTTTTTAACAGGACACAGCACTTGGAAGTCCTATCTTTAAACGTATTGACAGCTTCACATACCTTGGCTCGCTAGTGACTACTATCAATAAAACAAGCGAGGAAATTAAAAGACGAATAAACCCTAAAAATAGGGCATACTATGGACTCCAAAAACACTTCCACTCAAAAAATTTCTAAAGAAAAACTAAAATTATACATAAAACACTGCTGATTCCGGTCCTCACATACAGGGCGGAAACATGGACTCTAACGCAGAAGGATGAACGACTTCTGGGAATATTCGAGCGTAAGATACTCCGCAAAATATTTGGACCTATAAACGATCAAGGGCAGTGGCGCAAAAGATTTAATTTAAAATTTTACCAACTCTTTAATGAACCAGATGTAACATAATATGAATGTCTGACAACATGATTACTAAAAAGCTAACGACAGGAACATAGGAAGACGAGGCAGAAGCCGACCGCAAATTAGTTGGTTAGATGGAGTTGAGACCGACTTAGGAATACTAGAGATCAGAAGAAACCGAACAAAATGGCGATTAATCTTAGAGCAGGGCAGGATCCACAGAGGATTGTCGGGATAAAGATGATGATATTGATGATAGTTTTTTAACATCGAAGATGTAATTTAAAATTAATTCCATTACATTTAAAGGGTTTTTACCTATGTATTTAGTGGCTTCAAACATATAAATCCAAATAGCACTGATGATGGAATAGTTAAAGCGAAAACGTTCTGTGATACTTTACTTTACTTTATCGTGTCCAGACATATCATTTATACAATTTCGTAGTATCGGGCTACGTCGGTTCCATCTTTGTTGGGGGGCCACAAATCTTCGAGGGTACATCGATGGGGACATTTTTTGTATGTAAGAAGATGTTCCATATTCTGTGTTTTTCCACAGTCACAATTCACATCATCTTGGTCTATTTTTCCCCATTTTGTCATATTCGATTTTACTGGAGCGACCCCCGTTCTTGTCCTATTCATAGTTTTCCACGTTTTAAAGTCTAGGTACTTTCCGGTTCATTGTTTTTGGGAACGACGAAAATACTCAGGCGGTTCATCCTGCACTGTTCCAAGGAAACTTTTCCTGGATTTTAGTTGCTTTCTTTGTGTTCGAGCTTTGTATAGGGTATACCGCTCATCCGCGATCTGTTTAATTTTTTCTATGTGCTCTGCAACGCCTCTGCGTGTTAAGAGTTCTGCAAAACCCGCTGCTTTATATAGATTTGAGAGTGGCGTTAGTTTCATGCACCCCGTTACTATCCTGCATGTGTCATTTACCGCAGTATTAACTTGTTTGGTGTGGGTAGATCTGTCCCAAACGGGGCACGCATATTTAGCAGTTGAGAAACACAGTGCCTGTGTCGTTGTTCTTACAACGCCAAGACGTGCACTCCATTTACTTCCCGTTAGCTTTCTGAGTATGCTGTTCCTAGTTGTTACTTTCTCTCTCGTTTTTATGCAATGTTGTCTGTAAGTGAGGGACCGGTTCAAAGTTACTCCAAGAGGTTCTTGTGTGTTCTAATGTATTACCATTCCACGCAATTTGGAGTTTTCTCTTGGCTTATTTTGCGCAAAGGTGGAAAGTGCAGATTTGGTTTTTGAGGGATTGGGCCTCAGAAAATTCTGCAGGTAGCACTGTAACTGTTTTTAAGACAGTTTCGAGTTTCTTCTCCACTTCTTCAAAACTATTTCTTTGAGCACATATTGCAAGATCGTTAGCATAGAGGAAGTGCTTGGTTTCGGTCGGCGTAGGTTGGTCGTTTGTGTATATATTAAAGAGCATTGTTGCTAAAACACTTCCTTGTGGGAGGCCGTTTTTTTTTAACCCTCCACCTACTTACTTTACCCTCCAGCATAACGAAAATCGTCTGTTTTGCAGTAAGGAATATACGACCTTACCCAGATGGTAGTCATTGATAGTGTCGCATAATTTGCGGAGCAATGTTTTGTGCCTTACTGTGTCATAGACTGCTGTCAAATCTACGAAAGCAGCCCCTGTTATAAGTTTTTCCTCAAAGCTCTCTTCAATGTGTTCTGTTAGTGCGAGGACTTGACCAGTGCAAGATTTGCCGGGTCTGAATTCTCCTTGTTGTGGGCTGAGGTGCATGTCGACCTTTTTTTCTATTCTGGCGAGTATGAGTCTCTAGTATAATTTAAAAAAGTGACACAACAGCGAAATAGGTATGTAGCTACTGTGATTTTCTGGGTCCTCTCCTGGTTTTAACGTTACTTTAGATTTCCTCCATGATTTCGGCATTTCGCAGGCTTTGATGCACATGTTATAAAGTTGCAAGATCCGTTTTTTGCTCCTTGGCCTAGATGCTTTATTTGTTTATTGTATATATCATCCACACCTGCAGCTTTCCCGTTTGTTAACCTGTTCATACCTTCGTGGGGTTCTTTTTGTGTAAAAGCAGTTCCTAGGTGGTTTGTCTTCGAATCCAATCTTCTTTTATTGTTTGGTCCTTATATCGGTTTGTACTTCTTCCATTCCTAAGGAGTTGAGCAGCGACTTGGTTTGCTGTAACCTTGCAAGGTGATTTATGTTCTTTTGGATTACCGCAAGTTTTTTACAAGGTTTACGTTCTGTGATGTATGATGCTAATGATGTTTTTTTAATAAAAATATTTTATTCGTGGGGCGAGGGGCTAACTCACTAGTTATATATAAAATACAAAATAATATACAATATAATGCATGTCGGGATATTTACATATTACATTGGTAATGTAAACTAGGTTCAATTATAAGATGGAAAAACATAAAATTTGTTGTAAGTCCATTGTTAGTTATTTATTTGAAATTTTTTCGATTATTCTTCTTATTCATCCTTTTTTAACCAACAGCGTTTACAGTACTAACACTTATCGCTTGCTTAAAAATCTGTTAACCAGTATGATAAATTATACTCTTTTTATTATTACAAATCATTAGCTTCGTCAATATACATGTTGAACGTTTGTTTCATATTCATAGCTCGAAAATTAATTATGAATTGTGAACTGCGAATTTGCGATACCAGTTTTCAAAGGAAGAGTATCTACATACGCATTCAATACATGGATTTTGTAATACAAATGCAAGGCAAGCAGTATCTACTGAATACCTACATCGATTTTAAAATTGGCGTATTCTGAATTCCAACATTTACTAAAATAAACAAGCAAGTTTAGGTATATTAACCACATTATTCTATTGCAAAAGCAAAAGAGAAACGAACTTAACCAATAAACATCCGAGATAAAATCTCGATTTCGTTACGAATTTTTTACTTCACGTAAATGAACTTATTTATATTACTTATCCTCAACGAGAATGAAACGATTAAAACACGACGCCGATTTCTTGTCATTATAACATTTATATAAAATGATGAGATTACTTTCAGTCAGTTTGGAAATAAATACGACAGAGTATTATGGTTTGTAACTATGAGGCTGGTGAAAAGTTTTTCTAGTTTATCCATATAATAGTCGTTATATTCCATATAATAGTCGTTATCATAGGATTATTATGAGACAAATATCTCATTAAAAACTGTGAAAATAATATGATATATCCTTTATTTTCATAGCCTAATATTTAAAACCTATATCATGAAATTTCTATTTTAAGTTCTGAAATAGGAGGCATTTGTAATATGCCTCCTATTTGTAAAGATAAGATTTTGTAATATAAAAACCTACTTGTGCAATCGAAAAGAAGCGTTTTGATTGTTTGTAATGAGAAATTTTAAATTTAGCGTTTTTGAGGCATATTTTAAATACCTCATATATGTTGCTAAAACATAAAATCGAATTATCATATTATTAAGTCTTATTACGCTACTGATTTATGACTATAACGGCTAAAACTACTATTCTAGATCAGATAATTCGATGGTTGGCTGTTATTAACCTGTTTGGTGTCCACATCATACTCCGTGGATGGTAGCATTTTCACCTGTGGCGGTCCGTAGGCAGTCACAACCTCGTTGGTATAAGTTTCTTACGGCTGTTTATAACTGTCGGGCGTACAATGGTCCTGGTTACTCCGGTATTCACCAACAATGTATACTGTTTACCATTTATTTCTCCATCTACATATACACTATCTTTACGACATTTCAATGAAGCTATTAGTACTAGATGGTCTTTGGAAAATATTCTAGTCGAAACTGCACCCTTGGGTGTTTCCTGCTGGAGAGTTTCTTGATTTGTGTTGTACTTAGGGTGTTTACTTGTGCGTGTCCCTTTTCACTACAATAACAGCATCTTATGGTCTTCGTTTTCTTGGATGTTATGCCTTTCATCATATTAACAAGCTAATGAAGTTTGTCTTCATCCTCTTTCTCTTTTATAGTCTTAACTTTGCTATACCCACCAGAGGCCTGCGCAGCTGATTCGTATTCGAGAGCGGCGGACAAGACATCGACCAGCGTCTTGTGACGAGCTAATCGCGGTGTTCTCTACATTTCATGATCACGAAGACCATCAATAAATGTCTGAATAGCCAACTTTTCCATCATGTCTTCGAGAGCTGTTGGATAAGCATATCGTACTAATCTGGCAATATCTACCTCATATTTTTGAAGAGCTTCATCTCTCTTTTGTCTTCGATTTTTAAGCTGTGACTGGTAGATATGCTCCAAGTGTTTATGGCCGTACTGCATGTTTATATATAATGTCGGTTTACAACGTTCTTCGACGTCTTCCGATTTCCAATCTCCATCTTATTATATCGTTCCATAGATCGTCCTCCAGTTCTCTTTCCCTGATTTCTTTATCAACTCCTTCTCTCTAACTTCTTCTAGGCCTTCCTGATCTCCGCCTACCTCTTGGTTGCTATTCAAGAATTTGTCTTGGTATTCTATTCTCCGGCATTCTCCTTACGTGTCCGTACCATCTGAGTTGTGTCGTTTTGATGACATCAACAATATTATAGAAACTAGAAACGGCTCAACAACAAGAACAGAAGGTAGAACAAAAATGGAGTTATATCAAAGACGTCATGCTGAATGCGGGAAAAGAACATCTGGGAAAGAAAAAAAGAGTAAAAAATAAAGAATGGATGACTGATGACATTCTGCAGATGATGGAACAAAGAAGATTACTGAAAAACAGGGACACGAAGAAATACCAAGAAACCAACCAGACAATTAAAAAAGAAATACGAAGAGCCAAGGAGACATGGATGCAAGAAAAATGTAAACTAATCGAGGAGCTCCAAGAGAAACACGATCATATAAATATCCACCGAAGGATTCGTGAAGCCACTGGTCAATACAAGAGGAGAAACACACACCTCCTCATAAATAAAGACGGTAATCTGGCGACGACAGTGAATGAGAAGTTGGTTACCTGGAAAATATATATCGAAGGAAGAACTTTTCTGGGACGACCGCGGCAACCTTCCGGAAATAAATTGCATGACAGGGCCGTCAATTCTAGAAAGCGAGGTAAAGGCTGCTTTAAAACAGTCTAAGAATGGTAAGGCTACAGGTCCGGACGAAATACCCGTTGAACTTATTAAGGTGATGAGTGAAGTGAGCACGAAGGAGTTAACTGAACTGTTCAACGCCATATACGATTCAGGTAATATCCCAGCGGAATGGCTATTGTCAACATTTGTAACGCTACCAAAAAAACGATCTGCGAAAACGTGCGAAGATTTCCGAACTATCAGTCTTATGAGTCATGCACTTAAAATTTTTCTTAAAATCATACATGCCAGAATTTACAAGAAATGCGAAGAAAATGTCGGTGAAATGCAATTCGGATTCCGCAATTCTATGGGTACACGTGAAGCACTTTTCACCTTACAAGTCCTACTTCAGAGATGCCGCGATGTCAGTTGTGATGTCTATATTTGTTTTATTGACTATGCCAAGGCATTTGACCGTTGTCAGCACCAGAAGATGGTCACCGCACTACAAAGAGTAGGATTGGATGAGAAGGACATTCGGATCATCATGAATTTATACTGGAACCAGCGTGCTCAAGTCAAGGTCAAAGACCAGCTGACCGACCAAGTGAAGATCATGCGAGGAGTAAGGCAAGGATGTGTGCTATCGCCGACTCTTTTCAATATATACTCTGAGGAGATTTTTAATGAAGCCCTCACAAACCTAGACATGGGAATCCGAGTGAACGGTGAATACATCAATAATATCCGCTACGCCGATGACACCGTGTTACTAGCAACCAGCCTAAACGATCTGCAGGCCTTACTAGACCGAGTGCGAACTGTGAGCGTAACATACGGACTGAACCTCAATATTAAGAAAACTAAATTCATGGTTGTCAGCCGTACAAATTTAGATCCCGGGGCACTAATGGCAGGTAGCGAAGAGATCCAGAGAGTCGACAGATTCACTTACCTCGGAACTACCCTCAACGTACAATGGGACTACGCTCAAGAGATTAGATCCAGAATTGAAATGGCACGGTCTACATTTATTAAGTTGAGATCCTTGCTGTGCTGCAGTGATCTCAGTTTGGGAACCAAGATGCGGATAGTGAGATGCTACGTTCTTCCAGTGTTACTATATGGAGTTGAAGCCTGGACACTGACGCAAGCCACTGAAAAACGAATCGAAGCCTTCGAGATGTGGATATACAGAAGGATACTAAAAATATCGTATGTGGACCATGTCACCAACGTTGAGGTCCTACAGCGCATGACAAAAGAAAAAGAAGTGCTTAATTTAATTAAACAACGTAAGCTTGAGTACCTCGGCCACGTGATGCGGAACGAAGAAAAATATCGAATTCTTCAACTTGTTATGCAGGGTAAAGTATTTGGCAGAAGAGGACCGGGACGCCGTCGTATCTCGTGGTTGAAAAATCTCCGACAATGGTTTGGGATGACCTCAGCGGAGCTGTTTCGCAGAGCAGTCAACAAAACCATGATAGCCTTGATGATCGCCAACATCCGGACCGGATAAGGCACTGAAGAAGAAGAAGAACAATATTATGTGTAAACTCCATGATTTCTCGGACTCTCTCGTTTGTTGTCTGTGGAGATTTCCGCCAAGCAGCGCCAGAAGTTTATTTCTGTTGCTCTAAGCATTTTCTCTGCTCTGTCTTTTAGGGGCCACACTTCGCATCCATATGTTGTGATACTTTTTATTATGGTGTTGTATATTTTTCTTTTATTTTCCTTAGAGATGTTTTTATCCCACAGTACTCTGTTTAGTAAGGCTATGCCTTTCCTTCCCTGTGTATTTCGTTCCTTAATGGCTGCATCTAATTTTCCGTCCTGAGTGATCTTTACTCCTAGGTATTTGTAGTCGTCACATAGTTTGATCTCTTGATTTTCCTCTACAAGAAGGTTATATTGATCTCCTCCGATACTCATGTAATCAGTTTTTTCCATATTCACTTCCAAACCCCACTCTGTAAACTCTTCTAATAGTTTTCGCATCATGTAACTAATGTCTTCAGAGTCCTGTGCGATGATGACCTGGTCATTCGCAAAGCACAGAGTGTACAAAGTTAAGTCCATTAGTGGTATGCCCACATTCGTACATTTTTTCTTCCATTTGTTCAGTGCTGCTTCGAGGTATACCGATTTTGAATAATGTTAGGGATATACAGCATCCTTGTCTTAGTCCTTTAGTCACTTTGAATCCCGGTGTTAATTTCCCGGGACAGATTTCCTGTTTTAATTCTTGTTGTTTGTTGGTAGTACGTTTTTACCACTTCAATCAATTCTATATTTATATTTGTTTTTCCCAGTGCCTCCCATAATTTATCAAGCGGGACACTATCATATGCTTTCCTAAGGTCTACGAACGTCAGGTGGACTTCTTGCCACAAGCAACTTTCTTTTCAATTATCTGAGTATGTTTAATCGCATGTTTAATCTCTTCTTAAATTGTTCGGAATCATATGTCTCCTCTACGGCTATGGTCTAATCCACATCTAAGGCATCTCCTCGAAGAGCAATAGTCAAGTGTACAGCCTTTTCTTTTTCGGACCATCCATTGGCTCTTGTAACTGATTCGAACGGTTTCATATAGTTGTTCCATGATGATTTTCCGTCAAACGTTGGGACTTTAACACGAATAGAGCCTCCACTCGTTTCAAACGTCGGCCGTGGTTCCAACTTACATTTGCCTCGTCGTCTTTTGTCTCTACTGTAATTGATTTGATTTCTCGTCTGCTGTCCCTGTTTCTTTTATCTCTTTTCAATCTCTCTTATCTTTTCTTCGAAAGCAGCCAAAACATGGGTAGCAACTGGATTTTTTAACGCAGATATTTTATCGTTGAAGTCAGAGATGACCTTGGAGACGTTGGCAGAAACTTTGCTATCCAGAGAAGAAATCTCGTTAGAAACTTTGCTTTCCAGAGACACAATGTCCGTCGAAACTTTGTGGATATCACTTGAAAGTTTATTGTCTAAAGGTGTAATGTCACCAGAAACTTTCGAAATCGACGAGATGACAGCAGCATGTTTGTCCTCAAATACATAAGTTTCCGGGTCAAAACCCCTTTGCTTTCAAGGTGTTTTTTAGTCGTTGGGCTAAATGAGCATTTTTTCCCGAATCAAGATCCCGATCTTAGAGCTCTAACCGTAATTCTGAGATTTTTAGATGGCTCACTTTCTTAGCCATTTTCACTTAATTTATTTAAATATTTCACGTAATAACACTGTAGCATTTTTAAATTCTTTGGTATATATTGAAATCACCTCGTATATATAAGTATTTTATTCCTTTTTGCGTCGACGAGTTGATAATAAACACATTTCAAAGGTTGTTTATATATTATAGACGCGATTTCTTTGGTATTTTCTTTGATCGGTTCCGCTTAAATATTGCGCGTTAAATAAGTATTCCCGTTTATACGTTTGGTTTTTACCGAGTAGGGGCGAATAAATTTAAAGAGAATTACATGACTTTCGCTGAGGCCGCTGTCAGAGGCAGTTGGTTTCAAGTTAGTCCAAATTTTTCTTCAAATTTGTAATGTTTTGTGTTTTTTGTCTTATGTTGTGGAAAATATGTAGTTTGGTAAGCCGTTAATAGTGCAGTTATGAAGGTTGGGGAGAATCTTTGAAAAGAGAATACGCTGTGGGTGTCGGCGTCAAGAAGCCGGCAAATTTTTGAAAATAATGAATTATACTCAATGTAATGTATCAGTTTTGAAAAAGTAATCACTGTTTCTATGTTTCTAAGTATCTAAGAGATTTGTGTCGTCTACAACAACTTTTAAGGATAACCACATGTAGCCATTGTGTCCAGTTGTATCTATTCCAGTTTTTAAAGAAGCAGAGTCTAAAATTAGCGTCCCAGTGAAGAGTTTATATCCTCATTTTGTCTGTATAAACGGTCTAAAGTCATTCTAGGCTGATTCGTAGTATGAGATGCAGTTTTTTGCGTGGCAGTAAATCTCCAATGAAGTCCAGTTCCAACCTCAGAAATTTAAAGTAAAAATAACATTTAGTGAAACCCAGGTAACTTTTTTTGTTTGAACTTTTAAAGTAAAAATAAACATTTTTTCATTAATAATTGCTTTCATACAGGTTAAGAAATAATTTAGTGAAACCCAGGTAACTTTTTTTGTTTGAACTTTTAAAGTAAAAATAAACATTTTTTCATTAATAATTGCTTTCATACAGGTTAAGAAATTGTAATAATTAAAATTGTAGATCTCAGGATGTGGCTTAGCTGTCCATTAATTGTTCTCAATTTTAAAATTTAATATTGACTTCTGACAGCTAGCTTTTTTTTGACACATACCTAATCATAACAGATCTTGCTTATTCTTTTTTTATATGCAACAGGAGAGAGAATGACACATTCTCTCTCCTGTTGCCGACCAGAATGTAGCTTCTACTTTTTTTTAAATAATTTTAAACTGTTTGTCCTTGTTTAGTGTAGTTTTATGTAAAATTTTATGTTTAATTTTATGTTTATGACATTCTGCGATTGTTGGATAGCCCAAAATTGACGAAATGCCCCTGAAGATGCTCTAGGGAACGGAAGTTATTGGGCAAGATTTAATTAATAAAACTGTGCTCGATATCTGCCTTTCATTTAATCAAAGTTCATTTATTCAAGCCTTCAACCTTATAAGTATCAATTTATTATTTATTAGTTTATTAAGCCCAGTATTTATTATTTTCCGAATATGTCATAAGCCGGCAGAGATCAAACAGCCAGCCATACGAAGCAGTCATAAAAGGACTATGTCCAAACAAAATCCCTGAAAATATAAAGAAGGAATTAGAAGACCTAAAAATCCATCCAATCGGCATAAGGAACAGGAAGTCACGATTCGACAAAATTCCTATCGCCATCTACATAGACTAATTGCTAGAGAAAAATAAGCAAACTAGTACACATACAAATGACAGTCAAAATCCTGAATAGACCGATAAAACCTTTACAGTGCTATAATTGCCCGTCCTTCCAACACACAAATAGCAAATATCACGCCATCACTGAGTGTGTTGAACCTATTTTCTTATGTCATTTTCAAAAATTAAGACCAACTAGCGAAACATGCAAACTACGAAGTCACATATCCAGCCGAAAAGAGAGACCCCCCCCCTCACCCCAAAAGAGACAGAAACTACAACCTTGATGAAAACCACGATGACTAAATTTATGGAAAAGATCCAACAGAAGGAAATGCTTCAACAGAAAATACCAGTAGAAATTAGTAAGGAAGACTAATTAGACCACTTTATGTAAATGCGGATTAAGTGTCAAAATGTAGTTCCAAGAAAAATGGGTTGAAATTTTCTAAATTTCTTTTTTGTACGTTTTGTCAAAATATAGTACCGATAGACTAATGTCTTGTTTGTTAATTTACCTGCCTATATTTTTATGTTTTTATTTTGTTACCATTTTTACCATTTGTTGTGAGGTTATTTTACACCCCCACGACTGTGTCATTTTATATAATGATAGATGTTTGTAGAATGACATAGTTTAAGGTTTTGTGATGTGGGTATTAGTTAAAATAGTTAGGTAATGACTGTGAATATTGATTTACACGATTTTATTAAAAGGAAAACCATGTGTTACAATTTAACCTACATCTTACAACAACAAAACATATATCCCTGTCTCTTGTCACCGTTCACTCTCGGTGGACACTGTCATGGTAACTTCGGTGGTATTCAGCCATGGAGCGGTGTGGCTGTTACATCCTCCCCCTTTGCACCACCCTGGCGACTCGCGGGTGGGGCAACAGAGTCTAAGCAGGAATAGAGCTCTACAGGACAGCAATGACAACGTTTTGGTCGGGGTTGTCTACGTCTGGCAATAGGGTCAGGTTCAGGTTCAGCTTCAATTTGAGCAAGGTCATCTCCAACAGGGGGGCCCATTTCGCTATCGTCTAACCCAAGAGTCAAAGACTCTGGGCAGGAGACCAGTGGAGCAGGAGGGTCGGCTTCTGAGGATTTCACTGGACGACCTCTTCTACGGAGAGGTTGAACCGGAGCAGGGCACGGATCTTCTGGATCGGCATGGAAAGGCGTCAAGGCTGAGACATGATATTTTCCAGCAGGGACATCCGGAGTGTCGATGTGTGAAACTTCATAGGTTGTAGGGGACAGCATTTTGGTCACCTTGTAGGGTCCGTCACGACGCGGCGCGAACTTCGAAGTTATGGACTTAGACGCGTCACTTAGTGTATGCGAATCGACTAGCACAATATCACCTACTTCGAACGAAACCGAGCGGCGGTGGCAGTCTTTATACTTCTTACGTCTATCTTGGGATTGTTCATGTGTCTCGCGGGCTTCACTAAGAGCTTTATTCAAAGTTATTAGATAGGGCGTAATTTGTGGCACGAAGTTGTCCTTGGCTATGATGCTTCGAAAATCACGATTTGCATCATCAGGAGTTCGTAACTCGCGACCGAACGTGAGGTACGCGGGAGTGAAACCGGTTGAGTCGCACTTCACAGTGTTCATCGCGAACCGTATAGCGGGTAACTTTTCAGACCAAGACGAATGGTCATTATTTGTTAGAATAGCTAACTGAGTTTTAATGTCTCTATTTTTTCGTTCGACGGGGTTAGCTTCCGGGTGGTATACAGGTATAAGGTTCTGTTGGTACCCAAAGCAATGCGCCACTTGCTGCATTACCGCACTCACGAACTGAGTACCGTTGTCACTGACGACTCGACGAGGGATTCCGTATCGTAAGATTATGTTGTCTATGAAACACTTGGCGCAGGCAGCGGCAGTAGCAGATTCTAACGGGAATAATTCTACCCAACGACTAGCAGTGTCTTCCACTACCAGAATCCATGTATAACCTTGAGGAGAGAGGGGCAAAGGCCCAAATAAATCAATAGATAGCACTTCAAACCTCTGGGACTGAACAGGGGTTTGTAGGAGACCAGCGGGTTTGAGGTTAGAGACTTTATAGCGTTGGCACTCAAGACATTTACTTACATGGTCAGAGATAATTTTCTTCATTCCAGGCCAATAGTAGCGTTTTATTATTCTTTGATATGTCTTCTTCACTCCGTAATGACCAGCAGTAGCGGAATCATGGTGCTCATGCAGTATGTGAGGAATACGTGTACTAGCCGCTACCAATTGGGGCTCTTCTTCATCTACTTCAGGAGTATAACGGTATAATATCCCATTGTTCATGATATATCCTCTTTCTGCCCACCTCTTGAAATCTACACTTGTGTCAGAAGAGGGATCTTCTAAACATCTAATAATCTTGGCAACATCTGGATCATTAAGCTGCTCTTCTCGAACATCAGCAACACTAAGAGTTGGAAAATCTACTCTTACTAGATGAACTTCAGCTATGATGGGAACTTCTGTCATGGGAGGCCTTGATAGAGTATCTGCGATTACATTGTTTTTTCCTGTGATATATTCTATTTTTAGGTCATATGGCATGAGCTTTAAAGCCCATCGAGCTAACCGTCCAGTAGGGGACTTTAAGGTCATTAGCCATTTTAAGGCCTGGTGATCACTTTGCACTATTGTAGTAGCGCCTTCTAAGTATCCTCGAAATTTCTTCACTGCCCCAACCACAGCGAGAGCTTCTCGTTCTGTAGTGCTATAGTTTTGTTCAGCAGGAGTCAGAAGTCTCGAAGCATACTCTACAGGTCGTTCGTTCTCTTTCTCCCCCTGGAGAAGACATGCCCCCAAAGCATAATTGCTAGCATCTGTACGAAGTATATAAGGTAAATTGCAGTCAGCTTGTCGTAGGATTGGGGCGGAACACAATAATTGTTTCAGACATTCAAAGGCCTCTTGTTGTTCTGCTCCCCAGGTCCATTTCACATTTTTCTTGGTTAAATTCGACAAAGGTTTAGCAACATGGGAGAAATTTTCGATGAATCTACGGAACCATGAGCATGTTTGCAGGAATTTTAGCAGTTGAGTAACATTTAGGGGTGGTGTCATGTTTAATATGGCAGATACTTTATTTTCACTTGGCCGGATACCCAAAGGTGAAAGGATGTGTCCGAGATATAGGACTTCCTCACAGGCGAATGAACATTTTGCTCTATTTAGACATAATTTAAATAGGCGCATCCGGTTGAATACTTGTTTCAAATCGTCTATGTGATCAGAGAAGGATGGGGATAATATTATCAGATCATCTAAATAAGCTAGGATATTCAGATTTTGAAGACCAGCACGAAATTTATCAATCATCCTTTGGAAACTAGCGGGACTGTTACACATACCAAAGGGCATGCGTGTGTAACGAAAGGTGCCAAATGGACACACGAAGGCTGTTTTGTCACGATCAGCTGTTCGTACAGAGATTTGATGATAACCATATTTTAAGTCGAGGGTAGTCATAAATCGGGTTTCCTTTGCTGCATGCAAAATATCTTCAATACGTGGCAGAGGGTACTTATCTGCACGTGTTATTGCGTTTAAGCGTCGATAGTCTACTGTTAATCTGATACCTCCATCTCTCTTAGGCACAAGTACCACGGGTGAAGCATATGGGGACTCACACTCTTCGATTATGCCTTGAGCCAAAAGTTTATCTAACTCCTGACGCAGTAATTGCCTTTTGGGCTCGGACATACGGTAAGGTGGAACAGATATTGGTACATCATCAACCAATACAATGGAGTGTTCAGCATATGGAGTAGGGTCTATATTATATACGAATAAATCAGAATTTTCCTTAACAATGTTGTTAAGATTGGATCTTTCTTCTAAGGATAGAGAAATTCCTTCATCTACTCGTAGTTCTAAATGAGCAAGAGTAACGCTATTGACCTGGCAAGGAGAGCTGACCTGAGCTGGATCTGGAGCAAATGAGTAGGGGATATTAGGGACATCACCATAAAACCATGAGTCCTTAGGAATGTCTAGAATGATGTTAGCTTTTCTTAAGAAGTCTGCCCCCAGTAAGGTACGACTATTTGTGTGTGTGGGCACAGAAATTAAGGAAATGCTATGAGAGCGGTTTTGTAAGATAACAACTAAATCAAAGACCAAAACAGTAGTAGAAGTAGTCCTACCATCCGCTAGGGTCATGTCTACACTTTTTGTGGAAAAGGGTACCTCATCCTTCAAGAGGATATCTCTTAGCTGAGAGCCAGCAATACTGCACTGTGCTCCCGAATCAAGATAACAATGACCTACATGACCTTCAATAGTGACCTGAACAATGGGTTTAGTTGATAGGTTTGTAGCAAACTGTTGGTCGACATTAACTGTTTCAGCAAGCATAAATTCAGATACTGCTGAGGATTTACTGGATGATTTGCATTTTGGACAATTACTCTTAATGAATCCAGGAGTCTTACATCCATAACACGAAATCTGATTCGAAGTAGGAAAGGTTGGTTTAGGGCTAGTACGAGAAGTTACTAGAGGAGGATTAGGTTTGGGCTCAACCGAAGATTTTCGAGAATCTGCTTCCCTAGTTCTGGCTGCGGCCAATTTTCGACATTCATCCTTCACGTGACCTGGATTTTTGCAAAAGCTACACCGTACCCGTTTTGATTCGTTTTCGTTTTTAATGTTTATTTCCGGATTTTCATACGATTCTTCAGTTTGCCTCGATTCTTTTAAGAGTTCGCTAAATGTATTGATCTTATCACGTGCTACTTTTTCACGTATTCTCCTATGCAACAAACTGTATACCATATCTAATTGAGTGGCTTCGGTTAATGTATCTGCCGGTAACTGAGCTATTATCGCGCGCGTTTTGCATACAAAAATGTCACACGGAGTTTTAGCATCTTGTTCCGTCGAAAACAGTTCCCGATATACTCTGTAGGCTGGTTTTTGAGGTCCAAAAGTCGATCGTAATAAATTAATGGCGCTGGCCCACGTGTTTACCGTATTTTTAACACCTTGAAACCACGTAGCGGCGAAACCGTCTAGCAGCATGGGTATACCCTTTAATGCGTTCGCGTCAGATACGTGGGTGCACTCTTTATAGATCTCGACCGCATCTATAAAAGCTTTTACATCAGCCCCCTTTGATCCATCGAAGCGAGAAGCGCATTTTGCTAAACTACCTGAGTCCGAAATAGGCCTTGCTATTGTATTTAATAAGGCTTGAAACTGTTCGCTTGTTAAATTTACCGAAGACATTTCTGCTGATGTTGATTCGCTTGAACTAAAAACCGTCGTCGACCTAAGCGAATAACTGTGTTTATCGTTTGTTGCCGTGATTGCAAGTTTAACACAAAAATAGTAATAAAAATTAAAGGCTTACAGTTTCTGTTGCTTATTTCTTGTAAATACCCTTGAATGGAAGCTTGATATTCCCACAGGATGTTTCTGAATGGCCTAGTGGAAGATTGATATTCCCACAGGATGTTTTGAATGGTCTGTAGTGGAAGATTGATATTCCCACAGGATGTTTTTGGATGGTCTGTGCGGAGTTTCCACAGCAGTCACATACACAGTAGATTTATTATTGTTGTGAAGCACTAAACTAAGTGAAAATGTCCACTAATCACCTTACAATGGCGGGAGCAAAAACACTTTTTCCTGTTCACAATGAAACTTTACGATTTTCACAGTACGAACTACACTTTAAACTATTTTGCCCAAGTTGGGTGCCAGTTGTGATGTGGGTATTAGTTAAAATAGTTAGGTAATGACTGTGAATATTGATTTACACGATTTTATTAAAAGGAAAACCATGTGTTACAATTTAACCTACATCTTACAACAACAAAACATACATGCCCGGGTATCTCTTATGGAAGTGACAGTACTCTGAAATTTGTATTTCCTAAGGACACCAGAGGGCGTAGCATTCATAGCAAAGCTTCGTGACTGCGCAATACCGCAACCAACAAAACAAGTACGCCATTTTTATTGTGGTTTCGACACAGTGTTTTGAGTTGTATTATTTCCGATTAAATAATTGTTTGTTTTTTTTGCCATCATATTTAAATAATTACGGTTTTTAACTGTTGCGTTAATGGTTGTAATAATTACAATAAGGATGCTCAAATGCATATTTTTCCAAAAGATAGGGCGGTAAGTAGAAAATGCTGATATAAGATTTTATTTATTTTTTAATAATTGCCTTAAAATGTCCGATGTTGTCCCAAACTTCTTTCTTTCACGTTATGATGTGTATTAGAATTGTTGCCGATATAGAATTAGGTAAAAGTTTTTTAGGAATTAAAATTATCGCCATTAAAAATGTGGCAATTCTTCAATGTTTCAAGAACTTTTTCTACAAAACTTTTGTTTATTTGTCCTTTTGTAAAGCACCTCTAGAAATATACTATGTAACATTATTTCACAGAAAATATTAAAAACAAACTATTTATTTTTTAGCTTTATGATATTTGGATTAACAAAATTGGCAGAGAAGACTTGCACAATTCATTTTGGACCAGAAGCCCGCTATTTTGGATTGAGATATAAGTCCACCTTGAAATGTGATGCTATTCCTTCTCTGTTTCTGTATTGTAATTTATAGAAACTACAGAATAGCCACTGTTTAACCAACTACATTTAAATACATGTAATTAATGTTTATATAAAAACGTAAAAAAGAAAATAAAGTAGAAAAAGAACCAACATTTGTTTTATTTTTGTAATCAAACCCTCAATATCTTTATATTTGAAGAATTACGAGAAGATTTTAAAAAGATGTTGCTTTCCTAAGGCCGCCAGATGGCGCATTGTCCAGAAATAACCTACACAGTTTCCTATCTATTCAGTAATATATATTCTTTATCTATGAAAACATATATCCCTGTCTCTTGTCACCGTTCACTCTCGGTGGACACTGTCATGGTAACTTCGGTGGTATTCAGCCATGGAGCGGTGTGGCTGTTACAGTTTTATAAAAAATACATTTTTTATAAAAAGTTTTTTGTAGAGATGAGATGTTTTCGTTTATGTGTATGAATAACATGTATTTAAAGAAATGTGTTACATTTTTTTCAGTTCAATATTTCGAATGTTATCTGCAAAAAAAAATGTCTCAATTAAAGAGTATAGGTCACCTTAGTAGGATACCTTCGCCTACCTACGTATTTTTTTTTCAGTTTGAGATAATTTTTTACTTTTCTTTGCAAAACAAAAATCTTACATTTACAGTAAAATATTTATAAGGTATATCCTATTATACACGCCGCTAAAGTTGCAATTTTTTTCTAAAAACATCTTTTTACAAATTTTATTCTTTTCTTTGGGTCAAAGTAACCCCAAGTATCTTACACTGTAGAAATATTTCACCTCCCCATATGAAAAATCACCATAAGAATAAGATCATCAAAAAATCGTCATTTTAACTGTTTTACTATAATAATAATATTATAATAATAATTAGTCATTGGCAGCGAACATTTAACAAGTATAAAACTTTGCATAACGATAATGAAACTACAGTAACAACTCATCTTGGCAAATTGGATGAACTAAATTTTGTATAAAGTAAACGTTTAAACGGATTTTTCCAATAAAATTATGCGACTACTTATACTTTTATTATACTTATACTTTATTATATTTATATTATACTTTTGAGCAAAATTCGTTTTTTTTTTTATTGGGACTGTTTATCCTAAAGCGTACAAGTTATTAATGTAGGGAAAAGGAAAACATTCCGGAATTTAACCTATAAATATGTTTTGACATTTTGGAGTGGCGGTAATGGAAATAAAAATACAAACATATTTTAAAATAAATTTTTACTACTTGTAATTCTGACAAATGCCTTCTATTAAAATTGATCACGTTGTTAGTTTTAGCAGCGAAGATCCTGTAAGTATTCTTATACATTCGACTTTTGTACACATTGCATGGTACAAATTCATTGTACCATGCATCTCCATTTAGCTAATAGATACCTTAGTTTGCAATGATACCCCAGGGTCATAGATTACCCTTTATCCTGTGTTTTACTGAACCATATCCTCACTACATCACTGTTTTGTATGGAGTATAGGTACTCATTAAGCATTAAGAAGGTTTTAATAAGAGAGAAAATAGTTAGGTATTCTACACTAGGATGATTTGGTTTGAACATGTTATTTATTGTTAATATTGACAGTATATTCTTACATAATTTTGATATAGTAGATGGTAGAGGCAACTTTCTTCAATTTTGTGTCTGATTTAGAAATCATTATTATTTATGCATTTTTACAGACTTTTAGAAATCTCCAGATTAACAATAACAGGAAATATATACCATTACTTTAATATACTTAGGTCAATATGTCAATCTCCCTGCCTATGATAAAATCTTATCAAAGTATTTTGTTTATTATATTTTAAGGCTAAAAATGAGTTTAAACAATAATAAGTTAAGTAACTTCTTTTAATTTACAGGTTCATAATGCAAGTAATATTTTGTCAACAGACACTTCTAAGAAGTGGAAATGCCAAACATCTGGAGAGAAACAAGCAATTGTTGTTTTACAACTTGAAAAAGCTAGTCAAATAACAGCTATAGATATAGGAAATGAACACTCTGCTTATGTTGAGGTTCTTGTTTCTCGCTCTGGAAATAATGATGATTTTAAGGTAAGCACTTTTAAATCAATATTTTACTTACTTGAACAATTCATATTAGATATTACATAAGATATATAGATAGAAGGGGTGATAGATGACATCAAAGCAAAAGTAGGAAGTGATGATGAAATTAGAACCACTAATGATGATGATGATGATGAATTGCGTTGTCTTCTTATCCAGGGATTTTTCCAGTCGCAGACGATGCATTTTGGCACTTCCACAGTCAACTCTGGACTGAAGTATTTTGTAGCTGATGCTCATCTAGCAAGTGCATTATCTCTTTCATTGCCATATATCCCCTGATGATCTGGAACCCCTCTTCCCCCTAATTATTGTTTACACTATTTTTCTCTGTTTTACTAGAACTTCTTTAGCAGTTTACTGTGTGATTTTCTTACAAACTTTCCATTCTTTATTCTTACAAAATCGACTTTTTTAAATTTTTTGCTTGTTTTTCTAGATTATTAGATTATTGCTAATCCAGATCTTTTAGATTTTTTAATGATGTTATTTTAGATGGGTATTATATTTGTCATTTATTGCTTCTCTTTCCTTTATGAGTTTTGAAATTCTTACACTTTCAACTAGGTAATGATTCAATTATGATAATTAACTTAAAAATAAAATTTTTAACATTTTAGGAACGCCTTTAACTTAACTTTTGGTATACTTTATATATCTTTTATTTAATATTGGAGAGTGATTAAATTTCTAACTAAAATAAATATTTAGGTTCTTCTGGTTACTTCAGCCTTCATGAGCCCTTTAGAGTCCAGACAAAGTCAAAATATCAATAAAGTCAGAATGTTTACCAAAGACCAATTATCTAAACCTGAATGTGATGAAAAATGGGATAGAGTGAAAATTGTATGTACTCAACCTTTTAACAGACATGTTCAATTTGGACTTTCTTTTGTAACATTACATTCAAATGTAAATAAGGAAAGTGAAACAAATAGTCAGTCATCTTTAGGAAAATTTACCATCAGACCTGAATCACCTGACAATCTATCCATTGGTGCATTATTTGCCAAAAGAAAAGAACTGAAACAGGACGAAAAACCAACAGGTTGGTGTCTATATAACATAGTATTTTGAGCTTATGTGTTTTAGGATTATTCTTTTACAAAAAAAAATATGAAACTATGATTTCTGTATCATTATGACAAAAGCTGATATGTTCGATTATTTTTAACAAGATGTGATTAAATTAGGAAGACTCTCTAATTTAATCTTGTGTTAACATTATTTGAAGTTGGCAAAAGTAATTTGGTAAGGTAAAACTCTTAAAACAGTAAAAATGTATTTCAATTGAGCAGTTTTTTAGGTGTGACAGAATGTTAAGTATGTTATTTTTTTATATTATGAATAACTGTTATGAATATTTTATGAAAAAATACAGTATACAGAAGCATACTACAGACTTTGTTGTTGACTTAACACAAAACGAAAAAATAGAATGTGGCACTATGGGAGTAACCAAAGAGGGGAAGCATATATTTCTTATCGCCTAAGCACGTAGCAATGGTTTTTAATTTACGTTAACTTCTTTTGTTTTATTTCGATTCGATTCGATTTGATAATCGATTCAATTCGTTAATCGATTCGATTCTATCCAATAATAGATTCGGTACGATTCAATAATTGATTCGATTCGATAATCGATACGATTCGATTCAATAATCGATTCGATACTATAATCAAGTCGATTTGATAATCGATTCGATTACAGTCGGTTTTTTTTCGCAGCTCTGTTGTTTAAATTCAAATATGGTTGTATAAATTAATCAATACATTTTTCCTCCCCTGTATTCATCCGATCCTAATAGTACCGCTGAGGCTCGGGAACACATCTCGCTAAAGACACAAGAGCGTAATTCGTTAAGATGGAAAGACGTAACCTGGCAGTGAACCATCACATTGAATTCGTTTTGTTCGTTGTTTTCATAAAGTAGTGCAAACCATGGTAATTAGAGCAAGCTTTACCTGTACCTATAAATTGTTTTTGATTGTTTATTGCAACCATTTAAATTTTGATAATTATTTGCACCTATGAGTTAAAGTTCATTCATCTTGCCAGAGCTATCGAAGGAATAGTTCGTGTTAATTTAATTACTATTAATTCGTAATAGTACATTTGTTTGTTTAATTCCCCACATCTGTGTGATCCACCGCTCCGTCCGTAGCCCGCAATAAGAAAGCTATGCTTCCAAAAAATGTATTATAAATGACCATTTTTAATTAGTTTTTAAGGTTCTAAACGAATCTGAGAAGGTTGAGTAAACAGAGCAGGTGGCCCATTATTGTTTCCCTCCCTCCTCATGGGGAAGTAGTTCTAGCTTACCTCCCGAACTCCCGTTTACCAAATAAAATCACCACCTTTTCTTACCACATACACTTTTTTAAATCTCCAGCTTCGCCCAATCAAATCGTATCCATCTAAAAAAGGCGGTCTGAACATATGTACGGTTTCCCCAACAGAGTGCGAAGTAGATAGCGTCAGTGACAGCTGATGAGCTACTCAATCTACTCATTAACTGCCCTTAGGTGGAGTTATATAGGAAGTCAAGTGAGAATATTTAAGACTTGCGTAAGACCAGTAATGACCTATGGGATGGAGACCAGAGGAAACAGCTGAAACCAAGAAGTTCCTAAGGACAACTGAAGTGAGAATGATGAGACTCATTGCTCGTTATACTCTTATGGACCAAAAAAGGAACAAGTTTATAAGAGAACAATGCTGCGTCCGGGATATAGTAAGATGGGCTAGACAGAGACGCAGGGAGTGGAGATACTACATCAGTAGAATAGATGATGAAAAGCTCGTAAAATTACTGCAAAAGTTCTGAAATACCCAATATATCGAGATCACCTGGGAAACCTACAAAACGATGGTACAAAAGCTAGACATCGGAGTCACTTAGTTGTAAGAATGAGTAGGACTTAATATGAGAGCCCTAAATTAATAGAAAAAAGAAGACGCTCTTAGTTGCAAGCGATTGAGAGTTATCTACACATAATAGGGAAGGTTGCTACCAGGACAATTCTTCTTGAGGCTCTAGATCGTAAAAAGTCTCTTCTTTCTATTTGACAAGACGAGTTCTTTCTTGTGAATTCCATAAGTGGATTGATTTGGCCAGAAAGCTTTTCCTTGATTTAAGTCTTCGTGTTGTGGACTGGTCATTATGGAGTGAATGTCGAGGGTCTTCAATTAATATATTTCGTTTCACATCTCTAACGACCTCTTCTGATATCATGTGGAATGATTTAACCGATGGGGTAGAGCTTAGTGATAAGTTTGGATCTCAGACTATCAGACTCTCCCATTGTGATTCTTGCTAACTCGTTTATAGCCACAAATAGATGTCCAATATCACACGCGCTGGTAATTATCTTTACGATGTAATCTGCCAGTACATGAGGGTGTTCAGTATATCTGAAAATTTTGTTGTTATTTTTGATCGGTCATTGTTTCTCGAATGATAGTATCTTTCTTAAGTCCATACTGAAATTTTCTAAGATATTCGTAACATATGATTTGATACTATTAAACATTATTCAGGCTGTAATCATGAGATTAATGAGGTTTTGATTTTTTTTTTATTTAGGTACAAATGGGGAATCTTCCCCAGGCGTTTTTCTCTTATTTACACAAACCACTTCCGATGCTAATATTTATAATGCTTCAGTCATATTTACTTTACGGTATTTTGTTGGGCTATTATCTTTGCAAAGGTTTTTAAGATATATCGTTTTGTTTTTCTGGATTAGCTTCTATTTCATTATTTTCATTTTCACCAGTGAATTCTATTTAAGTTTCCAATTTTCTGTCACCTCGTTAATATCTCTATGAAGTTTTCTATCCTTGTACTCTGCTTCGAGTTGTTTCTGATAGTTGATTAATTGCATTTTTCCTGTATTCATACTTTCATTGTTAGATTTTTTTTCGCTGATTTCTCCGTTCAGTACTTTGTACCTTATTGTGTTCCTATTTTTTGCGCCTTTTTTCCAATATGTTTATTATTTCAATCGTGATACGGGGATTTTCTTTTTATTTTGCTTCCTTTTTCCTATTTTAGATTGCCCTGCCTCTGTTTTAATACTTTTTTCTCCATGCTTCATCTAAATGGTTTGCCTCTGGTGCATTTTTGCGAAGCTTCACAAGTTGGTCAGGCTTTGGAGCTAATTATTCTATTTCTAAATCTTCTGTTGATTATAGTGTAATCTATTTGGTTTCTAATTGGTTGTTCTTTTGTAGTATCTTGGAGGAATAATCGGTTCTCCTTTTTAGTCATTTGAACCAGCTGTTTGTAATCAGGTAGTACATCCCAGCTCGTACGTCCCATTCCATTATTTCCAATTCTTTTTCAGTATTTGTTAATGGACTATATAAACTTCCCACATTCCATGTATCCTCTTAGGGATTCTTAGCGCTTAGCCACCTAAGACCTGCAATGCTTACCAACAGAGACCTTCAGTTGCATCTCAGATTGAGGGCTCTAAGATGTTACATATTTTCTATCTTACTATACGGAATGGAAGCTTGGACATTGGAGAAACAACACATAAGAAAAATAGAAGCGTTCGAAATGTGGTGTTACAGAAGAATATTAAAAATTCAGTGGGTTCAAAGGATTACCAATGCTGAGGTACTACGACGTCTAAATAAGGAGTTAGAAATTATGAACAGCATAAAAAGAAGAAAACTAGAGTATTTGGGTCACATAACCAGAGGAGAAAAATATGAGCTGCTGAGAATTATTATGCAAGGAAGGATCCAAGGAAGAAGAAGCATAGGAAGAAGACGCATCTACTGGCTGAGGAACCTGAGAGAATGGTTTAACTGTAGTTCACTACAATTTTTCAAAGCAGCAGCCAACAAAGTGACCATAGCCGTTATGATATCCAACCTCCGATAGGAGATGGAACTTTAAGAAGAAGAACCTAAGACCTGCCAGTGATTAGAAAACATATTTGTCTTTTGTCGTACTATGATAACTTGCTTGGGATGTTAATGCATTTGTTTTTCATTTACGTTTCCTATCATATCCTCTTAATATGCCATACCCAAATTTCAGGCAACTCTTCTACATATATCCGTGTTGTGTAAGACTTAGTGTACACAAATATAGGGGACACACAGTTTAACATCGGATCCAAACAGCTAAGTGTAAAGGAACCGTATTACACAGATTACGGCTTCGTAGTTTGTCGGGGCTTTCAAAGCAACGATCTAAATTATACTTGATTTGATTTTTGTAGTGGTGATCAAACTCACATTATTCAGCACCAAAGGCGGAGCCTTTGTACCAAGTTCAGCACCAATAAAGTCATCTCTGGTGTGTGGGATTCAGTGTGCTTACCCAATCCATACTAATAAAATAAGGAATAAAAGTCTTAAAAAAACTCTTCTGTCACTCTATCATCTCCCATCTATTGTCTCTCTCTATCTCTTCTCCTCTCTCCCTCTTTTCTCCTCTCCCTCTCTCTTCCTCTCTCGTGTTTCCTTTTTTTTCTGTTATTAGGTCTACTATCACGTTAAAGTTCTCTGCGTTTTGCTTGGTTACGTTCATTATATTCTCTGGTGTTGTATATCCTAGCCTTTTCTTATATCTTGTTTCTCGTAGAGAACGTTGCAATGAAATACGCAGTGCTCTGTCCTTCACACGTTTATGTTAGTGCGAGTAGGACTTAGATTTAATTACCTACCTAATTTTTTTAACCTAACTATTAAAAACACAAGCGAAAGCAATCGCTTGTTCCCGATAGAATATTTTCCAACTCCAATACTCTCGGTCTGTAAGTCGTTAATTCTTAATTCAATATGTAGTATTTTAATTTTTCATTCATTAATCATTCAAACGAACGCAATCATTCAGCCGTATGGCATATATCGGTCTTCATCGCAAGTGAGGAACGATCAAGGACTGAGGACTCTGTGAACTCTGTGTTCAAGAGCCATGACATGGTTATACAGAAGGATCCTGAAGATACCATGTATAGGCAAAGTCACCAATGAAGAAGTACTGCGGAGGATGAACACAACCGCGGATTTGGTCAACACCGTGAAGGGCCGTAAGCTGCAGTACTTGGGACATATAATGAGAAATCAAGGCAGATATGGCCTACTCCGATACATTTTAGAAGGTAAAATTGAAGGAAAACGGGATCCAGGGCGAAGAAGAATATCCTGGCTTGCTAACCTGAGAGCATGGTATAGAAAGACCTCAACACCGCTATTCCGTATAGCAACCAACAGTCATCATAGCCAGAATGATTGCCAACGTTTGGAACGGACAGGCACCCTAAGAAGAAGGTCCGCCTATATTTGGCATAGTCTTTGTCCTGGCAGCAGTTGTATGTTCAGCTTTCTGGACTGCATTGACCAGGTATTTCTTATATCTCAAACGTGAATCAAGTTGTATGTCCAAATATTTAGCACTGTTATTCGTCTCTTAATACTTCTATTTAAGTTAAAACTTATTTTTGGTCTTTGTCTTAGACCCTTCAGTACTCTATCTGTTTTGCTATGGGCATGTAAATGTAAAAGGGCATGTAAATAAGAAAAAACAACAATAGAGTAGATATTATTTTTATTGACTATTTAAAAATGTTTAAGTTATTTTAAAATCTCTTGCAAATTACACTGAAGCAATAGACAAATAATTAAAGATTTATTATTTTCTAGCGGCAGCTGCCATACGAGACGCTGCATCATCTTCGTCTTTAGCTATGTATGGTTCTCCAACATGTAAACCAAAATTAAAAAATAAAGATCCAGACTCTACAACGAAGAAAAAAGCACCTCAACATGACTCAGATTTGTCGAAACCGAAAAACAGAAACAGAGATGCACTTTTTTATACAAGTGACGATGACGAAAATATTGATAAAATAGACAAGATTATGAAGAAAAAGGAGGAAGAAGATTTGAAACGAAAAGAAAAAGAGGAGAATGAGAAAAACGATAAAAAACGTAAAAATTTTTGGGGTTTATCAGATGATGATGATAAAAAGAATAAAAACGATTCATCAAGTGATGATAATAAAAAGAAAAAGAATGATTATTCGGAAGAAAGTAAGAAGAAGAGAGATAAATCGCCAAGTGATACTCCAAAAAGAAATGTTAAAAAGGATAAAACTACAGTAGACACTCCAAAACCTACAAAAGTCAAAGATGATGGCATGAAGAACGATAAAATAAAAAAGGACAACAATGAAAACAGAGAGACTAAAAGAAAAACTAATTATAATTTAGGGGAATCTTCCAAACCAAAAAAAGCTAAATTAACTAAACCCTTTCATGAATTATTATCGGGAGTCACATTGGTTATTAGTGGAATTCAGAATCCAGATCGTGGTGTTCTTAGAACTATGGCGCTTTCTATGGGGGCTAAGTACAAACCTGATTGGGATTCAACTTGTACACACTTGATGTAAGTAGTATTTTATTTAAAACTAATCTGTATACTAATGCTATATTAGACAAACATTTTTAGTGTATGAGTACAATTTTGTTAACATATAAATTTAATTTATAATGTGTCGTCAAGTTTCCCCTTCTCCAAATACACTATGTCGCAAAATTAACGCATACATTTTTACTTTCAAAAATTTAGTTGATTAATTCTCGATTGTATGAATTTTTGTTCATGCTGAGAAATTCAGGAAAGTGAGGTTTTGCACTTGCTGACACAAATGTTAAAGGTAAAAATTGGTATTATTGCAAGGTGGAGCTGGTGCATCGATCGAGGATGAAGATGATGTCACCACCACCTTTCCTGGAGTCGCGGTAAAATGTTGTAAATTTTTTATTATATGGTAACTTTGTATTAGGTCGTATTTAATACTGATATTTTTCTATTTTGTAATTGTATTTTTTTTTTCAATAAGCTTCACCTAGCTGCAGAGTCTTCCAAAATAGGGGGGATGTCATTAAGTGCCTCAGTCTATTGACCAATGACTGAGGCGGAGTGATGCGCACACTTGATGCGCATCGCCCCGTTTCCCCAATTTCCCATTGGTCACTTGACTTGAAATTTATGTATAAATATTTGTACGATTTCAAGTCAAGGGCCCAACTGTACCTCTGTGCAGATCACACTGCCTTCCTCACTACAGCAAACGGCTATTTTCCGGAGAAAACTTTTAGAAGAGCACAAACTCTTTTAAACGGTATCGAAGAATGGTGTAATAAGTGGAGAGTCACTCTAATCGCTGCAAAAACACAAACAATTGTGTTGCGCATTCCTACAACATCTATTAAAATCAATCGCAACAGCGATGATCAATTCCCCCTGTATTTGATGGGACAAAGGCTCGCTATCAGCCTGACAGCTTCCTATTTGGGTGTTCTATTCACTAGGACACTCAACTGGGAACCTGATCTAAAGGCAACTTTAGATATGGTCAGAAACCGAGCCTGACTACTCATACCACTTACAGGGACTTTTAGAAAAACACACACCAAAACTCTCATTCACACTTATAAAACATTCATTCGACCCGTTATAGACTATAAGGTCAACTTATACTGCCTTCTTAAAGATTATCGAAAGAAAAAGCTGCTCTCTGTGGAGCACAGAATTCTGCGTAGTGATTGCAGAAATCTTTGGTATTTCCCATCCCGTGAAATCCATAATACCACAAATGTTACCCCAATCATCGAGAGAATCAAAACTCTCAACAGGAACTTTACTCTCTGAGCTATAAACGGCCCAACACCCAAGACACCGTAAAAAGTTCCTGTTCTTATCGTGGTCACGTAAAATCCTGGAGGCCCAAAAACTAAAAACTTCACATCCCGTCTGTCCTAATGCAGACATGCATTGACGAACTTTCATCCACCTAGAGACTCTGTAGCTGTCTTCTCATCTTCAAAAGTGATGTTTTTTGAGAAAAAATTGAAGAGCAAAAAAATTCCAAATAAATTAATATATAATATCATTTATACCTATCAAACAGCGTCCATTACATATTTGAAGAAAAAGAAATAAAAATTTAATTTAAAATTTACTGTTTATATTTCTTTTAAACTGCTCTGTTTTAAAATTTCAATTTTGTTAGTTAATACAGTCTAGGTTTGAGGTCCTGAATTGCATTCCAAACAAAAGAAATAAATATGTTAATACATTTTAAGTCGCTATTTTATGAACGGCCTCGGATTTTTCTTCTTAATTCAGGCGAGATACGTTAAACTCTGGCACTTGATCATAAGAGCTTTGTACCATACCCTGTTTTTTTTTTTTTTCATTACGCTCCAATAAGTCATGTGGCCTCAACAAAAGCCAACAATCTTCATTGGTATTTTTTTTAGTTTTAGTATCTCTTCCGGTTCAGTCCTCAGTTTAATAGTGAATTTTTGCCCCATATCACTTAGCACATTGCAATGGCATAGGATGTGTATTGCAGTATCTTCTTAGATTTGGCATTTTCTGCACCATGGTTCATCCACCTTGAGTATTTTGTATAATATAGTATTTTTTTAAATGATAATGTCATCACCGTTTTGGTGACCGTTTTAATCTTTCATTTATTGAGGCCATCAATTATCCGGAGAGTTTTTTATCGATATTCTTGATTATTTTCTTACCTCGTTCCTTGAAGCATCTTGGGTGATGCCACCCAATGGCTCTTGGCCCATAAAGGTTTTTCTCGAGCCTTGCTTTGCCAACAAATCTGCTCGTTCATTCTTATGCACCCCTTCGTGATCCGGAACCCATATCAAAGACACTTCATTGTCTTTTGCGAGGTTGTTAAGGAAATCTTTGCAATTCCTCACTAGTTTTGAATTGGTGGGTTCTTACGGACAGAATAGCCGTGTAGCTATTTGTATAAATTTTGATTCTCTTTGTTTTGGGGTCCTCATCCATAATTTCATTAATGGAGACCACCAAAGCAAAAACTGCAGCCTGGAACACAATTGTATTTTGACCTAGGCTGTAAGATTTGTTATAATTTCATTTTTGCCCAAAGACTACTGATCCACTACCAAGGACACTTTTATATTTATCAGTGAACGATATTAAGCCTCCATTAATGTTTAGGACTTTTTGTTCTGTAGATGGTCTAATTCTGTTAATCTTCTCAGTAAATATTAGTTCTGGTGTCATCATATTTGAGTTCATCTGAAAGATGGATTCCTCGAGTAGAGTACCAGTATTTGCCGACCATTCAATACATAATTCGGCCTCCAAGTATTGCTTACTTGAAGTTTTAGGATGGGCATAAAGGCTACCGACAGTGTGACAGCCTCTAAATATGTCATTCCTGTACTATTTGAGGCTTCTATCATATTTAGAAGTGCTTGTCTTTGTAAGGTGGTGAGAGAGGTTATACAAGATTGTAAAGTTATCTTTTTGCACCAAGGTACTGAATCATATGTATCTGTCGTTCGTATCAATGATGTGTATAACCAACAGGTTACCTTTGGTTTCAGCCCCCAGGTTTTACTTACAACTCGTCTGTAATACCAGAAGAGTCGCGTAGATCTGTTGCTTATGTTGTTAATCTGAGCGCTCCAATTGAGTTTGGAATCCAAGGTTACCCCTAGACACTTGACCTGGTTCTTTTTAGTTCTTTCCCAAATAATTTCGGCTCACGCAGTCCACTAAGCTTCCTCTTATTAGTAAAGGCTACTAGTTTAGTTTTAGAGGTTTCTGATTTGAAAACAGAATTCTTATTACATTGTTTACTCATGTTGTATTACTCCCATAAAAGATATAGAACTCGGTTAGTAAAATTCAGCATACGAAACTAATGATTTGGCAAAAGTGTCTCAAACTTCATTTGTCGTATGTGAGCTGACGTCACGTGAATATAGTTAACCATATTCTGCATATTTCATTATCTGCATAAAAGTATTTTTTCTTACAGATGTGCTTTTCCCAACACTCCAAAGTTTAACCAAGTTAAAGGTAAAGGAAAAATTGTCAAAAAATCATGGTTAGAAACATGTCATTCACAAAGAAAAAGAATACCTTGGAGGCGATTCGCACTGGATAAAGCTGACCTCAATAAAGACGAAAGTGAAGATGAAATTCATGAGTTAGTTGATCTTCCATCAACTTCAAATACCGCAACTGCCATACAGAAAAATTCTAGGATATCTGATGATGATGATTGGTAAGATGATATTAAAATGATTAACAGGATTTTAAGAAATAACAGAAACTTAAAACTGCTGGTATTTGTTTAAAATTATTAAATGAAATTTTCTGTCATATAGGAATTCCTTCCTCTTTTTATAAACAAAGCACTGTGAAGGGGTTAGTAGAGTTATATCTTAGTTAAGAAGGAGTACCAACTTAAATGTATAGGAGGAGGATTAATCAAATAATATCCACACGCTTCACCTAGTTCCGAGGCTTTATATCGGTTCTTTGAACCTTGTTTTCTTTTACAATGGGTAGGGTGCTAACCTGGCCCATCAACTCTCCTCTTTTATCCGGTCTTGGGACCTGCTGTGGGCATGAACGCGGCTTCTGAGCTACTCAATCCACCCAGTCCTCGCGCTCATAATCCCTAGAACATCGAAAACATCTACTTCCATAATCGAATACAGGTAAAGATAAATGGAAAACTAACACAGTGTATACCAGTATAAAGCGGAGTCAGGCAGGGTGACTCGTTAAGTCCACTTTTCTTTAATATAATAATGGACGAAATAATACAAGCAGTACGTAAAGGTCATGGTTACAAAATGGGGAACAAAGAAATCCAAATATTATGTTATGCAGACGACGCCGCATTAATCACCGAGACAGAAGACGAGCTCTAAAGATTAACACACATCTTCAATACAACAGCCAAGAAATACAATATGATAATATCACAAAAAAAACCAAATGTATGACAACATCTATGTAAAATCGAAATTGATGGGAAAATAATAAACCAGCAAGCAAGGTTTAGATATCTGGGAATAGATATAAGTAGTTACGGAGATGTTAAAGAAGAAGTACGACAACAGAGCTTAAAAGCAAGTAAAGCGGCGAGATCTCTTAATGACACAATCTGGAAGAACAAACACCTAAGACAAGACAAAAAAACAAGAATCCATAAATTAGCAATTAGACCTATATTAACATACACGGCGGAGACAAGACCTGACACATCTAAAACGAGACGACTACTAGAAACAACAGAGATGAAAATACTCCGATGAATATCAGGGAAAAGTCTGTTGGATAGGGAGAGAAGCGAAAACATAAGAAGAGCATGCAATATAGAAGGCATAAATGGATGGGCGACAAAACGGAAACAGGAGTAGAACGAACATATTAGTAGAATGGCAGAGGATACGAATAAGAAGATGTTTCACCTACACATTTAATAATAATGACATATACAAACTAAATTAGTTAGCACTCGTTAAAGTTTTAAACTTAAAAAGAGTATTCAACATAAATAGAGTTTATTCAAATGTTCTATAGAAAATGTCACACTGAGAGTGCAGTACGGGTAAGATACGGCAATACTTTTCTTATGGAGAATAAACGCGCAGGGTTGTCGGTTTTCTCCAGCTGTTGATTGCTCATTGTCTCACAGGACCGGCTTGGATAAAATGCATCTGCCGGCAGTACGAATAAAATATTTTATATCATGTATACGTATACAGTAGAATAAAAAGGCATTGAAGAGTTATTGACAACGAAAACTATGAATTTTGCATATAAAACGTCAACATGAGATATACAATTGAATCATATTCATAAGAGTAACATTTGAACACCTCTTTACAAGAACAACATACAATAACTGTAGTATTAATGTTTTACATAAAATAGAAAAAACCTACATAATTTCTAGGAAAGAATTTGGAAACTTGGGAATGATATTATTTATAGATATTATATATAATATTCAAATTTCCAATTCTTTCATAGAAATTAGATTTTTTCTATTGTATGTAAAATATTAAAAATACAGTTATGTTGTTTCTATAAATAGGTCTTCATTTCTTTTGTAAAACTTCTGCTACAAATTACCATCATTAACATAATCACCTAAATATGGCCATAAACTTGTTTGTCATAATTAGTATTTAATAAACTCCAAGCTTTCCCTATTTCACCCCCTACCCATCCTTAGGGTGAAAGTGCTTTTGGAAAACGAAACTACACTTCAAAATTTAGTCCGAGTTTCAACAGAGAGCATGGAGTCCCATAAGTTTAAATGCGGTGAATTATTTAACGGTTGCGCTAAACTCGTAGTGTTAAATGTGTTGTGTTTTTTACAAAATACGGAACAACTTAATGTCAGTGCTGCTGTAAGACGTACTTCGTTGATGACTGGTGTTAGCGAAAGAAGCATTTACAATTTCAAAAAAGAAAAAGAACAGAGTGGAACGTTGAAATCGCCAAAAAAACGTAAAAAACGAGTGTGTCAATCAAATTCTAGAATATTCACATATGACGAGGGTGTAAGAAGTATTCTACGGAGAATTGTTCATTGTGAATTTTTCATGAAAAATTTGCCGCCATTCTTAAAGCATATACATAACTTCATACAAGGTAATGAGAATATACAGCCGTTGTCTCTTTCTACTTTATACAGACTTCTGAAAGATATTGGATTTGTTTATAAGAAACGTGGCCGAAGAAGCATCATGGTGGAGCGAGAGGATATTATTCATTGGCGCCATAATTATTTGAGAACTATACGACGTTTGCGAAAAGACCATTGCAATATCATATATTTGGACGAATCGTGGGTTAATGTTGGCCAATCTATAAATTACGAATGGTGCGATACTACGATACAAAACAGTCGTGATGCTTTTCTCAAAGGTTTAAGTACTGGCTTAAAAGCACCTACTAAACGAGGTCCACGATATGTTTTATTGCATGCAGGTTTTTCAGGAGGTTTCCTTCCTGGCACACAGCGTGTTTTTCTGGCAAAGAAAAATGATGGCGACTATCACGATGAAATGGATGCCGCATATTTTGAGTCGTGGTTTAAGGAGACATTAATATCAAATTTACCAAATAATGGTCGCAGGAATGTCATTGTAATAAACAATGCATCGTACCACTCCCGTAAAGAGAGATTCCCTAACAATTCCTGGAATAAAGCTGCAATCAAGGAATGGCTAGTGGAAAAAGGCATTTTTTTCGAGGAGTGTTATTTGAAATCCGAGCTATTAGAAGCAGCGCGTGCTTTTAAAGATCAATACGATAAGTATCATCTTGATGAGTATGCTTCACAACATAATGTTTATATTTTAAGGCTTCCTCCATATCACTGCGAATTGATGTTGCAGTTGATCGACGACGGTTTCGCACGCGTCACAGAACAAAATTGGCGCAATTATGTCACTCATGTTGTTGAGAAAATGGAAACTGAGATGTGGACTGCGGACAACCTGCAAGATGACGTAGACCAATTGATAATACACGCGAACACAGGGGAGAGTAGCGAAAGCGAATCCGACATCTCGGATGTAGAGGACGACTTTAGTATAATTAATTGAATATCTGTGAGTAACCTCGATTATTTTACACTGTATAACCAATAAAATGCATTTACCAGTCCAATCAGAGTATGGGCTTTTCGGATATTGGGCTGGGTGCACGGAAATCGAGTTCCCGGAGGTTCCACCCTGTATATTTATAGCTATCAAGAAATGTAATTTAAAATATATTTGTTAGTTTAATAAAGTATAAATATAATATAATGTTAAATAACTTACACTATAAACCTTATACCTGCTCATCTGGTCAAGTGTGGGCAAGGAAAACCATTATCCCATATGGAATAACACAAGGTTTCGCTGAAAACTACCAGGTTGCTATGCCAAGGAACTAGGTAAACTTATGTTGTGTGTAAAAAATGCGAGACTGCATTATGTTTTAACAAGGACAAAAACTGCACTTCAGATTTCCACAAAAAAAAATTTCATAGTAGGTGTTAAAATTTCGCAGTGATTCAAGTGCGCAACTTGTTTTTTTAATAACATCGCCGGGATTAAAAAATGTGCAAAGCTTTTTCGATATTCCCGTTTCTGATAATTTTTCACATATTTACAAAAGAAAAAGTTTTTCTTGGATATTGGGCTGGGTGCACGGAAATCGAGTTACCGGAGGTTCCACCCGGTATATTTATAGCTATCAAGAAATGTAATTTAAAATACATTTGTTAGTTTAATAAAGTATACAGTTTTATAATAAAATTCTCGCTAAAAACTTAAAGTCTTTTTATTCAAATTCATGCCTCTTATTTGGCTACTTGAAGGCAATTATTTTATCAATATATTATTTTATAATAAATAACAGAGCCCGGCGTAGAGATCTGGGTACGGTTCTGTGACTACCACTTGGACCTGTTTGTATCGCCAACCACAAGGCGTGAAATCCGGCAATTGTGCATTCCTATATTAGCCGTACTGCACTCTCGGTGTGACATTTTCTATAGTCTTTGTTAAGTTATTACCGGCATATTACGGTACTAACACCTATCGGTACCGTCAATTTTTTATTTGCCTTTATTTACAAATAATACTGTCTATTGAGATAACTAATATACTTAACAAGTAATATAGTGAAGCTTCCGAGATTTTCTCAGTATCTACTTGACAACATTGTGGGATTCTTTAATGGTGACTAAATTCTTTCATTCTAAGTTTACAACCATGTATAAGGGTGCTTTGATAAGAGAGAGAGAGAGAGAGAGGGGGGGGGGAGAGAGAGAGAGAGAGAGAGAGAAGCTGATGGGAGAACTAAACACCTCTTTCTGAGGTAATAATATTTAGAAGGTGGCTAGTATTCTAAATTTCTGTATTTTGAAACAAGACAAATGATAAATACATTTAGAGGGAGGAGGGAATAATAAGATTATTAAGATATATTTTGCCTAAATCTAAAAACTCATGGGCGTAAAGTTTGTTGGAATTTATTTGAAATTCCAATGTTCTGGGGGACGCGAAAACAAAAGTTGAATGGAAAACACAAAATTCAAGCTCAAATGAATGAAGAGACGTTACAAGATTTCAGAGGTCAGAGCCTAGTTATTGGTCGGGTAAAGGGCCGAGTATTGGCGGAGGAAGGCGATGGATAGGGATTATTGGAGAGAATTCCTTGAGGAGGCTAGGACCCACGCAGGGTTGTAAAGCCAGAATGATGAAGAAGGGGTCCCGTTAAAATAGGCAAACAATCCTAAAACTTATTTATTTTAATTTTTTTACGTTTTACGTGATTAAAACATAAGACCCAGCGCCATTTTAACCCTCCACCCTCTACACCCAAAAACGTAATTTCTTCTTTTTTATTTTTTTTTTTTCGGTGGTTTGAAATAAATTTAAAAAATTCATAAAATTCACAAGCATAGTTAAGCAAAACTTAACAGTTTTAGTTTAATAGTTAAAGTTTTTTTTTTTTTAAAGCGTATAACTTTTTTTGGAGATGCCTGCAGGTCTAGTTTTTTTTCTATTTTGTGTATTTAATCAAAAGCTATATTTCTGATTTTTTCCAGATATTTCCGTCAGGTGCGCCACCTTCGAAAACCCAAAAAACTGTTTTTTTATGGGTTTTTTTTGGGGATTTTCTCCATTTTATAGACTTCAAAATAGACCAAATCACGGTTTTTATAAGTTATCTCTCATTTTAAGTAACTGGGTCCTTTTTTAGGGCATTCAAAAATTGGGCGAAACACCTTTAAACCTTCAAAAAACTATGTTTTTCTTCTTTTTTTTGAGATGGCCGCATGTCTATTCTTTTATTTTGTGTATTTAATCAAAAAAATATATTTCTGACGTTTTTTCAAATTTTTCCATTTTCGAAAAGCCGGAAAACTGGTTTTTGGGGATTTTCCAAATTGTATAGGCTTCAAAATAGATGAAATCAAGGTTTTTTTATAGGCAATATATAATTTGAAGTACCTGAGTCCTTTAGGAGATTAAAAAATTGGCGAAACTCCTTTAAACTCTCAAAAACCATATTCAAGCTTTTTAGCGGTGTTTACGAGTTTTTGCCGGGTTGTGTATGTGTGTGTGTGTTTGATCATTATTTTCTTCGATGTCAATGTCTATTTGCCATCTTATCTTTATGGAATTATTTTGTATTTGTTATGTGGAAGCTCTAAAGGAGTGCTACTTGCTTTCTTCCCGTTTGTTTAGGTAGGTATCCAATCATAATCATCATCATTCTGGCTTTACAACCCTGCATGGGTCCTAGCCTCCTCAAGAATTTCTCTCCAGCGTCCCTATCCATCGCCTTTCTCCGCCAAGCACATATATTTCCCTTGTCTTTATCGATGTTATCAAGGAACCTTGTTCTGGATATTCCTCTTCTCTTGCCAATGGGGCTAGCAAGGAGCATTTTTCTAGCTGGGTCATTTTGTTCCATCCGCATTACATGCCTTATCCACCTCAGGCGTCCTATCTTAATATGTTTTAAGATGTCAGGTTCCTGGTATATTCCATAAAGTTCGAAGTTGTACCATCTTCTCCACACTCCTTTGTCATTCACTGCTCCATAGATTCGCCTTATTACTTTTCTTTCGAAACATCCTAACATGTTTTCATTATTTTTTGTTAGAGTCCAGGCCTCTGAACCATATGTTAGGACTGGGCGTATTATTGTTTTGTAGGGTTTTATTTTTGTATTTCTCGATATAATTGTGGACTTAAGAAGGAGATTGAGCCCAAAATAGCATCTGTTGGCCGTGCAAATTCTACGGTTTATCTCTGCGGTAGTATTATTTTCAGTATTAAGGAGCACTGCCAGGTATACAAATTCGTTCACTGCTTCGATGACGTCGTTTTCTATAACAAGTGGTCATAGAATTTGTGCTTACGTGCTTATTTTCACTTACTTCGTTTTGTTGGTGTTTATTATTTAACCCATTTTTGTAGTTAATTCTTTTAATGCTACATACGCCTCCCGTACAGCGTTTTCCGTTCTTCCAACAATATTGATATCATCAGCATAGGCCAGGATTTGCACTGATTTATTATATATTGCACCAGAGGTTGTGATTTGTGACATACGTATTACTTTTTACAGAGCTAGATTGAACAGTATACAGGAGAGAGGGTCTCCCTGTCACAGCCCGTTATTTGTTTTAAACGATTCAGACAGTTCCCCCTGAATTCGTACTCTACATTCAACTTTTTCAAGAGTTAGTTTTCTTAAATTTTTTAACTGATTTGGTATTCCTAGCTCTTTCATTGCTTTGAACATTTCTCTTCTATTCACAGAGTCGTAGTTTTCTTTGTAGTCTATAAATATGTGATGAGTATAAATGCCATATTCCAGTGTTTTTTTCCAAAATTTGTTTCAGTGTTGCAATCTGATGAAAAGCCTGGTATTTTCATACTATCCGTATGGCACCATATCCGTTTTGCATATGGTGCCATACGGTGACATAGTTCTGTGGAAAATATTTAATACGCTGCATTTAGAAACGTAATTCCTCTGTGGTTAGAGCATTCAAAGATATCTCCTTTTTGTGTATGGTGCAAAGTATTCCAATCATTGGGAAGGGATTTATGTGTCCTTATTTCTTTTATAAGCTGCTGTAATCCTATTATCGTATCATGGGTACCTTTTTTATATAGTTCAGCTGGGAGATTATCTATTCCGGGTGATTTGTTTCTGGCTAGTTTTTTAACTGCATCTTCAAGAATCGTTGGTGGTTCCTCTTCCCTCTCGTCTGCTCCCCTTAACTCATCTCTTTCGTCTTCCACGTTTTCTTCTTCCTCCTCCACATTAAGTGCCTGCTTAAAATATTCCACCCATCTTTCAATACATCTTTCCTTGTTGTTAATAGGTCGTCATTCTGACTTCTGCATTGTCTTGTGGTTGCCGTGAATTCTTTTCTGTTGATGTTATCTTTCTTATAGAATGCTCTGAATTCTTTCTCTTTGTCGAGGTTTTCTATATATTTAACTTCCTTATTTAGCTGGTTTCGTTTTTTTCTCTTTTTTCTGTAGGCTTAATTTTTTTCTTTTGTTGCATTCTTGCATTAATCGCCAAACCAATGATTTTACGGGCACAAATTCTGGCTTAAAATATCTTCTTTTATTCTGGTCCAGTAGGAGTCTATATCTGTCTGGCCTTCTTCATTTACATTTTGTTTCCTTAGCCTGTTGGTGATGTTTTCCGAGTATCGTTCTGCAATTGTCGCATCTCTCAACTTTTGCACATTCCATTTTTTTGTATCCATTTTATTTTCTTTACTGGTGTTTGAAATTCTGGCCCTTAATGTTGAGATCACTAGGCAATGATCTGAGTCTATGTTTCTTCTTCTTCTACGGCACTACAGCCCAAATTGAGCCTTGGCCTGCTTTATTTTTTGTCTCCACTCTTGCTTGTCTGTGGCTGATCTTCTCCATACACGGACTCCTAAAAGGGCTTGTGCGTCGCTGTTTACTGTATCTTTCCATAGTTATATACCATAGTTTAACAAAACTTACAATGAAGTAAAAACTTCTTTTTGGAAAATAGTATAAAATTGTATTATTAAATTTTTTTAAAAATTATACAAAATAGTTTTATAAATTTTCAGAACGTTTTCGATTCTATCAGATCATTGTCAGTGAAAAACGTCTACAAAGTAACTGGTACTTGCCACATAATGAGGTCAGATGTCCCTTAAATTACATAATTTGAGTAACGAACATTATAATTATTAAGACACATTACATTTTTTAAGGGAAATTACAATTTTCCAGCTCGAAAAAGGGAACCTTACGCCCTGTGAGGTAACAACCACCTCTATAGGTAACAACCAACTCTTAAGTAATAAGATACTTTAAAGTTTTGACTATCGTTGACCATATTATATTGGTACCAAATTATATTTTTTTTTTTCTTTAAAAATATTAACTGTCTCTTGTTTACACTTTTTTCAGTGTCTCACATTTCCGCCCAATGACTCTACAATATATGTTTTTTCAACAACCTACGTCGACATATTTATTGTTCTTTGTATTACTTTTTAAACTGATCTTATTTATATACATTATTATTCGTCTCATGTCCGTTCTACAGTATTTCATGAATATTACAGTAAAGATTAAAATTGCAAATAATACTCATTTCTTTTTAGCAAAGCCGAAGGATCAGATACCGAAGAAAGAATAGCTAAAATTCTAGCAAAGAAAAAAGAAGATGCACAAAAGAAAGAAATTAAAAATCCCACAAAGAAGAGAGATGAAAGCCCATTTAAAAAGAAAGCCGAAACTTCGCCGAAAAATAGGTTAGACACTCCTCCCAAACCTAAAAAAGACGAACCTGCACTATTACAAATTTCTACAGATGATGACTTAACAGATGAAGAATCTTTAAATGGTCCAATAAATTCCAAAAACGGAAAAACTAACACAGGAAGTCCAAAAATAAAACAAGCAAGGAATGATCAGCTAGAAACATCACCAAAAAGAGAAATGAGGAAAACTGTTGATGATGACGACGATGAAACAGATGAAGAATCATTAAACGTTTCAAACAGATATAACAAGGAAAAAACTTCTAACGGTAATACGAGGGTACAAACACCACTTACAAAAAAAACTTCGCCTAAACTAAAAAAAGAAGTAGTTATGGACGTTTCCGACGACGATGAAACTGACGAAGAATCATTAAACATTCCGACGAATTCTAAAAATAGTATGGACCGTGTAGACAACTCAAAACGATTAAGTAGTTCTCAGACAAATGCATATACGGTAGATACAGACGAGGAGGTCGAATTTGTGAGTAATTTTCAAAATGAAAGAACGATGGACATTTTCCATGATGAAAACTTCTATGTGGACGAAAGTTTTGACCCAAATACATACAAAAAATTGACTAAATATATTACAGCATATCATGGGTAAGTAGAATGACTATGTAAAAACTTTGAAGTTTTTTCATATACTATTTAAATATACTCAGTGACATTAGAAGTGTTACACCCAGAAGGAATAATTTCTTGAACTTAATTTTTTGGCAACATAATGACTATATTTAAAACATGCTATGATAACAATACCAACGATTTATCTTTTCTACTTTTTGTAAAAATAAAGTTTTATCTTTAAATTTTTTTGTGAGAGACCGATTTGTGAAAACCGGTTCGTATAGAAATTTTTAGTTATTATACCTCAGTCTAATTGTATTTAGTGTAAGAAAATGTCTCGAGTTCAAAGATACCAAAATTACCACCATGTTAGCGATTTTGGCAGGGGTAGAATTATTGCGTATAGAGATATGGGTTTGTCGTATCGCGAAATTGGCCATCGTGTTAATTTCCTGGCAATGACGGTTATATGTGTTTGTCGTGTGTGGATAAACGAAGCTGGAGGAACAGGAAAAAGACCAACTTGTCAACCGAGGCATACCACATAGCGTCAAGATAGGCGCTTTAGATTACTGGCTCTGCGAGACAGTTTTGCTACTACGCATCAAATTGCTGACCAATGGTTTGGAGAATGGAAAAAAAAAGAAGACTAGTGCTTCCTTTGAATGCGGACCACTGTCATCAACGTTTGAATTGGTACAGAGAACGGCAGCATCGTGTGTCAGAATGGCGTAAGCATTCACCGATGAATCACAAGCTGGCGTTAATGTTTTGCCGTGGCCGCCACATACTCCGGATTTAAATCCTATCGAACATGTATGGTATATGATGGGAAGGAGACTGTTCATTTGACGGATCTTATTAGGTTAAATGAAACCAATTGCGTCGAAAATTCCTCGACAGAATGTAGTAGTATCTGGTTACCAATGTTAAAAGAAGAAACCAATAAAAAGAAAATACAACTGTTAGTACAATAACAATAACATATCGAGGATATGTCATTTATTTTTTAAAGTCACATACATATAAAATTAGAGTTTGATGTTAATATTGAGAGTAAACTAAATGGAAGACCAAATAGTTACCATGTTGGGATAGTATCATGAGTTTTTCCACATGATTTACAGTATAATTATTAACGAGAAAATTGTACTGCCGTGATTTTGTGTCGTTATCTTTTTAAACACAAATCACATGCTATGATTCTTCTGACAGTTAATTTCATGTAGTCTAATGAACTATCCTCCAATAAACTCACAATATTCACAATATAATTTTGAAGGCATCTACTTTAAAATGTATGTATTCAATATGAATGAGGCAGGTAGAATTAAATTATTAGAAAAATCAGAAGAAAAGGATGCGTTTATAAAAATATAATACCGATATGGCAATTTTTCAACTACCGTATACGTTATTCAGTGTGGAACAAGATAACACTTAATTGTTTGAATACGAGTGAGACACAATCCACGCATGTTGAAGTAGTGAGTCTAATATTTAAACAGTGTTGCAAAATTTCTGTTACATCATTCCTTCTAACATATTAGTCGGATACATAAGTGTAACATAATATTTAAATCCACTACAGTTTATTGTAGGATGAAAATTAATATTTTCCCAACAAAACTTACATAAGTAATCATGTAACTGTTATTTTTTAAACGATTATATCGTTACTTGATTAATTAACAAAGAACACCGAATTCAGAAATTGATATGTGACAACAGCGTGAGCTAAATAAATAACACACTTCAGTAGACAGATGATTTCCTCTCAAAAGAATAGGTAGTGCTTATCTTTACAGTAAGTTTATGGTCTATCTATTTGATTTTTAACTGTGGTGGTAAAAGGTTTAAAACCAATAATTAACATGCCAAGCGTATATTTTCGAGAAGAAAAGATTCAAATGCTGAAATGGTATTATGGGAACCATTTTATTATAGAAATAATACAGTTATTTATTGCTGCTTTTGAAAATCGACCAATTTCGACAGAGAAAACAGTTCGATCAATTATTAAAATCTTTGAAAATTTCGGTTGCATAAATACCTGTATGAAATGTCGTCCAACGGATCAACCACGATCAAAACAAATCACTGTTGAACGCGGAGCTCGCGAAATGTAAGTTTGTTTAACTGCTGAAGAAACGCATTGTTCGAGTAGACAAATTGTGGACAAAGTTGACCTAAAGGAAAGAACTGTAAGGAATATTTTAAAACGAAATAAATACAATTGCTATAAAGTGCAAACCACCCAAGAACTTTTTCCAGACGATCATTTTAAACGTATGGAATTTTGTGAAACTATGATGAGGAAATCGAATGAGAACAATAACTTAAAAATGTTATGTTTTCCGATGAATCTTCATTCACAATCCATAAACGCCGTAATCCATCTGTCGTCCGCTATTGGTCTAGGGAAAATAAACATTTGAGTATTTCTGTGAAAACACAATACCCAAAGAAATTAAATGTGTGGACTGGTCTTTATAACGATAATATAATTGGTCCATTTTTTATTACGGGAAATTTGAATGGACGTAAGTATCTAGATTTATTACGCAATCAGATTATTCCAAAAGTTCGAAACCTTGCGGTCAACTTCGACATGTCTGTTTTCAACAGGATGGTTGCCCAGTACATAACGCAAGTTTGGAACACACATTCCCTGGACGATTAATTTTTACACAAGTAACAATAAAATGGCCCCCTAGATCACCAGATGTAGCACCTTTGGATTTTTATTTCTTTGGAATGCTAAAATCAAAATTGTATCGGCATGAAATCGAACGAGCCACCAATTTAGCTGAATTGCAAGAAAAAATTGTTCAACTCTGTAGTCGGGTACAGCCAAATCAGCTGAATGCAATGAGACTTGCTGTAGTTGATAGACTCGGATTTTGTTTAGCGCAAAATGGTGGTTTATTCGAATATTTAATTGGTTGGAGATTTTTTTAAAAATGCCTTTAATTTTAATTTAAATATTTAGAATATTTTTTTTAGTTCGTTTTTTTCTTATAAAATTAATATTTATGTTTTGTTAATGTTAAGTTAATTGTTTTATTTCCAAGCTACCACAGTAAAAATCTACAAGAATTGCATTTAAAACTCGAATATAAGTGTTCGAGTTTTTCTTAAGGTTTGCCGACGGAAAGTTGGCGACGAAATAATTTTATGCAAAGAACTGAACTCCTCGTCAGTGTCTGATAAATTACTCAATGCCGGATAGCCGGATGTCTCTTGTCGCCGGAATAGGCGTTTTTGCTGCACTTTAATTCCTTAAATCAATGTTCTTAGTTAAATAATTAAGTAGGTAATTGATAGAATCGATCAGAAAATAACAATTGCGTGGCTACTTAATTTAAGTTTTTTGGTACAATATTAATTTTCATTCTACAATGAACTGTGGTGGATTTAAATATTATTTTCACTCATGTATCGGATTTAAATTTTAGAATAAAAGTTGTAACAGAAATATAGCAACACTGTTTAAAAGTCTTACCTACTCCTTCGCAATGATGATTGCTTCTCACTTCTATTCAAACAATTAAGTGTTTTTATCTTTTTTTGTATTTACGTAAAGCTACATCGACCATGGAAGTTTATTAGCGAGTATTGAAAGATTATACTACAAAATATATTGCTGTATAGATAAATTTAGATAAATGTATAATTTAAAAACATATTACATGCTATGAAATAAATTTATATTATTAAGATATTTATTTGTATTTAATAAGTTAGATAAGTTATATCAGTTATATAAGTTATCAAACATTGCAACACATATAAATATTTAGGTATGATCATCACAAAAGAAGGCAAAGTAGACGACACAATTAAGGAGAAAAACAACCAAGCAAGAAAAGCAATTTGCCTTCTCAATAGTATCCTTTGGGATCAATCAATCTCTAATAATAAGCACAAGATATATAACACAATCATTAAAAGTATAATTACCTACAGTAGTGAAGTATGGCAAATAAAGGAAAGGTACAAAAGAAAACTTGAGGCAACGGAAATGGATTTCTGGAGACGTTCAGCTGGAAAATCTAGACTAGAAAGAGTAACGAACAACAGAATAAGAGAAATTATGAAAGTAAAACATACAATAGTAGACGATATTGGTACCTAACAACGCAGGTGGTGCGGTCATGTACAGAGAATGTCTGAAGAACGTCTCCCAAAACAAGTCTTAATGTGGACCCCTCACGGTAGAAAAAAAAGAGGAAGACCCCGCCTTAGTTGGAGAGAAGGCATCAATAGAGAAATGAAAAACAGAGACATAGAAGAAGACGTATGGATGAATCGATAGGAGTGGCAACTGGGTATTGGACTACTGATCATGAAAGTCTGAGTCCAAGATCCGGCAGAGGAAGAACATCACCAGGCTAGAAGGCTTCATTGGACGTAACTATGAGAAATAATTGAATTGCTACATGGAATGTAAAAATCTTGTATTCTGCTGGAAAATTAGACAACACCATACAAAAAATTAAGAGACTCCAGATAGGTATATTGGGAATCAGTGACACACAATGGCCAGGGTCTGGAAAATGTCTTATTCAAAATTGCGAAATATTTTACTATGCTGGAAACGATAGAATTCATCGCTACGGAGTTGGAATTAGGGTATCCAATAGATTGAAAGATTTCATTCCTAACTTATCTCCCCTTTCAACTCGGGTAATGTTAGTGTATGTAAAACTTAAACGCAATATCCTAAATCATATACAAGTCGACGCCGCAGCAGCAGATGACGAAGATAAAGTCGATCAATTTTATACCTTAGAAAAGTTTATGAGACCAACGAAAACAGTTATCAGTCATAATTGCAGATTTTAATGCTAATGTAGAGCAAGGTAGAGTTGGAGAACATATCGTGAATTATGGTCTTGATGTCAGAATCGAGAGAGGCGATCGATTAGTTCAATTTTGCCAGAGCGAAGATTTGGTCATAAATAATACTATCTTTCCCCACCTCTTCACATCATTTACGAGAAAAAATTATGAGAAACCAAATAGACTACATCATGGTAACAAGGGGATACCGTAACGCCAAACTATCCTTTGGAATGCCACACTCAAATTCAAATTAAAAGATAAACTTTTGTAAATATTGAGTGAATTTGACACTAAGTAACACTGGTAAACATTGAGAAAACTGCATCGCTGAGCTGGAAATCTTTCATTCTTCTTGGAGGTAAAGAGATCTAAGCGATAAAGCTAACAGGTGCTGCTTTTTAGCAATAAGTTACTTAGCCTTAGAGACAACTATGAGTAGGGCTTGGAAGAGAAGAGACACAAGTGCACTTATACCCCTGTTCCACTATGTCAGACTGTTAGTTCAGTTTGTTATCATTTTTGATTGGTGGTGGTATAGCTCCTAAGTAATACTTTAATGTAAACTGCTGCGTTTTACGTTATTACAAACTATAGTGTTTTCAGAAGAGTTCGTTTTGTTACTTTGCGGAATACGGAACCTGTGATAGAGGATTTACCTGCTAATGCGTTTCCACCACCAAAGCAGACTGGCAAGAAAAGGATTCGGAGGCCAGATAGGTGAAAAAAACAGGGCTAAAATAGTAAGAAATTCAGGTGAAGCTTACATGGACAAAAAACACAATACTCATGAAGCTAAAAAGTTACGAGAACTTGAAAATCATCATTGTTGGAATAAATGTACCAATATTAGTTCACAAGAACACAGACTTTCAATTTTTAAAGAGTATCTAGCATTGGACACTGGAATTTCCAAACAGCTTTTCTGTACAAACATTATTGTGATTTCTGTAAGGAGGAAAAACAGGAAGAACCTGTAAGTGAAAGCTTTTACAGGAATATTTTTAATACACAGTTCAACCTTAATTTCAAAAGGCCAAGTACAGACATCTGTGATAAATTTCAGATAAAAATAAATTGTGGTTCGACAGAAGAAAACGCTTTAGCTCAGACAAAAAGAGACTTTCACTTGCGTAAGGCGGATGCCGTAAGTACAGCAAAGGATGAGTGTCATGAAATAAAGGATGCTAACAAAGTTGCGATCATCTTCGACTTGCAAAAAACTATGTCAACTTCTAAACAACGTATAACTTAGGGGTCCATAACAGACTAGAACGACCCATTTCTTTATGTGACTCGAAGGTCAGGCGTCACGTGGATGTCAGGAATTAACATCTTGTCTCCTAAAATATATCAGAAGCCTTCTTATAATAAGTGTGACCAAGATTTTGGTTTGATAGAGTTAATAACATCCTGGGTTGACAGAGTTACTAATGTGGAGGTCCTGCGTAGAATGGGGAAAGAATGTGAAATTCTCATGACCGTCAAAACTAAAAAGTTGGAATATCTAGGATATGTAATGAGAAATCAAGAACGTTACGGCCTTCTCCAGCTGATTCTCCAAGGGAAGGTAACTGGTAAGAGAGGACCGGGAAGAAGACGCATTTTCTGGCTTCAAAATTTACGAAAGTGGTATAACACAACTACCACTGAACTATTCCACGCTGCAATAAACAAAGTAAAGATAGCCGTGATGATCGCCAACATCCGGAACGGATAGGCACTTTAAGAAGGAGAAGAGTTAATAAAGAAAACAACCAGTTTGTACCCCAACATTGGATGGAGCTGGTAACTTCTACAAGTAGAAAGTTCTTTACAGTACAGATGAAAAATGACGATTTTTTAAACTTTCAAGCACTTACGCCATACTTCAAGAAGAGCGTAAGTGAAATATTTTTATTACATTTACGTTACATTTAACCCTTTTTACAAGACAACGGCTTTAGGTATCAAGCTTTCTATGAAACCCAATCGAGCTGGCACAAACTCTACCCTTCTGCCAGATCTCTTGCCAGTACCAATTGAACTTCTCATTAAGCAAGCTAGATATTCAAATCTTTAACAGTTACTTAACTACGTACCTCCAATTTACCACGAGTTTTTATATAAATCTGCCACATAATGTTCAACAATTTGGAGAACTAGCAAACTTAGGAGAAGCAGAAGTCGAAAATGACGATTTGGATCACCTTTACGACACTGATGTCGATGAATCATAAGTTAATTATGTATTAGTGTTATGGTGAATAATAAATTTGTACAAAAACTTTATGATCTTTACATTTTCCACCTTTATGTTGCATTTCTTAGAAGTAAAATGATACAATTGTTACTTAGCAACATAAAAATAGCTTCAAAATGAGTAGTCAATAAAATTATGATTTTTTGTTACAAATAATAATAATAAAGACTACAGTTACTACTCCGGAGAAGAAAAACTAGCATTTAAAAATGATGTAAATTACAGTGAAGGCTCAACTTTGAACGGTATTTACTCAAAATTTACTTTTTGTCACCTATACCCCTTTACTTTTAGGGTCCTCGATTAATCTTTTAAATATATGTGAAATAGATTTGATTCGAAAATCTTCCATTTATTATGTGTTATAAGTCATCGAAGAATTGACTACATTATTTATAGTCACGCCAAGTTGATGTCTAACACAAGCATGATTGTAACTCTTCCACATTGTCTGAAAGTCACTACAGGAATATGCCAATAAGTATTTTTGTACATTCAATACATTTGTATTTTCAATACATCAAAATAGTAGTTACTCTATGATCTGATTTTAAGAAATGCTCTTTTGTAATGAAACCATTATTACAAATTATAAATACTAGACCGAAATGGGAAAAAACAGTAAAGGAGAAATTGTTTTTGTCAGGAGAATATAAAACAACTATCCGAAAGTCGTGAGACCTTGTCGTGGTTGGTTGCTCTTGATGTTCGTGATTTCTAATTGTGTGAGGCGAGTATAAGTTAAGAACGGCTCAACTACGGGTATCAGAGTTGAGCCATTACAAGATGGGACCAGGAACAAAGCAGCATCAGTCATCCAGAAACTGTGAAACTGGATCACTTTACAGGCCATAGTTCCGAAGATGAAGAGGAACTACTGAAAAGAAATGAGCAGAGTCGCGATGAAACTCAGTAATGGCCGAAAAAAAGTTGGAGCTATCTGTAACATAAAAAAAGAAAACAAATTAGTTGTTTATATTGCAACTAAATTATTCAAAGATATGAAAGACCATTGCCAAATGCTAACTGTGGTCAATATTTTGTTAGTCAATATTTTACATTCCACAGCATTTAAACTAATTTAATTGGTATCAGTCATTATTATTTGTACCCTTGAATTTATTGTAACCTCTATTAAATATATTATATATATATATATATATATATATATATATATATATATATATATATATATATATATATATATATATATATTCCGAAAGATTTCCACGGTTAGTACAATTAAACCTAGAGCTAAGATTAATACTATTACAAAAATTAATATTAAACTCACCAGCCTTCCGGGTTGAACTGCGTTGATTTTCGTTGCGCCAAGCTTTCGACATCCTCTCTGATGTCTTCTTTAGGGCTTCCAACGCCTCAGTCTCCCGAGCCCCCAGACACGACTACACTCATCAATAATCACTTCAGTACTACAGTAGTGTAGTGTAGTAGTGTCTGGGGGCTCGGGAGTCTGATACCTCGAAATCCCTGAAGAAGACATCAGAGAGGATGTCGAAAGCTCGGCGCAATGAAAATGAACGCGGTTGAACCCGAAAGACTGGTGAGTTTAATATTAATTTTTATAATAGTATTAATCTTAGCTCTAGGATTTTTATTGTATTTGGATGTACAGCAATTTTTAAAATTTTTAAACATAAAAATAGGTTTTGTATATTAAAAAAAGATGAGAGACTGTGATAAATTTTATCATTAATTATACCAACGCCAACAATTTATTCATCACATTTGTAGCTCCCTGATGAAGGACATAACCAATGTCCGAAAGCTTGGAATAAAGATTTAAAAGAGTACACGTTTCATTTTTTATTGCTGCAAACCCAATATTTAACGTTTACTTCCTTACGTTGTCAGCAAATACTTCTGATTCATTATATATATATATATATATATATATATATATATATATATATATATATATATATATATATATATATATATATATATATCTATATATATGTATATATATCGAAACTATTTTACGGATTTAATATCAGATGTCGCTATTGCGTCCGTTTCGAAGCCATTTTATTGTTGCTTCTTAAAGACAGGAAAGATTTATTTTCACGTTGAGAACGCCTATGAATAGCTGTTCTGATGAGCTTTATTAAAGCGAAAGACGTACAAACAGATACATAGACGCTTTGTACGTGAAATGAAATCTTGACTGTCTTTTTCATTATATATATATATATATATATATATATATATATATATATATATATATATATATATATATATATATATTTATATATATATATATATATATATATATATTTATTTTCTATTTTAGGAAATGTACCGATGATATAACAGGTAACGTTGACATAATAATAACAACTAAGGAGAATAGTAAGGCGTTAAAGGAAGTTAACAAACAGGCCAAATGTTTAGATCAGGAATGGATTTTACAAACGCACAATAAACATAAATGGATACCGCTAAATAATTATTTATTTTAATTAATTGAGTCAAACAAGTTTTTGTAATTGTTTAATAAAAAATGTCTGTACTTTTTGTTTTTCTGTTATCATTTAGTAACCTTCTGTAGGCAACCAAGTATGTTATTTTTACATTATTTTTGGCATAGCCAAAGTTGGCGGTATGTATTGAATGAAGGTAACGTTAAAACGCGAGAATTGGAAAAACCTTGGAGGGGCATATATTCAGGAATTGAGTACTTCAGATACTGCGAAACAATGATAATGAACCCTTAGTACGGTTATCGCTTCTAACTTTTGACTTCATAATATATTTCATATAATTTATCACATTTCGTGTCATAAATTTTGTGGAAACGATACTTATTGTATTCTGTACACCTAAGCGGATGTGCAGGTATTTGGAATGTTCTACCAGTTTCTTTTTTAGTGCTGGCTCTTCATCTTTCTCTATTCTGTTTTGCTTGTACTGAACTCACAAAATTTGTATCTGGTAATTTCTTCACTCACCGCATCTGGGTGGTGATCACCCCTACCTCTCTTTCCCTTCGGTTGTCCTTGTAGGTAGCATGCATCATGATCTAGCCTCCAACACCCACTGCTGAACATAGCTCAATTTGTAGTAACTCTTTTTATGTCATCACTGATAACTCTATTGTATTCGGGGCCTTCATTCCAAAATTCTTTTCGTCCATCGATCATCAACTGCTCTTGCTACATAACCTGCCCAGTTCCATTTTAGTGTTATTCTTTCAATAACGTCTGCTAGTCCTGAGCTTTTGCGTTTAGTAGAATTAGGTATTGTCACTGGCAGTATGCATTGATTAAATACTTTTCGTTTCACACACATTGGAATATCTGACCTTAAAATATACTTTATCTTTCCAAATACTGCCCAAGCTAAGTTTATTTTTCTCTCCAGCTTGATTGTTTGGTTGTCTCGACTAATTCAATTGTTATTTCTGGAATGTCCTCCGAACCCTGCGTTCTTGATAACTTTTTTTTATTTAAAACACTTATTCCATACCAACCACGCAGGTTTAATAGCGGGATGAGAAACACAGTTAGTTTTAATACGATTATGTGCATTAAATAGTATAATACAATTTTATATCTTCTAAATAATTTAATACATTTAAATTTTTATCTGTCAGGATGGATTTGAGGTCCTCTGAAATTCCATGCATACTTCTTTGATTTTGAAAACATGGGCAGTCAAGCAGCAGGAAGTGTTTCGCTGTCAATGAAGTGGAGCAGTTGTTGCAAATTGGAGGTGGATCTTTACTGATTAAAAATTTGTGTGTGACAGCAGTATGACCAGTTCTTAAACGGTTTATAATTAGTTGATCTCGTCTACTTGTGGAGTTATTCAAAGATCTGTTCAACTTTGGGCATATTGAGTTTAATTTGGTTGCTGAATTTTCCCAGTAATTTTATCAAATGTTATTGCAATGAACGTTAATCAGATGTTTTATGTTATTGTCAGGATATTTTGTAATTATTGTAGTATCTTCTAAGTTGATACGGCTTGTAGTTGCTAGTTGATCTGCTTTTTCATTTCCCCAGATTCCAGTGTGCGATGGTACCCAAATGAAATCTGTGTCCTTTCCCATGGAATAAAAAGTATTTCTAATTCATTTTTTATTGCTTGTATGATGGTATCTGCTGTATAAATTTGCTTTAATTTCAATAACACATCAAGTGAATCTAATGAAGCACTTCATCGTGTTACTCATTTTGAAAAAAGTTAAGGCTTTTAACATAGCTGTGGTCTCGCCTGTGAGTATACTACAATTTGTAGGTAAGTGTATGCTGTAGGAGTTTTCTTCATCAGAATAGTAAGCATCAGCATGCTCATCTGGGGTTTTAGAGGCGTCGGTAAAGATTTGTCAGTAGTTGGGGTAATGGGATATGATTTCTGCTAAAAGATGTTTAATTATCGATAAGTTTGTATTTGATTTGGGGTACTTTCTTAGTGTTAGGTCAATAGTCAGTAGGCGGGTTGTACATGGAGGAAAGATTGAATTTGTAATTATATCAATAGACTAAGTTGGTCCATGTTAAAATTTGTGACTTTTATTCTTTCTATTAGAGGTATACAGTTTGTTGTCTTTTTAAAAGAGAGGATGCCAGGGCGGAAAATTTGAGAGAAAAGAGGATGTTGTTTTTGAATTGAAATTTTGGCAATGTAGTTTAGTGATAATTGTTGTCGCCTTATGTTTAGAGGTGGCTCTTTAGCTAGAACTTTTAAAATACTAGTGGGACTAGTTCTAAATGCACCAAGTGCCAATCTCAAAGCTGTAGATTGAATACTGTTAAGCTTTTTTTAAGGTACTTTTGCTTGTGGCGTTATAACATATGCAACCGTCATCTAGTTTACTCCTTATGAGTGATTTATATAATTTTATTAATCCGTAAAATAGTTTCGAAACACAATTCAGATATCTGCCTTAACCTGAGCCTTCTAAAAATTGCAAGGCATATCAGACGTTGATAAAGATGTTAATAGAGACATGGGGAATCTAAAATTTGCATTCCACGACATGTCTCCTCAACTAAGCAGAAATCATTAGCGAATTGGTTTCTTGTACTCATACAGAGTAGATCCGAATAAAATGAAAAAGACAGTCAAGATTTCATTTCACGTACAAAGCGCTTTGTACGTGATACGATATTTGGTTACATTGCAGTAATTTTAGTCTGAAATTCTCGTGCGTCATCGTACGTGTTAGTAACGAAAACAAACTGGTTTGTTTTTTGATACTTTATCGTGCCATACTTGAAAATATTCTAGCCGATAATTTATAAAAATGGACACCGAAAAATTAATTTTATATGTAGAATCTAAAATGCCTCTGTGGGATCAAAGCTTTGGGGAGAAGTAGCAAAGGAATTCAGAGATGCAGGTAAGGTAAAATTTTATATTTGTAATGTAACATACTGATTCTGCAAAATTCAAATGGCATACTATTTAGTAAACTAATGTAAGAAAATAATATTAAAATTATATTAATCTAATTTCTGATTTGAAATGGAACAGAACCGGCTGGACTATTAAAATAACTCTTAAATATTTCACGATCTGTGAATTTATACTCAAATTATTTTCGGTGCATTTTTCCTTATCGATGCCGATATTATGGAGAAGACATACACAGTTAACAATTATATATGCTTTGTCAGGATGACGTTCAATTTATTTTTTAGAATTCTCCATTTGGAACACAGTATTCCAACAGCACATTCAACTTCCCTTCTTGTACAAGATAGTCGATAGTTATAAATTTGTTGTTCAGTAATGCCCCGGCCAGAATAGGGTCTCATCAAATATGTCTTTAAACGAAATGTTTAATCGCCTAAGATAACGTATGGTGCATTGCAGAACATTACAACACTTCAAAGAACAATTGAATAATATTGCTTATAATTCCAATAGAGTGAGTCAGACATTGGTGGACAACGAATCATTTATATGCTTTCCATCAATGTAGCTATAAAATTTGGAAAATTCCACTTTACAAAAAAATCCTCAGCAACTACTTCATGTGCTTTAGTTATCGGCAATGGCATATATTGTGTGTTAAATTCATCCCATATCGCTTCACATACCTCATAAATAATCTTTCGCACTGTTGAATGAGCCATTCTAAATGAAATTACCAGAGATCTGAATGACAGTCATCTTGACAAAAACCTGAAAAAAATTAGTCTTTTACATGTTGAAAATATAAAAAAAAAATAAAATAAATAAAAAGAATCGATGAATTTGAAAAATCCGTTTTTATTTTTAGATGCAGCGGTAAAAGCCAAGTGGCGGAATTTGCGCTTTCATTTCCGCAGAGATTTATCAAAAGTACAGAACAGTCGTTCTGTACCTACTAACAGTACCGTTACAGACACTTTAGCTGCACGACCATTGCGTGGTAATATACCGATTACAGAAAAACATGAGGAAACAAATACTGGACATGATGATGACTTTAATGCCACCATACTTGATGATACTCAGGCTGACAGAGATGAGACAGCTGTAGAAAAGATTGAAACAGTAAATGACGAACTCCTAACAGTAAAAAAATAGTAAATGAGCACAAAAATCCGTTATTACTAGCTAAGGAACAAAAAGCCGATAATATTTACGAACAACTTTTGCATATTGAGCAAAAAAAAACCTAGGAACATATTCGGCACGGTCGTCACTTACTGCTGATAGTGATTACCACGTTTTTGATTGTTTAGCACAGTTTAAACAACTTACACCTGTGAGAAATGTGCAAATGCGTGTTAATATTCAGCAACTGTTTTTAAACGAACAAATTAATATGCAGTCTGATTTTGGTACTCTATAACCCACATCAAGCTACCGTTCCTACTTCGCAGATTTCACCACGTGTTACTTATACTTCAGGGTCGACTGGAGAATCGGTGTCACAACCATTTACTCCAATAAACTCTAATAGTACAGAGTACCCCGAAATGTTGAATGTTTCATAAAACAACGAACAGGAGGGAAATGTAGCTCGATATTTTCATACTTTTACTTAATACTATGTTGTTATAAGGAAATAAATAGTTAAAGAATATTAGTACGTATCTATACTTACCTAAGGGTTACCATTAATTTTTGTTCAGGTTCGATACATTTACGAAAATTCGAGTATTTCTCCAGTCTGCTATGGTAAATATTGCTAGTAGATAAGGAAGCGGGGTCCTGAATCACTTTGGTAACCTGTCCATCAGGGTCTCCGATGCGAAGGTATCGATGCCATGATTTGACCTTGGGGGTGTACAAGAAGTACAAGAAGTGATCGACAATGACCAGAGGGTTGTAAGAACTGGTCGCTTATCGCTTGATCTCTTCTTCTTCTCTCCCGAAGAAGTGATCAACAATGACCAGAGGGTCGTAAGAACTAGTCGCTTATCTCTAGATCTCTTCTTCTCAGCCGAAGAATTGTCACCTACGTTACCTGTATGTTTTTACACTTGTCTCTTCTTTGTCATACCTGTCCTGAAGAAGTAAAAGAATCGGTCGACAATGACCAGAGGGGGTGTCTTTGAGTGGAACGGACCACCTTGTATGTCGAGTGCAAAACTCATCGCTTATCGCTTCATCTCCTCTTCTTTTCGTTAAATTTGTACAGGGTGATCGAAAAAATAAATTTTGTATTGAGACTTGGAAATATTTTAGGTGTTGTTGCGTCAAAATTTTTTTTTTTGTGTACGATGCTTAGATATATCTGTATAGCCTGCCTAGCCTAGCCTGCCTAGTCTTATCTTTACTTTTGAAACTCGTAGGAAAAGGAAAAATAACTATGTATCACATAAATGCTTTATTGTGTATATATATTTTAATGATATATGTGGGTAGATGTAAATAAAACAATATTGGATTGATACTATAAATTTTATTTGTTTTGAAACAAGTTATTTATTTTAAATAAATGTATCCAGCAAAATTTTGTCAGTAATCAAGATGTGTCTTGAGGTGTACATGCTAGACGAGTTTTATTCAAGGCTCTCAACTTTTAACAATTGGAAGGGGAATAAATCTGAAATAGAGTTAGCTGCTTGTGGATTTTACTTTCTCCAAGTGGAAGATATAGTAAAGTGTTTCAAGGGTGGCGTAGAGATTTACAAATGGGAATCAAATGACAATATAATCGAAGATCACAAAAAATTTAGTCCCGATTGTGCCTTTGTAGAAAGAGTTTATCCCATTTTTCAGAGAATCAACGACAACAACAAATAAATTGTGAGTGAGAACAATAAATATGCCTGTTCCTGTGAAACATAAATGTCCAAAGTGTGGGGGTGACACTGAAGAACGAAATGACCTGTGTATAAATTGTGAATTGGAAGAGGTGTACAAGGAAGAGAGTGGTGCTAAAAATATACCTAGTAGAATGTATGTAAAGAGACAGAGACCGCAACAATAAAAAATAATGTAATCGCATGATAAAAAATTAGAATAATAAAATAGCTGTAAATATAACATAAAGCTCATTTTTATTTTACCCTTTGAATATGCCTGTACCTGTGACATATAAATGTACAAAGTGTGGTGGTGAAACTGAGATTCCAAATACACTTTGTGTAAATTGTTACTTAAAAAGTATATTTAGACAATTTGGTGGTGACAAAAATAACCCAAGTCATCTATTTATCCAAAAATAAGTATGCCTGTACCAGTAAAGTATAAATGTCCAAAGTGTGGTGGGGAGACTGAAATATCTAATAGGAATTGTATAAACTGTGACTACATAGAATATTTGAGATCCAGATCTGGTGCTAAAAATATACCAAGTAGTATGTTTGGTGAAATGTGAGGTCAGTTGTCTGAAGAAGAGAAAAAATATATAAAGACTTATATTTAGAATAACTATGTATTAATTTGTAAATCGTCTACGAGTACGCTACCAATATGTTAAACGCTGTCATTAATAAATTACCTTTCGAAATGCACATCCCTGGAGGTTATAGGTTTTGTGGACCCGGCACCAAATTACAGAAACGACTAGCACGAGGAGATAGGGGAATAAATGGATTAGACGAGGCGTGTCGTGAACATGATATTGCATATTCTCAAAATAAAGATCTATCCGAACGACATAAGGCTGATAAGATTCTAGGTGAAAAAGCTCTTGAACAGTTTCGATCGAAAAATACAGCATTTTCCGAAAAATTGGCAGCACTTGGTGTAGCTGGTGCAATGAAAGCAAAAGTGAAATTAGGTATGGGTCTAGGTTCTACTAAATATAAAGCTGTAACAAAAAGTTGTAATAAAGAATTGAACAAAGCTAAAAATAATTTAGAAAAACTAACTGAAAATATAGACCATTGTACTTTATTACTCCAAGGATTAACTATTTCCAAATCAAGTAAACGCAAACAAAATGTAAAAAAAAATAAACAAAAAATACAACAAAAGCTTTTAAATCATAAAAGAGCAAAACAATTAGAAAATAATATGGATGTGGACATTACAGATGATTTTGTTGATGATGATGATGACCTTCTTTCCAAAAGAAGAGAAAAACGAAAAATAATTGATGACAATGTAGTTGGTGTCAAAAAAGCAAAAATTAACTTAAATTACTTATTAAACAATACCCAAAAAAGAAAACGAGACATAAACAATGAAGATGAGGATGATGATGATCCAGTTAAGAAAAAAGTTAACATATAATAAGTAAATTGTATTAAATTAAAAAATATAATAAAAAAATATGTAGATACTATATATATACGCACATATACCAATAACTAATTCAGTCTGATCTGTATCGTTGTTAATAAGCTGTGTGTTAACAGTTCAACAGAGAAAAAAAGTAAAGATAACAGTGAAATGGGAGTTAAGAGTTGTGTTGTTGAATTCCATGGTAAGCAAAGAGACAATGCCAGGACAAGACTCTTCACGAGAGAATTTAGTAGGTATCGGCAAAGAGATGAGGGTGTTCAAGCACAACAACTAGGGAGGCTTAACCATTTAGAACCCCATAGAGATGCCGATTACCCATTGGGAAGGAGACCGCTACCATTTCCAATCGAAGGAATCAACCACGTTCGAAGACAGTAATTTTAAAAATTTTTTATGTAATTAATAATAATTAATATATGCTACATTTTCTATTGTCGTTTTTTTTTAATAAAGACTTGTTGTTGTGTGTATTATGGGTAGTTGGTTGGAAACAGTCAAGATGGTTGGTAATAAGAAAAAGACAAGAAACAGCACTAAAAGAAAGGTCACATCCTCCTCCTCATCTTCTAAAAGAAAAATTTCAAAGCAAAAGTCATTTAGTTTATTGAGAGTAATTCGAGACATTAGAAAGAAACTATTGGAAAGCAAACCAAGAACGTTAAGGGAAGCTATTCAACAAGCATTACGAATTGTGAAATCCTACAAAAACATTAAAAAACCACGTGGTCGAGTAATCCAAGTTCCAAAAACTGGGGGTATATTACCTCTAATACCGATATTTGCTGGGTTGAGCGCATTGGGCACTATTGCTGGGGGTACATCAGCTATCGTTAAAACTATTAACGAAGCAAAAGCAGCTAAAGAAGATTTACTCGAAAAACAACGTCATAATCGTAAAATGGAAGCACTAGCAATTGGAAAAGGTTTATACTTGAAACCATATAAAAGTGGAATGGGTATTTTTTTATGAATAAGAAAATGGATCAAATAAAAATTCCAAAACATGCTTTGACAAATGTAGAGTTACAAAAATATGCAAAATTAATGAAAATCCCACATTTTAGAGGTGTAATGATGAGAAATGGGTTTCCGAAAAAAATTTGGCAACATGAGAGTGGAATTATTAATTTATACAATAAAGACGGTCCTGGAACTCATTGGACAGCTTACAAGAAGTATAAATCCAAAGTCGTATATTTTGATAGTTTTGGTAATCTGAGAGCACCGTTGGAAGCTATATCATACTTTAATTCAAATGGTTATTCTCAAATTGTTTATAATCATAAAATTTATCAAACTTATAACACTGTAAATTGTGGACAATTGTGTTTAGATTTTTTAAATAAATACCCTTTTTAAAAGAATATTCTTTTATTTACTCTATGATTATCGTTTGAACATGTCGTACACTTTTGTGTTATCTGGAAGAGAATCGGTGTTATCAACAAAAATTTACCCACCAATTATTTTAAACGAAAATGAACAGTATGTACTAGGTTTAATAGATTTCATGTCATACAATACAATTCCAAATGTAGACCAAACAAACAACAAGTTTTATATAGATGGTTACGATATAACGATTCCACATGGTTCTTATGAAGTCGAAGATCTTTCAAATTATTTAACTGAAAAAATAACTGAATTAGAATTAAAAGTAGATCAAACACCAGATAAAGATGATACAGAAATTAATAAAGGAAAGAGTCAAGAAAAAAATAATGCAATTGGTAAAGGTGTGCCTAGAAAAAATCATAATATAGATCAACCTACAAGTTTGATATTGAGAATTAATAACAATACACTCAAATGTGAAAGAAAAAGCAACAAAGTAATCCATTTTGAAAAACCAAATACCATTGCTCCCTTATTGGGATTTACACCAAAACAACTCTCACCTTTAAAGACTCATGTAGCTGAGAATCCTGTGCATATCACAAAGGTTAATTCTATTTATGTGGAATGTAATCTAATCACTAATTCATACGTCAATGAAAACCAAGGTCATATCATCCACATGTTTTATCCAAATGTCTTACCGGGTTACAAAATTGTGGAAATTCCAAAAAAGGTAATTTATTTACCTGTCACAAATAGATATATTGATGAAATTTTCATTAAAATAGTTGACCAGGACGGTAATCTTGTTAATTTCACACGAGAAGTTATTACGTTAAGACTACATTTAAAAAAAGTATAAATAATGGTTTTAATTTACAACTGTAGCAAATTTAATCCAGGTGTGGACAGTGTATATAATATTAAGAGTGTTGATAAAAACATTAGTGACAAGCAGACTCTCAAACCGTTGACAACAGAAAACAAAGTCTTTTTAACCTCACTAGGATTTAAAATAAAACACAACAACTACGACAGTGACAGGGAAAAAGAAAAGAAATACTTGGTGTAGAATAAAGTTTTTTATTAATACTAGAATACTAGGGATTTTCTTGAGGTGTACTTGTAAGAAGAGTGAATATGAGTTTTAATATTTTAAATATTGGAGATCGTGTATTGGTTGACAATTCAGTTGTGAGTCGAGAAATGCACAGTCATTTACCCTATGCCAATGCAACTTTTAATCATTGTGATGAAATAAGAATACCAATTCAGACTCAAGATATATACACCCTACCTTCTGAGAGTTATCTGTATATTGAAGGACGTTTAACGAATGATGGGAAAGAAAGCAATACTTTGCGCTTTATTAATAATGGTTTGATGCATTTATTTGATGAAATACGATATGAAATTGGAGGCTGTGTAATAGATAGAGTGAGAAATTTAGGTATAACAACGACAATGAAAAACTATGCTTCGTTCACACAAACTGAATCTAATCGATACAACTGTATAGGTTGGAGTATTAATGACACACCAACAGTTGCTGATAAAGCAGGAAATTTTAATGTTTGTATTCCACTCAAACTTGTACTTGGATTTTTTGAAGATTTTACAAAAATTCTTATTAACATACGCCAAGAACTCGTATTGATAAGAAGTTCAACTGATTTAAATGCAGTAATGTCTACAGTAGAAACTGAACTGAAACCAAAAGTGGAAATATTTAAATTAATATGGAAAATGCCTCATATTCAAGTGTCCGATTCAGAAAAGTTACGTTTATATAAATTTATTGAAAATGGGTCCAGTTTGGAGCTTGCATATAGAAGCTGGGAATATCATGAAATTCCTCTACTGCCTCAGACAATGAAATTTAACTGGAATGTAAAAACTACCAGTCTATTGGAGAGACCACGATTTGTTTTGTTTGCATTACAAACTGCCAAAAAGAATGCAATAAAAGAAGAGAACAGCTATTTTGATCACTGTAATCTTACAAACTTAAAGCTATTTCTAAATTCTGAAATGTACCCGTATGACAATTTGAACTTGAACTTTAGTAAAAGACATTATGCCCTTGCATATGAAATGTATGCACAATTTCAACCGTCGTACTATTACAAATCCATAGGAGATCCATGCCTTACTATGTTACAATTCTGTGCTGTTGCTCCGATATTTGTTATTGATTGCAGCAGACAAAATGAATCAATTAAATCAGGAAGTGTCGATATGAGAATAGAAATAGAAACTAATAAGAATATACCAGCTAACACAACTGCTTATTGTATAATTATACATGACCGTATTGTTAATTATAATCCTCTAACCAATGTAGTTCAAATGTTTTAACTGTAGTTCATCTAATGAAGCAAATCTGTACTTTGGGTTTTTAAGTATAAATAAAAAGTTAAAAAAAAAGTTTACTCTTATTTAACACCCTGTACACAATAAATATTTTCATAACATTGTTGACATAAGTGTCTAATTGGGGGCTAGACTAGTACCAAATCTGAAAGCTGTTCAAGACCTGTTCGAGACCTGTTCAAGACCTGTTCAAGACCTGTTCAAAGCTGTTCAAGACCTGTTCAAGACCTGTTCGAGACCTGTTCAAGACCTGTTCAAGACCTGTTCGAGACCTGTTCAAGACCTGTTCAAAGCTGTTCAAGACCTGTTCAAAGCTGTTCAAGACCTGTTCAAGACCTGTTCAAAGCTGTTCAAGACCTGTTCAAGACCTGTTCGAGACCTGTTAAGACCTGTTCAAGACCTGTTCAAGACCTGTTCGAGACCTGTTCAAAGCTGTTCAAGACCTGTTCAAGACCTGTTCGAGACCTGTTCAAGACCTGTTCAAAGCTGATCAGGACCTGTTCAAGACCTGTTCAAAGCTGATCAGGACCTGTTCGGGACCTGATCCAGAGCTGTCCAGAAGTTAAGCGAATACCTACATTTTACGATGAATAAAGATTTGAAAAGACAACTTATAACTAAACGGAGAAACATCCAAAGTAAATTAAGACAATTAAAACAAGGACAAATAATCCAAGAAGATTTATTTAATCCAATTACAAAACACTTGAAAAATATCGAGAACAAGTTAAATAGTTCACAAAATTCCAGTCCAGAAAATGAAACAAAAAACGATGAACCTTTAAGGTACATTAAAAACGATGATGACGATAATGAAACTACTGACTTTGAAACAAGTGAAATCAAACAATCGATATTGGACATCATTGAAGTGGATGATATAAAAGAACAGATTAAAAATGATAAACACTCTGAAAATCGATTTGAAGATATTGCTAACCAGGCGCGTGTAGACTACTGGGATCAATATGATCCATTGCCTAGGAAATATATTACAAATATGCACGCTGATGTTCTAAACAAAGAATTTGATCATAAATATGGAATTCGATTTTATGAAACATCTGAAAAGCTACTGATTGGGAATTCTGAAATAGATTTAGATGGTGCTGATATTCTTTTAAAAAAGAAAAGGTACAGGGGAACACCAGGTTTATATGAGCTTTTGTTTAAGAAATATCCAGCTAGTTTTACAGATGAAGATGAGAATAACTATAAAAAGATAGTTGTAGCGACGAATGCTCACAGAAGGCATTACAGATCAAGTAAACAGATAGATGGTAGTAGATTAGAAAAATATAAAAAAATAATTGCACCAATAACAGAAGGTAAAGGATTGGTTATGGAAGTAAACAACAATAAAATCGATTACGTCCACTGGGATGATCCAAATGAACTTGTAGAGCGATTACGTTTATTACTATCTTCACAGCTAGCTGGCCATACAGGACATACAAATGAAATAAATTCAATTATTGAAGAACTAAAAGAGGCAAACATTATAGAATAAATATCATGTCTGTTAAAAGAGATATCGTTAATGAGTTACACAAACCTGCAAGAATTAACTTTAAAAGACGAAGAATTATTATAAAATCTCTTAATGATTTGTTCCAAGCCGACTTGATTGATATGCAAAAATATTCAAATACAAACAGAAATTTCAAATATATTTTGGTTGTAATAAATTGTTTTTCAAAATTTTTATGGGCTTTACCACTAAAAAATAAATCAGGTGTTGAAGTAGCCAAACGTATGGAGTATGTGTTTAAACAGCAAAAACCAAATAATCTTCAAACAGATATGGGAACTGAATTTTTTAATCCACATATGAAAAAATTGATGAAAAAATATAATATTAATCATTACAATGTATACAGTGAAAAAAAGGCTGCGATTGCTGAGCGAGTTATTCGCACGATTAAATCAATGATTTGGAAACAGTTTAGTTTCAACGGTACCTACAAATGGATTGATAATTTACAACAAGTTGTTATTGAATACAACAATAAAGTTCACAGAACAATAGGAATGAAACCAGTGGATGTTAAGAAGAAGCATGAAAAACTATTGTTAAACACTGTATACAATCACATTAAAATTGTCGATTTGGAAAGTCAAAAATTTCATATTGGTGATCATGTACGCATTTCAAAACATCGAGGAGTTTTTGACAAAAAATACAATCCAAATTGGTCTAATGAAATTTTCACTGTTTATAAAATAAAACTGGGAAACCCTATTACATATTATTTAAAAGACTATAAAGGTGAAGAAATTCTTGGGGGATTTTATAAGGACCAGTTACAAAAAGTTAAACATAAAGACAGTTATTTAGTTGAAAAGGTATTAAAGAGAAAGAAAAATAAAATTTTTGTCAAGTGGTTAGGTTTTGATAGTTCTCACAACTCATGGATAGATAAAAGTGACGCAATATAATAAAGAGGGGATAGAAAAATATGTAAAAGACGTTCCACTTGCAAGATTTTGTTTGTTGTTAGAGAATATCGAGAGAGTGAAAACATGTTCATTGTGGATATCCAAGGTTTCTCTTTTCCTGGGGAAGATGTATTTCTTTGTAGGGAAATTGCTATTTTAGATCCTACTACCGAAAACATTATACACAGAATGGTTGTTTTACCAGTAACAGAAGCAATGATAAATAGGTCATATATAAAATGTATCGAACAACAATGTGTTCAAAACCATGGTTTAAATTGGCAATCTTGGCATTTTTGTGATACTCATCTAAAATATGAAGAAATTTCAAAATTTTTACACGACAACGTATTAGACGAAACAATATTGGTAAGAAATCATGAAACAAAAAAATATTTGGAAAAATTCATGGAAAATCGCATTGATTGTGTAGAAGATGAACCTAATATACTTTCCGATGAGACTATGAATCATATTTTTAAATCACATCCATGTTTTCAACATAACAATGAAAATTTACAATGTGCTCTAAACAATGTATTTAATATTCATTATTGGTATAAATATTGTAGAAAGTGTTGACAATAAAAAAATAAAAATTAAAAATAGTCTTTTATTAATAGATACACACAAGACATTTATTTTTAAATTGATACCAGACATGAAGCTTGTAAAACAAAAGACTACGCTTGATGTGGAGAATAATTTATTGGAACCAATTGAGAATAAGTTTAAAAAGCATGGAGTTTTGTTCCCTTCAACTATTCGATGTCTTATAGTTGGCCCTTCAAATTGTGGTAAGACCAATGTGATGATAAGTCTATTGGAACATGCTAATGGATTAAAATTTGAAAATGTGTATATTTACTCAAAATCATTAATGCAACCAAAGTACAAATATTTAGAAACTTTGCTAGAACCAATTAAAGGAATAGGATATTATACTTACAGTGGAAGTACGGATATAATGCACCCATCTGAAGCGAAGCCCAATTCAATTTTTATCTTTGATGATGTTGCTTGTGACAACCAAGATGTTATTCGAGAATACTTTAGCATGTCTCGACATTCTCAGGTGGATCCATTTTATTTGAGTCAGAGTTATGCAAAAATACCTAAACACCTTATAAGAGACAATGCAAATATTTTAATTGTATTCAAACAAGACGATTTAAACCTAAAACACATTTACAATGACCACGTCGGAACAGATATGACTTTTGAAGATTTAAAAAAAATATGTTCGATATGCTGGAAAGAGAATTATGGATTCTTATCAATTTTTAAAGACAGTGAAATAAAGAATGGTCGATATAGAAAAAAAATTGATCAATATTTTTTATTAGAATAAAAGTTGTAAGTAATAAATAAATAAAGAGATATTATTAAAAAGTATTTTATTATAATCTATAAAAATATATACACAGATATACATACAAAAATATTTTCCTCTCGCTCAATCTTCATTCCAATACCAACACATATCTGAAATAAAATATATACTAGTTACCTTTTTTCTAGTGGGAAGCAGAAAGCACTTACTTGTTTATTATGTCCTTTGACTTAGAAAATGATCTATATTCAGATCATTCTCATCACATTCTTCTTCTATATGTACTATTGTACTTGGAGGAACCGTTCTTTGCTTCTTGTTTGATGTTGAGGCAAGAGCCTCATCCGGTGCCTCTTGTATGTATAGTGGTCTCTTCAACCCAAGTTGCTTTTGGACTTGTTGATGTCGCTCAAACTCTTCCAATTCATCGTCCAACAAGTTAAATCTGTATCTTTTTACGACATTCTCTAAAATTTGGAATTCTTGATCTGTCTTTACTTTGGTCCTCATATACCAAACCGGAAGATTCCCAAATTTCTTTTTAAGACTTTTGCTATTGGGTGTATAGCTGAGACTCACAAATATTTTACTTCCCTTAAGAGACACCTCTTTGACACCATATCTAAAATTTAACGAAATTAAACAATCATAAATAAAAATGTTATTAAAATACGATCATTAGAATAAAAAATACATAGATAGAATATAGAAAAAAGAAATTAGATAAATTAGTAAAATATCAAGAGGTAAAACAAAATAAAATAAAATTATTATAAATATTTAGATAAACAATAAAATCAAATGCAAATATGGTGAAATAAACAAGGAAAAAAGTGTATAAATAATAAACTCAATACTTACACAAACAATTCCTTTATAATAAGGAAAGCCGTTTCAATAGGAAAATGAACCGGATCTTCAGTTAAAATTACCAACTGACAGGGTACTGTTGCCATTCTTGATGTTGTTTGTTCACTGCTTGCTACTTACAATTGGATTAGTCTTAAACGACTGTCTGTATTTATAACAAGAAACTGAGAAAAAAAAACAATTTAACATTAAACTGACTTTGTAATTTTAAAACATTGCAAATAACTTATTTACATCAGAGTTAACCCTTTTGACCCATAAAAATGCAGTCACGTTGAACAACATCTTATTTGCGTCAGATTTAATCTTTTGACCCATAAAAATGCAGTCACATTGAATAACAACTTATCTGCATCAGATTTGATCTTTCTGACCTCTAAAAATACAATCACGTTTAATAACAACTAGTTTGCAGAATTATTGATAAATTTAAACTTTTTGATCCTAAAATATAATCACGTTGAATAACAAGTTACAGAAATACGTCAATTGATTTTTTTTTACTGGATAAGTATAAATTGGAGAGCATCCTAATATTTGGGTTTTATTTGTGCATTCGAAAGTTACCAAGTTAAGTTGAACCAGTTACTAGAGAAAAAAAAATGAGTCAGCAAGTAGTCGATGAACTTTCCAACCAGATTGTAGAGAAGATGGAATCGGTAAGTAGATTAATTAAGAGAAAATCTGATTTACGAAACGTAATAAGATATTTGAAAAAACAAATTTTTATTTTGAATAAATGTTTAAAGAATAGGGTTTCTTGTGTTAAAAATTTTCACTGTATAGAAGCAAATTTAACTATTCTTAAAACATATCTTGAAAACTTTAAGAACAGACTAAATGCTAGAAAAACTCTTAAAAGGTGTTTATTGTGGCAGGATGTGGAATCTTGTTTTAATAGTAGAATAAAAACAGGGCTAATAGTCAATTTAAAATATAAAGAACCCAAAATATTTTTGGAAAAAGCTTTTAGGAGTTTTTCAATTCAAATTAGAAAAAGTTTGTTGTCGTGTCTTTTAAAAGTTAATTTGATTTTATATGGTGTTTTTATCAAACCACAAAATGGTGAAACCTCTATTAAACATTTTTCAACCAAAAATGTAACAATTGACCAAAATACAGACCTCAAGGATTGGTATAAAATTAATTGTATTAATGTGATTTTAAAAAAATTTGAGGAATTTCAAGAAAGAGATAGTGGTTGGGCACTATCACAGATTCTACATTTAAAAGTTAATATAAATAGGTATAATCCAATACTGAGTGGTATTTCCACCTATGTTAAATTACCTAAATATATAAGCAATACAAAGAGTGTAATTAACATTAAAAATTCTGATCCTTATTGTTTTCTCTGGTCAATTGTTGCAGCGTTACATCCTGCTAAAATCAATGTTACACGAACCTCATCTTATCCTCATTTTAGTAAGATATTAAAGTATCATAATATCAGTTTTCCCATTGACATAAAAGATATCCCTAAATTTGAAAATTTAAATAAACTTTCAATAAATGTTTTTACAACAAAAGGAACAGGAAAGGAAATTTTACCTTTGCTATTAAGTAAGACTAGTTTTTCTCCTCGTATTAATTTACTTTTAATTCATTCTCAAGATAATAGTACAAATAATAATAGTAGTGATGAGGATGATGGTCCTTTGTGTAGAAAAGATCTATTTCATTTTGCTTATATTAAAAATTTTTCAAGATTAGTAAATCAACAAGTTAAAAATGTTAGAAACAAAAAATGGTTTTGTGAAAGATGTTTTAATCATTTTAGTAATGATGCACTCTTACAAAATCATTTAGAGGACTGTATTAATTCAAATTCAGTTAAGATGGTTTTACCAACAGAAAAGAATAATATTATGAAATTTAAAAATTTTAAACATAAAGAACTTGTTCCTTTTGTTATTTATGCTGATCTAGAAAGCATTCTTATAAAATGCATTGACAATAACAATGATCCTAATATAAAAACTTATTTGTCTCAAAAGCATGAAGCTTTTAGTATAGCTTATTATTTTAAATCTTCTTATAATGATTCCTTATCATACTATAAATCATTTACCGGTCACGACTGTCTTGTGTGGTTTGTAAGAGAACTTGAAAAGATAGCAAAGAGAATAACTAGAGAAAATTTATTGCAAAAATTCAACAAGTTAGGTCCATTAACTGATAAAGAAAGACATGATTTTAATTTGAGTTTTGTTTGTCATATTTGCACTAAACCTATAGTCGATCCATTGGATAAAGTTAGAGATCATTGTCATATTACAGGAAAATTTCGAGGAGCTGCTCATAGATCTTGTAATGCTAATTATCAAAATACACATACAATTCCGATTGCATTTCATAATCTCTCTGGCTATGACGCACATTTTTTAATTAAAAGCCTTAATAATAACGTTAAAGGTAATATATCACTACTTCCTCTAAACAAAGAGAGGTATATATCATTTACCAAATACATTCAAAATACAAATATTAATTTTAGGTTTATAGATTCGTTTCGATTTATGTCTGATTCATTAGATAAACTTTCCTGTAATCTAGATGATGATCAAAAACAAATAACGAGAAGGTACTTTGAAGATGATTTTAAATTTAATTTAGTTAAACGAAAAGGTGTTTTCCCATATGAATACCTCGATAATTGGGAAAAGTTGCAAGATACTTGCTTGCCACCTATTGATAGTTTCTTTAGTAAAATTAATAATGAAGGAATAACTCATGAGGATTATCAACACGCATGCACTGTTTGGAACACGTTTGAGATAAAAAACTTGCAAGAGTACGCGGAATTATATTTAAAAACTGACGTATTACTTTTAAGTGATATTTTTGAAAACTTTAGACTGATGTGTTTAAAAACATACGGTTTAGATAGTTTGCATTATTTTACTTTACCAGGGTTAGCATTTGATGCCATGTTAAAAGTAACAAATGTAGAATTAGAGCTTTTAACAGATATCGAAATGGTTTTGTTCTTTGAAAAAGCAAAACGAGGAGGAGTGTCACAATGTAGTAACAGATATGCAGAAGCGAACAATAAGTACATGGGTGATAAATATAATCCTGGTAAAGAGACCTCTTATACAATGTACTTTGATGTGAACAATCTATATGGTTCAGCTATGAGTTATTTCCTTCCTTATGGAGGATTTGAATGGATACCCTTAAATGATATTTACAATTACAATATATTAAATTGTCCCAATGATAGTGAATACGGATACATGCTGGAAGTGGACCTTGAGTATCCAAAAGAACTTTTTAATTCACACAAAGATTTGCCATTGTGTCCAGAACACATAACTCCACCAACTTCTAATTCTACCATTAAAAAACTCTTAACGACATTGTATGATAAAAAGAAGTATGTTATTCATTATATGTATTTAAAACAAGTTATTAGCTTGGGACTGAAGCTTGCTAAGATTCATCGATGCCTAAAATTTAAACAATCACCTTGGTTAAAGAAATATATTGACTTAAACATTGAATTGAGAAAGGAGAGCAAAAATGAATTTGAAAAAAATTTATTCAAACTTTTTATAAACGCTCCGTATGGCAAAAGTATAGAGAATGTACGTAAATATAAGGATATAAAAATTGTAAACAAACTGGGTGGTACATACGGTGCTAACTATTGTTGTGAATTTATTAAAAGGTTCAATATTTATAACACTTACGGATTTAATTTATTTCTTTATTTATATTAACTTATCTGACAATAATTTATTATATCCGTACGTACAAATTCGCGAGCGCGGGTCTTGAGTATTAACTGGCCCTCCATATAAAAATGTTGTATTTATATACGAAATCCTGATATACTAGAACAGCATCGAAAGATCGCATTGTCTTGCATCGAAAGATCGAGAAGCTTAGCCGGCTCATTCACCATAATTTTGGTTCTAGACTTCCACCGAAATTTCTACAATAAAACAGAATAATTAGTCATAAAAGTTAGGCCAGTATATTTATCGTAACATTGCCCCCCTCTTAAAAGATGGTTCCTCCTGGAACCTTGTCGGGACTGGAACCGGAACTGTATGCTGGTATCGGCAACTGGACCCTCTTTTACAACTTCCAGTTGTATAAAAATGACAAGGGACGGTTTTCTCTCCGCACCAGTAACTATGCGGATTGCAACAGACTAACACCTGGACTTCGGTGTCTTTAAAGATCTCCTCCACCATATTTCGGATAACCCTCCAATCTAATTGGCGGCACTCCAACTTTGGCATGGCTAACTTTTGCACGTCGGACTCTAGTACGTGCCCTCTCAGTTGAAGTAAGGCTTCCCATACATCTCGGTAGGTAGGTTGGTCACGGGCAGTGTCTTTTGTTACCAGGTAGAAAAGGTAACGTGATGCATCTTGGAGTTTCAAGGTTTTACCGGGAGCTGGCACTTGGCATTGAAGTTCTGCAACTCGACCAAACTTCCTTCGAAAGACGGATGCCAACCCTGGTGCGTCTTTGATACTGGCCGGGATGGTAAGGGCCAGCGAGTAGTCATCGGGGAGCGCGAGTAGATCTTGCTTTTCTTCAGTGGTAACACCATGTCTCGCTTTACCGGTACCTCCATAGGCACCCATGAATTCCTCAAACGTGAGGTCAGACACATCTTGGACTTGGTTTACTTCCACTTCTTCATCTACGTCGTGGTCACCTTCGAAAGATGCCAACCGGTTATGGTGTACTATCATCGGCTTTCCCCTCGGAATCTTACTTATTCGGTAGATGACATCGTTGATCTTCTCCATAATGAGGTATGGACCTTCCCAAAACTGCTGCAATTTGGGAGAACAACCTTTTCGCTTCTTGGGATTATACAGCCATACTTTGTCGTTCTTCTTAAAGCAACCCTTTTCGGCTTGTGTATCGTACCGTTTCTTCATTCTGTCGCTAGCGATCTGAAGGTGGGAACGGACCAACTCATGTACATCGTCCATTCTTCTTCGTAATTCGATCACATAATCTTCACCTGCTACATCTTCTCCAGGTTTACATCCAAACTCGAGATCACAAGGTAGTCGCATTTCGCGTCCGAATAGGACTTTGGCTGGTGTCTGGCCTGTTGATTCGTTAACAGCAGATCTGTAGGCCATTGTGAAGAACGGAAGGTATTGGTCCCAGTCTCGCTGATGATCGGACACCATCTTTGTCAAATACTTGCCAACTGTCCTATTCATTCGTTCTACCATACCATCCGATTGCGGATGATACGCGGTAGTTCTTGTTTTCTTCATGCCTAGTCTATCACATATTCCTTGGAATAGATCGCTTTCGAAGTTCCTGCCTTGGTCACTATGGATCTCCAAAGGCACTCCAAATCGGCTGATATATTCTTGGATCAACTTATCTGCAACGGTGGCGGCCTTCTGGTCTGGAAGTGCGTAAATCTCGACCCACTTAGTAAAGTAATCCATTACTACCAACATGTACTTGCCTCCATTTTCACTTTCTGGAAATGGCCCAGCGATGTCCAAAGCTATTCTTTCAAACGGGCTTCCAACATTATATTGTCTCATAGGAGCTCTCCTTTTTCGGTGAGGCCCGTTACTCGTAGCACAAATAGTACATTTCTTACACCAGTCTTTTACGTCGTCGGAACTGTTCATCCAATAAAACCGTTCCCGAATTCGCTGAAGGGTTTTCTTTACCCCAAAATGCCCTCCCGATGGACTGTCGTGTAACTGACGAAGTACTTCGGCTATTCTGCTCTTTGGGATCACCAACTGTCTTCTCTTCTCTGAACCGTCATCATTTTCCAGGACTCGTTTGAGCAAGCCATCTTCGATGATAAATGAGTCCCACTGGGCCCAATACGTCTTAACTACATAGCATAGGTTTGATATTTCCTGCCAAGGTGGTCGACGGTTTTCCTCTTTCCATTTTCGGATTTTCTGTATAACTGGATCTCTCTCTTGTTCTTCCCTTATCTTAGTAGGCGTCCAGTCGTCGTTGACAATCGTCGTTCTTAGCACTGCTGCTTCCTTGGATTCCGTTTTGTTGCAGTGGGAACACTCTGCTGGGCATGGCCTTCTGGAAAGAGAATCAGCGTTTCTGTGGCTAACTCCGGCCCGGTGCTCAATCTTAAAATCGTATTCTTGGAGTCGTTCGATCCACCTGGCTATCTGACCCTCTGGATTCTTAAACTGCATCAACCACTTAAGGGCGGCATGGTCGGTTCGGATTAGAAACTTTCTGCCATAGAGATATTGATAGAAGTGCTCTACTGATTTCACTACTGCCAGAAGTTCTCTTCTCGTGACGCAATAATTCCGTTCTGGTTTTGAAAGAACTTTACTAAAATATCCGAGGACTCGTTCCTGTCCTCCTTGAATCTGAGACAGCACTCCTCCAATTCCCACATTACTTGCATCCGTATCTAAGATGAACTCTCCTTCTGGCAGTGGATACCCCAAAATTGGTGCTGTTATTAAATGCTTTTTCAACGTTTCAAAGGCATTTTGGCAGTCTATATCCCAGCGGTATTCTCTTGATTCCTCTGTAAGTCGCGTTAATGGCTTAGCGATATCTGCAAACTTCTTAATAAACCTCCGGTAGTAAGTACATAGTCCAAGAAAACTTCTCACTTGATGTTTGTCAGTTGGTTTTGGCCATTCCTTAATGGAATCGATTTTTCCCTTATCCACGGCCACTCCTTCTTTACTGACTATATGACCCAGATAATTGACTTTACCTTGAAATAGCTGGCACTTCTTGGGGTTTAGCATCAATTGGGCAGCTTTAAGTCGATTAAAAACGTTTTCTAAATTCCTCAAATGATTTTCGAATGTCTCCCCCAAGACGATTATGTCATCTAAATAAACCAGGCATGTTTTCCAAGATAACCCTCTCAACACATTTTCCATAAGCCTCTCAAATGTCGCAGGAGCATTACAGAGTCCAAATGGCATAACGTTGAATTGCCACAATCCAGATCCTGTGGTGAAGGCTGTCTTTTCTTTATCTACTGGGTCCATTTCTACCTGCCAGTATCCAGACTTCAAATCCAAAGTAGAAAACAATTTACTTCCAGCCAATGTGTCCAATGTGTCATCGATCCGAGGCAGAGGATAACTATCTTTCTTGGTAACGTTGTTCAGCAAACGGTAATCCACACAGAACCTCGTCGTTCCGTCTTTCTTCTTAACCAGGACCACCGGAGAGACCCATGGGCTCGTAGAAGGTTCTATCACCCCGTCTTTCTTCATTTCCTGAACAATCGTTTCAGCTTCCTCTCTTTTCGCCTGTGGTAATCGTCGAGCTGTTTGACGAATTGGCTTAGCATTACCAGTATCAATTTTATGCTTAACAACCGTAGTTCTTCCCGTCTTTCCTCCTTTCGGTACGAAAATATCACGATACTGCCGAAGAAATTCCCTTAATTTCCTTTTCTCCATCTGATTTAGAGACTGTCCTGCAACTGCAACCATTTGGTCGAATTTATCGTTGGAATTATCAGATGTTGTCGCCTGACGGATTATGGATGTCACAGGTACACAAGTTCCTACTTTTGTCTCTTTCTTTATGGTCACTGGGTAGTCGTTGACATTGATAAGTCTCACAGGAATTTCTTTAGCCGAAGTCACCAATTCCTTTCCAATTATGTAGTCGCGCTACTATGATCGTTTCGCTTCTCGCAGGCACGACTGTATCTTCTGTAATGGCTGCTTGCACAGTGTTGTCATTATGTGGATGGAGAAATACCTCCTCGTTGCCAACTTTGATTACCTTATTCTTAAAATCCAATTGGAATCCATGCATATTCATTACGTCCATTCCTAATATAACATCCTCTTCGATGTCAGCAACTATAACAGTATGGACAAACTTTTCTGCCCCAATTCCCAATTGTACCTGGATTTCTCCATGAATGTTGGCATTTTCACCTGTAGCGGTCCGAAGTCGTAACCTCGTTGGTAACAGTTTCTTTCGGCTGTTTATAACTGTCGGGCGTATAATGGTTCTGGTCGCTCCGGTATCCACCAACAACGTATGTCGTTTACCATTTATTTCTCCATCCACATATACACTATCTTCACGACATTTCAAAGAAGCTATTAGTATAAGAGGGTCTTTGGAAAAGTTCCGGGTCGAAGCTGCTCCCCTAAAGCCGACTCGTTCTGGTTTTTCCGATGGTGAGTTTCTTGATTTTATGGTCTTCGTTTTCTTGCATGTCATGCTTTTTATCAAATTAAAGAGCTGGTCAAGTTTATCTTCATCTCCTTCCTCTTTTACAGTCCTAACTTTACTGTACCCGCCAGAGGCCTGCGTAGCTGACTCGTATTCGAGGGCGGCGGATAAGACATCAACCAGCGTCTTGTGACGAGCTAATCGTAGTGTTCTCTGCATTTCATGATCACGAAGACCATCAATAAACGTTTGAACGGCCAATTTTTCCATCATGTCTTCGGGAGCTGTTGGATAAGCATATCGTACTAATCTGGCAATATCTACCTCATATTCTTGAAGAGCCTCATCTTTCTTCTGTCTACGATTTTTAAGCTGCGACTGATATACATGCTCCAAATGTTCGTGGCCATATCGCATATTTAACCTCTTCTTCAGTTGTTCGAAATCATCGGTCTCCTCTACGGCTATGGTCTGGAGCACATCTAAGGCATCTCCTCGAAGAGCGATAGTCAGGTTTACAGCCTTTTCTTTTTCAGACCATCCATTCGCTCTTGCAGCTGATTCGAACTGTTTCATGTAGTTGTTCCATGACGATTTTCCGTCGAAAGTTGGGACTTTCACATGGACAGAACCTCCACTTCCTTCAAATTTCGGCCGTATTTCCAACTTACATTTCGTCTCGTCTTCTTTTATCTCCACTGTAATCGGATTGTTACCTCTCTCTGCTGTCCCTGTTTCTTCCATCTTCCTTTCCATCTCTTTAATCTTTTCTTCGAAGGCCAACTTATCGGCAGCAACTTGGTTTTTTAACGAAGATATTCTATCGTCCAGGGCAGACATCTCAGAAGTGACTTTAGAGATTTCTGAAGAGATGTTAGCAGAAACTTTGCTTTCCAGGGAAGAAATCTCGTTAGAAACTTTGCTTTCTAAAGAAGCGATGTCGCCGGAAACCTTCGAAATATCGCCAGAAACTTTGTTCTCTAATGATGCGATATCACCGGAAACTTTGTTCTCTAATGATGCGATGTCACCAGAAACTTTGGCTACATCACCAGAAACTTTGGCTACATCACCAGAAACTTTGGCTACATCACCAGAAACTTTCGAAATCGACGAGAGGACAGCATCTTCAAATATATAAGTCTCTGGATCTAGTCCTTCTTCTAGCAAAGCGTTCTTTAGTCGTTGGACTAACTCAGCCTTTTTTCCGGTGGAAGCTAATTCTCTGTCTTCAAGATGTCTTCTTAAATTAGTCACTGTCAGCTCATAAATCGTAGCCATTTTCACAATTTATTTTATATTCACTTGTAATTTATTTTCGCAATTTATCTTAAGTATTCCACTGTTCTGACACCATTTGTTGTGAATTTATTAAAAGGTTCAATATTTATAACACTTACGGATTTAATTTATTTCTTTATTTATATTAACTTATCTGACAATAATTTATTATATCCGTACGTACAAATTCGCGAGCGCGGGTCTTGAGTATTAACTGGCCCTCCATATAAAAATGTTGTATTTATATACGAAATCCTGATATACTAGAACAGCATCGAAAGATCGCATTGTCTTGCATCGAAAGATCGAGAAGCTTAGCCGGCTCATTCACCATAATTTTGGTTCTAGACTTCCACCGAAATTTCTACAATAAAACAGAATAATTAGTCATAAAAGTTAGGCCAGTATATTTATCGTAACACTATTACATTTCCCAACCGAATTTTCATAGTTGTACCATATTTGATGAAAATATGGTAATAATTGAAATGCAAAAACAGAAAATTAATTTTAACAAACCTATTTACATTGGGATGTGTATTTTAGATATTTCGAAAACAATTTTGTATGACTTCCATTATAATTATATTAAAAAAAAATTTCAAGATAGAGCCAAGTTATTATACACGGACACAGATAGTTTAATATATCAGTTTTTTGTTGATGATATATATGCTCATATTAAAGAGGATATTCATAAGTTTGACACATCAGAGTACACTGAAAATAATGTCTATAACATTCCCTTAAGGAATAAAAAAGTATTGGGCTTGATGAAAGATGAAAACAAAGGTCAAATTATGACACATTTTATAGGATTGCGCTCAAAAATGTACACGATAAAAACTTTAAATCAGGATCAGGAAATTAAAAAAGCAAAAGGAATTAAGAAATCAGCTTTAAAGGAACTAACTTATGAAGATTATTATAAAAGTTTATTTAAAAAAACAATTGTAGAGGTTTCCCAAAATTCTATTGTCTCCAAAAAACATGACGTCTATACAATAACTCAAAGAAAAGTTGCACTTAGTCCATATGATGATAAAAGAATGGTTAATTTTTTAAGCACTGACACTTTACCATGGGGTTTCAATGATAAATAATTCTTAAATACGTTTGATAGTAAAAAAGTTCCTTATTCTTTATTTATTATTTTGGTAATAAATAAAAGTTTGTTTTTTAAATTATCTTTCTATTTTTGTACATCAGGTTTTCTTTAACCGATTAATCTACAAATTAAAATGGGTCCTCTATGGTGTGGTAAGTTATTTCACATATAACTTAAAAAATATATCGGTAATTAAAGCTGTTTTTTTTCTTTAGAAAAGTAAATTGTCATGGGAAAAAGTTTTTACCGACCAAAAAAGATTTATAAAATTACAATCGAATACAAGAAGAAAAATAATACCATACACCCAACCTACTACTTCTATCATCAAAATGTATGGAACGTTATGGTGTGAAAACTGTAAAAAATTCTTTTGTTTTTGTCAAACTTCTTTAGAGATGCATGGAGCCATATTACCTGACTTGTATTGTTTCGAAACCATGCCTAAATCATAACACACAAAGGTAGTAGTATTTGTAAAACAAATATTTCTTAATTAATTATTTTTATGTTTCAGCCTTTAGACCATGTAATTCCAAAGAACCGCGAATCCCTCCAGAAGATCAGGGATGGAATCGTATCCAATGAAGTGGTCAGGTACAAGGACCGGTACGATTCCCAAATATTACGGGGTCATTCTTCACATCATGATAACTTGGTGAGAGCGAGTTACATGGATTCTGTGACGAGGGACTATTATCGACAGGTTAAGAAAAATATACATTATAACAGTAGAGTGTATATTTTTAATCAGATAAATAACTTGTTTCAAAACAAATAAAATTTATAGTATCAATCCAATATTGTTTTATTTACATCTACCCACATATATCATTAAAATATATATACACAATAAAGCATTTATGTGATACATAGTTATTTTTCCTTTTCCTACAAGTTTCAAAAGTAAAGATAAGACTAGGCAGGCTAGGCTAGGCAGGCTATACAGATATATCTAAGCATCGTACACAAAAAAAAAAATTTTGACGCAACAACACCTAAAATATTTCCAAGTCTCAATACAAAATTTATTTTTTCGATCACCCTGTACAAATTTAACGAAAAGAAGAGGAGATGAAGCGATAAGCGATGAGTTTTGCACTCGACATACAAGGTGGTCCGTTCCACTCAAAGACACCCCCTCTGGTCATTGTCGACCGATTCTTTTACTTCTTCAGGACAGGTAAGACAAAGAAGAGACAAGTGTAAAAACATACAGGTAACGTAGGTGACAATTCTTCGGCTGAGAAGAAGAGATCTAGAGATAAGCGACTAGTTCTTACGACCCTCTGGTCATTGTTGATCACTTCTTCGGGAGAGAAGAAGAAGAGATCAAGCGATAAGCGACCAGTTCTTACAACCCTCTGGTCATTGTCGATCACTTCTTGTACTTCTTGTACACCCCCAAGGTCAAATCATGGCATCGATACCTTCGCATCGGAGACCCTGATGGACAGGTTACCAAAGTGATTCAGGACCCCGCTTCCTTATCTACTATTGCTTTTCGAGTAAATATTCAAATGTTAATGGCGATATTCTAAAGTATTCAAAAAACTTCGGTTGCTTCTTTAATTGTTCGAAAAGGGCCACATATTCACCTTCTTCATCTCTTATTAGCCCAATACAGCTTTTTCTTTTTCAGAAGTATATATTTTAAACAACTGTTTTTTGTCAAATAAAAATCATCTGCTTCTTCGTCCATTTTGGATCAGACTACCGCATAAGACGTTCCCAATGTAAAAATATTATGACGACACGTTGACTTAAGTGAGCGCACGTATAAAAAATCGCACGTTTACGCATCAAATGTAACCTTAGGCTAAATCAGTAAATAATAATCGGAATAACATAAACATTTTGATAATATGCTTTTGAAGGTTAAAACTACCGAAACGTCAAATGGAAAATTCATTAGAGTCGATATCTCATGCTTAGGCCCGGGACTTAATGACCGGCGCATTAAAAATCGGAAATACTAATATTTTTTCTATTTACAGGAGAGGTGCCAATGGACTAGCTCTATCTAGAATAAATCGAAGAGATAATGTACTCGGTATAAACCATAGTTCTAGCAAGGAATTTCAACGCACACCATGTAACCTGGAGGTGTATGGACACGACAAATGACGCAGGAACTCTTATATGATACTGTGAGCAAGAATACTCAATTGAAGATTAAATGATTGAACAATCGACCTATTTATCACAAAAGAGCACAAATGAGCACAAAAGGAAGAAATTGTGAACTATAACTAGTAATACTGGTTGGTGACGCAAAAATCGGCTTTAACAGAAAGAAAAGAACAGAAATAGTGGATATAGAAAAAACCTACGACACAGTTTGGAAAAAATCCCTAATCTACAAAAACACTAGATATTTTTGTTTCAGATTTGCACACTGATTCCAGAACACACACAGCCCTATATGCAGACGACACAACAATCTACACCGTAGTCAAAGACAACAGGAGGATCATCGAGAGACTTAAAAAACTAACCGTTTTTCGTCGGGAGAATTGCAGAATATACAGACAAAAGGAGAACAAAGATCAACAGAGAGAAAACCCAGTTTATCATCTTTACACAGCAGACCGTATCAACCAGAGAAGAATTAACGATGAGAGGAAATAGAATCCAGTCAGAAGAGGTCGTCAACCTAAGAGTCCATCTCGACAGAAGATTAAACTTCACAAAACACATCCAGGAAATCAAGAAAAAGGCATTAGTGTAGAGATTGATTCAACAAGGACCAGTCCCCTATCGTAGGCCAAGAAGATTCAATTATACCAGGCCTACGTTAGAGCGGGGATGTTAGATGCAGTCCCAGTATAGAGTTTAACATCGACAACCAACTGGAAACGCATGCTACAGGTTAATAGATGGATTATCATGGCAAGACAGAGTTTCAAACGCAATTATACAAGAAGGGCTCCAGTTCATACCACTGAGGGAGGTGGCCGTGAACAGGACCAGAAAATGTTTCCACTAAACCACAAGAAGACTCATCAACACCAGGGATATCCTCACCTACGGTGCCAAAAATAAAATCTACAGAAACAGACGTCCAGGAACCTAACAGTATAGATAATCTCTCTCTAAACCTAAACGTTGGTAGAAGAAGTGTTTTTGATGTATTCTGAGAGCAAGAAAAGTTTGTGATGTAATCTGAGAGCAATAATAACTCACTATCATAGATAAAGTGTAGAATCATTAAGATAAGTTTAAATCTAGCCAATTGATAATGTTAACAATGTTGTTATATATTTTTCGACGGCATATGTAGGAGAACCAATAAATAGCACTGACAATATTACTTCAAGAAACATTTTTCTTGTGCATTTTGGGAAAACAAAGCTCACAGTTACGGTGGGCGCGCTTCTGTTTTTCGTATATTTTGTCAGTGGAGATAATCTGGACAAGTTGATTTGTTTTTTTTTTCAGAGACCTTCTAGTGAAGATGTGTTTTACTTTGAGATGTATACAGCAGATCTGTAATTTTATTGCTACAATCTTCAACTACTCCAGCTTTATGTTTTACAAATCTTACGTGATTGTCAAACAATATTACGAATCTTACCTGGACTATAAACGATTTCGTTTCTTTAATAATGTATTTTTATAATTTACTTCTTTAAAACCAAGACCAGAATTATTTATTTTTGGAAATAATATTCAACAACTGTTTCTTAATATTTATTTCTTGTTTTCAATCTATAAGTATGTAAAATTCTTTTCTTTTAATGAATATTCTGGAAGAAACTCGAGTATAATAAAACTATAAATAATTTTTGACAAAAAAACTATACAAAATATAAATAATTACAAATTAGTCTCAAATAGAAGATTCCTGAAGTTTAGATCATAAAGATATTCCTATAAATAATGGGTGTATCACATTTAAAAAGTGCGGAAAAATAAAAATATATGTTTCACAATTTAGTTTGGCAAATAAATTAAATAGAATATATATATATATATATATATATATATATATATATATATATATATATATATATATATATGTATATATTTATTTTATTGTGGCATTTTAATATATAATTTGGTAATACAAAAAAAATTTCTAATAATTTAATTTTATTTGCCTCATTCATATTGGCAAGTCAGACATATATTATATTTAAAAATATTTTTGAGGTGCGTTCCTGGAACGACTTTACTGTAGGGTGTTTATTATATATATATATATATATATATATATATATATATATATATATATATATATATATATATATATTAACCCATCAATCAGACACTTTTGTATATATTCTAAGAAATATTTACATAATATCTGAGGCGTCACTAAAACTAGGTCAGAGCTCCTTTTATGGTCATAAAAAAACAATTTGAACCAAACCTTTCTATAGACCTGCCTTTTTATTGTACTATTTATGATTTCTCACTAAAAAGGTTTTTTAATAGTAGGTCGTAAAAAAAATTATTGCGTTTCGAATTTATAAAACCAGAAAGCCATAAAAAATAGTAAAATCTCCCCTCGCTTGAAATTAGCTATAAAGCTGGTTCTTTTTCCACAACAAGACATAACTGTATCAGTCTACTCAGTTATTGCACATAATATATATTTCTCATTAGTTAACGCAACTCGCTCCCGTTATTAAACATAAATAAATAAAAAGAGAAGTCTCCTGACTTCTGGATTCTTCGTATAGAGGTCGCTAGTCAGGCATGTTATGTAAGGGCCTCCATAGACGGCTGCTCAGAGCAGTCTAGACCAAACTGCACGAGAGCGGTCGTGTTGCAGTTGGACTCGACTGACTACTTCCAGCTGGAGTCTCCTATTCAATAAATTGCAACATGGATTCTGACGAAGAGCGACTACTGCTCATTTTGTTATTATAAAAACGAAAATCAAAATCATCAGCTATATTTTTCATTTTGCTTGAAAGAAGGTAGTATTCTGTAGTCTGGTACAACAATGGATGAATGAATAAATAATCGAATCGAAAAGCGCGAGGGAGAAGACGTGACGAGCAGTCGAAGCAGACAACTCTAAGCAGTTCGTGTGGGACGTGTCAAGTAGCTCTTTACTGTCGGCAGCACGGCGAAACTCGACCGCACGCAAACTGCATTTTTGGCTGCGATCGCACTCGAACTGCTTGAGCGATCCGTGTATTGCAAATGACAATTTGGTATTGAAATTGCAGACTGAAACCGCTTGTTTGCACTAACTGTTCTAAGCAGCCTGTCTATGGAGGTGCTTACTATAACGGCCAAATTGATTGCATTTCATTTTGAACTACCACAAGTATTCCTGGTGAGAGTCGACTTGAATATAAATAACTTGTATAACAATGGTGGAGTTCGACTTAAAATGAAATGCAATCGTCTACTTTCATACAGTCTAAAATTTTCGAAAGCTTGACTAGGGTCAAAGAATTTTAGCCCAAAATAAATTTACTGCATTCCCCAATAACAAAAAGAGTTTATATAATTGAACAGTCACTACACATTCATAATTATATATATATATATATATATATATATATATATATATATATATATATATATATATATATACAACGCAAAAGTCTAGGGATATTTTTAAGAAATACAAAATTTGTAGTTTAAATTGTTGTTTAATATGTCAAAAACCATAAATTGCAAAAAACGGAAAATTGGAGCAAAAAAAAATTTATTGCAAATCACCCATCTTTCACATACCATCATAAAGTGTTAAAAATACGAAATATAAACTTAAAATAAAGTATGGCCACCACGTTGGTTTATCACAGCTCTACATCTACTGTTCATGCTCCGAATCACATTGTTAATGTTTGCTTGAGGTAGTTGTGTCCATTGTTCTCTCAGAAGCTCTTTTAATTGAAATTCATTGTAGATATGGCCCATATGTGGAGTAATTCTTCGTTGGAGCATGTCCCATACATGATCAATGGGATTCAAGTCCGGTGATTGTGCTGGCCACGGCAATACATCAATACCCTCGTTATCCAACCACTTTGTTACAATATGCGCAACATGTGGCCGGGCGTTATCATGCTTAAAGTAAAAATTTTCTCCAACAGCAGCAGAAAACGGGCGCACAACAGGTTCAAGAATAGTTCAAGCCACGTGAGAAAATGAGGTCAGTTCTTTCGTCAACCATGATTCCGTCCCATACCATTAATGTACCAACTGTGTATGTATACACTTCTTGAAGATGTCGTAATCGTTCTCCATTTCCGAGTAGTCTCCAAACTCTTTTTCGACGAGAATCTGGATGAAATCCATATCTAGACTCGTCACTAAACAAAACTGGCCCACTCATTGTCAGTCCAATTCTGAAACTCTTGAAATCAGGTTAATCTTGCAGCGCGATTGCCTCTAGATAAAGGTGGACATCTCAGTGGTCGCCGACTACGAAGATTGGCTTCATGGAGACGATTCCTCACAGTACTGCTGCTAATAGTTACATTATGTGCAAGCTGTGATTCATTGACCAGCTCGGGTGCTGTAATTGTTGGTTGCCTTCTGGCATTTAAAATTAAATATCGGTCTTGAGCGACGGTTGTAGGGCGACCACATCCTGGATGTTGCTCGGCTGGACTCCCAGTGTCTCTAAACCGACGCCACAAACGACTTACGACGCTTTGGGAGACACCCAGCTGGTCAGCAACTTGAGTTTGTCGCATACCAGCTTGAAGGAGTCTCACGGCTCTATTCATCTCATCCAACGTTAAATGTTGTCGTTGCATGGTAAAAAGACAATATCTTTAACTCACCTAGAATGGTATAAAGTGACTAAAATTAAAAACAAACAAAACATAAAAATGTCGATTTTTTTGTCCCTTATAAAAAACATTCTAAAACACGTATTGCTATCAGTTTTACAATTTTTTTTTGTTGATAAGAAGTGAGTGTCTGTATCAACAATTATAGTACAAGCAAATTTATATTGTCATGAAATTTCTGTCATTGGTATTGTCAAATTATTAAAATATCCTTAGACTTTTGCGTTGTATATATATATATATATATATATATATATATATATATATATATATATATTTATATAATATATATATATATATATATATATATATATATATATATATATATATATATATTTATATAATCTTTTTCAAAAAATGTGCAGTCCCTTTATGAATTTCCTTTCTTGAGTACAGCAGAAAAAGATGTTCATACCTATAGCACATTATGTTCTTATGCTTTATATAATGATCAAGTTTCTAGAGACCCGGTAACTTGCCTACTGTAAAGTTAATATTTACATCTTGGGTTATTTAGTATATAGCACGTTTTATTATAGACACCCACATGAACAAAAATTTATGATTCTAATATGATTCGTCAGCAACTCTAGCTAAGGCCAGCGATCTTACATTTCTAGTTTTTAAGAACATAAACGACAATGCTTTCTGCAGTGACCTTCTGATTATGTTCTATCCCTGTATATAGTTTTAAATTATATGTATATTCAAGATCAGAGCATTGTTTGACTGGTTGATAACCTTTTTGTCTGTTAATTAAAAAAAATTAAAAAAAGAATAAAAAATTAAAATAAAAAAAAATAAATAAAGAAGATAAAAAAATAAAATATTAAATAAAATAATAAAAATATAGTATTAAAAAAATCACTAAGAGGATCTAAACCTCAGAGGGTTTAGTAAACAAAAATATTACCATAGTTGTATTTATAACATAGTAAATAGATATTTTTATTTGTAAGATGTATACACTATGTACTTCAGATAGCATATTTCAATAACTAAATTATAACATAGGATAATATAGTATTTATTAACATAGTCTGTACATCAACTAAGTACCAAATAATTATTATTATATTAACCATGTCTCACTAATGGACATATTTAAATTCTTTAATAAAGCTGACGTTGATTGAGACTGGCCGAATGAACATTGTCCACGCAAAAAAAAATCGGAACACCATAATTCACGCCATATTTATGCCGTTTCGATTTTATGTATTACCTAAAGAATACTAATCGTTCCATAAATGGCAAGAGTGTCTCATCTCGTGAAAATTTCATCATTGATCCAGTCGACTGCAATTGCTAAAAACGCTAAAATTGGCTTTTTTGTCGGCTATTTAGTTGTTTATCGAAAATTTTCTATAAAATTTTCAACATATGCATACTGGCATCATAATATATCGATTAAAACAAGTGTTAGGATATGGGTTTGAAATCGACCTTTTCGACAAAAGCCACCCGCGTAGCATATTTAGCAAGAATTAAAACCTACTTTTTTTAAGATTATTTATTATACAAACCAATAGTATTTTTAAAAATAATTGAATAATATAATTTGCTTTTTTCATAAAATCTATTATAAATAAATGATTTAAGACTTTTATTGAAGAAGTATATATTAATCCAAAATATTTATGTTTCACAATAAAAATTACCTCAAATAATACTAAAAAAAACTAAATTTAAAAAAAAAATTGTTTAAACAAATTAGATGGTTTATTGAACAATTTATTATTTTTAAATAATACATATAAGTAATTTATGCAAAAAGTAAATACAAATTAAATAAAGAAACGTTGGAATCCATAAATAAGAACCACAGATATAGTTAACAGTCCCTTCCCCTCCACTGCTCCCGCCAAGTTTCAAACTCGGCCGATTTTGATGATCACATTTTGAAGCTTTGTGGACGATTCCATTAATAGGCAATAATTTAAGAATTCTGCGCGTTTAAACTTTTATTACTTAGTATTTTCTTTCAAATGACGCTAACAAGATCTCCTAATTATTATAAACAAAACTGTTAAATTGTCAATTAAAAAAAAAAGGGACTAACTTCGTTCCACATTGTCCTAGGACAACGTTCTCTTCTTCTTTCATATGCTATCCGTAGAATTACTGTAACTTCTTCAGTTTCTGACTTATATTGTTGCAAAAAAAATTAATTTGGTATAAACAAATAAAATAACTTTTAAACTATTCGGCCGATCCGCTTTGAAATTTTGATATTTTAAACACTACAAGACCCAATATTCCCTGTAATATAAAGGTTCTAAGTTCATTTTTAAAAAAAGGTACTAACATTTATAAAAAACCGAAATTTCTGACTTATTTTGGAACTTTCTAAGCATCAAATAGGAATAAAAACATTTAAAAAAAAAACGCAATTTTCGGTGCAGTAAAATGAATATGATAAGAAATAAACATGTTTTTATTATAAATACATAGGTATTTTATTTCATACGTATACAGTTTAGTTTTAAAAGTTTGCTAATTGGAATTTTGATTATTTAACGAATATAAAACTACATTATTGTGAAAGGAATATGGTCATTTTTTATTTAGACCGAGGTAAACGATTTACAAATTGGAGATAACTACACAGATTTATTTTAAATTTAAGTCATAGACTTTAACAACTTTAACTTAAAGTCATAGAAAGCCGTTCTTTTGATGAAATACTTTTACGCATAGTTGTGTCTTTTTTACTCAATTGAATTTCCAAAATTTTGTGTAGTTCTTCAAACGACTCCACGGACATTCGAAAATAATTTAAAAACTTCGATGGATCTTGCAATAAATCTTGATACAGCAAATTATACGTTCCCTTGGTTTCTCCTAATTCTACAATAGGATGAACCCACAAATTACGTCGTCTTTTCAGTTTCTTTTTATTTAATATGTACCACAGCATAATACTCTTCTACATCCATAATTTAAAACTATAACCGCACTGCACTGCTACTGTTTTCATACTGACGAACATGCCTGTGAATACGATACAGCAGCCATCGCAAATTCTGTATCTCGCATACGGTATCCTCGTCTGAAAGCCCTCTAGCGACGTCTCCAGCTTCAAATCTTTGTAAGCCACTATTGTTTGATCATTTACAGAAACCATCTTGTAACAATATTTCTAATTTTTAAACTAGTCACTGATTCTTTGGACATTTAATGCAACAATTCTTTTTATGAACGACACATCTGTCTGTATCTGCGCCTCCATGCGAATCAATTCACATTAAAGTACAAATAAGTGCAGGTATGCATCTTGGAAACCATAGAATGACATAAAACTTTTCTTCAGCTTAGACCATTTCATCATTTGTTTGAAACATTGTTAATTTACTGTCTGCTTAATGATACAATTGCTGTAAAATTCTTTAGATATTTCTTGAAGCTGTTGCCATCGATATACTGATATTTGTATGTTCCCAGAAGCAAAGAATATTAATTTTAATGATAACTGTTGGCCTGGTGTAACAGCTTCTACCTTAAAAATATGTACTGATAAATTAATATTTTCTCTATATAGATTTGAACATTAATGTTGGTTGGTTTGACTTTTTAATGATCTTTTATCCACCAATGTTAAAGTGATAACAAATTTTATTATATCTTAATGGTACTACTTACCTCTTTGTTAGGTACTTTTATTAAAGGTTCGATCTGTTCAAATAACTGAATCACTTGTTTCGAAAAGGTAACAAATGACACTTTTTGCCAAATACACTTTTTGACGTAATATTGCTCACAAATTGTTCCTACACAGTATGTAGTTTGAAAACGTAACATATCTCATCTCGTCCCTGTTAAAAATAGACATTGAGTTTTGATTTAGTTAGAAAGAGTAACAAATGTTGGCCATGTTACCTTTTCGAACTAAACCAACTGAATTGGTTCGACAACGATCGGCTTTCGGCTGACGGTAACGTATTGGAATGATAATATCACGCCAGTTCTTGCAAGTACAGTTAGCTCACTTGACCGTTGTTTATTGTAATACACTCAGTGATGTCGTCTAGTAGCGAGACTGAAGATGAAATAATACGAAAAAAGAGGAAAGGTGTTGTGAATGCAGACAACTATAAACAAAATTTTATACGAAATGCTAAGGTGAAAGGAAAAGCTCATATCAATCATGTTGGAAAAGAAATTCCTCAGAGAAAAACAGGAGTAAACTATGGGTAAGTAAAAATAGTACAGTTTTTAGAGTACAGAGGTAAATATATTTTTTATTATTTTTAGTTGTCGAAAGAAGTGTTGCCATGTGTTCTCTTGTGAAAACAAGGCGGAAATTATAGCCAACCTTAACCAACTTTCAAACAAAAATGAGCAGGATCTATATCTGCATGGACTCATAGACTCGAATCCGGTGCAAAACATTAGAAACCGTAAGGCATCCATAGCATCACGTAAGCATAAAAGTTATTCTTGTAAATACTATGTTTGTAGTAATGGACAGAGAAAAGAAGTATGCAAGAAAGCTTTCATAAGCTTGCATGGAATTACAATAAAAAGAGTTTATCGTTTATGCAAAATAAAGTCTCAAAACAAACTTGCTCGTAATTTAAGAGGAACAGCAATATAGTCTAGGCATAATGCTATTGATGGCAACTACTTGCATCGAATTGATGAATTTGTTGATTCGTTACCTAAAAAAGAAGTCCACTACTCAAACAATATTCAAAAAAAATACCTGTCTGCTTCATTAAACATTAAAATTATCCATGAAATGTTTCTGGAGAAGAATCCGGATATCACAGATAAAATCATATAATATAATTACTTCTATTCCTATTTTAAAGAAAATTTCGATCTTTCGTTAGGCCGACCTCAGGCGAATGTGTGTTAACTGTGTGAAAATTTAAAAACAAAGATAGCAGATCCATTTTTAAATGAAAATGCTAAAAGGGTTGCTGTAGCCGAGCTTCTGGTGCATAAAAGAAGAGCAAAGAAATTCTACGCAAAAATAGATGAAATAAGCAGAATGTGCAGAGAAAGAGAGGATAAAATGGCAATAACAATCGAGTACATGCAGAATCTGCCCCTTCCCCATATTCTTGTGCAAGAGGTATTTTACTACAGGCAGCTATGGATTTATGAATTTTGTATTCATGATATGAAGAACAACAAAGCCTTTTTTATTCATACCAAGGAGAATCATTGAAGGGTCCAAATGAAGTATGTACATTTTTGCTCAATTTCATTGAAGAACACGTGCCATTAACGGTAACTGAGTTGTATCTTTTCTCAAAGGGATGCCCCGGCCAAAATAAAATCTATACCGTAGTGCGATTTTTGTTAACGCTAACATCAAGTAGTCGGTTTCAAAATATCACACATTACTTTCCAATGAGGGGACATTCTTTTAATGAATGTGATCGAGATTTTGGAATTGTGAAAAGAAAACTACGGAGACATGATAGAATATACTCTCATGATGAATATATCTGTCATTGAAACTTCTTCAAAAAGTAAAAAAATGAGTGTTCACAAAGTCGTTGGTACGAAAGTAATCGACTTCAAAAAATGGTAGCCACAACACTATAAGAAGCAAGTTTTGTCAATATCAATCCATGGCAAGAACACTGCCACTGATAAAAAAGTTTCCTTTCAAGTCAGCACTTTCTATGAGTTTCGATATTCTAAGGAAACTGGCAAAGTAACTGCACTTCCATTTATTGATGGAATAATCCAGGAGTGTTTTGGATTAGCCAAAATACAAGAAAGCAGAGTTAATCTTCCTGACTGCGTTTCATATCCTGCATATTCCGGCAAATTGCCTATTAATCATAAAAAAATTGAAGGCTTAAAGAAACTGTTGGTGTATATTCCAGTAGAAAAAAAGGAATATTGGTCCTTGATTGTCACATGGCCTACAACAGAGTAAGCTGAACCAGCAGAAGAGGATTTCTAATTAGTGTACAGTTTATTAGTTGTATTTTCAAATTTTTTTTGTTTTTTTTCATATTATTTGAATTAAACTGAAACAAAATAATGATTGCTCCATTTTTTCTTGGACTCGCACATATTTGTTTCGAAAAGGTAACATATGCAAAATATTTAAACAAATATTCTATTGGTATAGTGTACTTTAACCAATTGACAACCATGGCATTGTGCAAACAACACATCCACTATAAACTCATATATTTGAAAGATTTTTGTAACTACATCATTTTTGAAGAAAATCAGTTTTTTTTGTCTTCCTGTAAACTTTACATTTTTATGTACATGTTACCTTTTCAAAATAAGTGATTCATTGTATCTTTTGCCAAAAGAATGCTGTCAAAGAATCATAAATCACCATATTAGTCTAAAAAATTAATTCCTTATTTGTAAACTTTTGAGTGGCGTACATATATACATTCATTTTCCGAAAAATCCGAACTTTCAGCATAATTTTAAATTTGAAAAAAATAACATTTTTAACAAATTTGATGCAAGTCAAAGACATATACATATATATTACAAGATAGACTGACTTCTACAATACAGTGGCGTTCCCCCAGTGCGACAGAGAACACTGACGCAAAGCAGTCCCTGCATATCTGTCTAATGGGCCTGATTTATCGACCACGTGACCTTCTTATTGGTCAATTAGGTAACGTGGTCGATAAATCTGGCAAATTAGAAAGAGATGCAGGGACTGCTTTGAGTCAAATTTCTCTGTCGCACTGAGGAACGGGCTGGTATTGCAACAATCAGTCTATCTTGTATTATATGCCTATGGTCACAGTCGATTATCAGAATTTTGAGGTTAAAATGAACTTCACAAGTTAATTGACAGATTTCTACCATTCAAGTTAATGTTCGGTTGTAGTATTTTGAAACTGAAATTTACACTTAAAGTGGACTTTTATTTAATGTTCACATTATATTAATTATGAAATCGGATGTTATTAAACAGAAAATTCAATATTGTGATTAATTGGATGACAGTTATCATGTGATGACTTTTAAATTTTTACTTTTTATTTAATGTCTGTATTTTTTTTATTTTTCATGTAATTTTTAATTTATAATTTAAACCTATATAATATATATATATATATATATATATATATATATATATATATATATATATATATATATATATATATATATTTATATACAGGGATTCTACAGTATGCAATGCCTTCCATCACTCAACCGTTTTCATCTCTCTCTGTTGTTCCATTCTCCATCGTTTAGGCCTCTCTTACTCATGGCGTCGTCTACTTCGTTCCTCCAGGATTTTCGGGGTCGTCCTCTTTTCCTCCTTCCTATGGGGCTCCATTCGGTTATTCTCTATCCATCTATTGTCACTAGTTCTTCTTACATGTCCATACTACTTTAGTCTTTTTTGTTCTATGTATGTTAGTATGTCTGTTTCTATTGATGTTCTTTGCTTTATTTCGTCATTACTTCTCCTATCCATTCTTGTTACTCTACAGCATCTTCGCAGGCATTCCATCTCTGCTGCTACTATATTACTGCTGTTTTTCTTGTTTATGATCCAATTTTCAGCCCCATATGTCATAATACTTTGCACTAATGGTTTATAAATCTGTGTTTTTGTCTTCATATTTAGGTGTCTATGCCACCATACTGAGTTAAGTTGTCGGATTGCTGTTCTTGTTTGTCCTAATCTTTGTGTAATTTCTTTCTCTGTTGTTGCCTTTTTCGTGATTATAAACTCCAAATATTTGAATTTATCCTTTCCTTTGATTGTTACGTTGTCATCAATCTGTAGATCTTCTATGTCTTCTTCACTTGTAGATAGGTACTCTGTTTTGGCGAGGTTAATATCTAGGCCAGCCTTGGTATATTCTTTTTGTAGTTTCTTCATCATGTAGCTGAGGTCGTCTTGGTCTTGTGCAATCACTACTTGATCGTCTGCAAAGCTTAACGAATATAGTTATTCGTTCCGTACCGGTACTCCCATGCCTTCGCATTTTCTTTTCCATGTAGTCAAGGCTTTCTCTAAGTATATTTTAAATAGGGTTGTAGATATGGAACAACCCCGCAGGAGCCCTTTTGTTGTGGTGAACTCTCCTATGATTCTTGTTCCCATTTTAATGGACACTTTATTTTCTTTATACAGAGCTTTTGTAGCTTCTATGAGTTCCGTCTGTATTTCTAATTTGTACATTGCCTCCCATAGTTCTGACCTTGGTACAGAGTCATACACCTTTCTCAGGTCCACAAATGCCAAATGTATATCTCTATTTTTTGCTTTTTTCTTTTCCAACAGTTGTTCCAGTGTGTATATGTGGTCTATGCATGATCTTCCTGCCGTGAAGCCTGCCTGATCTTCCCCGATTATGTTTTTCTGTGTGTTAGGTTGCTAATTCCTAACGCCACAACCCCCGTTTGGAGGACCTATTCTTAAGCCGCCCATTCTGGATCAGACGCTCTTGGTCCTTCTAATTTAAACCTGCTTAGAATAAATATATGATGACTAGAAACGAATTGATGGAGAGTAGTGAATCGATGTGAAGACCGCTATTTCGTGGCGCTAGTCCCGCCTCAGCATTTTACTATAGAGAAAAAGTAATACAACGCCGGTATAGAAGCTTCGCTTCAAAAACGCAAGCGCAAGAAATAACATCATGCGCAAACTAACTAATACAAAATGAGGAGCATAACCACACACTCTCTGCATATCTGCCTTCGCATTATGTTTTACCGCCGCGGAATCTGGAGCACCGGTAGGGGAAAACTCTGTTCACGCTAAAAACGTTGATGTAGCTCTCAACAAAACCGTCCGTATATTGGATTGCCTGTAACCCACATCCATCGAAGAGGTGTAGTTGGAATCCATACTTGGCGATTCCATAGTTGGAATCGCTCCACGACCCAACAGAAGACAGGTCACGTGACATAGTTATTGAAAATGGCGGACTGGTGACATTTTCTAAGACAATTTTAAACTTTTCTAAGACAATTTAATAGCGCGTGTTAAGTTCTTCGTAACGACAAATTTCTTAATTTTTTAATAACTTTCATGTATCTTTTATTAATGTTAATACACAATAGTGCATTTAATCATTTCCTTATGGAATATTCTTCAACATGTAGCTGCACAGTACTATAAGTGCAGATCAATGATGTTAATTCTGATTCAATTATAAACGGCACGATATTTTAAAACTGTGCTTAAACAAAAAGTAAATTACTTTTATAAACAATTTTAATAAAGTTAAAAATTAAATTTTTAACTTTTCAACTTTTAAATTAAAGCCTAAAATTTTTATTTTAGGCAGCTAGAGTTAAAAGGCAAAAAAAGAGAATATAAACACAAAGAAGTTGTACAGAAGAAGAGGATATAAACATTTAACATTTTTGTCTAAACATAGACTGAATTTCAACGAGACATGAATGCATTATTAACATATATCCCACATATTTATTAGTATTCCAGTGCATATAAAAATGTATAATTATTCAATAAAAAATACAATTAAATTAAAGCTTCACTGCGGAAATGTTCTTATGTTGTTAAGGTTAAAAGCAATAACCTTATTGTCATAAATTTTAATAAAAAATATTTTTTAAACTTACCCATTAATTTTACACAATTAAAATTAAAAATAAAATAAAAATGGGTTTATTTAAATTTTGTTTAGTTCTTAAGGCCAAATTTCTCATTTTAACACATATCTCTATGATCTGAACTTGCAGCTAAATAACACCTTTCCCTAAATATTTTCTTAATATTACGTCTTCTCTTCCTTCTCTTTATTGTACTTTTCCAGCTCTCTCAAGAACTGAGCCTTAGGCTTCATAACGTTGGGTCGATCACCTCGGCATTTTGGACAGTACCACTTGCCTTTAGGCTTTGTAGATAATGTTACACACGAAAAATGAAACCATTCAATAGGACATAGATCATTATCACACATTATCATCTCTCCATAAGAAATTTGATCACAGAGACAATACGTGGGTTCATCTGGATCAATGACTGGTTCTTCATCTCTTGGTGGGGTTTCTTCTTTTTGTATTTGGGTATTTTGACGGGATTTGCGTTTTTTCTTTTTACCTAAAACAACACAACAATTAAAACCGTACACAATAATGCTCTCTATAGTATTTTTCATATAAAAATGCGTGCACGTCACAATTTATATAAAGTGACGTCACTTATATTTAAAATTTCCAGAACGTCAACCTTAGAGTTCAAATTTTCATAACACAGCTAATAATACGAAACCCATACGGAACTGCTCGATCTTTTATAGGAATCAAAAACATTTGTTATTATTAATAATATAAATTTTTTTTATGAAATAACTCTTTAAGTCTAATATTCCACAAAATAATAATTTTAATTAAATATATTAGACAATTGTACGCAACTGATACAGGAATACTTCAAATTTTATTGACAGTTCGAACAAGAAATAATGGCGGGACGTTTTTACTATTAATGCTCTAAATAGAGGTAAGTTTAAAATTTAGAATATATAATTTTGTATTAAAATGTTTTCTTATGTATTTTAGTGTGTTGCAGTAGTCTTAAACTTAAGTGTATTTACTGTTAATACACTCGCGATCATAAAATCCGGGTCATCTTGAAAATTTCAAGTTTCTTAAATATTTTTGCCCCTGGTGCAGTAATAACCTTTTTTTTGGCTAATGTATTTTTTATTTGTCATCAATGTTTGTTTTGAAAGAAAGAAAATGGTTTTTTATTGTTTTTATTGAAAAAAACAGAAAACAAATCAAATTGTTGATAAAACAGACATACGAAAAAAAATGGAAAATACAGAACGTGGTAAAAAATCAGTGAAATTTCAATGACCAATATCATGTATTGCCTCATCTTGCTTTAATTTAACCTCTTGCAGACGACCGGGCATACTCTCAATTTTTCTCCGGATTACATGTTGTGGTATGTTATTCCACTCTCTCGCTAACAGATCCTTAAGCTCCTGTCCGTTGTTAGGAGGAGGTGTATGGGTTTGAATACGTTTTTTTAAATCGTCCCAGAGATGTTCGATGGGATTCAGGTCCGGAGACCTAGCTGGCCAGGGTACCCTCGTAATTCCAACTTCGTTTAAGTATTACATACTGACCCTGGCAACGTGCGGTCGCACGTTGTCCTGCATAAAAACGGCGTTTTCTCCAAGCTTTGCCATATTGGGCATAACATGTTCTTCCGGAAACTCCGTAATGTACCTTCGTACAGTTAGGGACCCATTTTCGATGAAGAGTAATTCTGTGTGGAAGTCGGAAGATATACCTCCCCAAGCCATGACCGAGCCTCCACCAAATGGCATTCTTGGAGCAATGCAAGCTTGTGAACATCGTTCACCGGTTCTCCTCCAAACTCTTACACGTCCATCGGATCCAGTTAGGCAGAAACGGGATTAATATGAGAATAACACTTTGCTACAATCGTTAATTCCCCAATGCGCGTATTGTCGAGCAAAAGCTAGTCGTGCAACTCGAGGCACCCGGCGAAGTGGCGGTCCTCTAGCCATTACCCGAGAAGATACTCAAGAAGAATGAAGTCTTCTTCTGACTGTTGCAACACTAAAATTGCGATTTCGTACTTCCTCTAGACGATTTTGATGCATAACCGCATTTGAGGTCCGGTTTCGTAAAGTCTGAAACACAAGGAAACGGTCATCTAGTACCTTGGTCGTTCTTCTTCGTCCACAGCTAGGTCGCCTGGTTAGCAAACTTGCCTCCTGAAAGCGTTGAAGCACTCGTTGAACCGTAGAAAGGCTTACGCCAACAATTCTTGCGACTTGCCGTTGAGTGTGACCGTCTTCCACAAGTGCAACAATTTGTGCCGTTTCAACAACAGTCAAAGGCATTTTTGTCAAAAAATAAACACCAATAATGGCACTAATAAACACTAATGCTGGCAATAATAAACGTTTGTCCGTTGCATTTAAACAGAAAGTCGAAGTACAAACGAGACATTTAAAACAAGCGGAGTTACAGGTAGCGTTCATTTTGGGAAGTGTGCACTTTACCGCGAAATCGGCACTATTGGAATTCTTTGTTACAAAGGAAATCGCAACAATTCTCAGAAACATGCATTAGTTTGTATTTGTGTTATTATTATTTACGATAAATCTCGTTAAAAATGAAATATCTGAGATTTTCAACGTGACCCGGAATTTATGATCGCGAGTGTATAATAGTTTGATAAATAGTTGACATTTTAAAAATTCCTCAGTTACTAACTATTCTGATGTTTTGGCAACGCTGTGGGGTTCTGACGTCGTAAATCTTGAATGACGTACACGCATTTTTATATGAAAAATACTATAGATATTTAATCGAATTAAATTAAGACAGAAAATTACCAAATTTACATTATCTAAAACATCAAAAATATTTTGAGAAATATAAATATGATAATACACTGTCTTAATGACGTCATACGGCGTACAAAGTATTTAAAAATCCAACAAATAGAATATCCTAGAAAACAATAATAAAACCTTTTAACTAAACGGCGACAACGGAATAATTGATAAAAAAATTAAAAATCAACTTGAAGAAAAACAAACACAAATAGATGGTAAGCAACTTAAGCGCACTTTGACCTTTGAAACTGCATGTGAAACTTTTGAAATGTGCTTTGAAACCTTTGCCAAAATAAGTTGGTAATCATCGACCTATTATAGCGCTCGCCCGCAACGGGGATGGCCTCTAGATAACGTCGTTCTTAAAAAAATATTGACAAATGACCTAAAATCCACACCAAACAGTTACCTTTCGGGATGCATTGGACTCTCTTGGATCTCATCTGGATTGTTATAGTCCCAAATTCAACAATTCTGTTTATTAACCTACCCATTCATCCAAAAATGGACCTCATTGCCGAAGATGATGTTTCAATGAAAATTAAGGTCTGTTTTCAACTGCTCCATAGCTCATGCACTCCTAGGGTTTCTCCTATACACTCTCAGGGACAGCGGCGATGTTTTCGGCAGATCTTGCGTTTTCACGTAATGGTGTTGGTTGATTATTTACTGAACCAGTGGACTCAAATTTATCCACAACATAGAGGATAGTAAAATGGGCAAAGCGCACCGAATGTGACTTTAACTATATTACTACCAACTGTCAAAGTTCGAAATTCCCTAATAGAACACCTTATATTTAGTTTTACTTTGATTTACCTGCAATCCTAACATTTCATGATAACAAAGATTTATTATGCAATAATAAATCCAATGTAAATATATGGAACAACTGAGTTTTGCGAATGATTTATCACGTGCACTATTATCATAATCAATATGTTCTCATCAAAACCAGTTGTGTAAACAATGCTATGATTTGGAAAAAATAGACTTTGGAAAAACATGAGGAAGTAGTTGATTGACCAAACATTATTATCAGGTTTGAAAAAACAAAGAAAGTAGCTGATTATATTATTTTAGTACTAGTACGCTTTTCATTACAATGATCAGACTAGCAAAGGAGAAATTAGAAGAAGTGTTAGAAATTGTTGAGAATAGAGCTCTGTTGTCCATAAGGAAAATTGACTTTGATTATAACAACTAAAAGTTAAATGCAAGTAGGGATAATGATAACAGACTATAAATATATTTGCAAAGAAAGACTTTGCAGATTTATAGAACCCAATGATCATGTAAAAGATGTTTTATCATAGGATGTTAACAGTATATTGGATGGAGACCATATTGAATGAGGTTGTTTTCTTAGAATAAATAAAGAATTTAGTAAAAAAAAGAAAAATTTAATATGTTGGTCACATCTTAAACAATAAGTAATTTCTAAAACCGATAATAGATAGAAAAATTAAAGGAGAGACATTAAAGAACTAAATAATCTGGCTAATTAATCTTGACCAATTTTCTGAAGTTAGTACAATGCCACTTTTTAGCAATGATGTTACGTTTATATTGTGTGCAACAACAAATTTGGTATACATAAACATATATAAAACGTTTGCAAGACTGGCCTAACATCTTTTTTTGTGAATTGTTTAATTTTATTTTTATCAGTTTGGCCAAATCCATATCTTAGAGATATTAAATATTAATTAATAAATTACTTTATGTGTATATGGGTACTAGGGGTAGGCAAAACAAATTGTTTTAGTTATATTAAATGGTTTGTTTATTAAATGGCCATTGATATATTAGGGAAAATATTAGGTTATATTAAATATTGGCCCCACCGTTCTCGGACAGTTTCCTTCCGCAATGGAGAAGGGGACCACTGAATGTGTTCAGAGATATAGTGCTGAGCGCCATTGTGAAAAGGACGTATTAGCGAATATCCTGGTTTAATCCGGTCTCGTGATGAGGTATTTTATTGCGCACCCCCTAAATAAAGTGTGTGTAGTGTTCCTGGCAAGTCCTTGTAAATAATTTTTACTTTGCCCCATTTTGGTCAAGACCTCTACCATTGTTAATTATTGATACGGATACTATTGTACAATGTTGCACTAATTTGTAATTAGTACCATCTATTATATACTTAACTCTAAGATACATATAAGATATATCTTGACGGTCCCATACCTGATAAGTTACATAGAAACTTTTCCTCTTGCGTATATCTACACCTCTTCCTTAATTTTATTAATAATATAATAATATATATTTTTATTTTGGGAGGGTGCTTATTAATTTTGTCATTTAGCATATTAGTTTCGAGTGGAACCCATTAATTTCAAATCATCCATATACAACAGATGATTAAGCTTCGCCACAACAGTATTTTTATTTTTCATGCTAAAACATGAGTCAGTGGAGTTCAGTAGCTGAAATAGTGGGTTCATCGCTAGACAGAATCAAAGTGGACTCAACGAATCCCCCTAGAAAAGGAGATATCTTTAGTTTCGATATTATTTTCACCAGTTAAGGTGAATTTTAGTCTTCCACTCCGTCATTATATATTTTAAAAAGGTCACATATTATTATCGACTTTATATATTTTCAAATGTCTATAAGCCATTCATGCAGCATTGAATCAAAGGCCTTCTTGTCGTCAATGAAGGTAGTAAAAAGGTTCCTTTTTTGGTGTATGCCTGGTTAGAAATGACTGAGTCGATAATAGGAATGGAACCCTTAGCGCATCCTTTCTGTTGAGGCTCTATGATATGGTTTAGAGCACAGTGTTGGTAGATATGCCGGGCTACACAGGATATGACCAATTTGTACAAAGTTGGAAGACAAGTAATTGGGCGATACTTGGCTGGATCTTGGGTGTTATTTTGATCCTTTGGTATTAGATAAGTGGTTCCCTGTGTAAGAAATGATGGCATTTCCTGTGGATTAGAGATAACATGATTAATCGACATTGACAAACACTCATCAACACTCCAAAACTTCTTTAACCAGAAGTATTGAACTTCGTCTGGTCCAGGAGATTTCCAATTATGAAGCACCTTGATAGTATTTGAGACTTCTTCAGTGGTAAAGGGTTCGTAAGAAATATTATTGTAACGTTGACAGTTGTTTGTTGTGTCTTCAATCCATCCAGCATTGGTGTTATGAGTAGCTGGCGATGAAAGTTGAAAATAAAACGCCTAAACGCCTAACGATTTAAAAATAAAGGGGTTTCCTATAAAACGCCTTCTCTGCATGCTCAAAAAGTATATTGTCGCATTTCCGGTTATTGCTAACTTTGTATCTCCTCAGGGGGCCTGAATAAACAGAGTTTTTTTGTTTTAATGTGTCCAGGTATTGTTAAGAAGTGTTGTTTTCTTATTATTAAGAATAATATATAATAAATAACTTTATATCGTAACATTAACTTACACAGGTTGTTTAATTTTAATTAACAACCAAAATGATAACAAATAAACGGAATGAAATTATAACACTAGCAGAAGAACAACAAGGTTTTAGGTCGGGAAGACCATGCACCGACGCTATATTTATAATGAGGTAAGTGCAAGAGAAATAATTAGAATACAACAAACCGAAAAATATCTACCAAAACAACACAATTTAACTAAAAGTAGAAGAAGAACTAACCGACCCTATTGAAGCTTGCAATGGGATAAGACGGGGATTCCCTAAATATCCTCTATTGTTCAACCTGATTATGGATGAAATAGTCAAAAAAGAAAGAACTAAAAAAGGATACCAAATGGGAGAAAAACAACTTAAAATAAACTGCTATGCAGACGACGCAATACTACTCTCTCAACGTGAAGATGATTTACAACGTATGCTGCACCAATTGAATATAACCGCCAGAAAATTTAACATGTTAATTTCCCCAAAAAATGCATGGTTACAACAGAAAATTTACTAAGATGTAAATTGGAGCTGGAAAGTCAGATAATAGAGCAAGTGATGGAGTTTAAATATCTAGGCATCATATTATCTAGCTATGGAAAGCTCGATACTGAAGTGGAAGATCAAGTGAATAGAGCAAACAGAGCTGCAGGCTGCCTAAATGAAACAATATGGAGAAATAAAAATATCGGGAAAAAAACGAAAGGCATAATTTACAAAACAGTCATCAGATCAACCAACCAAAACAAGACCTGACACAGAGAGGACAAAAAGGATGTTAGAAACTGCAGACATGAAAACACTTAGAAAAATTGATGGTAAGACACTCTGGGACAGATCTAGAAGAGCAGAATGGAACGATCATATAAGCCGAAGACAACAAATAGAGTAGTAAAGATGGCAAGAGACAGTTCCCCAATAGGAAGACGATCAGTAGGAAGACCACGAAAACTATGGAATGACAACTTACTGGAGGCACATTGAAAAACAGACCATGTCTATATAAAAAGAAGAAGAAGAAGAGGATGTTTAATTTATATTTTTATTATGAGGAACTTGTTTTATTGACAAATTTTAGTACAGTTTTTGTAAAAGGGGTGCATTTGTTCGTTCGGAATTGATTTATTTTGGGAAGCATAAGTTTCTTATCGCGAGCTACGGACGGAGCGGTGGATCGCGCACAGGTATGAACAAAATAAAAGCGACTGAAACTATAAAATGTAACGATGTAATGTACGATTGCGCGGTCATCCATTATATCGCAGTCCCATGCGTGTTTTGTAATAAAATAAAACAAAGTAAAATAAAATAAATTAAATTAAAATAAAATAACATAAAATATAATAAAATCAAATAGATTCGTATCGAATCGAATGAAATGAATTGAAATTAAATTAAAAACCATCGCTGGGAGCGTGGACGATAAAAACGCTATGCTTCCCCACCTATGTTACACCTGGAGTGCCACATTCCGTTTTTTTTTGGTTTGTCAGGATTTACTGATTCCGTGATTCTTGACATTTATTTATTTTTTTATTTACACTTTGGTTAACTTTAAGGCTCTTTTTATTGCTTGTCTGTTACGAAAATAAAATATTCTTTGCACAGGGGGGGGGTCCGTTGGGACGGACTGGCGCCTATTCTTATGTCTGATTTTGATCAAATGAACTCCGACCCATTCTGCTGTGGGTGACAATGCGGTTTAAATTGTGCTGATGGTACCTAATCTTATATAAACGAAACTCAAAGAAAAAAAAAAGAAAGATCAAACTCAATTAGTAAAGGGATCACTATTAAACTAAGTGAGGGTAAATACAATGGATAATACATATTAAGAATTGAGTTAGGATATAAAGTAACATAAAACAATTTAAAGTTAATTTTCAGAGAAAATTAAATAAACTTAACTGAAAGAGTGAAAATGTTACTGGTGCATGCTCAATGACGCTGTCAATGATCATGCACTTTCAACAATTTATAATAGTTATATAATATAATTTATAATAGTACTGTAATAAATAGCACATCTACAGAACAAAAATCTCAAAACTACATACAAAAATTTTGTTAAAAATAAAATTTTGAGACAATTTAAATGTATTTATTTCAGACATTTAGTATATCTTAAAATTACTTTCATAATTATAATGATTTAATTTCTTGTATGACTTGTATAAAAAAAGATGAATAAATATTAAATAATTCCTTACTTGTAGATGTTTTCTTCTGCTGAACAGTATTGGTGGGGGTGGTAGCTGGGACTTGGCTCCTAAGAACATGCTCTACTGGTATGGCATCATTACTTTCTGCACCTGTATAAGTATCATGCCTTGTTCTTCTAGCACGCTTGGCAGGTCTATCATTATTCACAGAATTGCTGTTATTATTGTTAGTGCTGGTGTTGTTACCATTATTATTGTTGATAGGGGTGTTAACTAGGGGAGATTGTTGTTCCTTTATCTCAATTTGTGTCTGTTCCTCTTTACCAAAATCTGATAAACAAATAAAACTTCACAAATATGTCAAATTTAGTAATTAATATTGATATTACCAAATAGTTACAGAAGTATATACACACTTCAGTACCTGATAATTGACTTTTAAAATTAAATAATAAGAATCCTACTTATTATCTACTTATCTACTTCAAATAGATATTCTGTAGCATGCTTTGTGAAGAAGCGATAATACCAAAAGGATGAATATAATCGACTCCTGTATACTAAGAAACACATAGTACTACAGATTACATTGTGATATTAGCAACCAATAAGAACCTCAAAAAAATTAGATATAATTATAAATTAATTAAATTAAATTAAATACAGGGAGTGGTCAGAAAATGAATATAAGAAATGAAAATAATTGTTAAAACTTATGACAGCTTATAATAGCTCAAGTGTTTGCTATACAGCGGTTTATTAAAATTTTAAGATTTATTCATTTGAATGATAACATACAAATGACCCAATTTGACAAACAATATAAAGTTAGACCAATGTTAAGTCACTTCAGTGAAGTTTTTCCAAATGCATTCACATCTAGCAGACAAGTTTCCATACATGAAAATATGGTTCCATTCAAAGGTAGAAAAACTATAACAATATATGCAGATGAAACCTGTAAAGAAGGGCATTAGCTGGTTCTGTCACAGGTTATTTATACACCTTCGACGTTTATCAAGGAAAAGAACAAACTGCTAGCAGAAATACATTAGGTGAACGGATAGTGCTTAAATTGTCACAACAATTATGCAACAAGTGTCTGTATTTTGACAATTTTTTTACAACAATACCCCTGATGGATATGCTTCAGGAAAGGAGATTATTTGGATGTGGGACTATTCATGCAGATCAAAGATTTTTCCCAAAATAATCATTAAAATTGGACAAATAATGTCAATGAAGGAGATTGACTTTGTAACATGCACAGAAATTTCTGTTGCCAAATGGGGGGGCCATGATAAAAAGGCTGTGACAATGTGCAGTAATATGCACATAGCCAATGAAAAGCTGGTGCTGGTGAAAAAGATAACGTGATATTTCCAACATCAATTGTAGATTACAATAAATTGATGGGTGGTGTTGACCATTTTGACTAAATAATGACAGCCTACGGTATTAAATGGAAATGTAGATGATTTTTTTAAGCTTTTTACTACATTTTAAATGCTTCGATTGCAAATTCTTATATTCTGTATAAAGAAACAGTAAAAGTAAAATATCCCTGAAAAAACCTGATCATGTCATTTGAACTTTAGAAGTTAGCTAACCAATTGATTATCAATTTTAGAAGAAAGAAACGTGAACCTACTGTAGTAGTAGCAAAGGTAGCAGGTAATGCAGTAAAAGGGGTGTTCAGAAAAAAAGTACCACAATGTGTATTAAGTGTGACATGGCCTTGTGCATAGAGTGTTTTATTCCTTATCACAAAAATTATCTATTTTATCTTTGATTCATATAAAATATTCTTCAGTTTATTTTAGTATTTAAATTTTGATTATAAATTACTACTGGTATAACAGTTAAACCAGAGAACAAATAGGAAACATTTTTCTTGAAATGTTCTAGGGTAAAACAGCTTAACACTGTTTTTTAAAAATTAGAAATAAAATTTATAAAAGAAAATGTAACGTTTGTCTTTCTAAAACAGTCAAAAATTGATTGAAAATATTTTTTAAATAAAAACATTGTGAAACAAATTTGTGTGATAAGGGTTAAGGGGAAAATGCACCCATCCCAGATACCTATTTTGGGATAATATCAATGTTATTGGCCCAATTCACTTGATATTATTATCAAAAATGTAAAATTAGTCAGTTTTGGCAATATAGTTTAAAACAGATCTGTTATACAAAGGAAATTGTAAAATTTATATTAGTAGAATGTAATGCTTTCTTGTTAAAGCTGTGGACATTTGTTTTTGTGTTTATTTATGAATTCTTGTATAGAATATATTTTATGAATTTTTAGATTGCGCTCACTGTTTTTTTTTTTTGGTAATTGTATAATATATCAGAACTTTTAGTAATAATAAATTATTTTTTAGTTTATAAGTTTTTTTTTCATAAAAAAATTGTTAAATATTTGGCAAGTAAATAATATTTAGCATATATTTATGATTCTATCAAGTAATCTGAATTATGTGTGGATGGCATATACAGATTGAACGAATTTAAAACGGAACATACGAAATCAATGTATTTCGGCTCAACTCCGCTCTAGGTGGTTGGCCAACAAAAGGTTGTCAAATAATTATATTATAAAAATCCAATACTTCAGCGGGCTGCTGGATTCTGAATTCATTCAAGAACAAGTCAAAACTCCACCCAAATAGGTTGCCTCGAATCACTGTGAAAACTAGACTACACAAGCAGTTATTATGCTGTCAAACCACTTATCGCTTCCTTATAGTCCAAGAGATAGAGCCGAAATTTTGAACTGATCAGTAATATGACATTTCTCTATTGGAATATATTCATTGTAACTGGGTTAAGACTTTGCCTTACAGGCGGACGCCCCTCGTGGTACAGGGGGTGGCTATACAGGGATGAAGTTGTAATTTTTTTCAGAAAAATTAACGATCGATAATATGGCTGAAAATTTGCCCAGAGTAAGATCTTGGTATAACCAGACGAAATCCCAAAGGGCGGACGCGAGAGTGGATACATAAGGGCTGGCGGACAGGGGTGAAATTGCAATTTTTTGGGGAAAAATTAACGATAAGTATGTCCGCCATTTTCATGGCTCATTATTTAGCCCCTAAAAAGTCTAAATCCAAAAGGGCGGACAGCTGGGTTGGTACAGAGAGCCATAAAACGGGGTCAAATGTACCACTTGCCTGCGCATTTTAGGTCTCGGTAACAATTTTCAAACTGATTTTATTATGATATTTTTATACCGATTGATTTAAAAATTTGTATGCTCACTTCTGTTACTATTCTGAGAAGCGTCAAGTAGAGTTTTCCTCAAAATTTTCCAAAAAAATTTCCGTAAATGAAAATTTTCGTAATTTTTTGAGGTAAAATCTAATTTATAGAATCCTTTCGATTTTCTGTAAGTTATACCATGATTTTTTTCCAAAAATTTTCAAACGATTTTTCCGATAAGAAAAAAAAAATTAGAAAAACTTTTCTAAAACATTTGATAAAACTCTACGTCATCGTCTGAATCTTTTATAGAATATTTTGTGGTTTTAAAATGATATTATGATAATGTTTTTTTTTTCAAACTAAAGTCATATTTACTTTACAAATCACATTTTTTTCTTAAATATAAATATTTTACGAATTATTTTTAATTGAATAAATGTTTGATATTTGATATTTTATTAAATTAAAGTAATTTTATAATATTACCTATTAAATATTTTTGGTATAACAAATAGTAATTTTACTTATTTTTTATTACAATAAAAAGGTTTTTAAATTTATATTGCATAAATAATGGTTGTTCAGATATAAGAAAAATTTGATTTATTATTACATTAATAATCAAATACAAAATATATTATTTCTATTTATCAATAGGTAAAATTCAATTTGTAGAATTCCTTTAACATTTTACAAATAATTATTAATAAAAATCAATTTAATAGTGGAATTATCAATTTTTTAAGTTTTGAAATTTACTTTGTACTTGGATATTTTCAATATTTTTTTTAACTTTCAAATTGATTGAATTTTTTTTTCATTAGTTAATTATAATTTTACAAATTCTGTTTGGACATTAATTTTGCATCATTATTATTTTAAAATATTAAAATAATAATGATGCGCGTTCCATTTAGATCAGTAATTCTAGACGCATGCGCTAAATGTAATAAGTATCAAGATGCTTTTATCCAACTTGGTGAAACTGACTTCGATTGTAATGAAGTTTTTGAAACCTTAGAAACTTTCATATGTCACTTATATGGAACAGGACTGATGAGAACAATTCCAAAAAGAAAAGTAAACGATGTCAGATTTTCACTATTTAACCGGCAGTATAAGTTGCATGATATGAACGAGCCTTTAAAAAAAAAACTAAAAAATTTCGATGCTTCAAGCTTACCACCATGTCAAGATGAATTACACCAACATCTACTGCGAGCCCATTATATTTCAAATATTTGGACAAATGCTCATAAAAAAGTACCAACAGAATTGATTGTTGAAGAACATGGTTGGGAGTTTGAAGATGAAACATATAAATTCAAATGGTTTAGTGGACCTCAGATGCCAGAATCAATTCGAGAAGTAGTGATTGAAAATGAAGCAGATAATGAATGTGATATTATTGAAAGTGAAAGTAACGAAGATGATGAATGTGATGACATCAGTGAGAGTGAGAAAAATGACGAAATTTTTAAAGTTTTTCTAAATTTTTTTTTCTTATCGGAAAAATTGTTTGAAAATTTTTGGAAAAATTCATGGTATAACTGACAGAAAATTCTAAAAGGATTCTATAAATTAGATTTTACCTCAAAAAATTACGAAAATTTTCATTTACGGAATTTTTTTTGGAAAATTTTGAGGAAAACTCTACTTGACGCTTTTCAGAATAGTAACAGAAGTGAGCATACAAATTTTCAAATCGATCGATATAAAAATATAATAAAATCAGTTTGAAAATTGTTACCGAGACCTAAAATGCGGAGGCAAGTGGTACATTTGACCCCGTCTTATGGCTCTCTGTACCAACCCAGCTGTCCGCTCTTTAGGATTTAGAGTTTTTAGGGGCTAAATAATGAGCCATGAAAATGGCGCACATATTACTTATCGTTAATTTTTCCCCAAAAAATTGCAATTTCATCCCTGTCCGCCACCCCTTATGTATCCACTCTCGCGTCCGCCCTTTGGGATTTTGTCTAGTTATACCAAGATCTTACTCTGGGCAAATTTTCAGCCATATTATCGATCGTTAATTTTTCCGAAAAAAATTACAACTTCATCCCTGTATAGTCACCCCCTGTACCACGAGGGGCGTCCGCCTGTAAGGCAAAGTCTTAACCCAGTTACAATGAATAAATTCCAATAGAGAAATGTCATATTACTGATCAGTTCAAAATTTCGGCTCTATCTCTCCGACTATTAGGCAAGCTCCTCTTTCCTTTAAAGGAGACAGATAGTTGAACGATATTTTATACAATGTCTATCACCGGGTATGGATTTATTTTTGTCCAAGTTTTATATTGGTCCACTATTTCAAATGCAGTTCAAACAGACATATATTAAATTGTATGTTCCGTTTTAAATTCGTTCAATCTGTATGTGAGCCACATAGTAGTGCCTTCACCAATGTGTGACCCGCTTACTATGTACACCATTGGGTATAATGCACTTCTAAGATGTTTTAGTTCCGAGGATGTTGTAGCTCATATATCTGCAAGATGTTAAGAAGATATCAAAATATTGGTGTCTTTCCAGTGAGTTTTGCAGTTCAATGTATCTAGGGAGTTTTCATCTAGTTTTAAGTCAAATTTAACATCCCTCAACTTTTTTTCATTTGCTTGCTAAATATTATTGGTTTTTTGAAACATTTAGAGGTAAAATGGCTTTCTTTGAAAATCTCATGCTTTGATACATTTTTTTTATACAAATTTTTAGTAGTCTATATGGCTGACATAATATATTTATTTTTTTATTTTTCAGGGTTGGGACCAGAGAAGCCCTCTTTAGCCTTACAGTGCTATTACAAAACTGGAGATATCAGACAAAAGATGTTTATATGTATTTCATACATTATGAAAATGCTTTCAACCCAGTAAAACACACCAAACTCATTGACTTTCTTACTAAACAAGGGTTAGACCATGATATACCAATTTTACTAAAAATCTGTATTGGACATTGATAATCTTAGTCAAAATAGGTAAAACCTGTCCAGTAGTGTCCCCATAACAAGATAAGTATGCCAGGGGTGTGTTCTGTCCCATCTTCTCTTCAATCTTTATTGTAAATAAGTATTCCAGAGCACACTGGAAAACATCAAAGAAGTCATTAAAGTTAAATGAAGACTGATCAAACAACATAAGATATGCTGATGATAGAATGGACTTTCTGAAAGGCTTCAATGACTGCTAGATGCAGTAGCAGAATAAGGCGAATCCTTTGGTCTTAAAATCAATACCAGTAAATAAAAAAAATGGTAGTTAGCAAATGTCCAAATATACAAGCTAACAAAATTCATAACGCCCCCATAGAAGAAGTTAATAAATTTAGATACCTTGGGCATGCATAACCAAAGATATAGACCAAGAAGTTGATATCTGAGCTAGAATTGAATATTCAAGATCTACATTCCTTAAAATGAAACACCTTTTAACTAATACAACTCTTTCACTGGGTACTAGATATCAATTTGTGAATACAAATATTCTATTCTCTTATATTGTGCAGGGGCATGGACAAACAACCTAAGTACTATGAGAAGGTTGGAGGCTCCCAAGATATGGGTGTTTAGAAGACTTCTGAAAATGTCATGGCCAGATCATGTTACTAATGAGGCAGTATTGAGTAAAGTGGTTCATGATAAGAAACTTCTTAACACTTAAGTAGCACAAAACCAGTTATATGTAGGACATATGTGTACAGGGGAAGACATTATGAGCTCTGAAGATTGTTGATGGAGGGGAAAATTGAAGAAAGCCTAGGTCCAGGTGGGAGAAAATGTTCATGGTTGAATAACATCAGAGAGTAGTTCTGTCCCAATACTCAACCCTTATGTCCCAATAGTCAAGCCATACAGGATAGAGAAAGGTTTGTGAGAATTGTTGCCAATCTTCAGATATAAAGAGGGCACTCTAAGAAGTCTGATATGTTAAAAACATGTAAATTAAATAAAAGATTCATTAAGAATTGTCTTTTGATTTGTTTTCATGACCATGAAAACCTTCTTCTTCTGCTTAAAGTTCCATCTCATATCAGAGGTTGGATATCATAATGGCTATGGTCACTTTGTTGGCTGCTGCTCTGAAAAGTTGTAGTGAACTACAGTTAAACCATTCTCTAAGGTTCTTCAGCCAGGAGATGCATCTTCTTCCGATGCTTCTTCTTCCTTGCATAATAATTCTCAGCAGCTCATATTTTTCTCCTCTGGTTATGGGACCCAAATATTCTAGTTTTCTTCTTTTAATGATGTTCATAATTTCTAACTCCTTATTTAGACATCATAGTTCCTCACCATTGGTAATCCTTTGAACCCAATGAATGGAAACCACAGACAATGAAAAAACTTCAAGAGAACTGCTCCCATCACACATGCTTTTATAGAAAAACATTGTTTATGTAAAGAAATAATAAAGCTTTCATTACAATTAGATGTGTGTAAAAAATGAAATACACCAAACCATGAGTTTACATCATATTATCTAATGAACAACCTAACAAACATGTACTTTTACTGGTTCTTACTTTAGGAATAAGTAACTATTAGACTTAACCGTTATTTGGGGTATTTGTTTATAGATATTTGAAATATTGTTCCAACAATAAGTATTCTAGAATATTTGTTTATTTATTTAAATAACTTGTGTCACAATTGGAAAGGGATTAAACTTTTTTGTATACTCAAAATATTTGGAAATTGCTCAGAAGGAATATTTAATAAGAACTTTTAATATATATTGTAGTTTATGAATATCTTCAAATAAATTATGTTCATTTTTGATCCAATGTTTAAGATATCCAAACTTTGGGATCAATGATCTGAATAATTGAAATTGCATATCCCAAGGTTCTTCTAGAATGCATGCCAGATCTAAAAAAGTGAGTTAACATTTTTAAAATACAAACTACAATATTTAAAAATATATGATTTTTGGAACATGGAAGCCACTTTCATTATATACATTTTGCAGTTAGAACAAAACCTAAACTTTTTATTTTTGGAAACAAAAATGTTAAATAAATGGATATTTTATTAAATTTTCATATCAACAGTAAGAAATTAGTCTAAGTATTCTTTTAAATATGCATGATCACTACTAAATAGCTCCAAATGGCAGAGCTTATCACATATAAACAAAGACATACTCTAATAAATATTGATTAAATACTGTAGTTACCTAAATTTTTTAGATCCTGGTCTAATAACCTAGTTTTAATTTCTATTTTATCCAAAATTGCCTGCAGGAGACTCATTTTTTCATCTCCTAATTCTTGGGCTGCTATTAAGGATTGTTGCATCCTTAAAAAACTTTTTGCTTTTTTTGCTTGATTGTCATTGCCTATATTTTCTGTTTGAAGGGCCACTTCCCTTAGTCTAGCTATAAAAGAAATACAACTGATTACAAATCCAAATATCTATATATATACATATACATAAAAAAGTTGATATAATTTTTATTCACATTGATCCAAATACCTATTATGAGGGTATGAGGGTTCAGCATAAAAATTTGTACCAAACTAATTTGAAATAATTTCTGTATAAAAAGGCTAAACCAGGATGAAATAAAATCCAACTTACAGATATATTAACAAAACTAGTTTATTTATATAATAGATATTTATACAGAAGATAGTATAATATAAGAAAATTAGGATAGACAAAAGTATATGATACATTGAAACAAAGCAACTAAACTTATATTACAACTAACAAAACAGAAATAAAATAAACTGTGTATAGACAGAATACTGGAGTAATTAGAATAGACAGGATATCAAAGAATCTTATCCTAAGAAGTGGAAACTATGAAAGACACAATAAGTATCATTAAAAAGAAATGTGAATGAGGCATATGCTTTTATGAAATATAAAAAAATCATAAAGTGAGTTTAACAGTAGGACAAAGCATTAAGGATTTAGATATTGTATACATAAAGATGCATAATACAATGTCCAAGTCAGAGATTTATACCAGGGCGATAGGGACAAAAGATAAATGGAGAAAATGGCTGAGAAGATGAAAAACAGCCAGCTTTAAACATTCACCGATGCATAAATAACAAAAACTTCATACAAAATTGGTGAACTTAGCAAAAATAGTTAACATGAGATGGAAGTTAAGTTTTACAAAAAATCAAGTGAAATTTTACCTAAATAAATAACATCCAATTCTCTCATTCTTGAAATCAGACGTTGAACCTCATCAGGGAGATTTTCTACACAGTCCAAATAATTTTCTACGTAAGTAGCTGAATAAACAGCTTCCACAGAGACTTGGTTCAACATATTTAGGAATAAATAAGTTTAAATAATTAAATGTCAGAAAAGTCTACATTTCAAAACTAAATAACGCCTGCCATTTTTTGATTAGATGTTTACTCTGTCGTCACGGTGACAATCATGTTTACCAACATAAATTCATAGAACGTTTTTCTTAGGTTGACGGAACGAGATGTTATTCTATACTACTTTACGTTCTGTGCTTTTCACAAGGTTCAAATATATTCGTCATAAATATTTTTTTAACTTGCCCTTTAACTAGCGAAATTATATAATTCATTTAAATGTGCTTCGAAACTGTGAAGAGTGGTCAAAAATAAGAGGTTTTTTGTCTTAACTTTTGTAATTGCCCCTGGGTTTCCCCGTCCAGCTCGCGGAGACAAGGATACAGCCGGGGCAAGTATCCCTGCTTGTCGTAAGAGGCGACTAATACGAAGGAATTAAGAGGTGGAGAGCCGTCGTTAGAGATGGCGGGTAAAAACGCACGCAGGGTGCTTCGGCGTTACGGTCACCGGTCTACACTCCTAATATCCGTGACGAGCCTCTCGTGGGACCACTCTACTCTCGTTCCACAGAACAAAGGTAAGATTGAACGTGCTGCGTCCCTCATACACCCTTTCCCCATTAAGGGCGTTGGGTAACGGCACGAACCCACCCTGGGAGATTTAAGAGTAGTAAAGGAGAGCTCCTTGGCGGTTACTGGCGGCTACCTGTCTACGTGCGAGGTCGAGACTCGACCTGCGTTCACCTTTCCGCCCGGGTAGGATAACGGACGGTTGTACGTCCAGCAACATAGGTACTACGGGGAGGCTGGAGCCTCGCAATGCTTCGTGTAACGCGCCACCCTTAAATAGTGCCGGACTTCTAGGGGCTAGTGCCTACCTAACGGTCGTATGCCGAAAGGCCAGGAAGACCAGGGTCCTGCTAACAATTTATTATTGGGGGGTACACGAGTTTCGTCAATGCCCCTGGGTTTTGTATTGTCCAGGTAAGTAAGGCGTTCCTTCCTGGGCTGTAGAATGGCCTGGACATGGTTTAAAGGCCGAGTTTAATTGGTCTTGATTCTACTAATGTAAAGTCGACTTTACATTATGTAATTTTTATGCTATGTAAGACAAATTATGCAACTGCGCATGCCCACGCGACATTTCTATGCAATATCTGTGCTAGACGAAAAATTAGAAATTGTTCTGTTTTTCATACTATTTTGATGCAATTTATCACCAAAATTCATGTTGCCAATATTAAAAAATTTATGGTTTAGAATAAAACTTAACCTTATTGTGTAAGAGTAAATGTATGGTAAATGTTAATTATTGGATGTAATAATTTGTGATATTTATATTTGAATATATTTTTATTGCTGGACTGAAATTTTCAAGAAAAATATGTAAAATTAATGTTTCGATATATTTCTTCTATTTCCAAGAGTGAATGGTGTCTCAAAATTGCACGAAAACAGCTCTGATGTAAATATATAAGGCTAGGCAAGAAATATGCCGTGCAAGACGGACTTGTATAGCATTAGTTGGCTCTTATAACGAGGCGCCGACCCTCGCTCCGACCATAGGATCGTACTATAATCGATCGATAGGTAAAATAAATGAATTATTTTAAATGCGAGCGTTCGCTGTCAATGCTATGCTCTAGGCGAGGATACGATGCGATGGTCTCCGTTATGAAGGTGTAGCGTTCGACGTCAGTGCACCGGGTGGTCGTCGGACTTCGCCGCTGAAGCTGAGCTCAGCAATTATTTCCAATTGCTGCGCCTTCTTAAATAAAAACAATAGAGAAGGATAGATAATAACAATTCTGGTGAGAAGAACGGGATACAGCAGGGGTTAAACGCTAATAGTAACGGTCAATACGAAGGCGTCTAAGCAAGAATTTGACCAGACAGAATAAGATTGTATCAATATCAATAAAATATGTAAATATAAGGTTGAATGCTCGAATAAATGAACTTTGATCAGATAAAAGGCATATATCGAGCACAGTTTAATTAAATCTTGCCCAAGTACTTTCGATCCCTAGATCATCTTCAGGGGCATCTGAAATAAGCCAAGAAACGTTTTTTTATAACCAAAGAAATTGATTAACTTCGATAAAAACTCGAAGTTTTATGGTTGAAAAAAGGTTTTTTATATGATTAACGTTTATAGACTTACTTCGTCAATTGTGGCCTATCCGGCAAGAACAAGATGTCATAAACATATAATTGTACATTACACTACACTCCAAATAGACAAACAAACACTTTAAAATAATTTGAGGAAGGCTACATTGCTTGAAGGAGTCGGAGACAGAATGGCTCCTGATCTAACGGAAATGTTGGGGTGACATGTGACAAATGACAACTTGGATGAGCAGTCACAATCATAGATATGTGATCTGCACCTTTTACAATTCTATGAAACTAAGTATTGACCAAAAGTCCAACTGACACTACTATAGGATGTCACTGATGAAATATAAAATTATATAGAATATTTTTAAGTAGATTGAATAATCCAGATCTCACACTCAAACATGTCTGTAATAATTAAGGTGTTAGTTTGAGAGCAACTGAAATAGACGAAAAGTAAGAATGCAAGAAGCGGACTAAACAATATGTTAAACAGTGGGTGGTTGACTACAATAAAATGGTCTACCAAGCACTATCTGTAATATAGAAAGGAAGAGATCTGACTATGTAATTAAAATACTAATAATTGAAATCAAAATGGAAAGCAAAATATATAAATGGGGTGTAATCCAAGTAGTTCAGTTGAACCCACAGTCAATGGTATAACTATAAAATTACTATGGATGTGCTCAGTGCAGGAAGTCTAAACAGTCGAGCTGGGTCCCCCACGAGGTGAAGCTGTAATAAAGTTTTTAAAAATAGGTTTAAATTTAGTACAATTTAAATTAATTTGAGTATTAAGACAGTGAGAGTTTTCATTCGTTTCCCTTGTAATTTCCAAATCTTCCAATAAATCCAACTCCATATAGTTTTTCTTTCTACTAATGTCATGTAAGATAGATGAACCAGTGTTGATGTTAAAATTGTGTTTACTGGATAATAAGTGTTGACCAAAACTTGAAGAGTTTGGTCTTTTCAAATGTTCTGAAACTCTAGTGGATAACTTTCTAATGGTTCTACCTACATAAGAGGCTTCACAATCATCACATTTTAATTTGTAAATACCACTTTTGTCAAGTGTGTTCATCCTATCTTTGGTGTTGATTAAGAAGGAACCTAAGGTGTTGTGTGACTTGAAGGAAATTTTGATGTTATCGATTGTAGAAGTAAAAAGTTTAGATATTTTATTGGAAATGCTGCTAATGTAGGTGAAGGAGAAATATCTGGTGTTATTTGAAGCAGTAGGTTGAAGAGAACATTGTGATGAATATGCAAGCTTTTCTGCAATTTTTAGTTTAGCTCTATTTAGAAGCTTATAGATAATGTTAGGATCATAACCATTATTGAAAGCAATTTGTTTAAGAGTGTTAAGTTCTGAATTAAAATTATCATTAGAAAGTGGAAATTTGAGTAACCTATGAATGTAACTGTTGAAAGCAGCCATTTTATGTTGGGTTGGATGATTAGATGTATCATGTATAACATGATCTGTTTGGGTAGGTTTTCTGTAAATATTGTACTCTAAAGAATCTTTATTACGGGAAATAGTCATATCCAAGAAGTTCAACTTTTTATCAGATTCTGGTTCCAGAGTAAAAGAGATGTTGGGATGGAGGTTATTAAGATCATCCAGAATCTGTAAAGCATCATCTTGGGTTCCCTGTATGAGAGCTATACAATCATCAACATACCTTGACCAAAAAACTATTTTGTTGTTGTTGTTAACAAACTTCTGTTCTAAGCTGTCTAAGAAAATGTCAGCCAGAAAAGGTGATAGTGGAGATCCCATTGCTAAACCTGTAGGTTGTTTGTATATTTTTTGATTGAATTGAAAGAAGTCCTGATCCAGACAGAATTTAAGTATAGTTAAGATAGCATCTTTGTCTTTTGCTGATATGTTGCAATTGTCTAGAAGATTGTGTACTAAAGGTAATGTTTCATCTCTTGGTACAGAAGTAAACAGATTGGAAACATCAAAAGAAACTAAATAAAAACCCTCTTCTATCCTAATGTTATTTAACCGTTCTATTAGATCTAAAGAATTTTTGATGGAGAACTTAGGTTTAAAATTAGTGATAGACTGAATTGTGTTGTAAATAAACTCTGATAAAATAGAAACTGGAGTATTACAAAAACTTACTACTGGCCTTATGGGACAATTGTGTTTATGGATTTTAGGAAGTCCATATAACCTAGGTGTTATAGGATTAGATACAATTAACTTTCTGTTGTTATATTTAGTAATAGTATCATTAAACAATTTGACCATTGCTTTTGTTTTATTAATAAAGGTGTTAAGTGGATTTTTTTCCAAAACTACAAAACTGTTATCTGAAAGAAAAGATTCTACTTTCTCTATGTATTGAGTTTGTTCTAAGATTACAACACAATTACCCTTATCAGCCTTGCTGAGTACAAGAGAATCTCTATCAATTTTTTGTTTAATTGATTTTAGCAAATCCTTTTGTTTTTTAAAATTATGGTGATTTCTATGAAAATTGCGTTTGTACTTACATTGTTGTTGTTGAAGTAAGCTAATGCAAGAGTTTCTCAAATATTGTTTAGTATCAGCATTGTTAGTCATACCTTCTATTAGAGTGTCCAGCTCTACCGCAAATCCTCCCAGCACTGAGTCACTTAACCTAAAATTCTGACAAGAAAACTTAAGGCCTAATCCTAAAAAATACAATTCATCCTCTGAAAAGTTAGTGTTACTTAGATTTAAGACTCTAGGATGAAATTGATGATCTGAAAACTTATGCAAAAGTGTTGAGGTGCTTCTCTGTTGTTTTTGCAAAATCAAACGGTTTAATTTGTTGGTAAGATTTCTCTTCTTGGTGGATTGTAAGCGAGAGACCTCATCTTCTATGTTGTTAAAGGAGTCGTTGACTAGAAACCAAGGATGTTGTTGCAAAATTTGATCATAAGTAATTTTAAGATTGACGTTAATATGGTGAAGTTTGGTATAGTGCTTCTTAAGTTCTCTTTTCAGGATCTTTTTCTCCAAAATCTGTTTTTCTTTATCGGGTACATTTTTTGATGTTTTGACCTTAGCAAAAGTAGGAGTGACTTGATGTGAAATGCACTGTCTAACGAACCAAATGATCATATTCTTGAACATTTGCAAGAGAATGATCATATTCTTGAACATTTGGTTCGTTAGACAGTGCATTTCACATCAAGTCACTCCTACTTTTGCTAAGGTCAAAACATCAAAAAATGTACCCGATAAAGAAAAACAGATTTTGGAGAAAAAGATCCTGAAAAGAGAACTTAAGAAGCACTATACCAAACTTCACCATATTAACGTCAATCTTAAAATTACTTATGATCAAATTTTGCAACAACATCCTTGGTTTCTAGTCAACGACTCCTTTAACAACATAGAAGATGAGGTCTCTCGCTTACAATCCACCAAGAAGAGAAATCTTACCAACAAATTAAACCGTTTGATTTTGCAAAAACAACAGAGAAGCACCTCAACACTTTTGCATAAGTTTTCAGATCATCAATTTCATCCTAGAGTCTTAAATCTAAGTAACACTAACTTTTCAGAGGATTTTTTTTTTTTTTTTTCCGTGGAATTTATGGCTTTGGCGAGAACCAATTAGCCAGACTATGTTAGATTGAATCATTAATTTGTGTAAAATGTTTCATAGTATCAGACCTGAGCATGATGTATTCATTTGTTTTGTTAGTAATATATAAAATGTGTAAGGTGTTTATATATATATATATATTTTTTTTTTTTTTTTATTTTTTTTTTTATTATTTATTTTTTTTTTATTTTTTTTTTTATTTTTTTTTATTTTTTTTTTAATTTTTTTTTTTTTTTCCGCGCTAGGGCGTCAACCCGGTTCATCCCCTCGGAGGTTTCAGCCCTCTTTGTGTGCTTTTCGTTTAGTTTCTTTCGCAGAATTGTATACAAAATTGGTTAGTAATTTTACAGTTTTAGTTTACAGTTTATGATGTGTTGATGAAGTACATAAAGGATATCATTATTTCCTGAAAAAATAATACAATTTAGGTCTATTGGAAGGTTTATCTTGTAGTGAATTAAGTTTTTGTATAGTTGATTAATGTTTACATTATTTATTGGACATTCAAGTAAAACATGTACTAATGTACCCATTTTACCACAACTACACAGTGGATCGTCTGTAATTTTCATTTTGTGCTTATAATAAGGTGTTAGTGCATGATTAGCACGTACTCGATTTATTGTGGCAACAAAGTTTCTGTTTGGTATTTTGTGAAACCATGGTTTTCTGGGAATTCTTTGCTGGTATTTACAAAAGTTTGTTCCGGTTGTTGAAGCGTTGTGTAGGTTTTGCCACATCTCATTTATTTTGTTTCTTTGGTTTAAGAATAGGTCGGACGGGGGTAGTTTAAGATTTAGTTCTTCTCCTGATGTTGGGGCTGTTTTTGCTAAGGTATCTACTATTTCATTACCTGTTATACCTGCGTGTCCCTTTACCCATAGATATATGACGACTTTATTCTTGATGTGTATCTCATTATGTAAATACAGGATATTTGCTTCAATATGATTAACTGATCTATTTATGTTTACTTTTTTAAGTTTATCTACTGCACTTTTGCTGTCCGTACATATTATGAATTTGTCGTGGTTAGAGCCGAGTATGTATTTCATAGCTTGCACAATTGCTGTTAATTCTGCAGTGTATATGGAAGCTTCCTTTGGCAGAATAAATTTTTTGTCAGTATTTTCTTCCACATGGTAAAAGGCACAGCTGGTATATTCTTTTGACTTTGATCCATCAGTGAATATAGAATCATAGTTTGGCCAGTATTTGTTTTTTGTTTCGTTAAACTTTGATTGATTGAAACTTGCTACTTCTTGACTTTCAAAATAATAGGTTCTAATTTCCCGTGAAAAAATTTGTTCTGGCGAGTAAATTAGAACCGGGGGGAGTTGGTTGGAATAAAGTATATCTGTAATGTCAAGTATTTCTGAGAAAGTTTCTACTATGAGGGGGGTTTTCTTGAAGTGCCAGTATCTATGGGTCAAAACTTGAACTGTTAGTGATTGTATACTATTGAGGTAAGAAGTTTTTTTGGAAATGGTTTTTATCACAAATTTTCTGCTCAATAGTTGTCTTCTTAGTTTAAGAGGAGGTTCCACAGCTTCAGCTTGCATAATATTTATGGGTGTTGACTTAAGATATCCCAGGCAAACTCTTAAGCATTTATTTTGTTGTATCTCGATTTTATTTAGATGTGTATCTGCTGCTGTTCCATAGAGTTGACTTCCATAATCCATTATTGATCGTACCATTGTTTTGTAGAAAAGTAAAGCCGTATTTGGATCTGCTCCCCACTTTGCCCTACAAAACGCTCTTAAAATATTTATAGAATTACTTGTTTTTTTGATGATTTGGTGGATACAGTCCTTCCATAATAGTTTTCTATCTAGATGTAGGCCAAGATATTTTACAGAGTTGCTAATACGGAGTTTATATTTTCCTATTGTTAATGGTCTTTGATAGTTGTTTCTATTTCTAGAGAAAATACATATATTGGTTTTGGACTCGGATATGGAAAGTCCCATGTTGTCTAGGCATTTTTGGATTTCTATAAATTCAGTGTTGATATTTTCTATACATTTGTCCTCTGATTTGTTACTGGTGTAAATAACAACATCATCGGCGTATTGAATAATTTTGGACTTACGTGATATAACATTTTCTATGTCCATTGTGTACAGGCTGTAGAGGATTGGGCTCAAGATACTACCTTGTGGTAATCCAGATCTACATATTCTTGATTCCGAAACTTCTTTATTTATCTTTAAGGAAACTGATCGACTAGAGTAAGCTGATTTTATGAAGTTGGCAAAGGAGGTTGGTAGACCAATATTGATAAGTTTCTCTTCTAGTATATTTATTTGAACATTATCATATGCTGAAGTGATATCCAAAAATGTAGCCAAAGTGTTGTATTTGTGTGTGAATCCTAGATAGATGTCATTTACTAGTATCGTTAGGGGTTCTAAGGAAGATCTTCCCTTTCTAAAAGCATATTGTGAGTCAGGTAATATTTTTTCATTTTCTAGCCAATATTCAAGCCTGTTCTTTATCATTCTTTCCATGGTTTTAAATATACACGATGATAAAGCTATGGGTCTATATGAATTTGCATTTCCGTTCTGTTTTCCAGGTTTTTTGATAGGTACTACGATGTATTCTTTCCACATTGGTGGAAAAGGAATCTTTTTTATCCAAATCGAATTGAACAATTCTAACAGGGCTTTCTTATGGCCTAAGGGTATTTTATGCAACATATTGTATGAAATGTTATCCGCCCCGGGAGATTTATTATTTGTTGATTTAATGCATTGTTCGAGTTCCCATAATTGAAATAGTGATTGTAGAAAAGAAGTGTTTCTATTTACAGTAGCTATTTGTTGAGTAATGTTGTTTTCAACCCATGGGGGTGAGATTTTTGTGTGGAATTCATTTATCCAGTCTTCTTTGGGGTTTATTGGGGGTTTATTTACTTGTTTTCGGTTTTTATATCGGTTTACTTTGTTCCACACTTCTTTAATTGGTGTATTTTGATTTAGATTTTGGCAATAATTAATCCAGCTTTTTTTCTTAGTTTCTTTGAAAGTTTTTTTAGCTACTGCATCAAGTCTTTTATATTCTGTTAGATTATTAAGATTTGGAGCATGTGTGTAGGTTAAGTAAGCTTGTTTTCTTGCTTTAGCAGCTATGTTACAGGTTTCATTCCACCAGTCCTTCGAACAATGATTTCTATTTTGTGTGTTTGATTTTTGTAAGGGAATTGCTTTGTTGGCAGCTTTGTTAATATTGTCGATAATGCCCATTAGTGATGATTTTGGTTCTGTAGCTTCAAGTGTAGCGGTGTATACATCCCAATTAGCAGCCTTGAGTCTCCATATGTTATGTTTTGTCTGTTTAATTTGCACAAGCGGGCTATTTCTTCCAAATTGTATGTGTATTGGTAAGTGGTTAGAGCCATAAGGTTCTTCTAAAGTAGACCACGTAATTAGGTGCGTCAGATCCTGTGTACAGAGGGTCAAGTCTACAGCTGACTTCTTATTGTTTGCTAATGTAGGTGATCCGTCGTTCAAAATTACTAGGTTGCATTGTTCGATAGCTTCCAAAAGAGTCTTGCCATAGATATCGTCATATCCATCATTCCAAGCCAAACTATGTGCGTTAAAGTCGCCCCCAATTATGAATGGTTTTGGAATTTGTTCCAAAAAGTTGATCCACTGTTGTAATGATATTCTAGTTCTCGGTTTAAAGTATACTGAAACAAAGTAAATTTTTTTTTGTATAAATGGAAAATTAACCGAGATACAAGTATGCTCAAAGTTTATTGTAGTTGGAATTGAGACTTCTTGGTATATTAAGTCTGATTTTAATAAAATGGCTGAGCCGCCGTACCCGTCGTCCCGGTCACAGCGAATATTGTTGAGGCCTTTAAAATTATAATATTTTCCTGCTTTAAACCATGTTTCCGATAGAAGTGCAACGGAGTAGTTGCCCCTATCTAGTAGATATTCTAGGTTAGTTTTATTAGAAACTGCTGAACGGCAGTTCCATTGAAGAATATTTATTGAATGGTTGAGGTCTGAGAATGTGATGGCGTGTTTCCATTTATAGTTAATTTGACTAAGTTTTCGAGTTCTTCCTTATTTATATTTATACTTTTTGTTACTAAAACTTTTGTGACAATTTCTATAACTAATTCTAATATTGAATTTATCATGCTTAGGTCTGAAGGAGATGCAACTGAATTGTTATTAATATTTCCTTTATAGTTAATACTGTCTAATATTCCTCCCTTAGGTAATTGAGATCTAGGGGAAGCTATAATTTCATTATGCAAAATTAATGTTGGATCTGGACTATTTGGTCTCTGTCTTTTAAATGTTCTAGAATTTGTATTATTTGAATTATTGTAAAATATGTTATTTGTTGACATTTGGTTAATTGAATTTGATGGGAGCTGGGTGGGTGTATAATTATTGGGATTTAATGGAGGGAAAGTTTTGAGGCAGGAAATGTTTGTAGTTTGTTCCGTATTAATGGTTGTTGCTTTTGCATAGGAGTTCCTGGGAAACTGTCTGTTGGCGTCTTGATAACTAATATTACTGGAAGACATAGCGTCTTTTACAAGTTTTTGACGTTGAAATTCCTGACACGCGCTCAAATTTGTAGTAAAATGATTCCCCGAACAACTAAAACATTTTGGAGTTATATCGGTCGTTTTACACTCTTTTGTGTTGTGTGATTCCTGACATTTTTCGCACCTAGCCCTGCTCTTACATTGTCCCCCTGTATGTCCAAATCTTAGACAATTAAAGCATAATAGCACCTTCTGTTTATATGGCTCGACTTCCTTTAGTACCTTGTTGATTGTTACATATTTTGGTAGTACCTGTGACCTAAAACTAACTACACATGTTTTTGTTGGAATATATTGGGTACCTTTTTCATCTACTTGCCTCCTATTTAATCTTTTGACTTGAATGACTTCAAATTTACAGTGTAAATCGTACATTTTGATTCTGTCTTTAACATACTCTACTGAAAATTCTGTGGAAATATCTCTTATTACGCCCTGTCTAACTACAAGAAACTTAGGAATGTATATGTCTAAATTATTTTTTGTAAATATTGCTTCATTTTTTTTAGATATGATATAGTTGGCCGATTTATAATCTTTAAATTTTATACGTATTTTATTTCTCCCTACTGCGTCAATGCTCACAATTTTTTCATCAATTTCTTTAAAATGTGTGATAATAATGTCACCTATCCTTAAAGCGTTTAACCTGCCTTTAAAATCGGGTGAATTATTTTCCAAATACACGTAATGAGGTCCCAAGTCGTTTTGTCGGTAAAGAAATTCCTCCCTTTTTGTTCCTACTTCTTTGTTTATGGTATTTGTTATTGAAGTGTGTACATTAGCAAAGTCATTATCGATAATGGGTTTATTATTAACAAGTTTTGTGGTACTTATCTGTATAACCGGAACCAGATTTTGAAATCCTAACAGCTCCTCGTTTGAAGATGATGCATGTTCTGTATCCATTTGGGTTTCTAAAACATTATTATCGGAGGCATCGCCTCCGCTAACTGCACTCATAAGTTTTTAATGTCTTTCCGAATTTCGCTTTTTTATTTGGTGTAATTAATTTACTTTTAAAGTTCACGAAATATTTATTTATATAGCTAATTTATAAACACCGGTTTTAAAAACAAGCTTCTTTCTTACGCACGTCTAACTACCACGACGAATGAAAGCTGACTGTTTTCAGAGGATGAATTGTATTTTTTAGGATTAGGCCTTAAGTTTTCTTGTCAGAATTTTAGGTTAAGTGACTCAGTGCTGGGAGGATTTGCGGTAGAGCTGGACACTCTAATAGAAGGTATGACTAACAATGCTGATACTAAACAATATTTGAGAAACTCTTGCATTAGCTTACTTCAACAACAACAATGTAAGTACAAACGCAATTTTCATAGAAATCACCATAATTTTAAAAAACAAAAGGATTTGCTAAAATCAATTAAACAAAAAATTGATAGAGATTCTCTTGTACTCAGCAAGGCTGATAAGGGTAATTGTGTTGTAATCTTAGAACAAACTCAATACATAGAGAAAGTAGAATCTTTTCTTTCAGATAACAGTTTTGTAGTTTTGGAAAAAAATCCACTTAACACCTTTATTAATAAAACAAAAGCAATGGTCAAATTGTTTAATGATACTATTACTAAATATAACAACAGAAAGTTAATTGTATCTAATCCTATAACACCTAGGTTATATGGACTTCCTAAAATCCATAAACACAATTGTCCCATAAGGCCAGTAGTAAGTTTTTGTAATACTCCAGTTTCTATTTTATCAGAGTTTATTTACAACACAATTCAGTCTATCACTAATTTTAAACCTAAGTTCTCCATCAAAAATTCTTTAGATCTAATAGAACGGTTAAATAACATTAGGATAGAAGAGGGTTTTTATTTAGTTTCTTTTGATGTTTCCAATCTGTTTACTTCTGTACCAAGAGATGAAACATTACCTTTAGTACACAATCTTCTAGACAATTGCAACATATCAGCAAAAGACAAAGATGCTATCTTAACTATACTTAAATTCTGTCTGGATCAGGACTTCTTTCAATTCAATCAAAAAATATACAAACAACCTACAGGTTTAGCAATGGGATCTCCACTATCACCTTTTCTGGCTGACATTTTCTTAGACAGCTTAGAACAGAAGTTTGTTAACAACAACAACAAAATAGTTTTTTGGTCAAGGTATGTTGATGATTGTATAGCTCTCATACAGGGAACCCAAGATGATGCTTTACAGATTCTGGATGATCTTAATAACCTCCATCCCAACATCTCTTTTACTCTGGAACCAGAATCTGATAAAAAGTTGAACTTCTTGGATATGACTATTTCCCGTAATAAAGATTCTTTAGAGTACAATATTTACAGAAAACCTACCCAAACAGATCATGTTATACATGATACATCTAATCATCCAACCCAACATAAAATGGCTGCTTTCAACAGTTACATTCATAGGTTACTCAAATTTCCACTTTCTAATGATAATTTTAATTCAGAACTTAACACTCTTAAACAAATTGCTTTCAATAATGGTTATGATCCTAACATTATCTATAAGCTTCTAAATAGAGCTAAACTAAAAATTGCAGAAAAGCTTGCATATTCATCACAATGTTCTCTTCAACCTACTGCTTCAAATAACACCAGATATTTCTCCTTCACCTACATTAGCAGCATTTCCAATAAAATATCTAAACTTTTTACTTCTACAATCGATAACATCAAAATTTCCTTCAAGTCACACAACACCTTAGGTTCCTTCTTAATCAACACCAAAGATAGGATGAACACACTTGACAAAAGTGGTATTTACAAATTAAAATGTGATGATTGTGAAGCCTCTTATGTAGGTAGAACCATTAGAAAGTTATCCACTAGAGTTTCAGAACATTTGAAAAGACCAAACTCTTCAAGTTTTGGTCAACACTTATTATCCAGTAAACACAATTTTAACATCAACACTGGTTCATCTATCTTACATGACATTAGTAGAAAGAAAAACTATATGGAGTTGGATTTATTGGAAGATTTGGAAATTACAAGGGAAACGAATGAAAACTCTCACTGTCTTAATACTCAAATTAATTTAAATTGTACTAAATTTAAACCTATTTTTAAAAACTTTATTACAGCTTCACCTCGTGGGGGACCCAGCTCGACTGTTTAGACTTCCTGCACTGAGCACATCCATAGTAATTTTATAGTTATACCATTGACTGTGGGTTCAACTGAACTACTTGGATTACACCCCATTTATATATTTTGCTTTCCATTTTGATTTCAATTATTAGTATTTTAATTACATAGTCAGATCTCTTCCTTTCTATATTACAGATAGTGCTTGGTAGACCATTTTATTGTAGTCAACCACCCACTGTTTAACATATTGTTTAGTCCGCTTCTTGCATTCTTACTTTTCGTCTATTTCAGTTGCTCTCAAACTAACACCTTAATTATTACAGACATGTTTGAGTGTGAGATCTGGATTATTCAATCTACTTAAAAATATTCTATATAATTTTATATTTCATCAGTGACATCCTATAGTAGTGTCAGTTGGACTTTTGGTCAATACTTAGTTTCATAGAATTGTAAAAGGTGCAGATCACATATCTATGATTGTGACTGCTCATCCAAGTTGTCATTTGTCACATGTCACCCCAACATTTCCGTTAGATCAGGAGCCATTCTGTCTCCGACTCCTTCAAGCAATGTAGCCTTCCTCAAATTATTTTAAAGTGTTTGTTTGTCTATTTGGAGTGTAGTGTAATGTACAATTATATGTTTATGACATCTTGTTCTTGCCGGATAGGCCACAATTGACGAAGTAAGTCTATAAACGTTAATCATATAAAAAACCTTTTTTCAACCATAAAACTTCGAGTTTTTATCGAAGTTAATCAATTTCTTTGGTTATAAAAAAACGTTTCTTGGCTTATTTCAGATGCCCCTGAAGATGATCTAGGGATCGAAAGTACTTGGGCAAGATTTAATTAAACTGTGCTCGATATATGCCTTTTATCTGATCAAAGTTAATAAAATATGTATTAAAAGGAAAGGGGGAGATAAGTGGTTTTATTTATATCTGTTCTTCTGACGTGCCTATACCAATTTATTTATTTTTTCTTCTATATATTTCAGCACATTCTTAATTATCACCATTCTACTTTTAATTTTCTCGTTTCTGATTTAATTCATTTTTGTGACTCTGCAACTTCTCCAATATTTAATTTCGGTGGCCATAACTTTATTTTGGACTTTTTTCTCTAGTATCCAGATTTCCGCCCTATAATTTATAATGCTACGGACCATTGAGTTAAAAAAAAAACGGGTGTGGCAGTCCAGTAGGACTGCCGGTAGGAGTTATATTTCTATACACGCGTTCGCCGTTACAAATTTATATGGGATTCAATCTGCACAACCATTACATATGTAATGCTATAGGTAAGAGAGAGTAGAAGGAGAAACAGAATTAGGTATATAGGTATATGGTGCATCGTTTGCTGTATATAAACAACATTTGACCTGTAATAAGAGAATAGTAAATGAACGATTGAATCAATATTTTGATAAAAATGTATATTTTTATTTTCATATATTTATGAAAGGAGTTGAATGCAAAAAAAAATTTACACATACTCTGCAGTAAAATTCATTATTTATTTTGTTATTAATATAAAATACAATACACTGCAACATAATTCAATATAATAATACAATACACATTAAAATGCAATATTCATAGGTATTTAAAAATGACAATATACTTAACTTACTTACGCATATGTTTCATTTAAATATTAATAAAAAAAAATAATATTAATATTATTCTAATATAGAATATTACTAATATTAAATATCTTTACAAAAGAAAAATTTTTATTCTCGAGAGAGAAAGACATAGAAAATATATCCTCTGTCTCTCTCTTACCTATATCTTACATTTGTAATGATTTTGCCGATTCACTCCCGTACAAATTTCCAACGTCGAACGCGCGTGTAGAAGTATAACTTGAAAAAATGTTTGTGGAAGATAAAAATAAAAAAACCAATAACTCGTATATGTTGTGAATTTTCATTTTACTTTAAAATTTAGCATTTTTGCGTATATTTTATAGTATTTAATAAGATTAACATGGGGTTTTTAAATATTTCAAAAATGAAAAAGGAAATTCGTATTGTGATTCGAACTCACATATACCAGCGTATGAACAAAACACGCAAAAATTTGCAAATTAGACATAACAGTAATGTATTTCAAAATTGACAGTTCTCGGACATACATTCTCCAGAAAGAGAGAAAATATATCTTCTGTCTCTCTCTTACCTATATCTTACATATGTAATGATTTTGCCCATTCACTCCCGTACAAATTTCCAACGTCGAACGCGCGTATAGAAGTATAACTTCAAAAATTGTTTTTGTTTTCTTTCTGATGTGGCTGTCCTATAGCACTTGATTTAACAGCTTGATATATGTTATTGTTTGGTCTGGTCGACTTTTTATTTCTTCTTCTATTTTTACTTTCCTTTGAACTTTTTTCTTTCAATTTTATGATTATAAAACTTGAGTCTTTCTTATCTTGTGCCATGATCACCTGATCGCCTGCAAAGTTTAATGTAAATAAATGGTCAACCTTATGGTACCCCAATTTTCTCACATTTCCTCTTCCATTGTTTAAGAAACTGTTCTAAAAATATTTTAAAAGCAGTTGGCGATTTGGAGCAGCCCTGCAGCAACCCCTTTGTTGTTTGAAAGCTGTTGAAAATTTTCGTTTATATCTTTACTCTTACTATATTACTTCTACTCGTAGACATATTTTCACTGCTGTTATCAACTGTTGGGGTATATCAAGATCTTCCATAGCGTTCCACAACTTTGCTCTTAGTATTGAGTCATATGGTTTCTATCTATAAATGCATAGTGAATTATCATGCCTTTGCCATTTTCTTTTCGATTACTTGTTCGCTCGTGTATATTTGGCCGAAAAGAACCATCCTGCAGTAAACCATGCTTAATCTTCACCAATTTTACCACTGATATCTTCTTCTAGTTTGTTTTTAACAGCCGTGCCTTATAATCGACTGATTGATAGAATTATGCTAATTTCGCAGTAAGTTTTACATTTTCTTCGATCTCCTATTTTAAATATTGATGTCTTCTTCTTCCTCTTTATAAGCAATTCTGCTTGTTCATTTTTCGGATGAATACCTCTATGGAAGACAATCATCCGATACTTCTTCTGACGTTTGGTGACTTATCTTTCGTTATTTTGACGACACGCGTCTCCCCAATTCAATTTATACACTGTACGTTACATTTTCTTCTAATGTCTTTACTTCTCTTTCGATCTCTCAGCGTATTTTCTGTTATTCTTCTCAGTTCACTCATCTCTGCCGTTTCCATTAGCATTTGTGCTGTAGCTGTATTGGATTTTGTTTCTGAGGCATATTTCATTATTGGTCTTACACTGGCTTTATAAATTCTTGTAACAATTATTTGCTGCCACATCCGTGCCGCATATAGAATTGTGGAATGTATCACTTTCACAGAATCCGTCTTTTTCGCGAACCTGGCCCTCCTATATTTGACATAATTATTGTAAATGCTGTTACTCTATCTTCGGTTTTATTTGTTGCATATTTGACATGTTCGCCAAATATCTGTTTCTTGTACAGCATTACTCCTAGGAATTTAACTTTTTTGGTCGACATTATTTTTTCTCTCTCAAGAGTGAAGGATATGTGATCTCTGTCTCTAAATCCTCCAGACTTACTAACTAATGCTTCTCCTAAAATTTTCTCTAGTATTCTTACATTACATCCCATTCAGTCGTTTTCCTCCTCATGGTCGCCGTAGCTAGCGTGACATCTATGAGTCCAGCTTTCCCCTTTAACAAAAGTTGGTTTGCTGTTGCTAAAGGCCGATTAATTCATTGCATGGATTAGCTCATTTCACATATCTCCGTCATCATTCTGTGGTGCACCCATAGCACAGAATTCTCATTTATGTAATCCGCAATAAGCAATCTCTTTTTTCCTCTTTCATGTCTTCCACGATTTTTCTGTATTTCCTTAGTGTGGTATTTGGAGAGATGTAGGTCGCCATCAGGAGGAACATTCGAGGGCCAGGACCACAAATCCCTCTTTCCTTAGGCATGTATTCACTCCACGGCTATGGTAGTTTGGTTTGTTTTCCTACGTACTATTAACTAGGTATCTGTCAAAGGACCCCCCATAGTTCGTGTTCATCGCCAATCACAGTTGATGGAAATATATAATACAGGATATTGGTGACTGTCGATATAAACAAAACCACCAGTTTATTAGGGTTGCAGTCAGAAGGTTGGCCGAGATGTTAGAGTGTTGCTCTAACATCTCGGCGCCAACCTTCTGACTGCAACCCTAATAAACTGGTGGTTATATATATATATATATATATATATATATATATATATATATATATATATATATATATATATATATACGTATATATATATACGTATATATATATAGAGTGGTGGGTTTTTTCGGTCAAAAGGTGGAGAGAAAAGACAAAGTTGATGGCTACTTCATGTATTTATTGAAGACGTTTCGCTTTCTTAATCAGAAAGCATCATCAGTTCATCTAAAAAGAACAATATGAAAAAAAAACCACACATGCATGGAAAAGTTGTTACATGTGTTACCTTAAAAAGATATGTAGCAGTCAGTGATAACAACGTTGTAAAAACACTTAAGTAAATGGACATTATACGATTATGATGTATAAACAATAAATTGAACTAGATAAGTTAACAATTTGTTCAAACTAAGCACAGCAAAAAGAACATGTGGTTTTGTTTTTTTTATATAAATGTATAAGTTAAAAAAAACATTAAAAAAGAGAATGAAGAACTAAGGAAATCAAAGAAGCACTTCCAACAATATAGCAATAGTTATGATTTAATTTTTACTTTAGGTAGCATTATTGTATTAATTAATATTGAAATTGAATAATTTAATGTATAATGAAATTACCACTCCTGGCTTCTTGAATGCTGCCGGTAAAATGGAGTTCAATTAAGACAATCACGCCATCAACGTAGAAGACAGTCAAAACCTTGAGGTCATTAATTATGACAGAACAGCAAGGTGAAATACCAACCCTAATGATAGAGCGGTTTATTTAAATGATAGGATGAGTTTGGGTGACAACCTGTTTTTAAGGAACCAATAAATGAAAAGGAAAGGTGGTTAACACCAAATTTCCCCCATTGATCGGCTAAGAAAAAACAAACAAAACAAGTGAGGTCAAACCAAAAACTCATATATATATATCGCCAACATTGTGGATGGTTAATCAGCCACAGGTGAAGATTAATTATAATTTCCAACAGTCCAAGGTTCATAACTGAATATAGCCGCAAATGCCAAAAATATTTCGGTTTGGCAGTGTTGGCATGTTTTAACAATGCATATGTTGATGCTTCAAATATAAAGAGATAAAGTTTTTAAAAACACATTTTGATTATACTATTTTATGAATTCTGAAATTTTTAATTTATATGAAGCAATAACTAGTAAATATTTGTCTCTTTCGAGATTAATTGAAAACATCTGTTGTAATCTGGCAACTGCTGATTTGACGATTGCCAAATCTGTCCCCTAACATATCAAAGGGTAATTGCTAAAAATTTCTAATAATTAACTGCAATTAATCTACAAAGAAACAAATATTTACTCATTGTTGTTTTATTAAATTTGCGGAATTCATAACATAATATAAACAAAATGTACTTTTCTAAAGCTTTATCTTTTTATATTTGAAGCATACAGCGTCTACATTATAAAAACATGCCAACACTACTATACCGAAATTTTTTGCTCCATGTTTGACATTTGCGGCTGTAATCAGCTTGTACTTTTGGTAAATCTCTGGTAAACTCAACCGATACGTCTATGGTCTGGTCACCCTGTATATATTCTTCACAAAATATGCAAAAATGTCACAGCACAGAACACGAACAAACACAGAACACGAAACAAAATTCTATGTTCATGGTCTACTACATATTATAAAGAAGACGGTGATGTTTTATTTACTATCTTTAACGGGAATTAACCACAATTTCAGTTGAAAATGCGTTTATTTTAAGATCTCTGCTTCTGAAATCATTCTCTAAATACAACTTAAATTGCTTAATTTATATTTTAAAACTGATTTCCAAATTGGAAATAAAAAATGTGTGTTTAATTGAGATTGTGGTTAATTTCCATTAAAGATAGTAACTATTAATAAATGTCACAAAAAAATTGTTTCCTAATCCTAATATTACCATGATATTATGTTTGACGTGGTACAGAATAATATACAATTATGGTTAATATATCAATAAAAGTCGACCTATCTAAAATTATCTGAAACAGTTTAAGCCCACAGTTTAATACATCATTTTAAGTTAATAATATACTCTATATTATTGCTTTAAATAATTTAAAACAACATAAGTTTAGGGTGAATGATAATCCTGGTTTATTCCTGGTTTACAATGTATGCCAATCTAGACCGAACGCCAGTGAATTTTAAGAAATAATGTTGGTAATATCAACACTAGTAAATTTTGGTGTTCTGCTTCGGTTTACAGCGCAGTAAGATGCCATTCGGTTTCTGGCAGGTAAAAAATTATTGACAGTTATGTGTTTTGTGTGTTTTTGGTATCCTCTTATAATTAATATTGCAAAATGATTAATAAAGAATCCGAACTCATAATAGAGAAAATATGTAGGTGTTGTATGTGTGAAAATGAAAACATGCACAATATGTTTGAAAAGAAAAACGAAGAGAATGAGGAAGATTCCTCAACACTTCTGTCCGATATGCTGGTGGCTTGTGCTTCAATAGAGGTAAGTTTTGAATGCTTTGTGAAATGAAAATAAATCTCAGGAATACCTATGCTTTTCTTATTAAGAAAACAAAAACTTAAAAGAAATTCATATGGCATAAATAAGTACTAGTCTAATAAATAAGGGAAACTATGTAAAGATTGTTTGGGAAATTAGATATAAAACTTAAATAGGTACATATATCTTTAAGAAGTCTTGGAAAAATTGTCTCTAAACTATATAAGAAGCAAAATATATAAAAGAAATGAGTCGATTAGTACAAATATATTCAAGTACTTAGACACTGCACAATAGCCAAATATCAACACAGATCAAAACAAATTAGACATAAAATATAAAATTGCAGAATCTGATTCAGAGATAAATGCAAGAAAAAAAATTGCCAGAAAAACATAACTCATTTCTATCAATTGAAAAATAGAAGAAATAAATTGAAAAGGGATAGGATCAGTAAAAACCTAATAAACTTATTTAGTAGATGACAACAACTCACATTTAAGATTCATTTAGGGAAATATTCAATTGTGAAGGAATTATATAAAAATAAATCTAGAAGGAAATATTGGCCATAATATAATAGATGCAAAAATGTATTATGAAAATTTTTGGAAAGAGTCTTGTTGGTTTAACAATGATTTTGGTCAGCTAATGCTTTTTATCATTTTCTTTATTAATTTCCAGTCTTATATGACCATTTTCCAAATAATTTTATTTGAGTATTCAGTTTATCCATGTATCAAAGAATATAGACGCTTATAGAAGAATTTTTCACTGTAATTTTTGAGCATAGCAAAAGATGTGACATAGATAAAGAAAAGTGGGACGAGTGGAACGCACGTGTTGCACGTGGTACCACTAAGGAGCGGTTTGCTTCTAAAATATGAAAGAGTGGGGCAATAAATGCAACTTTAGATATTTTTATATGTAGATGCCGCGTGGTCGTAGAATAGGATTAAATTTTTGCGTTTTATAAAATTGTTTAAAGAAAATAATATTATTTTAACTTTTAATAAATTAATCTTTTTAGAAAAATTATTATAATTCAAATTTTTAATTGAAATATGTACAAATCTTAAGTATAAATCAGTTTAAGACTATATTGTAATAATTTCACCAATATTCATTCATTGTGAAAATTATGTTTTAGATACTATTAGTTGTTATTTTAAAACAAGATTAAATAGTACCCATACAGCGTAAAAACTTTCACATATAGGTACTATTCATTAAAATGTACTGTTAAAGTTTATTTTGTTATTTCAAAAATAAATCAGGAATGCTTTTTGTTGTTATTGAAAAATTATGGATGAAATGGAAGTTTTGGCGAAATGGAAAATTTCATAATTTAGTAAAAAGTTTCATTGAATACTTTTTTTTTTAAATTGAAATTTTTTAAAATTGTTTCGTTAATTTCTGGGCAGAAAAACAGTATAATAAAAAGTTATGTGACGGTTTTTCGTTGTGTTGGAACAAACCAATTTTTAATTCAAAGTTATACAATTAAAAAAATAAATACTTTGAATATTGTAAATATCATACATTTTTAAGTTTTAAAATTAAAAATTTAACAATTTAATATATTGAAAATAAAGATTTTATTGTGAAAAAACAAAAAAAAAGACAGTTTGCAAATCAATGGCATCGAAATTTGTTTAGGCGTAGATGCAAAGTTACCCGTTCGTACTCCTTTCCCACTTCCCCCTAACTACATATTTCATTATGAAATTTTCAAGATAGTTTTAAGCCGACGGCCACGGCACCACGCTGTGAGTTTATGCAGCCACCCTCTTAAACCGTAACCAAATCGCCCATTTGAACTGGTCTTCTATAAGCGTCTATCTTCTTTGCATGTATCTTGAGAATTTTTATCACATTATCTGTATAAAACCCATTCCATATTTTTTGGGGATTTTCACTACTTTTCCTGTACTTTCCTTTTTCCTGTTTTTTTATTTAAATATAAGCCAATAGCCATTCACTTCCTATTTAAAATTCTTTAAAATTCATTTAATAGAAAAGAGAAATAGAAAAGGCAAAAGAAGAAATTGGCCATATAGAATAAAATGTCTTAAATTTTTATAGAATTATTGCTTATTTTCTCAGTATGTCAAGTTTTAAAATAGTAATTTAGATATTCCTCGATTTCTATATAGTTAAACCAATATATGTAATAATTTTTTAAAATGAGCTGCTTATTTTTATTTCATGCTTCAGTGCTAATGGCAATTTATTGAAAAAAAAAAAAATTGTGTATACAAATTCCCTTATTTAGGCTCCATTGAGACCTGTAATAAAACTAAGGGTAAACAAGTGCTAAATATGCATGCCCAAAAAAATAAATGGACCCCAAAAACATTTACCATTTTAATTTCATAGGAAATTAGGCAACAGGGTCGGATTTGCACATGCTAATGATGTCGAGTATTTCCAATAAACATGACATTATGTTTCTCAAAGCTTAAACATTCCAGTTAGTCATTGCATTTTTATTTTATCTTGCATTGAAAGATGTAATAAAAATTTATGACTTCCTGTCTTCACTGCTGATAAGAATTGCTGTGTAAAAATGTAAAATATTTACATTGCTTATAAATAAACCTTTTAAGAACTGAAAAAAATCTAGAGGACAAATAATAAATAACAAGTCAATGTATGATAGAAAAATAATAGGATTTTGGTTTTAAATTCAGAAAAATATGTTTATATGAGACGAAATCCTTGAATTCCTGGTGAAAAATATTCCCATGAGATTTTTTGCATAATCACTTTCATAAAATATAGCAGAATAATACTCAATAGGTCGCTCATAAAAAAGTGGTCCTAATTTATTAAATAGTTTTGTATAAATCCATTTTTAGGTTGTGATAAGGGCCTGATAACAACTAAAAACGATGTTTTTAAATTAAATAAGCCCAAACTAAAGTATCAGAAACTAATAGAACAAGTTTTGGTGAATTCAAAAATAATTGTGTGTTTTTGAGCCTTCAATCATCATTTTTCATTTTTTTTTTCAGTTTTAAATTGTTTATAAGTTGAAAACGATCAACTTTAGAGAAAAATTACAATTAACTTTTTTATTCAGAATGTATATTAAAAATATTAAAAACGATTGTTCCCAAAAAGAAATAAAAATATTAAAGCTATTTCACTAACGCAAAAACTAGTTCGTCTTTGTCTCGCTACGATAACGCACTGAAAAGAACTGCATGTTTTTAGCAATGCCTGATATCTTTGCTGCGTTCATAAATAGATGTCACTAAATGATTACGTCAGGTCCACGACATTATGAATTATCTCTACCAGTGCTGACATGGATCTATAACATCGACCATCTGAAGAGCAGATGATCTGCTCATGTTTGAACCACTGATAGTGAGAGGAATATTTGGTGGCATACATGCAAATAGTTTCTAGAGGAGAAGGTGCAACTCCGAAATATATAAAATTTAGATATATCAAGTGGAAAAAATGTGATCTCTTTTGTAAAAATCTGAAGACTGAGATGTGCAGGACAACTAGCATAATTACAGTAGAACAACCTTCCCATACTAGTCTTTATAGCACAGCTAGGGATAAGTAGACATAGGGCAAAACTTAGAAGGGAGGATCACATCTAAGGATGAAAATTGGTGCAACAAACTGGCAATGTATGACGAATGCTAAAGAAGGCTTGAGACACTCAAGGCTCTGTGGTAGTCCAGGGTATTAGGCAATAAATTTTTTTAATGTTCTACCTGAGCATATCAGAAACTTGGCCGAAAAGGCATTTGAAAATAAATTAAAAAAATATTGATAAAAAATTCCTTTTATACTTAAGTACAACATAATTATAATTTTAGTTGAGGTTTTGTACATATTTGATGTGTGTAAGATTTTATATTTTTAACTTGAATAAACAGTATTGAGTATGAAAAATCAATTGAAAGCAGAGTTTAATTCAATAGTGAATTAAAATATGCTTTCACAATTTCAAAATACAGTGGCTATAACTTTTTTGACCCATTAAGCCACTTTTGGCCGCTTCTAAGGACTTTTGCCAGCTTCAGTCCACTGCTGTGTGTTCATTTTGTTCTGTGGTGTGTAGTAGTGGATCCAGATTTTATCAATGGTTACCAGTAGATGACAAAAGTTTAATAGATTGCACTTCATTAGATCCAAACACTGACGAGAATCATGTTTTTAGCCAATAGTAAGCAAATGTGGCACCCATTGGCAGGATAATTTTTTGATATTTAAAACTTCATTCAAAATATGATTTTGTTTTGTATCGATTCTTGTGACCTCCATGAATTTTTATTTCTCCATATGCATCATTTTTCCAAACATGTAAACTTATGTAGCTATCAAAATTATACTAATAGCTGCAGAGTGATAAAATTTGTATGCCTAAAAAAGACTTTTTAGAACTAATGTTTTTTTTGAGATCACAGTGTACTAACTGGTGACAGAGGTTATTAACAGACCACAAGATATTCTTTAATTATCTATACCTCAGCTGAACAAAAAGTCTTACTCACTAGCAATTCTTAGAGACCAACTATTTGTACAGATTATAATTCAATACATTTAAGTGTACACTTCTTCATTATCATCATCTTTGACTTGACAATCCTCTGTGGATCTTGCCTGCTCTAAGATTCATCGCCATTCTGTTCAGTTTTTGGGGACATATTGCCATCTTCTGATTTTTAGTATCCCTAAGTCAGTCTTAACTCCATCTAACCACCTAATTCGTGGTCATCCTCTGCTTCTTCTTCCTATATGTGTGCCTGTTGTTAGCTTCTTAGCAATCATATTATCTGGCATTCATATTATGTGTCCAGCCCATGTCCAAGCCGCTGTGCTTTAATGAATGTTACATCTGGTGCATCAAAGAGTTGGTATAATTCAAAATTATATCTTTTATGCCACTGAACTTGATCGTTTATGGCTCCAAATATTTTACAGAGTATTTTACATACACACGAATATTACCAAAAATCTTTCATTCTTCTATGTTATAGTCCATGTTTCCACCTCTTATGTGAGGACCGGCCTCAGCAGTGTTTTGCATATAATAATTTTAGTTTTTCTTTGGATCATTCTGGAGTGAAATTCTTTTTGCAGTCCATAGTATGCCATATTTGAAAGGTTTTTTGCTTTTAATTTCTTCGCTTGTTTTGTTGGTGTTGGTGGTAGTCACTAGCGAGCTAAGGTATATGAAGCTGTCAACACATTCAAAGTCAACACTTCTGCATATTAGGCTATTTTTTGTATGATCATGTCATGAATTTAAAAAGCTTGGTCCTCTTGGTTGGTTGGTCTCAATAGTCCCCACATTTACATGTTGTTACAGTCTGTGTTTTTGACCTCTTTTCAATTTTATAACGGTCTGGTTCTATATCCATTTGAAATGTAAGAATATAACTACTTTCTTCAAACCAAGGGACATCATATTAGCCTTGTTTGATGATTCTTGATATTACAGATTTTTTATTCTACAATAATTGAGTAATCTGCATATATTATCTTTACAGGTACAACCACATAGCATAGTATAGGAAACAAAAGCTTCTGTTTCCTTAATGTAGTTCCTTTTTAGTGTCCATGGTTGCATACTGTAGTACATCACTGATCGTAAATACCATCGCATAAACTATATTTTTAATTCAAGACTTAAATCTCAACTGCAGATTACACATTTCATTTTTATAAATGTACTTCAGGCCTTTACAATTAAATAATGTTAAAATCAATCAAGATAATGTTAGATATTGTTTTCATAAAATGACTATTTTTTCATTGCTATATTTCTACCTTTTCATGGCTACATTTTTTATTAGAATGTGCATGTGTCCAGGCAAATGTTTTTACAAAATTATGTTTTAAATTATGTAAGTATTAAGTACTATTTCTGGCAAGATATAATTTATGATTAGCTCTCTGTTGTAAATTGATATTTTTTTATGAGTTTCTACTATCTGAAAAAATTACATCCTTATTATTAAAAATGTATAAGAGCTTCTAATATTGCTATTAATTCTGCGTAATATACACATCTTGCTATTAATCTAGCTATTTTATAAATGTTGCTATTACATGCCCAAAACACAGAAGCCACAAACCCTGTGGTTTTTTGAAGCATCTGCAAAAATGTAAGTATGGCGTGGAAATAAATTATCTACCTCATCTTCAAATACTTTGTGTCTGATAAATATATCTATAATATAAAAATAAATCGCAAAATGTGTTGGTAAGCGCATAACTCAACAACGCATGGACCAATCTTAACAATTCTTTTTTTAAAATGTTCCTTGAAGTCTAAGGATGGTTTTTATGGCCAGAAAAATTAGAATAATTTTCGGGAAAACCCTAAAACAGCCCTTTTCTTTTTCCCATACAAATATTTTCTAACTAAATGTCTATTTGAACTTTATTGCTATTCAATAAAGTTTATATTAAATTACAAGCACTCACTATTGTCTAAACAATGTAGGTGTGTTCCTAACATCGAAGAGTCAATTTGCGCTTTATTGTCGCTGCAAAAAGTTTAAATTCAATCAAATGTGTGTGCTCGTTCGCGTTGGAGGATCTAATGCGTTCACACAAAAGTGATAATATCGTGAACCGGACCAAATTGAAAAGTCAAAAAATGTAAGAGCTATAGATTTAATTGGCCTCACAATATTCTTTATTTTGTTTTAGTTTCGGAACGCGACATAAATTGCATCAGTTTTCACGTCTTTGCATCTATCAAACAAACCGCGGTAAAAAGCGTTTATTATTTTTATTAATTAATTTATTATTAATTTAATATACTCTATACACATCCAATTTTTTTTTTCTTAAAGGACTCGACTCCAAGTCATATCAAAAAAAGTTAAAAAAAACTAAAACGTAGTGTTATATCCTCTTTGATTATATTATTTTTCACAGACAACGTAGAGATTTCACAGACAACATCAACCTGTCAATTTGCTAGTGTACATTGGTGTACACACACGTGTTGTTTTTCTTGGATTTTCTGTTACCTTATCTAATCAGTTTTCTTTTGTCAACTTGATCTAATAATTCTTCGATTTATTTTTGTTTGATTGTTTTATATCGTGTTTTGTGCAAATATTTTAATACCTGTGATTGTTTGGGATGAATGCATGGCACATAAAAAATCTTTGGAGGCTTTAGATAGAACCTTACAAGATCTACAGGGCAATCATAACCCATTTGGTGGTGTAATGATTTGATTAGCAGGAGATTTTCGTCAAACATTGCCAGTGATTTCACGATCAACGCCAGCTGATGAACTCAACGCATGTTTAAAGTCCTCCAATTTGTGGAAATATGTCAAGGTATTACACTTAAGCAAGAATATGCATGTCGAGTTTCAAAATGACCAATCTGGAGACATATTCTCTAAACAGTTCATTGACATTGGTAATGTCAAATTTCCTATAGACACCTTGACTGGTTGCATTAACTTTCCTCAAAGTTTTTGTCAGTTAACTCGATCAAAAGATGAACTTATTCAAAAGGTGTTTCCAGATGTTGCTCAAAATTACAGAAACCATGATTCGTTTAGCGAACGGGCTATATTGGCTGCAAAAAACATAGATGAAAATGAATTAAATTTCAAAATTCAAGAACAAATCACAGGCGAGTTGAGGAAATATAAATCAGTTGATTCGGCTACTAACCAAGATGATGTCGTCAACTATCCGCCTGCATTTTTAAACTCACTGGATTTACCGGGATTGCCACCTCACAATCTTCAATTAAAGGTTGGATCAGTAGTTACAATGTTGAGAAATATCAACCAACCGCGTCTTTGCAACGGCACACGGTTAGCGATAAAAAAAATTATTGAACAACGTGATAGAAGCAACTATACTGAAAGGAAAGTATAAAGGAGAAGACGTTTTGATGCAACGCATCCCAATGATTCCGACTGATGTACCATTTGAATTTAAACGACTAGAGTTTCCAGTGCGGCTTGGTTTTGCTATGACCATAAATAAGTCCCAGGGGCAATCATTAGGTGTTTGTGGTATTAATCTAGAAAACCCATGTTTCTCACATGGTCAATTTTATGTTGCCTGCTCCCGTGTTGGAAAATCATCAGATTTGTTTGTATATTCACCAGGTAATCAAACAAAAAACGTTGTATATCATAAAGCACTACAATAAAAATAAAACAGATTTTTGTTAATAATTATGATTCACTTGATTTACAATAAAGCGATGACTGAAAATACTTATATATGTTTTATTTCATTATTCTTTATTACATCGGTTATTAACCCTATGTTAATAATAATAATAATAAATAATCCCTTTAGATTATTTTTCAATCAGTTTGGAACCTTAAGTTCCCCTCTTAGTTTGAAGTCCTCTGGCAGACATCCCAGTTGGGGTTTTTAGTGTGTCCAAAAGGGTAGCCAAAGTTCGTGGAAGCGAAGATACTTAGGTCACCCGTGCTGACCCTCACACACCGCCCTATCATCATGGTAACGGTTCTGTTCAGGAGAATTAAAGAAATAAACTGCCACATTCCAAATCTATTTGACAGAATGAAGCCTGTCGGGTCTGCTAGCATATATATATATATATATATATATATATATATATATATATATATATATATATATATATATATGTATATATATATATATATATACAGTAGACTCCCTCTATAACGAGAACTGAAATGGTAGACTAATTACCTCGTTATAAGCGGATCTCGTTATATCCAACAACAATAATATTGTGCATACATATGAATATGTAGTTTTCTAAATGTAGTTTTCTAAAGCATTAACTTTCTATAGTGAAGCCATTCGGAGCAATATAAGATGCTAATAAATATTGTTTGAATGGCGTTTTTAAAACAAAGTTGTTTACTTTTATTGTCAACGAAATGCATTAAAACAAAAAAGAGTTGTTTACTTTTAGTGTCAATGATATATGTTAAAACAAAAAATCTGTATTCTGTAAATATGTATAAAGCGTATAAAGTTATTTTGTCATTTTTGACTGCTTTAAATTGTCCAGTATTCTATCTATCATATTTTCTAAAGATGTGAAACAGTTTTATGCTTCTTTATTTGCGTTTTGTCCTTGGATAAAGTTTCTGACAACCTTTAAAACACTTACGTGAATGGTCAACCCAATACAATGACACTTGTGAATCATAAATTTTACATTTCCGACTAAGAATCATAAATTGTAAGAAATTTATTGCGGGCGGCCCGCAGTTAAAAAGGGTATTTATTTATAGCTACGGTCGGGCCAAAACGTAAAAAACACGTTTTGCAATCTTATTTTCTCTCGTTATAAGCAAATTTACCTCGCTATAAAGGGTTATAGTTCAATAGAAATTTCACGGGACATCTAATGTACCTCGTTATAAGCGAAACCTCGTAATAACCGTGTTCGTTATAAAGGGAGTATACTGTATATATATATATATATATATATATATATATTTATATATATATATATATATATATATATATATATATATATATATAATATATATATATATATATATATATATATATATATATATATATATATATATATATATATATATATATATAACGTTCTATAACCAAATAAAATTTTATTTGGTTATAGAACGCGGGCACATAAATTTGCAACGCCCTGTATATTGATTTGTAAATATATATATATATATATATATATATATATATATATATATATATATATATATATATATATATATATATATTGCTGAGTATTACTGGTACTATGTACAAGGAGGGAGACAAACAACTCTGTGAAAATTATAGAGGCATAACAGTGTTAAATGTTGCCTACAAGATATTATCAGGAAATAAGTATATACAGTCATCTTAAATCATTTTTGGAAGAAATAATTGGTCAATTAGTGAATACCAATGTGGTTTGATATTGAAAATGGAGTTAGGCAAGGTGATGTCTTATAAACAACACTTCTAAACCTAATCTAACTTTGGAAGCTATTATTAGAAATCTAGATATGAACGGCTTTATTAATACAAGATCCACTCAAATATGTGCATATGAGGATATAAGGTTATTAACTGAAAAAGCTATAGATTTGAAACAGGAAGCTGCTGTATTTGGTCTAAATATAAATGAAAGGAAAATAAAATATATGGAGTGCACAAAGTCGAATCGACATGAGAATCTGAAGGTAAGCAACCATACCTACGAATATGCTTCCACTCACTACTTAGGCTCCATAATAAATAACACCAACAACGTCAATCAAGAAATACAAGCACAGAGTCTTAGCGGTAATAAGTGCTTTTATGCACACAAAGGCTTTGGACGACCAACCCATTGTAGCGATTGTTCATGGAGAATAAAAATGAACTATGAGCTGGTTGAATTAATATAGAGTGAACTATGACCTGGATGAACTATGAAAAATGAACTATAAGCTGGATGAATTAATGTAGAGTGCAGATATCGTTAGATTTGTAAAGTCATAAAGACCAAACTGGCTTGACCTCTTAGAAAGAATGCTACATAATCGAGCTGTAAAAGTAATCTAGAGACAGAAACCTCGAGCAAATAGAACAAGAGGAAGGCCCTGTAAAAAGCGGATAGACGATGTAGAGGAAGATCTTAAAATCATGAACATCAGGCAGTGGCGAAGAAAGTATCTGACAGGGCAGAATGGAAGAACGTTGTTAAGCAGGACAAGACCCACAAAGGGCTGTAGTACCGTTAGAAGAAGAAGCCTTCAGTATTTAGGAGGATAATCTTTGGCTTCTGAATATAAGCAATCATTTGTAGTACATTTTAATGGACCTAAGCATAGCCCTAGGAACATACTATGATCTCTATTTAATGCAATACCATATTTGAGCCGTTATGATAAAAAATAGCTCCGTAATTTTATATTGATCTTAAAATATGATTTGAAAAATAATAGTTGTAACATTTGGGTCTAACCTACAGGATTTATCGATTGACCTTGAAGACATCAACAATTTCTCAGTTTTTTGAAATCATGCTTTATATCGATGGGTAAAAGTGAAAACCTCATAAATCAAATTTTAAATTTTTTAGGAGAGCAAAAAAACTTCGATTCTTAATACATATTTTTTCTTTTTTAGTATTTATTTCATTATTACTTTAAAAAAACATGACAATACATAGTTTTCATGAATCTGGGGTTGTGCCAGAATATTCAGACCAATATTTTCAACCTCATCCTTATAAATCTAAAAATGGCCAGTTTTTGACTCATGAGGTTTCGACATTTAACTATTGATTTATTCTTTTCATGGCAAAATTTTCTCTAATATAGTACTTAAATATTTAACTGAAATTTCTGCCATTTTTTGTAATATATATTTAGCGCTTCATATCTTTCTTCGAAATTCGTACATGGCCCATAAATACACATATCAGAAATTTGGATCATCTTACCAATATGTACATACCATATATATATTTGGAGTCACTTCGTTTTCTCCAAAAAGTGTGTGCTGCCTATGATCCAATTCCTTGCAATCATGCAAGACATGGTTGACTGTTTCAGGTTCTCTGCTACAGAGTCTGCAGCCCAAGTCTCCATGAAAAAGTCCCATTGTATGCAGGTGTTGTTTTCGGCAGTACCTCAGCCTTATTAGTACATTTCTGTCCAATATACATCTTGTCATGTCCTTGACTGGGTTTATGTTCCCAATGTGAGTTGTGTTGGCTTCGGATCCAGGCTTTTTCCAGTCACAGACGATGGTTTTTGGCACTGCCACGGTTGGTTCTGGACCATAGTATTTTGTAGCTGATGTTCTGCTGGCAAGTGCATCAGCTCTGTGCCATATATTTCCCAATGACCTCAAACCAATACCAGTGTAACACTGTTAAGTCTTTGCATCTTGCTTAGTTTGAGGAAGGCATTTATTTGCTGCCACCATACCACTGATGCATATGTAAATTGTGGGTTTTAGCACTATGTTATAAATACAATATAACTGGTATTTGTTCTGGTTTTAAACCACTAATTTTTCCATGAGTGTGCCTGGCTACCATTAACAGAGTTACCATTTCCTTGGTTATCCAAACTATATTTGATTGACATTTTAATCGATAATAATTATGTTCGATACCAAAAATTGTAATTCATAGGAATTCATAAAAGAGCTAGATGTTTTAAACGAAATAAAAAAAATGATTATAGTGATATAAATTGTGATTATAGAATAATGCCTTTTTGTTAATGTCAAAAGAACAATATAATTGCTTTTAGTTTATATATTTTATTTTGAAAGCATAGTTTTCTTATCGCGGGATAGGGACGGAATACATTGATCGGTGCGGTGGATCGCGCAGAGGTATGATAAAATTAAAACGACTGTAACGACAGGTCGTGCAACCATACACTACGTGGAATAGTAAACGCAGTCCCATGCGTGTTTCTTAATAAAATAAATTAAACTTACAGAGAAATAAATACTTCTAGTGTATAATGATATATTTTAATAAATAAAATATACCATTATACACTAGAAATCTTTACTTATCTGTAAGTTTTTTTTAACTTTGGTATACAGCCAACCACTAGGATTTTCCTTTTACTTTGTAAAATAAATTACAACAAAATGAAATCAAATAAATTAAAAACCATGACAACGCTCTGTGTGTAGACGATCGGAAAGCTATGCTTCCCCTCCTTGGTCATTCCTGGAGTGCTACATCTCGTTTTTTATTATGATAATTTATGTGTTCATTAACGTTAATTTTTATTTAAATTTAATAAATAGTATTAACCGTGAATATTAACGTGCAAATTAATATTAATAACTTTGACTTTAACAAATGTATTATTCTACATTAAGATGTTACACACTTTGTATATAATACTGAAATAATATTTTTAGGTTTCATCTGGAGATGGTTTACCCGCTAGTTTATGTAAGGGTTGTGAAGACAAGTTAAAAAGTGCCTATGAGTTTAGAAAGTTGTGCCAAAAATCTGATACAACTTTAAGGGATCTTACCCAGGATAGTAAGAAAGGTATTAGACAAGAAGAGGATATAGTAGTACAACCTGATTTACACAATGACGTTTTTGATGTTGACGATGAAGATAATATTCCACTTATAGAGCGGGGAGTGAAGAGAAAAAGAGGCAGACCTAGAAAAAAGGATATTGAATTAACATGCAACTATTGTCACAAAATATTGCAGACACAAAAAGGCCTTAGAGTTCATCTTCGCAGTTCGCATCCAGGTGAGAAACTAAGACATTGTCTATTTTGTGATGTTAAGTATGCTAAAACTAATCATTTAATAAGACATCTAAGTACTCATGATAAACCTGGTTTAACGCATATTTGTGAACTTTGTGATCAAAAATTTACAGAGGCAGCTGAGTTATTCCGCCACACTAAGAATCATGAAGAAGCAGAGGATACCAAAAAAGAAAAGGAAATCAAAATAGAAGCTGAAATAAAAACTGAAGTGGCAGATCTTTTTGCTGCAGTCCAAGATAGTGAGAAAAAAGGTGACGAGGTCCAACAGATTGAGGCAGATGTCAGCCACTTCAGTGACCATGATGACAATGTTTTTAACGATTTCCCCCCAAGTGACGTAGAGAGTAAGGGTAGTGATGAAGACTTTACCCTTCCCCATGAAAAAGAAAAAAAACCGAAAAAGGAGAGGAAGAAGAGGAAATCCAAGCAAGTTGATGACAATGGGACAGAAAAAGACAAAGCTACATATGAGTGTAAAGAGTGTTCAAAGGTTATGACAACATACATAGGATTGAAGATTCACATGAGGAAACACACTGGGTCAGATTTGGCAACTTGCAATGTAAGTTTTTTTGCTAACTCTTATATTTTGATTTATTTCATTAAAAGTTTGAATAGTTAATTTTCTTAACCTAAAAATAAGTTAAATAAAAAAACACCAGTCGTTAGCAGTTGTTATTTTTTATTTTATTACTATTGTTTATATTATTTAAGAATAATAAATTTTAGAGGGATAATGCCAAATAAAAAAAAATAATTATTTAAAAGTGACTTTTAGTCAAAATTTTTCAAAATATACAAATTAAACAAGTAGTTGTTCTATAAATTAATAATCGTAATGTTTATACTGTAAAATTTTTGTATTATTTTCGTAGTAGCTGAGAGGTATAATACAAAATTGGTGTTTTGGTTTTGCTTATCTTTAATGGCTTTAACCCATTTAGGCCCACTTGAAGAAAACATAATAAAACCAATGGTTTTTATTAAATATATACATTTGATTAAACACAAAAAAAATGTAATTTAAAAGCTACATGACGAAAAAAAACTTATACATCAATTCTTTTAACTTTGCGTTAACACAGCATTGGGACTATACATATAAGACAGGCATATTGTATTTTCACTTGTGGTAATCTTTGAAAAAATGTGGATGCAATGGTATATTACACATAAAAATAGTTGTACTTTTACATAGCCTACAACGCCTTCTCCAGTTTTCAGTATTGCGTTCCATCATGTGACCCACATTATCCAAAGGAGAGGTAGATGGTAAGGATGGACTAGAACCACGACCTCTAACAGATTTTCTGCTTAAACACTAACAAGGCTTCGCACAAGTTCTGACCTAAAATGTAACTGCGAAATTGGAATTTCCTCATGTGATATTTATTCTATAATTAGCCACTCTAATGTCATGTATGTCCAGTTCCCCCATGTTTTAATTATATTTATCTATCATGTTGGGTTGCGGAATAAACTTTTTTAGATACCTCTTTTTTTACCTTGCGATTGTATCGTTTTACGGGAAGAAACGGGCTCTACTGAATCACAATTGATTGCCACCGTCACCACAAAATTATCGTTCCAACGTACAATACTTATTTTATTAGTTTGATCATAGCGACAATCCATAGTACCGTGATCTTTTTTCCCAATGGATTTTGTTCTCCAAAAGACAATTTAGCAGTCTATTTTCACTTAATTTTCCAGTGCCAAAGTATCCTTGTTGTTTCAAATAAACTCTTTTGAATTATTCTGGTTGGATTTTCCAACATAAGGGACAAATGTCCTCCGCCAAAGCCGGTCCCAAGCCCGGTTGAGAAAGGAGGAGGGTGAAACGGCTGACTTTAGATCTTGGGGTACTCACTGATGCCGATATGTGGGTATCACAAATACCAAGAAACGTCTCAAAGTATAGAACAACTAACACATAGTCAGCAAATCCTATCTCAGAATGAGAAGGGTGAGGGCGAGTCTCCAGCGCCCAAAAACTGGGGCCACTCGACATCACACGAAAAAAAAAACTGTATTGCAAAAAATCCTAGAAAGAAAACGCCGGACGGTCTTAACGGAAAACAACCCAGCTTACGAAAAAGGTTAATGAGTTTTGGAACATGGAATGTGCATGGTATTTGGACTAAGCTTGATGAGGTGTTGAAAGAAATTAAGAGATTTCAATTAGATGTAACAGTCCTTACAGAAACAAAAAAGAAAGGGAAAGGGACAGACGAGTTTAAAGATTTTGTTCATTTCTATAGTGGAGTAGGAAAAGACAGAAGAGCAGCAGCAGGTGTAAGTATATTGATAAAGAAAAGGCTGTCACGTAATATTAAGAACTGGGAACAAATAAACGAAAGGCTAATAAAAGTTGAGATGAAGCTAAAAGGACGTGACATAGTGGTAGTGGGCGCATATGCACCTTCTGAAGATGAAAAGGACGAGGTAAAGGATAAATTCTACGACGAATTGACGGACCTGGTAGAGAGTATTGGAACCAAGAAGGAAGTAATTCTACTAGGTGACTTAAATGCTAGAACCGGAAGAAAAGTAAATAGCAAAGTGGTCGGTCCATTTGGAGAAGAAAAAATAAATAAAAAATTTAGCCAACGAGGAATTTGAAATCAATAATCGATTACTGTATATGCAAAGAAAACTCCACAATAAAGGTTAATAACGTTAGAGTTCATCGAAAAGCAGAATGTGGATCTGATCACCATTTGCTTAAAGCGTCACTACTATTTACATTTAAAGGAAGCCAACGACAAAATGAAAACGAAAGTTCAATGATACTGCAAGACATTTCAACAAAGAGATATAATCTACAAGGTTTTGAAAATGAGTCTACCCAGTTTCTGTATCGAATGAGGGTGAATCTGAAATTGCACGATGTTTGTTACTCCTCACCAATTAATACGTACAACGAAATTATGAAAGCTCTTGACGAAGCTGCAATGGAAGCTATTGGAGAAGTGGATAGCAAAAAAAATAGAAATGAATGGTGGAATAAAGGAATAGAAGATCTTGTGAGGAAGAAGAAGAATATGTATAACAAATGGCTAGCAACAAAGGACCCTTACTATCAACAACAGTACAACAGCTTAAACAAAGAAGTAAAAAAAGAGGTAAATAAAGCCAAAAATGAGATGTGGAATAAAGCCTGCGATAACGTAGAAAATTTTATGGGTACAGTAAGAAGTAAAGAAGCCTGGAAAACAATTAGAGGTAGTAGAACAGATAGAAAAGAATGCAGTAGGTTAACTCTAATAGCCCCAGAATTATGGGTCGAATATTATGAACAAATGCTGACAGAAGATCGAACAGAATTCCAAGATATTGGCTAAAAAAAATATGATATTTCCTACCGCGAAGAAACTGAAATAACACCAGAAGAAATTAAAAAACACGCCAACGCTATGAAAAATGGAAAGGCTCCAGGACCGGGGGGAGTACCTATTGAACTGATTAAATATGGCCCTGACAAACTATTTCAGCTATTGGCTTATACTTTTAATTTATTCCTGAGAGGAGAAGAGCTACCCCCAGAATGGAAAACTGCATATATCAGCAATCTATACAAAAATAAAGGCAACAGAAAAGATTGTAAGAACTACCGAGGGCTTAGTGTAACTAACTCAATCTGTAGAGTCTACGGGAAGATAATTAAAAGCCGAATTGAAGATTGCTGGGAAGACGCTGAAAATCAGAGTGGCTTTCGTACTGGTCATTCTTGTACAGACAATGTGTTCTGCCTAAAACAAACAATAGAAAAGCGTTTGGAACATAATATGGAGACACACATGGTATTTATTGATCTTCAAAAAGCGTATGACATTGTCCCATTAGCCAAGCTATGGCAGGTGCTAGAAGACAAGAATATTCCACCGATTTACATTAATGCTGTAAGGGAGTTGTACGATGATATGACGAGTGTAATAAAGATTGGACAAAAAGTGACAAAAAAGATAAAAGTGACCAAAGGACTTCGCCAAGGCTGCTGCATTGCACCTACACTCTTTAAGATTTATTTGGAGTGGGTTTTGGATATTTGGAAAAGAAAATGTGAACCTATGGGTGTTAAAATTGGAGACCATACACTGTACAGCTTGCATTTTGCTGATGACCAAGTAATACTTGCAGAAGATCAAGATGATATCCACTACATGTTACGAAAAATAGATGAAGAATATACTAAGTGGGGCTTATCAATTAATCCATCAAAAACAGAGTACGTAGTAGTGGGAGGTGAAGGAAAGCACTTAGAACTAGGAAGCAAACAAATTCAAAATACTGATAGCTATAAATATCTCGGTGTAAACATTACAAACAATGGTCGGAATACAAAAGAAATAGCTACTAGAATTGGTCAAGGAAATTCAGCAATACGTCAACTGAATAGAATACTTTGGAATAACCACATCACCCGAAACACAAAAATTAGGATATACAAAAGTATCATAGAAAGCATTGCTACATATGGTTCAGAGCTTTGGGTAATAAATAAAAATGACGCATCCAAAATAAAAGCAATGGAAATGAATTATTGGAGAAGATGTTGCCAACTCACTAGAAGAGATAGAGTCAGGAATACTGAAATCAGAGAGCGTATGGGCATAGACATTGACGTCCTGGAAACTATAGAATGCAAAAGGCTGAAATGGTATGGCCATGTAGAAAAGATGAATGATCAACGATGGCCAAAGAGAATGTTACAGTGGATCCCCACCAACCGCAGGAAAAAGGTAAGACCAAGAAGATCGTGGAGACAAGAAGTAAAAGATGCAATGGAAGATAGGGGTCTACAAGTAGATGACTGGAACGATCGCAAGCGTTGGAAGCTAGGTTGCGAGAAACGGCGGCAGCTGTAATAAACTCGTTATATATATAAGATATATATATATATATATATATATATATATATATATATATATATATATATATAAAAATATTTTCCCTTTTATAAATATTTTTGTCGAATGGCGATCAAAGTATGGGACCATTTATTTATCTATTAATAAGTATTGACTGATATTGACTGAAAACGTCATTTTTTAAAAAACTTTTGTTCAACAGGTCAATCATTGGACGAACTTTTGCAAATTTGTCTTGTTTATCTAGCTGATCGTTATCTGCAAGATGTATGTTCTTCTTTATTTCAAAAAATCTATTTCGAGACATTGCATTCTTCACAAACTGAACTCACTTATCCTCATCGGAAGACCAGTAAAGTTTTACACGTGGAAGAGTGTGATACCCGCTCAAATCTATTCTATTCATCTAATAGAATATTTTTTTGAAATTTATTTGAAATAATAGATTACAGATTATCTTCATTGAACATTTCCCTAAAATAGTTCAGTACCGACTTTTCATACAACTCAACTATTTTTTTTATGCGATTTTCTTCATTCGAATTGTATAATCAATGGGTTTTCTGCACCACGTTACGTTTTCGACTCGAGCTATTTACACATTACACGATTTACACTTATCTTTTCTAACTCGCCTTCTTTATTTATATTTGTTATTTCAAATCGACTGGTCCAACGAAGACTGTAGTAACTCATTTTTTATGTAATTGAGATAATTATAATAATGTATTTACACTGTTACCAAAATTCATTAATCTATTAAATGGATGTTTTTATAGCATTAAGTGATACTTTTAATAATGATCTTACAAGGGTAAAACAGATTTAAGACAGAAATGGCCATAAGTGACTTTTGAATGAGTTACTATAGTTTTCGATGGAGATATTTTTAAAGTAATAAATACCAGAATTATTTGTTTCTTAACTTTATTTATATAAAATGCTACATTTTGAAGAAGCTACTGATATAATTTGCAGTTTTATATTTTAATTCAATTTTCCTCATCCGACTCTTCTTCGCTCTCAACTGAATCAACTTCGAGCTCGACTTTAGGAGGTACATAACTCTTTGAATTAAGATTTTTATAAAATCCATGGTACATTGTGGGTATTTTGCCGGTATTACACAGCCACAGTAATCCGTTTAGCTTTTTTTCTTCAATTGGTAATGGTGCATCATACAGTTTCGGTGGAAATTTGATAGTAGTGGAAGGCCGTCCTCTGCATTTTCGATTTAATTTTATGTCACAACCTCTAAAACCATCATCGAATTCGTATTTAAACATTATAGAATTTTGGTGTTCATGCGAAAATTTTATTTCTCGTATTTTGCTAACTTTTATTGATTTCTTTTCGTTGTCAAGTTTCCAATTCTCGGTATCAGTCAGTTTTTTAAAATTAAAAAAATTATCTTGGGACATTTCCGTAACATCATAAACTCTTCTTGTAGTTTTAGCCATTCTAATTAATGTAACCCACTGTTCTGGCACATATATAACCGATTGCATTTTCTTTGCATTTTCGATAACAGCATGCATACTGTCACCCTCGTTCTGAGTGTGGCCTTTTTCCAGAAATCTGTAGTTTCTGATAACTTCTTTGTTTTTCATATGGGACTCATATTGTTCGAGCAATTTTGCTTTTTCAGCATCACTAGCCATATTAAAAACAGAACAAACAGTACACTGGTTCTTTTTTGGTTTAAAGAACCCAATATTGAACTGTTCATTGAAAATATCTCTATACTGGCGTGACGTGGCAGCTGTAGTGATGTTATTTTTTTCGCAATGCTCGTTGTACAATCGGTACATTTTCTGGATAGTTAGTCCTTCTTCAAGGTACATCTTCATCGTATTCTTACGGGTATAATGGGAAGGTACCACAGGAAACTGATTTATGTGATTTTTTACGTTGTCTATAAGTTCTGGTGATAGTTTATGTGGTCTGTTAGTGTGCTTTCCACGTTTATCTTCCTCTAATGATCCACCATCTTTCAGTTTCCTTAATGCTGTAGTGATCCAAGTTTCTGAAATGTTAAGGGTTTCCAAAAACATAGTTTTGCAAACACGTTGTTTTTCATTGCGAATGTAGAAGTAATATTCTCGAGAGTAATTTCTTCGAGACCGTTGTTCTGCAGTAATAGTTACTTGTTTTTTGGCAACCTGTCTCACACGACGAGCAATAAAATCCCACTTTCTCGTATGATCTTTTAACTTGCACCCATCTGTCTTCCTTTAATTTGAATACCTTTTCGATTTTCATGTTCAAGTCCCAGGTTTAGACTTGTTTTAGATTTTTCATCCGCCCACTTACTAACGTCTCTAATTCTTTTCCTACTTACTCTCTCTATATTGCCTCTGCTTCTTCTCTTTCTATTTGTGGTTGCTTCAGTTATATTCCTATTAGGTTCAATTATTACTTCAGGGATGTTTTTGTCTTCTGTCGGAATGTAATCTGGGTCAGTATCAGAGTCTGCATGAAATGGTTCCTCATCGCTTTCCTTCTCAATTATTTCATTTTCATTCCTATTGGCTTTATTCTCTTCTAAGCTTACTAAAATGAAACAAAAATGAGGTAAATGCCTACGTAATATTTTTTCATGCGGAATTTAAACCAACCTGTAGAACATTCAGGATTAATATCAGTCTCGTGGTCACCAGGATCCTCATTCGCCTTTTTGTATTTGCTTTCTTCTACAATACTTTCAGCAATATGTTTACCATAAAAAAAAGTAGGTTTTTACTTTGCTGTTATTATTTTAAATAAAGTTTATTATAAATTCACCTTCAAAAGAACGATAAGAAATATCCGTTTCAGTGTTTTTATACGCTTTCTTAGCCAATTCCAATATTAACTCACTTCTGGAACACATTATGGCAATTATAACAAAACTAAACTTTTGAACATAACCTTAAACTAACGCAGAATACCGTAGTAACTCATGTTACGATACCTATGCTATCGCCTCAGATAACAACGAAGACTATTGTAACTCAAGATACGATGATTTTCTACGGTTGTTTTTCATAAATCGGAGATACTATAAAACTCTTACACGTAATATTGGTTGCATAACTACGTTTACTGAGATACGATTCTTTCCTGGGGAAGATATCATTATGTTTTATTGTTTTGCTCTCGTAACTCAAAAAGTGGAAAATTTGAGTTACTACAGTCTTCGTTGGACCAGTCGAAATGTTCTAGGCACATCTTTCGGCAAACTTTTATATTACCCATGACATCCCCATCTGTATTTTCCTCATCTATTAGATTATGAACTTGGAGGTATTAAACAAACATCTATCTTATCATCTACATCCACATTTTTAACAATAGCTCAGAGCTTTTTCATAATCAAGGGCCTTTTAGTATCATCCTTATACTTTTTATAACCCTGAACACATTGACCAGCTTAGTAATTTTCACGTTATCTGAAAATATAACAGGATAACAATTGTTGTCGACTATTACTGAATACTACTGTTTAGATACTATCCTTACCAAATAAAAACGACGTTTGATATACCGAGCATATGCAAGACTAAATAAAAAACACCACATGTTTATAAGAGTCAGGTTTACACAAGAAATTAGTCAATTCTATGTATTATACTTATTGTCCCATGGTTGCGTTAACGCAACACTACAAGCCCTAACAACTAAATGTTCTGACAAATGAAAATTTATTGAAAACGTCTATCTTCACGATCTTTCTTATCGAAACAAAGAACGAGATCAATAATACATTAAACTCCATCACTAATAACAAAATGTTGAAATGAATCTAGCTGAATCTAGCCGCAAATGTCACCATGAAATAAAATATTTCGGTTTGGCAGTGTTGGGGTGTTTTTATAATGGATATGTTGTATGCTTCAAATATAAATAGAGAAAGCTTTTAAAAGTACATTTTGATTATACTATTTTATGAATTCTGCAAATTTTAATTTATAGGAAACAATAACGAGTAAATATTTGTCTCTTTCGAGATTAATTGCTAACATCTGTTGTAATCTGGCAACTTATGATTTGACGATTACCAAATCTTGTCTAAAGCTTTATATTTCAGTCATATATTCAGAAATAAACAATATCACAACTGTCAAATTTCAAGGAATGTTTGCAGATAATGCATGCGCCAGAAGAAATTTCTTTTAACTAATAATTTTTTGTTGTACTCCTTGAGTATATTTAAAGGAAAATTAAATTAGCAGAATTTTCACCAAGTATTTTCTAAAATTTTATAACATATTCATTTTTTTTGTTTCACATTATCAAAGGATCTGTAAATTTTTTGTAAAGGAGTTTTTGTGTAAATATAATTCATAGTATCTTTTTTATAATTTCCGCAAATAATTTTTTTCCTCAAAAGTGTATCTGTATTCTTCTTAACTTTAGTTTTTTCGGTCAGTTAAAGTGATTTTTTATTTTATTTTCACCTCTTCTGTGCATGAAATATGCTTAAAATAATTAGTAGATGTCAAATTTCAAAAACATTTGTTATATTAAAAATTGTTGGTTTTAGTTATGCAACAAATCATTTACAAAAAATAGCCATCTTGTAAGGCATTTATCTACTCATGGCATAGAGGATGAAGATAAAATGAAAGCCCTAAGGACGTTTTCAGATACTAAATCAAAAAAGGTAAATGTTTAATAAATCTATGATAGAAATTAAACTCTTTTGTCTATTACTTCTTTACAATCAAACAGAAATATACAGATTTTACCAAAAGTATGGAAACGCCTAATTATTTCTTAAATAGTCCGAATTATACAAAAACAGGGATACACGTATTTTGCAATATGAAGATTTGATGTTTGTAACTTTATCGTCTCAATAAATTTTTTGATTCAAAGTATTTACAACTAAATTTGAACATGTTTACTGCATTAAAAGTTTACTACATTGCTGAATTAGTGTCTACCTCATTCAAATGTCGTCCGTTCTTAATTTGACAGTATCCTAAATGATGTCAGAATGCGTCTATTACATTTCTCCATGTTTCTCTAGAAATTAAATATGAATTCATCGATAATTGTTTGCTTAGCTCTGCAACACTTGCTGGTTTAGTTTTATAAATTTCACTTTTTAAGTATCCTAAGCAGATTTAGTTTAAACTGTGCCTAGAAGGCAACTACTATGTCTATCTTCATGCCATTACACATAAATCATGTATGTGCTTAAATTATGTACCTTATGTTTAAAATAAAGCTCAAATTTTATGACTAGTATAAGGATAAACTTCACCACTGGTATATTGTAAACATTTATTGGTATGAACAGGTTTTTAGGTTGACATTCTGCATAAAACTGTTAACGAACTGTTTTCTGAAGGCTTGCATTTAAAAAAATTATTATTTTCTGAAAATGTGGCATTTATTTATTATTTTAAATAAATTAATTAATATTTGTAATTTAATACGGTTCTCGTCAGTTTATAGAAAATGTTCCCATTTGAGAACCGTTTTAATAACACTAATAGTGCATCTATTTAATGTAGATTATGGAATGTGACTATTGTGACAGAAAATTCAAATATAGGAAAAGTTTCTTACACCATATGCGTCAAGAACACGGAATGGAAGAAATGGACAGTGATACTGACAAGAAGAATAAATCTGATTCCAAAGATGGTAAGTTGTTTTATACATATAATTTAAACACATTAAAAATCCTACATTTACATATTTATGTGAAAGTAGGACTATGGCATAAGAAACTAATTTTTGTAGTAAATAAAATTCAATCATTCTAGACATATAAACCACTGAATACAGCACACAATAATGTAAAACATTTTATGCAACAGATTACAAAGTACATTTTCAAGTCTACAACAATATTGACAAATATTTAGTTATAAGATATACACAGAGATGAGTGTCTTAAGAACCGAAAAAATAACGCAAAAGATAGAAAACATAATACGTTGTGAAATAAAAAGAGATAAAACTAGTAGACGTGGGAAATTATCGATAAAAACCTATAATTTACATTACATTACATTAGGACTATCGATAGTTTACCACCTTTAGACGTTAGCTTATGAGCTAGTTGACTTCAGTCATAATATACATATGACGTCGAACATTAACATTTTTTTAAATTTCGCATAAGTAAAAACTAATTGCAAGGCAATAAAGCAAATATAAGTAAAAAAAGATTAATTAGTACTTAGTAATTTTTTAATCCAAAATTCAATTATTGATCAAGAATAATTTCTACTATGATTTGAGACGTCGCATACACTCTTGTCAATACAGAATTATCGTAGCTTTAGCTTGGTGGTTCACTTCACACGTTGGTACTTTCACCCGGACGCTCAGGGTTCGAATCCCATATGAAATTTTTTTTGTAATTAAATACTAAAATTTGAAATTATGCAGATATCGTTAGCTTTGAATCACTAAACATTTAAGTCAGTCTTTATTAGAATTGTTTAAAGTAAAACACGATGAAAAACGAATGTCGTACTTTCGAGAATAAAGTAAAAATTGTACAAAAATAAAAAGTTTTAAATAAATGTATTTACAAAAAATGATTAAATAATAATATTTGAACACAATAATTGTTTTCGGTCAGAACGTAACTTTTAGTTTAGTAAAATATTTTATTTGAGTTATTTTTATTATTAGTTTAATTTATAATAAAAATGACTACTAATTAATGTTTTTTACTAGCAATTGTCTTAATGTGGGATTCGAACCCTGACCGTTTGTGTGGATGTTAACCACTAAACCACCAAGCTACGATAATTCTATATTGACAAGAGTGTATTCGACGTCTTAAATCATAGTAGAAATTATTCATGATCGATAATTTAATTTTGGATTAAATTTACTAAATTACTACTAATTAAACTGTTTTTAGTTACATTTGCTTTATTGGCTTAATTCAATCAGTTTTTACTTTATTCGAAATTAAACGCCAAATTGTTTGACGTCAAACGCATAATATTATGACTGAAGTCAAATAGCTAAGCTAACGTGCGAAACTATCGTTAGTCCTAATGTAATGCAATGTAAATTATAAGTTTCTATCGATAATTTCCCATTTCTACTAGTTTCATCTCTTTTTATTTCACAACTTTTTATGATTTCTATCTTTTGTGTTATTTTGTCGGTCTTTAAGACACTTATCCCTGTAGATAGAAATAAGAAAACAACAGCCTAATTCACTGTGACATTTGTAGATCTTTTGTACTTTTCTTTATCATCAAAGCTCCTTATCTAGCCGGCCCACTTGATGGGTTTTCACAACCTCGAGAGTTGTCTCTGCATATAGTCTAATGCTTCCAGTTTTTTCCTTTCCATTTCTTGATACCACTGGCATGACACATGGAACACAGTCTCCTCATCCTCTAGACAGAACCAGCAAAACGTGTCTTCTGCCAAATTCATATGACCCCAATGCTTTTTAGAGCGTAGTGTCAAATTAGCAGTCCTACTATTATCCTAATAACTTATTGGTTTGACTGAGTAGGTTTTATTTTAGGTAGATTTTATAAATGGGGCTGAATTTTCTTTGATAATCTCTTTAACTTGCATTTTTCTTGATTTTTTGCATTTCTGCACCTTTGGATAGACATATTATGCACCTTTGTGTTAGTGGTTGTTCTTTTCTGTGTGCTAGCAGTCCTAAGAAGTGTTTTGGACCAACTATTGGAATGTATGCTCATCGAACGAGTCTTCTTTTTGCCCCTGTAACGACTACCACCTGGTATCAAAACTATTGTTAACCTATTTTGACTTCAAAACTGAGTAATGACTTTCAAATAGTCCCACACAATCTTTGACTCAACCTGTACTGAACTGAGTGCCTTTAGGGCTGCTTGATTTTATGTGTGAACAATTGTGCTGTTCTCTGCCTGCCTTCTATGAGATCCATAGCCTAACTTGTATATCAGGAACTTCCTACTAAAATACTGTCGCATATACGAAATTCAGCGGGACATCGGGCTTTGGTCTCGTTGTATTCCAGCCCCTGTACTTATGTTCATTTTGGAACCATCTGTAGTAAGTGTTTGTAAACTGAATTTATAAACATCTTCATCATCATCATCTTGGTGCTACAGCCCTTAGAGGGCCTCGACCTTCCCAAGCTTTCTACGCCATTCTATTCTGTCCCTCGCTTGCATTTTCCAGTTGCCGACTCCGATCTTCTCGGCATCTTGTGTTACCCCGTCCATCCACCTCAGCTTTGGTCTACCCCGTCTTCTCATTCCCACGGGTTGCGCTGTTAGAATCTTTTTTATCATGTTTGACTCAGGGGCCCGGGCTACATGTCCTGCCCACTGCAGGCGGTTTCGCTTAATTATAGTGGTAATATCTTTACCACCAAACGTATGTTTGCAGATATTCTGCAGTTCAAAGTTATATCTACGCCTCCATATTCCGTTCTCACAGACCGCTCCGAATATCTTGCGTAGCACCTTTCTATCAAAAATGTATAGAGCGGATTCATCTGTTTTCGTTAGCGTCCATGCCTCTGATCCATATGTGAGAACGGGGACTATCAGTGTTCTATACAGCCTTATACGAGTTTTTTGAGACAGACGTTTGTTAGCTAAGTACTTTGATAGACCATGATAACACCTGTTTGCAATTATTATTCGCCTTTTTATAAACATCTACAGTTTTAAAATTTCAAAACAATATAAAATGTATTTCTTATTACAATCAATTATGGTTTATTCTCTCCTCTTTCTAATCTCTCTCTCTCTCTCTCTCTCTCTCTCTATATATATATATATATATATATATAATATATATATATATATATATATATATATATATATATATATATATATATATATATATATATATATATATATATATATATATTGTTATGATCCGAAAATGTAGAGGCTTATAAATTATAAAAATTTGCTGTTTCTACATTTAGAGTGAATTTTGTATATGTAATATGTTCTATTTCATTGAATACTAAATTAAAAGTAAAAAAAAAATTAGGGATTGGTGACGCCCCACTACTCTTCAGCAATATCTTCGATTTTTTGTACCGGATAGCTAAAGATGCTTAATAAATTTTCTAAAAAATTGTACTAAATCTGCATCTATACCCGGTTGTTGATATTGTAGATTAGTTAAAATTTGCTGCGTTGCAAGATGTATTGACTGTATGTTCATTTATTAGATTTCCAACCCTGTAGATATATATATGAAAATATATCTAATAGATACCAGTGACCACATTTCATTTGTATGTATAAAAATGATAGTGAGCTCTAATTTATCCATAAATTGTTTTATATAATTAATAAAATGGCATTAATTGAATTCTACTTAAAGGTGAGGACGGTATTTCAACAAAACGTGAAATTAGATTGGATGAGCTTAATATTGACGAGACTAAACAAGAAGAAGATGATGGCGAAGCTGGTATTCCTGATGCCGAAAATGTATTTGTTAAGAAAGCCCGTAGTAAAAATCAAGTATGTCATGTTTGTGGGGCCTCCTTTTCTAGAGTAAATCATCTTACAAGACACATGACATTACATCGTGCCGTTTTGGTTCATCAGTGTGACAGGTAAAAAGATTTTTAGGTAGATATTATATATAATTTAATTTATTAGCAGACTTTCCCTATTTTACTATGATAATGTATCAAATTTATAAGTATCGACATTTTTCAAGATTTACAAAGACCAAATTTGATATAGCAATCTTTTTTCGTCTGCTTTAGTCATTTAGCCAGTTACAACAGAGCATTTGAATATAAAAAATGTATTTACAACCTAAAAAGGTAGGGCGATAACATATCTCTCAAATTTGACTATCAAATTTAAGAAAAGATTTCTTCTTTTTGAAGTTATATACATAGGTGTGAATCAACGATTTTAATTTTAAACCTCATTATTGTGGTTAAATATTTCCCAGAAATAGTATAATTTTTGAACCAGTATCCTTTTCAGAGGAAAGATTTAATTCGGATATATCGAGTAGATGAAGAATTACAGAATTTTTGTTATGCTTATATATTTTTTGTATCTTTTTTAAATGTGACATGTGCGTCTAATTACAAGGCATATCGAAGTACCACTGTCTGGCTTTTTTGACTATATTATCTTCATGTACATTATCCTTGATACCTCTATGAGCCTTACCATCCTGCATCCTATGGCTCAACAGCCCAATTCGAGGCCTACCCTCCCACAGTAAACCTCTACCACCTTCATTAAGGTCTGTAGTCATTCTTCTCCACGATCGCCTGCCAAGGGGATTTCTGGCGTTTTCTTCCATATGAGCTTTTATCTGTAGAAACTTAACATTTCTATTGGTTTTATACATTTCATATAGTACTTTCTTTATCATTCATATCTGGAAAATTGAAAGACTTAATCACCTGCAAAATAGAGAATAAATAACTATTGAGATTTCCGATTTTTTGAAATAAAACTAAGTCAATAGCTTATAATTTTTCCATAGTCTTGGAAGGACATCTAGTTCTCTTTATGGCTTGGAATGCATAAATCCCAAATCAGCATAAATCATTTGAAAATACCTTCATTTTCCACAAACAAATTTCTGTAATTTGTTTTATGGAGAGTGGTTATATGCACCAGAAGGCATGAATATCAGTGTTTTCTCTTAAAAGTCTGTTCTTCATTCACACTATGACATGTTTCGGATTATACTGGATAGTGGTAGAAATGGAAAACAGACTTGGAACTGTAACGGTGACCTTCTAATACCTTTTTGTTCATTGATAATTAAGTCGTTATTTTTAATGCGATTAATTTTTAATATTTCAAGTAAATTTTTTACATTTTTGAAATTTCTGTATGTAAAATTTGAAAGTTATAGATAAATTTATGGTTTTCTGTAATTAAATGGTTCGCAATATATGGAATTGGTTTATTCATAGATAAAACTAGTTCTACAGTACATGGCCAAATTATTAGGTCAAGCAAGGAAAGATTTACTATATGAAGTTATTTCTCTCATGATTATGAAGAAATTTGAAACAATTACTGTTTAATTTTTTTTGTGAATATTAACTCATTAAGTAATAAAACTGTGCTAAAAAGTCTATCTGTGCTAGAAGAGCTTGAACACGTCGAGGCATGCTCTCGGTACAGGCTTGAATAGTTTCCTGGAGGTGTGGATTATGATTCCATTCATATATGAGTGTTTCAAGTAACTCTTATTAGTAATGTTTTTTTTTTTTCGAAATCTCCCTTTTCAGTAGTTCCCACCCATTCTTAATAGCGTTCATATCAGGCGAGTTGCCTGGCCAGTCAAGAACTTTTTTATTTTAAATAATCTGAAATACATACTCTTAGCCTTGTAGCAAGGGGCACCATCGTGCATAAATATGGGTTCAACTTCTCCAGGAAACTATTCCTGCAGCTGTGGCAAAAGTCTCTTCTCGAGTACTTTCCGGTACTGGTCTTGTCACATCGTGTTTTCCACCGCATAGAGATGGCCTGTACCTTTGCCGGATACCACAGACCAGACCATGAGTGACGGTGGGCGTTTGATGGTGGTCACAATGCATTCGGGCTTGTATTTCTCGTTAGACCGCCTCCGAACAAAGTTCGTTTTTTCTGTCAAAACTTGAAAAACGGATTCGTTCGAGAAGCAGACCTGAAGTCAACAAAATGTTAAACAAATGCTCATGTTTTATTAATTTTCATATTGATATTCAAGCAAAACAACACAAATATGTCTTTTTCCAGTCTTCCACTGTCCAGTTTTTGTTCAGTCCATCTAATTTACTTACCGTTGCACGTCATTATCATTGACAGAGATCGAATTTGACATAGTTGCCAAAGTATTAAAAAATCCTGAATCGATTTTAAATCAAATAGGTCACATAATTATTGCAAAAGTGGATTATACAACAAAACAAATTAAATTTTAATGTAAATAAATAGGAACAAAACAAGAGTTAAAAAATAATATTGTTAACAATTTAAGCCGCTTGTATGCGTCGTATAAAGATGTAAAATGGAATACTTAAGCAAAAACAACATTTTTTTCATTACTTATTTATATCTCTTTACAACGACTATTTACATTCTTACGTGACATTTTTGAAATAAAACACACTAATTTTGTTCTAAAAAGAACAGATTTTATTAAATAGGTAAAAATATAAAACAAGAGGTATTCACTCTAAAATTCATAATAATAAAGTACAAAAAGTGTCAACACCGTAACTGTCAAATAAGTGTTACCAATTTATGCCAAAATATCACCTTTCTTCGATTACAGTTACAGTGTGTTCCGAACAAATTAATGTTCTTCATAAAAACGCCTTATAATAGGGGAGAGTGTTGTACCTTGGGTCAATTTTTAGTTTTTATTTTTTTCTAAATCCTAAAATTATATATTTGCAAAGTTTATCCAATGTATTAGTTACTTTGTCTATTTGGCTACATGCTTTCTTTTTATTGACACATTTTAAGCTTAGTGGTTAGTTAAAAAATATATTTTAGCAGGCCCTTGCATGTTGACCCAAGGTACAAACTGGTAATGTACCTTGGACCAGCATATATTGTACCTTGGACCAGCATTATATTGTACCTTGGGTCAGTTATAAAAAAAATAGAACAAATCTTGAAATGTTTTATTGAATATCTTAAAATAATCAGAACATTATGATTAACTAATGATTAATTTAGTAAATAAAAACTTGACATTATATCCGCTAAATTTAACATTAAATTTCAGGTGCGCATCGTGACGTGCAGTTCCGCTTATTTTGTGCGGTTGTGGAAGTTTACGTACAATATCATTGCGTAAAAAATCATAAGTCTCGGTTGAGTCGTTTATAAACTTATTGGAATCTAGAATTCTACGTAAATATCTAAGTTCATTATTAATTCCACTGTTCAGTATCTCGGCAACATAATAAACAAAAGATTTCTTCCCTGCCACTTTCACTAAAACAAAGTCTCCTTTTTTAATCTCGTTATTTTCAGATAAGTCATATATTTTTTGGTCATTTAATAATTCTTCTTCTCTAGTTACCAAGTTCTCAAATGTACCTCCATCACTTGAACTTGATTCACTATCATACTTAGCAGCTCTCTTTGGCACATTTTGTATATCTTCTGTCGCTATTTGCTTTGTAACTGCCTGCACTTTCTCAAATGATACCGTCTTTCCCTTTTTAAGCGTAGCTATTTCATCTTTCTCTGGAGTATCGGTAAGTATTCGTGACTTTCCTCTTGCTCTTCCTAACTTCTTTTTGCGAACAGGTGCCTTTGGATAGGGTCGCAACATTTCAGGTGTAATAGAACTTCCTGAAGTTCTGAATGGAGTAGAGACTTCCTGAATGGAGTAGAGACTTCCATTTCATTAACTGTAGTTTTAGTTTTTTCCCCGTTCTGTTCAACATTGACTTGCTCGCGACTGTCAGTAAGCTGGTTTAAAGGACGATCAGTTACATACGAAGACAGAAACTCATTATCTTCAAAAATGTTTTCATTGACGGGATAGAGACCGCTCACCTCAAATCCTTTCTGGATATTAGATGTAGTAAATGCTTTTGGAAATGCCTTACCTGCAAGTTCGGCTATATCGTAAATCGTAATAGAGGGTGCATAATCATCCACTCACTACAGGCAGTATTATAGTAAGTTTTCATCGGTCCAAAAACTGTTCGATCGAGCGGTTGCATTTTGTGGCTGGTGTGGGGATGAAACGTTATCGGTAGAATTCCATTCTTCTTACAGAAATTAATGACACTTACATTCACGTGGCTATCGTGATTATCCAAAAGTAATATAACTGGATTTTCAACTGTTGGTTTCACATGATTTTTAAAGTGTTGTAGGTATTCCAAAAACAATATTTCGTTTGACCAGCCGGACGAATTTGCACCTCCTATAGTTCCAACTGGACAACCTTTTAGCATGTGAGGCTTAAAATTAACCCTCGGAAATATCATCATTGCCGGAATATGATTTCCGATTGCATTTATTGAGGCTATCAAGGTTACATTTTGACCTCGCTCTCCACTTGTCATTTGACCTAATTGTTTTATTCCCTTAGGTCCTACAATTTTTGGTGGTACATGGACAGTCGTTAACCCTGTCTCGTCACAATTCCAAATTTTTTCTGGGGAAAAATCTCCACGAGACAAAGCTTCTTTGTAGTTCTTAAAAAAGGAAGATATATTTGTTTTATTGAAGGATGTTGATCTGGCCAAACTTGTAGGTTCTGGTTTACGAAGTGATAAATCTTCATGTCTTCTAAGAAACTGCCTCAGCCATTCCTTGCCAGCTATCTTTTTTTGGTCCCAAGAAGGCGGATAAGACTTGTTATTTGCAGTTGCATACTGGTATGCTAAAGTACGAACTTCCATTTTCGTCAAACCATAGTGGAGGCGTGCAGCAGTGAGAAGATATATTTTTAACTCAGCTTCCTCTTCTTTATTAAAAACTTGTTTTACATTATTGGCAGCAACATAAGAAAATTCTGAAGCCCCCGACTGCCTGAAGGATTTTACGTGCCTGATCAGCGTGGTTTTTGATGTTATAGCAGTTTGCTGCTTCCCTAATTGATAATTCACCACTTATGCATTTATTTGCGGCTGCAGTTAAATCCTGGGCATTTAAATGTGGTCTTTTGATACCCACTTTACTTCTCGGCATTTTAAAATGACTATCTGAAACAATAATAAAAGGTTTTTTTGGTAACAGACACACCAATTAATTTAAATAAAAGTCAAAATAATGTTAATTCGCAATAAGATTGTACCTTGGTCCGGTCCAAGGTACACGACCTACCGGTGACCCAAGGTACACAACGTAACAATTTCAGCTGTTTTTTGTTTTCTAATATTAGGTTATGCGTTTAGACAAAAAATACATTCATGATTATCAAGCGTAAATATATATTGTCCATTACAGATAATAATAAAATATATATATTTACGCGGATTAAATTAATTTGAAGCGGATTTTAACAGATAACAAAAGAGGTAAATAATTTACTTACGATCAAACAAAACACAAAACGCTCTGCAAGTCACCACGCTGCAATTTGTTGATAAGTGTATTTAGATGCCATCTACCGCTGATATTATTAAACCACTAATTCAACCAAATCGAAGAGAAATCTGCAGTGGGTAAGAAAGAAAGTCAACTGACCCGAGGTACAACCCGGTCCGAGGTACAACACTCTCCCCTACATTTATACAAATTAAATGACACATATTATTGTGTATTTCTTTAAGTTAACATTAATAGAAATCTTTAAATATTATTTCTACGCGTATATAATAAAATATGTCTGGTGGCTGTAACGCCAGTGTACTCGGCAAAGTGATTCCAAAAAAGAACACACCTACCGCCTAAATATTTCGTGTTGGTATCATGTGACCTCACGGACTATGACGCGGATGACGTGCAACGGTAAGTAAATTAGATGAAGTATATTTTTGTGCCATCCTAGCCTCAGTAAGATTTGGCTTTCCATCTGGTGTCACTGGCAGTTTGTTTTCGACGAACTGTTCTTTCTGAAACGCAAATTCCTTCATCTTTTATCTCCTGGGTAAGTATTCTCAGTATTTTTCTGTTTTCTAGACAAATATCTCTTTATTTTTTTATCAGTCCTAGGAGGACTCTTTCGCCTTGGATCCAATCTGATTCCAGACGCAATTTTCTGTTTTATATTCCTTACAGAACTTTTGGATCCTCCTACCATTGCTGCTATTTCATAGAGTCATTTGGTTAGCTTTTAGGAGATCATATATCTGACCTGTTTCTGGTGACAAATCAGCGTTTTTCCCCATCTAAAAATGTATAATACCATTAATTATACCAATAACAGCACTGTATATGTTTATAATCTAAAACATAATAATAAAACAGGATAAATCACTCACCTCTGCAGTAAAATTTCAGGTCACAACCGTTTAAAACTCAAATGTATATGTATATGTAAAACACAGTATATGAAGTTATAAAATGAACACTACTTGACAGGACGTAATGCTGGCTAGAGATGATGGATAGGTCGGTGTTGCTAAAAGTTAAAATAGTAAAATAATGTTACCATACTATGTTAAATATTGCTATGCAAAAAAATAACATTCTTGGTGAATTTGGCCAGCTACTGTATGTTCAGTTATCTATTTTTTTCACACTTACTATATCGACTAGGGAACCTATAAATTTATCTATTTGTAGTTTTTACTCATACAAATTATCACACCATTTGAAAACATGTTTTATATTTCAGATGTGAAAAGGCATTTGCTACCGAAGAACATCTAAAAGTGCATATCGAAGAAGAGCACATCAACAAACCTTATGTTTGCACTGTGTGCAATAAGCCATTCAGCAGAGGTGAACATTTAATCAGACATCTAAAGGTCCACCAAAGCACTACAGATAAAGATGCCAATTTGAAGTGTTCTATTTGTGAAACAACATTTACAAGGTAATTCCTAATTATTGTGTAACCATTGAATGACCCATCGGAAACGGTGGGTGCCAATGGGTAACAATATAACTACATACATTAAAAAATGCCACAATATTCTAAAGTAGGTACAATGTCATAACGTCATAAGGTTTCGTTTATATAAAATAGATCGAAAAATAAAGCTAGGAGCAACAGTATCTTGTTTGAATTTCTAAGAACTGATATTAATGTAAAACAATTGTTTATTGTAATTGTAATTGAAAAAAAAAACTTGACAAAAATTTATTTTTCATTAATAATAAAATCCACTGATATGGTTGTGTATAAATGTTTCAAATATAATTAAAAGGAAAACAGCTCTCTGGTATAACTTTTGTAAAGACAAGCAAATTTCAAAAATCGAAATTTCCATAAAAATGGAAGCAAAAAAGCTCTTTCGTGAAATCATGACAGAATAGAATAACCAACCCTGAATCATATTGTCATTCATACTGATTCGATCATACGGAATTAAAAAAAAAATAGCAAATAAAAACGTTTAATTTAAGTTTAAATCCAAGAACCCAAAAATAGGTATGGGGCCCGGTCGTAAAACTTGAAGTGACAAAATAAAAAAAATTGATATATCACATTTTGAATCTAAAAACTAACAAAATAATTTTTTTTAAAATCAGCCGTTAAATAAAATATTTTAGAAATATGCTCTCATATTATAATAAAAAGACATTGTTTTTTATCAAATTAATTTTTTTTTTCAAATTTTAACAAGAAGAAATTTAGAAAAGAATGGTACTTAATAAGTATTTTATGCGTCTTAGCTAAGGAAATAAAAATCTGTTAAGAAGCTAGAAAGACACTTAACAGGTTACTAATCACTGGGTTAAGTTAGCATAAAATTGTTTAGTATAATAACTTTATTTGAACAAAGTTTATAAGAACACAAGAGATGAACAGAATTTAAACAACAAATAAACATAAAAAAAATTTTAAACTGTTAAATCTTGGGATTTTAATGAATAGTAGAAAGAATGATGTACTGGTGGAATCCACTGAAGGCATGTCATCACATGGCCTAGTTTTGACTCTTCTATGGGCAACGCTTCTGGATACTTTTGAGTCAAGTTTCTATTAAAATCTTTTTCCGGTGAGATACTAGGTCTACCCCTTTTTCTTTTAAGACTAATGGATTGTCGAATTCCATTGTATGTGTCATAAGAAAGCATGAGATAAGGATTATTAATATTAAACTCCAGCTTCATATATAGCTCCAGCTCTTTTATAAAAGGTATATAATTTAAAACCCAATCGGGCTATATCATGTCAAAACGTTTTAGGAATCCATGTTCCATCCGGGTTCTGAAAACGTTTTGACATGATATAGCCCGATTGAGTTTTTAAATTATATACCTTTTACAAAGGATTTTTAATAACAATTTTTGTTATATATGGTATACAGCCAAACTACAGGAACTTAGATTCCTTGTGGATTCATTTATATATTTTTCTATATCGTTTTTCATTGATTTCCAGTAATAATTTATTTTTAAAGCTCTAAGAATCTCTGAAATTCCTCGATGATTCGTTTTACAGTCCTGCTTATATTTTATTAGTTGATTTCTTTCTTCTGGTAATACATTGTTAACTAATTTTGTACATTTTTAATCAGTTTTAATTTTGTAAAATATTTACGCCATACATTCTGAAATATTGGTCGTAATTCTTGAGATAAGAAATAAATGTATAAAGTATTTTTGCATGCATTTTCTTTTAAGAATTGACTTTTTCTTCGTCAGCTGAAATAGTAGCTCTTATTATTTTGTCCTTCAAAATTCTCGCATTCGCGTTTTAAATAATTTGCAAAAGGCGCACTTTTAACGATAAATTGATAGGCTTTATTGTTTATAATTTCATCTAACAATGAGAACCTATTTTCATTTGAAGATTCAGCAGTATGGGCTGTGTCTGTGTCGTTTTATTGTTCTTATTTCCTGTTGATATAAATTTATTTACTTGTGGGTTTTCTGTAACCTCACTGTTACCGAGAATTTGCAAAGTTTCAATTATTACATTTTCATCAACTATGTGTGGGTTAAATTCAGCTAAAAATTTTAGTAGTTTTATTTTTATAAATTTAAAAGTTTTACCGGGTTTATATTTTATAGTATAGTTAAATTCTTCCAATTTTAATCTCCATCGTAATAATTTGGAGTTGGGTTCCTTTAAATTAACTAACTATATTATGAGTCTATGGTCGCATAAAATTTCAAAAGATCTGCCGTACAAATAAGGTCTAAATGTTTTACAAGCCCATACAATTGCTAAAAGTTCTTTTTCTATCGTAGAATATTTTTGCTCTGTTTGATTAAGAGTTCTTGAGGCATACGCTACGGGTAAATCATTTGGGACTTTTCCTTGTGACAAAATTGTATCTAAGGCTATATTTGAAGCGTCTGTAGTTAATATAAATGGTTTTAAAAAATCAAAATATTTTAAAATAGGGGCATTAATTAAAAGTTCTTTAAGATGATTAAAAGATTTTTTAAATTCTGCAGTTTGTATAGCTTATGCATGTTTCTTTAGACACATAGTTAAAAGTTTTGCTATTTTGGCGAAATTTTGGATGAATCTTCTATAAAGATTCACTTAGAACACAGAAGTGTTTTTACGAACACTTCTGTTCGTAAAAATTCTGATTTATCTAGCTGTATTTTTAAATTAGATTTTCTTAGTCTTTCAAAAATTACTTTCAGTCTTTTAACATGTTCTTGCAATGATGAGGAAAAAACAATTATATCATCTAAATATATATAGCAGACTTCGTTCTGATATCCTCTTAAGGGTGGCCGCACACAGAAAGAGCAAAACTGTTTTAGTCAAAAACGTTTTTGTTTGAAACGAAAACGTTTTTGTTTCCACAAGAAACATTTTGTTTTCAAGAGAAACAAAATGTTTGCACAAACCATACTGCAATCAGTTTTATTAAAGATGTCGACAGATAACGACGAAATTGCACTAGTTTTCTGGCAGTGGTTCCTCCTACAGGACGAAAAAACGCAAAATAAAAGACAATTTTGGGTGCATCCTATAAATGAAAAAGAATCTGGCCTCAATCAGTACAATTAATTTTTCTGCGTCCACTTCCATGATACACACAATATAAACAAGCAAAATATCGCTATTTCCACATGTGCTTCTTGTTGACTAACGTTGAATTCCACAAAACGACGATCCGGTAATCAACATCAAACAGACTGACTGAAACTAAATGAGCCTAAACATGCTTTAGACACACGACTAATCAGTGTGCGTCAGCTCATTTCATTTATATGGAAACATCAGCATCAGACTCGTTTAGTCAAAAACGTTTTTGACTAAAACAGTTTTGCTCTTTCTGTGCGCGGCCACCCTTACACATTATTCATAACTTTTTGAAAAGTAGCTGGGGCATTTTTCAATCCAAACGGCATACGTAAAAATTCATAATGTCCTGTCTCTGTGGAAAATGCTATTTTCAGTATATCGGCTGGTTCCATTTCTATCTGGTGGAAACCATTTGCTAAATCTAAAGTAGTATAATATTGAGCTCTTCCTAGACCATCTAGAATATTATCTATTAATGGCAAGGCAAATTTATTTTCTATTGTATTTTAATTTAGTTTGCGGTAATCCATAACTATTCTATATTTCTTTTGGTTACTTGCGTCCATTTTCTTCTTTATTACCCAGATGGGTGAATTAAAAGGCGAGTTTGAATCTTGTATTATTTCATTTTTTAACATATCATTTATTTGTCTACTAAATTCTTTTTTATAAACTTCCTGATACCTATAATTCGTTGTGTAAACCGGAGTATCATTTATTAAATCTATTTTATGCTTTATTTCATTCGTAAAACTGAGGGGCGTTCCGTCTATATAAAAAATATCTCTATCATAACATAATTTACTTATAGCTTTCATTATCATTATATCTTTCTTCTCTTACATTATTACTCTACGATTAAATAAATTATTTGGAAAACGTCTATCATTTCTAAAGTTACTTCGTAAACTAAAGTTATTGGAACTTGTATCCATTAACTCAGGTCGCATTGAATTTCTGCTTTGATTTTTTGTAGGAATAGATGGCTGATATCTAGGTATATTTGGAAATTGTCTTTGAAATAGGTTACCATTATTATTATTACAAGCATTGTTCGAAAAACTTGGACGATTTTGAAAATTATTATTTGGATTTCTGAAAAATGATTATTTCTGTATTGACTAGAACTTTGGGAAGAATGCCGATTTTGAAAATTATTATAATTCGAAAAATTCTGATTTCGAGAAAAATTATTTCTATTTGGAAATGAAGATTGTTGTGAATTATTATTTGAATTTCTATTAGAATTATTATAGGATCGAGAATTATTAAAATTTGAGGGTCTCGTATTATTACTTCGATTTTTGTAAGAAATACAAAGGAATCCTGATTCCTGATTCCTCTATGGAATCAGGATTCTTTAATCTGACTACTAGCTCTGTATGTGATAATTAAGGTCATTTATAAAAGTTTTAAGACAAAAATCTTCACATTGTTGAATTTTTAATATCTTTACATTTAATTGCTCATTAGACATATTTATTTTTGAACAAAGGATACTAGCATCCTGGATTCTTAAACCAAAATTTTGTGCGTTTTCGTTTCTCTCTGGTTTCATTGAAATTATATCTTGTATTAAACAATCAATTGATCTCTGGTCAGAAAATATTATTATAAGATAATCTTTAACTTTTGCCCAAGAATCAAGTTCTGTTCTTGATGCAATAAGGTTTTCTGCAGCTCTGTCAGTTAACAGTATCAAAAGGACAAACATTTATAAGATTATTTACATCTCGATTGCTATGATTAGTCAAAAAGTTTTCACATGATTTAATAAATCTATTTAATTGTTTCGGATTGCCATCAAAAGTAGGAATATTATCTGCTTGATATTTATTTAATTGAAAATTGGGTTGAGTCATTTCGTTAAAAGTTAAATTTACTAAATGATCTAAAATGTCCTCCATAGTGAATCAAAAATATATAATATATAGGTAAAATACGGATTTTGGTAAAATAGGAAACACTTACATGAATATTTCCATTTTCTATAGACTTCAGACTATTTTTGTTCTTCCGTCTGCACCAATAGGATTCTGGACGATGCTGGTTCCTTCTCCCTGGTCTTGGCTTCTCCAATGGGTCGTCGACATTGTTTGTTCCTAGCCCTGGACGTTTGGGTGTTACCGTAGTCGAAATGTGGATTTTTTTCGTTAATCTTTAAAAAGAAAAATTGTACACGAAATTCGGCAATGTTAACACGAATACTGTACAATTTCGAAAAATTCGAATGACTGCACAAGTTACGAATGGCGTTTACTTGAAAACGCTATAAAACTTTGAAAAATACTACTGACTGCGACCGTTACGAAAGTCAAAGCCGAAAACGGGTTTTAAAAAAATTATTTTCGTAACAAAATTTATTTATTAGCAACGTACAAGTATGGTAACAACTACACAACAAAAAACTCTTAATCTAACTAAACACTGCTATATATAGTCTTTCTATATGTCGTCACATATTAGATAATCCAGGGACGTGACTCTAAATGTTGAAATCATTTGAAAAAGTTAAATAACGCAAAAAAATGTTTAATCATAATAATATGATCCTTTATACAAACTATGTCATGTTGGGTGTTCCATAAAAAATAAGAAAATTGGTGGCGACTTCTGGTATTACCGGAAGTAATAGCGAGCTGTCATTATTTTAGACGTGTTGCGTGACAGTTATGCTGAAATACAAATTGTCAAATTTTATATCTGATTATTTTTAGAGATAAATCTAGTGTATGGTCTAAGTGAAACACGTTGATAATGAGGACCTGCAACGACCTGCAAACTGATTTCATAAAATATTTAAGTCTGTTTATATTTAATAAACTTGATTGGGAGGAACAAATTATATATGTTTATAAACAAATTTCCCCAGTAATAGGCATATTTGGACTACCTGCAAAGTATCTCTATTTAGCACTGAGAAAATACTACTTTCCTTCATACGCAGCCTTCAACTCAGTTAACTTGCACTACAATCGAATATCACAATTGTAGAAGTGACTCGTTTGAATTATTTTTTGTAGGTCAGTAACTGGCAACAACGCCATTGTTCGGGTAGCGTTTTTATTGTCTGTTATCTGTACGTCGGTGTCATAAGCGCACTGACAGGGGTTTCATAAAACACATATAAATAAGCGGATTTGCGTAATTTTAATATATTATTTCGGAGATCATTGTAGCGCATATACATTGTAAGTTATTGCGGTTTTTACGATATATTTTGGCAATATATTATTCAATATACATATTTTGATTGTAGGTCAGATCACCTGGCGCGTCATACCAAGATCCACTTACTCCAAGATAAACGTCATGTATGCGGCGAATGCGGCAAGGCCTTCAACCGTCTCGATAATCTTAAGACTCACCAGAGGATTCACACGGGAGAAAAGGATACGTCCAAGCTGCATCTGTGTATCTACTGCGGAAAGGAATTCAATAATTCCAGTAACATGGTAAGTGGTTGATATAAATTTCGGTTTATGTTAACTACTTAACCGTGTTGCTCGTATTATTGTCTAACTTTGAACATTTAATAAAGAAGATGAAGTTTATGGGCAGAATTTGTCCTGTTTGATGGCAATACGTTTTCATATCATAGTAGCATTTACCAAAGTAATTTATTAGGTAATATGTGCAATAAGATTGTTGAAAGGCGAGGGAAAGCTGCTAAGAAACTGCTACTTTCGGAATTAGATTATGCCATTTTGGGTTTTTATAGATTCAAAACGATATAATCTAATTGTGTAGTAGCAGATTTCTTAGAAGAGTACTAAAGGATGAAAGATCAAATTCTAAAGATAATACTTGGAAATATTTATGACATGTGAGAAATTAATTAAAACTTAAGCGAATTAATATATACAGAAGAGATCTACATCAATTGAAATTATATCTTTACAGCAAAGTAGTTTTTCAAGAGGCTGTATCGTAAGCAGTGCAAGGTATTGTGGTCAACGAAAGTAACATCAATAAAATTAAATATGTTGATGAGCACTTTTTCGTCCTGAATTTAAGAAATAGGTTCCGAAGGCATAAATAAAGGGCTAATGGCATAAGGATACAAAAGAGAAATCACTGAACAGAACACCAAAATTATAAAACGGTTTATCAAGGAAATTCGAGTCCGAGCTTCGGCAAGAAAGGAGAAAAGCATTACCCAGGGGCCGTTAACTTGCGATATTTTTTATGATTTCACAGGAAAATCACCATGGCATTAACACTAAAATTATAAAACGGTTATCAAGGAAATTGGAGTCCAAGTTTCGGCAGGAAAGGAGAAAAATATTACCAAGGGGCCCTAAACATGCGATATTCTTGTGAAAAAAACCACCCGATAAAAAAAAAACTAATTTGAGAGTTTGTACTTAAATAAATAATGAAAGTATATCTTCTAGGAATCAATGAAATGGGATGGTCAGAATCATCCATTTGTATGAAGGGTGACTGTGTATTCTATGGCTCTGACAATAACCCAGATGATGCAGATCACAAAAAATCGAGGACATCCATCAACAATGGGAGACAATAAAAAGTTCTCTCCTCGATCCATGCAAACATGTATTGAGAGGGTCTGTAAGAAAGAAAGAGAGCTGGATGAACTACGAGATATTGAAAAAAGAAATCTTGTTCATAATTGACTATATAAAAAGTTAAAGATAGCAGGGTTACAACAAAGTTACCATATTTTGCCACTTTTGAACAAAAATGAGAACACCATAATTGAGACAGGAAAAACTAAAACGCTGAAGTATATATCGAAGAGTTGTTCGACAGCAAAAGATTAAAAATAGAGCACTTATCGTTTGAAGAAAGAGAAAGGTGCAGAAGTTACAAAGGAAGAAGTACTACATGCGCTAAAGGCCACTTAAAATAGGAAAAGTCCTGGGCCAGACGAATAACCTATTGATATTCTTAAAATAATAGAAACGAAACATGGATCTTTCGGTAGTTTTTCAATGTGATATCTCAATCTGGATATTATACCAAACAATGGTTGACTTCGACCTTTATTTGCCTCCCTAAGAAGATAAACGCTAGAGAATGCAGCGATCACTGTACCATTAGTTTGATGTCTCATATACTAAAAATGAATACAAATACATCTGAGTTGGTGAACCACCAACACCAGAGGTTACGACAACCGAAGAAATATATATTGAGGACGAAGAGGTAAAGCCTTAAGGAAAAAAAAAAAATAGAAAATCACCAGTATAGAACAGAATACCGAACGAACTCGATGTAACGACAACTTACTGGATGTCTACATAACAAGAAGAAGATATACTTAAAATGTTCATTAAGATCATATACGAATGTATATATTGTAACGGTTTTAAAAAATCTATGAAATTTTAATTCACGTATTTCAAATTCCATTTGATTCAGAAAGCAGTAACTATCTTTCGATAGAAGCCATGTTTTTATTTCTTCTTTATTGGAAGCAGTGTTAGGAACTTTCTTCAATTTTTTACCATGATAAGCAGCATTATTCATCACAACTGTTTTTTCTGGCAAATTAGGTTTTGTTAGGTTATGTGTGAACCAATTTTCAAAGTGTGGACCATCTATTTCGTCATGGTAAGGTAATTCTTTGCCAGAAAAGTCAGTTTTGCTCCATTAACAGTCATTTCCACCTCTTGCATGTAGAAGGACAAAAACGAGGACCACGAGCTGCAAGAGCTTTTTGCCTGTAGTCGGGCATCAAATAAATGCATCTCTATGCGATTTAATGGACGTGTCTACCCATTCTCTTGATACGCTGTGGCCTACGTTTACTCATGAGTCATCTAAATAGACGATATTGTACACTTCTTCGCGGTATCGACGAATGAATCGTAGGCAAAGAGGACGCAATGAAGTTATGTCCTGTTTCACAATTAAAGTCGACTTTCTACAGCGTTTTTCAAACTTAAGGTACGTTTTTACTGGGGCGTCTGTTGCGATCATCGTTGAGCGATCGTCGCTGAGCACTGATCGCCAAGCGATGATTGCAAGCGGCGTGTTTTTACTGAAGCGCTGATTTGATTAGTTAGTTGTTCGTTGTCTAATGAACAAGTGGTTTGTTGCAGGGATGAGCATATGTAAAAGAAAACAATTATTGTTAAAATACCCGCTAGCAGAAGAAATAGAGGACGAAGAAATGTTAAATGTTCCAAGATTATAAAAACGTGCAATATTTAAAAGAAAACAAGAAGAATGACATGTACTTCAAAATTTTAAGAAAGAACCATTTATTAGGAGATGATGTTAAGTTTCCACAGTTCTTCCGTTTGAATGAACTTCAGTTTGATTTTGTGTTAAGTTTAGTAAAACAGGATATGAAAAAGTTGTCTACAAACTGTATTCCATATCCAGTGTTCAAAAGAGAATCTTAAATAAAAAACTGTCAAAATCACATACACAAGCCACTATAGTCACTCAGCGTTTGCGACGGTGTCTGCTCTCGGACCATTCGCCAGCGGTCGATGCTAGCATCAGTTTCAGCTTACCAGCGAAGCAGTAATATTTCCAGAAGATGCCAACCCCTAGTGTTGGCGAAACGTCGAGAACTAATCTCAGAAGACAACGGCCTAACAGCCCGAACAAACAGTTTATACTCGGATTAACGAGAAGAATTCAGTGCTGTCGTTATGGTAAGATGTTGCCGTTTAAAAGCTACGCACGTTCTCGATCGGCACAACTCAGACCCAACATGTAACCAGACGAATCTCGGACCTCTTTGTTTTTTTTATCTTTTAGACCAGTAGTCAAGCCTTCTAAAAATGCCTCCTTATAATCGGTTATGGTTGAATCCGTCCGTACCTTATTTACTGTATGTTCAATGTACTGTACTGTATGTAACAAAGAGAAAATGTTGTATCCTTGCGATCGATAATTCTGTATTTTTCTAAGAAATTTATGCCTCCAATTTATTATGTCAGGAATCTCCATCATTACTGCTTTTTCCTCTTTTTCATAAACCAAGCCTATCTCTCTCAGTAGTCGGTAGAGAATACTTTTGGAAAATTTACCAAATGTTCGTATAAACTAACGGCATCCAGGATAGCTTTGATTATATGAGGTATGTTCTTTAAGAAAAATTCCATATGGACAAGTCTTATCAATTGGCTCCTCATATTCTCATCGTAGGTAAACTCCCGATTGGTTTCCTTTTTAGTCCGTTTACGTGTGGTTTTGGAAATTTTGAGTAAGTCTCCATTATGTTCCAATCCTTCCTGACGAATTTTTCAGACTGTTTTGTCGCTAAATCCAGCGATTTACGTTTTATATAAACAATTTGTGTTGGAGTCAGATTGGAATTTGTTTTTGTTGTATATATCAACATATTCAAAATAATATATCGCGCATACAAATTTGTATACGATTTTTCCTTGTTTGGAACTTTTCACCTCTAAATGCTCCATGTTTTTGACAGGGTAGATAAAAAAGTTTAAAAATAAATTGCATTTATTTTTTGACCGGTTAAAGTCCCTTTTCGAATGCATACAAATACCCACTCGGGTAACAATTAGTAGATACTATTATCAGAAAAACTTTATACGGGTATTTAATTACAATAATACCGAAATTTCTATTTAATTATTCCTTACATACCAATGGGCATTTATCAGACATTCACGTCCAAATTACTGTTTTTTTTTTGTAGATAATGAAATATTGGTGTCATTATTATATTTACAGTACTAGTAACAAGAAATTTAATAATTTATTTGAATTAGTTACACATTGGCTAAATTCTGAAAATCTTGTATAGTTTTTTAACATCCTGTAGTTCATCAATTTCCGTATTAGTGATTCCCGATATTCCCGGTATTTGTGTATCATCATGTGGTTCTGTTTCAAAAGGTCTCCCAACATCCGTTTACGTAAATATGACAATAAGAGATGTAAGAAGTTTTGTATTCGTCAAATATTACGAGGACATCCAAATATTTTCTGAAATGGCCGTCAGGGCAAATCAATGAATGTTAGTGCAGAAATACAAGTGCTTCTTATATAATGCAGCGTTTTAAGTTCGAATGCAAATAGTATATCGACCCACTATCGTTTTAATCTCATCTGAAGCCGCTTCTACCGCGGCAAGGCCGACGATGAACTCGCAACAGTGCAGCGTTTTCTTCCCTTTGATTTACATTGTCCGAAAGAGCCAACGCTGATCTTCTCGTGAATCAGACTATAGGGGTACTCTACTGGGTGGAATCTTGTCTATAGCCACGGTCTATTATCTAAATGTGATACCTCCATGCAAACTTCTCGAATCCATTTAATCGTATGGTCGAGATACAATTACCATCTTGTGACGTACCCCGTATTTTATTTTACAACATGATTCCTCTCTCCATTCATAGAAATATCAGTTTCGCGTTATCAACTTTCTATAATATCAAGAAAGCGAAATCGATGGTGTGTGTTTTAATAGTTTATCTAAAAATCATCAGATTATCATGTTTAATTTTTTTTTGTGTCTGCTCCAGAGGTGGGAGTTAGCCACTAGTCCGCGGTATGCCAGTATGCCGCGGTTAAGTTAAATGAAAGATAATATATTAAGTATATAATAAAAAACGAATGTAAACATAAAATACACAGTTATACATTGCCATCCAAGTACATATAGATTTATTCAGAAACTAACAAGTTCTTTATCTGGCTGGTTATACTTCTAATAAATTATAATCTTGTATGAGCGTTGATGATAGCAAAAACCTATCAAAACAAATTTCAATCAGTTAAACTGTATATTTGAACTTATTTTTCCATTTTCATTTTTTGTAGGAGCATTTTTTTCATTTATTTTTATTTTGGTTGCTGTCAAACATGGACAAGTTCTGTAACAATTACTCGAAACTAACCGACTAGCAATATTTTCAGATCGTGCATATGCGGCGCCACACAGGAGAGAGGCCTTACAAGTGTAGCGAGTGCGGAAAGGGTTTCCCGAGGTCGCACGATTTGAAATGTCACGAACGTACTCATTCGGGCGAAAAGCCTTATTTGTGTACGTTATGTGGAAAATCGTTTAATAAGAGTAATAAATTGGTGAGTATTAAAAACAATAATCTATATGTTTACCGTATAAGAGCGTTGCATCTTATTGATCAAATTTATCTTATAGCTTTATCTATTCTGCGTTGTCTAATGTATAAAAGTTACAAAAATATACTTACATAAAATTCGATCCACACTTATTAAAAAAAAAGTCATTTATACTTGATCTTGGATACGGGTATTAATGTAAAAAGACACATACAATCGAAATAAGGAAATTGTGAAACATTTATTTCTATAATACATTTCATATAAAATAATTTGAGGAATCGACATTTGAATGTAATTTTGAAGTCGTTTTTTTACCTGGATCAGGTACCTGGTCCTGGTAAAAAACTTAAAAATTGAAATTTATCTTTCTTCAATTGTTCTGTATACTATAGAACTCTCACTTTATTATCTGCTTTATACTTATTCCATACACGAAAATTTTTATAAATAGTTTCTGGTGTAATATTGGTTAATTTATAGCTCTTGCATTTATCACAGCGTGATTATGATCTCATTTGCAATCACTGTTCTTCCAATTCAGTTTAACCGGTTGTTATAAATTACCCAGTAGACTGAGTTTAAAATCTCTTGAACTTGACACACGCATTTGGTGACGTCAATCTACTAACGAAACCATGAAATCAGACATTGCTGCAGTGTGTTCTCATAGCAAGAAAGAGTCGATGTAGTTTTTGCATTAGTAAAATAGTGGAGTATTTATTAATTTTCTTCTAACTGTCGTTTCTAATACTTTATATTGAATTTAGTATGAAATTAAAATAGGTAATGTTTTTAGGATTCATTTTTTTGAGCATGCGTATTCTTGGACATACCCCAAAATTCTTGATGTTTTGAAATATCTTTACCAACGTGTCCATTTTTCGGGATTATCTCGGGCAACATGTCCGACCCATTGCCACTTGAGCCCTGCTATACGTTCTGCGACATCAGTAATCTTTGTTCTTTCACGAATGTCGATATTTCGAATCCTGTCTCTCAAACTAATCCCTAGCATGGCCCTCTCCATCGCTCTTTGGGTTGTACTGAGCTGCTCTAAGGTTTTCTTTGTAAAGGCCATGGTCTCCAGTCCATATGTAGTTACAGGCAAGATACATTTGTCATAAACTCTACGTTTTAGACACATTGGTACATCTTTATTCTTCAAGATAAAGCTTAACTTGCCGAAAGCTACCCAAGACAATGGTATGCGTCTTTTTATTTCGGCTATTTGGTTTTCTTTCCTAATTTTAATCGTATGTCCAAGATATATCTTCTTCTTTGTGTGCCGTGCTTGTATTCAAGCGTTGGCTATCGTCATATTGACAAGCTGATGAAATGATTCTCGGTCGGCAGCTAGATGAAACAGTTCCTCGACCGTTCGACCTGTCCATTGTCTAATGTTACGCAGCCAGGACAGTTGTTTTCTTCCGACCCAACGTTTTCCTTCGATTTTGCCCTGAATGATTAACCGGAGTAAGCGATATTTAGGTCCTCTCATTATATGACCGAAGTATTGGACCTTTCTCATTTTGATGATGTTGATCAATTCTCGCTCTTTGTGCACGGTCTCTAGCACGCGTTCGTTAGATATGTGTGCTGTCCACGGGATTCTGAGCATGCGACGGTAACACCATAACTTAAACGCTTCTAATTTGTTGCGATTTTTTATTTTTGTTGTCCAGGTTTCACATCCATAGAACAAAGTGGACCAGACGTAGCACTTCAATACTCTTAGACGCGTGGTCAACGACAGACTTCTACTGCATAATACAGAACGCCAGTTAATAAAGTTTTTCCGTGCGAGTTCTATTCTGGTCGAAATTTCCTCGTCACTTTCAACCCTGCAGTCAATCCAGCTACCCAGATATCTAAAGTGTTCCACCCTTTCCAGGATTTTGTTATCTAATCTTAGTACTGAGTCTTCGATATTAATTTTTCCGACCACCATCCATTGCGTTGATTGTTAAGCCCTTTTCAGTGCATTATATATATATATATATATATATATATATATATATATATATTTTCAACACTGACGTCAATAACAATATTAGTTTGTAAATTACTCATTATTTTTGTTTTCTGAAGGTTCATTTTAAGAAATATTTTATTTGACTGCTGATTTAATTCCTTGAGCATTTGCTCCAATTCCTTGATATCTGTACTAAAAAATACTATGTTGTACGCAAACATCAAATGACTCAAACGTACACCATCAGTGTTTGTGGTTAGAGCATTCAAAGATATCTCCTTTTTTGTGAACTGTGCAAAGTATTCCAATATTCCAATCATTGGGGAGGAATTTCTGTTTCCATATTTCTTTTATAAGCTGCTGTAATGCCATTATGGTATCGTGGCCACCTTCTTTATATAGTTCACCGGGGAGATTTTCTATTCCGGGTGATTTGTTTCTGGCTAGTTGTTTAACTGCATCCTAAACTTCAAGAATCGTTGGTGGTGCCTCTTCCCTCCCGTCTGTTCCCATTACCTCATCTTCCAGGTTTTCTTCTTCCTCCATATTAAGTGCCTGGTTAAAGAGTTCCACCCATCTGTTCAATACATCTTTCCTTGTTGTTAATAGGTCGCATTCTGACTTCTGCATTGTTCTTATCGCTTCTTTAGCATTAATGAGTCACAAACTTAAAACCTTCTTGAAAATCATTAAGGAGAAAATCAAGACAGAATTGCTAAAACTCTTGAATATAATATTAGTGACACAATTTTGGTTTATAAATGGTATGGCCACAAGAAAAGCTTTGTTCGATTTGAATATGCTGGCCCAGAGATGCATAGACATGAATCAGGACATGTACTTACGTTGTTAGACTTTGAAAAAGCTTTAGATAGGTTCAGCATAAATATCTTGTAGATATATACGAAAACAAAAATATTGACAAATGTGATATACAAATTAGACCTTATCAGAATCAAAACTGCAAAGCTAAAAGTTGACAATCAGATCACCCGGTATATGGAGGTATTAAGATGAGACCGCCAGGGTTGCTTGCTTTCCCCACTACTCTTCAATGTCTTCACTGGAAAATTTTTGAATAACTTACGTTTTGCAGACTATACCGTAATGGTGACGGATAACAACAATGATTTACAGAACGTAATGCAACCCCTTAATGTATGCTATGATGGGTATAGGCTTAAGATCACTATGAGTAAAATTAAGTTCATGATCATGACTAAATCAGTGGCAAACATAGAACTGGTTATTGGAAATATTGTAATTGAGGGTGCGGATACCTACAAACTCTTGGGAACCTGTATAACATCAAATATAGATCAAACCAAAGAAACCAAGATTCAATATTGAAATAGCACATCCATCATTTATTACTTGTTTCTATGTTTCTATGTTGTCAGGATATAAGATTAGAGCTACGCCTAGGATGCTTCAGTGTCAATGTTCTCTACTCTTTATGACACGGAGGAGTGGACAATAAAACAAGTACATATAAGTAAATTGGCCGCCTTTGAATTTTGGTGTTACAGAAGAATCCTACCTGTTTATATGTTATAATAAGTACCGGACGACCGCGCAAAAGATGTAGTGACAACCTTCCAAAGAGGTATCAATCCGCCAATCAAAAAGCAGAATTGCTTATAAAGAGGAAGAACAAGAAGAATCCTACGAATATCGTGATTGCAATAAGTATCAAGCGTGGAAGTAGCTAGTAGGATAGGAAATGCAGCAGAAATAATATTGACTATCAAAAGACGAAAACTTAAGAGCTTAGGACATGCTAAAAGGGCACAAATACTCATGTGGGAAGGCGAAGAATATTTTGGCTTAAAAACCTGAGGCAATGGCTTGAAAGCAGAGCGTAGAACTATTTAGAGTGGTGGTCAGCAAAAACCTTCGATATAATACGCAAGTTGCAGAAGATATTTTTTTTTAAATGTGTTTGTTGATTTGACTTACTGACTTATATATGAGTTATCGTTAGAATTACATTTCTTGCTCGTTTGTTCTTAATTTGTTGAATAACTTCTTAATTTGTTGAACTACATTATATTTTGAAATGATTTTGGATCTGCATCGAATGTTATTAATTTTACTATAACATATACAATAATATTCTTTCAGTTATTGCAATAATTACTGTAAATAAATAAATGTCTTCACAGCTCCGCCACAGTCGAGTACATACAGGCGAACGTCCATACGTATGCAACATATGTAGTCGAGCCTTCACTCAGTCTAACGATCTTGCACTTCACATGCGTAGACACACGGGAGCCCGACCTTATGCTTGTGGAGTTTGTCCCGCTAGATTCATCCAGTCCGGACAGTTAAAGACGCACAGACGAACTACAGGACATTGGATGGACGTCCAACCGGATCTAAAAGGAGGACACAGGGTTGAGCCTGTTACTCCTGCTCACGAACCTATGCCGATTAGGTTTAAAGTTCATAGGTAAGTTTTATTTTAGTTTTCAACTCTGCTTGATATATTTATTTAAAAATTAGAAAGGCATAGTTAATAATGATTTCAAATAGATCAATTTTTCTAAGACATTTAGAAATCGTACTCCAAACTAATAAACCAAAGGTGCCTGCTGCAGCCCCCCGACGGTTTACTGGAGCTTGCGTACTAGGCAGCCAAGAATCCCGGGCTGCGACAGCCACTATATAACAGTACCTCAATTGTAGAAAGTGACTTATATTTTCAATGTAGACCTTAGCGAGTTTGATGGGAAAGGAAATCGACGAGTCAAAGGCATGCGGTTTTTATTTAAAAAATTATCAAGATTTGAGAACGATATTTAATAGATGCCTGAGATCTGTGATCCTCCCTAAGATTTCTTTGAGAGCCTAATAGTTTAAATCAAATTTTCCTCAGTGCCACAAGTACAAGTGGTGGTATGAAATAACTTTAAAACTATATGACTATAACATAAGTTTATTACAAGTTACGTAAAAACAATATAATTATAAATTATATAGACTGTTTTGCATGTAAAAAGTAGGTAAATCTCTTTTACTTGACTCCAGGAATGTCAAGTCCTGAATTTGTTAATTCTTTGAAGTCGATGGGCGAAATCACAGCTCTCTAGAATGGCATCTATGTTACCAGGTTGGGAAGAAACTGAAATTCTCAAAATGTTTTCAAAGTTCTTCAACGTTTTCAACGTTTTTCAAGGAAAGCTGGAATAATCTTCATTTGACAATTCTTCAATATACATATTCAGCTTCTGTTCCAGTGAAAACACAATACTCATCATTTTCGTTACAATGTTATTGTAGTTTCCTTGCAATTTGGTCAATGTTTCATTCATAAAGCTCATTGTATCAGTGAGAAACGCTACTTTAAGCCGCCAACTAAAATTATGAATATCAGGAAACTATTTATTTTTTGTAGCCAAAAACAGATTAATCTCATGTCGAATGTTGAGGAAACGTTCCAAAACTTTACCCTTACTCAGCCATCTCACTTCTGTGTGTTAAAGAATGTACCCATATTGCGACATGTTATTTCAAAAATTCTTGAAACTGTGGTTTAGTTCATTTGATCTTATGACATTCATAATCTTTACAAGTGTTTTCATAACACAGCTGAAATTTTTACCAAATTTAGCAGCGAAGCTTTCTTGATAAATGATACAATGGAAACTCAATCAATTATCATTTCCCAAGTGTTTTTTCAACAGCTGAACAAACCCTATATTTCGCCCCAACATTGATGGGCAACCATCAGTACACAAAGAAAAAACCTTTTTAAATCAATGCTTTGCTCGTTAAAAAAATTTACAGTAAATGGTAAACGTTTTTCGGGGCCATTAATTTTTTCGGGCATGCGTATTTACGAAATCCACAAAGTTTTGAAACATCTTTACTGACCGACCAGTGCCAGTGTGGTGGGGGTAAAGATGACTAATGCGAAATGCGGTACATAGAATGGCGCCGCTCTACACTACTGTAATCTCATTAAATACATAAATAGAAACATAAATTATATTATAACTCGCAAATTTTGTTTTACTGCCTAGCAGTCTAAGGGCCGCGAAAAATCGCTCCGAGGGCCGCGTCGTGAGTATGGCAGCCTTAGATGAAGAAAACTAATCCTTGTTAACTATATTTTTTGGGAAAAGCTCTTTATTAGTTTAAATTAATAAACTTGTGACTGATTCAAGGATTAAATTTACTTCGCATTGTCAAATGAGATTTAATGACTTAGAAAAAAGGTCGTCTAGTAACTTTTAGCACAGGTAAAACTGCATTAAACAATTCTTGGTAAGAAATAGTACTAGTAATAAATGGGTCACTTTAACTGAATATTTATTTTCATAAAATATAAAAAATATGTTGAAATAAAAGCTAACAACATAATCTAATCTGAGTCTATGTCATCTTCAGATTAATCAGTAGTATCTTCACCTAGATCTACAACTACTGGGTCTATGGTAATTTCAATGAAGTTATCAAGGTTCCACATATTCTGCTTTTCTTTCACTAGATGCTCGATACATTTTATCCACGACTGTCAGGTCATAGTGCTAGACGCACTATTAAGCAGATTTTTTACATAATTGAATTTGAAAGTAACATTGTTCCTTGCTACTTCATTATTATTTGAGCCCACATATGTTCTATCGGGTTTAACTCAAAATGATATGATGACAATCGAATTACAATTACGCCTCGTTTTCGCGCCATTTCATCTACTACATATTTAATTTATTTATGTTTATGGCACCTAGCTAAATTTAGTAACTCGATTTTCAAAATTGGTTTATTGAATTTAATATGTTTTTTAGTAAGTCAATCCGCAGTCTCGCTTTTTTCCATTAACCCAGATATTACTGAAACTTTTATTGTTAACATTTTGAATTAATTTCGAATTTTCATGGAAATTATAGCATATGGAACCAAAAAACACAATCATATATTTTTTTATGACGATACCTGTCAAGTTTTGACATGTTCTTTTAAAAGGATGGTAGTAATATACGGTACCAGATATCATATATATTTTATTAGTATAAATTTACAAAGAATGAAAGGATTTAAAACAAAATTTTGGATGTAAAGGTATTTTGCACTTTTCACACAAAAACTGGACTTTTTTGTGACAATATCCACATCGCGATTGCTTTTCTTGATAAAGAACCAAGTGGTTAATACCGTCATATCTTGAATTGGCTACCGAATTCGAATTCCGCTTAGAAGGTCCGCGTTTTGTTTCTTTTTTAAAAGTTTCCAAAATATTAGTTGCAATAGATCTTCTAAATTCAAGTTGATCCAGTTTACCGTCTTGAGTTTTGTGAATCTGCCACGCATTTTGAATAGCCATATCAACGCAATGAGCAAAAAGGGGAAAATACCATTTCTTTCCTCTTATGGACACTCGATATAAACTGATGTTCTGGTCACTGCGATCAACGCCACCCATGAAGTTATTGTATATTCTAACAATATTTGGTTGAGGAACTTGAATATGTTTTTTCTCTGCTTGTGAAAATCTCTTTACAGAGAAGCAAGGCATTACTGGTACAAAATTGAAGGAATAGAAACGATATTATTATCATGCCAGCGGCAAACCACTATTCCTGTATTTTTATCAAGACGATACTCGTATTTACCACATTGTTTTTTTCATAATAGATGAACAGGAAGGGCATTTCATGGTGCGATTTTCCCTTACAGTGCCTGTACCAAATATGCCTCTTTGTTTTAGCTCATGCAGTAAATGAATAGAAGTAAAATAATTATCAAAAATAAGATGGAATCGCCTTTGAGGCCATACTTCATTCAATCTGTCTGCATAGGATAGAACTACTGATGCACCCAATCCAAGGACTTTATATTGTTCAGATATTGTAGTGGAATTACCTTGGTAAGGAGAAAACCAAACTATGTATCCCAGACGAAGGGCTCCTACCCACATTTTGCACCCCCAACGTATTGGTTTTCCCCTGATGAATTGTTTTGTGGGATGGCGACCAAAATACGGAACCATTGCCTCATCTATGCTGTGATGTTGTTCTAAAGGGGAAAATTGTATAAATTTTTTGTTTATTACGTCGAACAGGGTCGCATCTTGGCAAATCTATCAAATTTATCTAATGACAAGTTATTGCAAACATGCAAAACTTTCATTATGTGGGAAAATCTATCCCTAGATATAGGAGCTACCACCATTGCGTTGTGCGAATCGTCACGATTTTCCCAGTACATGTACCTTTTCGGCACAACCACATAACCACTCAATACAAGAACGCCTATAAAACATCTAATCTCATTTTGAGTAATGTCGTTCAAAAGATTTCTTTGTCCTGTGTAGATGTTAGTGTATTCGGTAACCAAATTGATGACTTCATCATCAAAAAACAAATTGAAAATTTCCATCGGCGACTGAGTCATTTTCGGTCCAAATTGAGTTTTCCAGTAAGTACAATCAGGGTGTTGATACAAGTCTCCTTGAATCCGGTGTGCAGATATTCTCTTCTCTAATTGATGGGGCAGCTTTTCCTTGGAAAGAAACAAAGCCAATGGTATATTGTCATCATCCGAATCTTCTTCTGGTAGGCTGGAATTCACAGAATCTTGTGGTAATTCAGTCGCGTTGTCAAAAACAAGTTCTACATCGTTTCTCAACTGACTACCCGGTAAATTATTTATTGTAGTTAGTTCTTCATCGCCGGAGTCGCAATCGGTGACATCATCATTGGCATTTTCTGGGGGAAATATGATCAAACCATCTGGAGGGACTGGGATTTCATCAGAATCAAGCTCTTCTAATAGCTCATGCAATTTGAGAGGCCTCCTGAAACAATACGCACGTTGGTAGTACTAATTACTACCGTCCTTTTAAAAGAACAAAATGAAATCCCAAGCGGCGAGCCTTTGAAACAACGTGACAACTATTCGAGCCAAGAATATACGTACATAAGTCCCTATTATACAATAATCCACATGCCAATGCCGTGAAATAACAGTTTTTTAATTCTAGACTTACCTCCAATTATAAGCATCCATTTTGTAGTCCAAAACCTGACAATTTACACAGATAACCTCACAATTACAGCATGTGCGCGCACTAAAATCGTTAAAACTTGTCGAATGCTGGCTCTTGAAAACACCCCATCTAGAGCCATCTATCAGTTGGTAGCTGTACTAACCTAAATTACGCATAATTTACACTGCCTTTTAAAAGGACGGTAGTAATATCTGGGTTAAGTGGTTTATAACTGTTCTACACGTCGGCAGTGATATGGAGTGTTATCCATAACAATTACAGATCCTGGTCCGATTTTTAATAATAAGGCGTTTTCCCTTATCAGGTGGGGCTTTTAAACCTGTCGATAAACCAGTTAGGAAAGCTTGTCGTTTATTTTTCACATTTAAATACTGCCAAATTTTTGGTATGTCCTTCATTTAAGTTTTTTTTTCATCTCTTCCAAATTCTGCTATTTTTTTCAGATACTTTCTGTGCCATAAAATAATTTTTTATTTTTCAATAGAGGTACTATTTCCCTTTCTCTTGAAATACATTTAAAGTTCATTTCACGTAAAGTACGTAACAAAACACGTTTGATATTTTTTTAATATTTTCATTAGATTGAAGAGAAGAAGCAATTTTTTTTATAGTTGGTAATTCTTTTTTTTTTTAATAAAATTCATGTACTGGCCGACGAATGGCCTGTTTGGTTGTATCATCCAATTTTATTTGTTTCCTTCCTCTTTTCTAAACCTTCAAAGTATTATTGTAGTTTGTTTCATCGTCTGAGTACTCTGTAAACACTAGCTTCGGAAACTTTTGTCAAAATACTACATAATGTAACTACATCATTTACATTCATATTTTGTTTACTGGCTCTAAGTCCTTCAAACACATTTCCGATCATAGTTTTTTCTTCGGGTGTTAAATTGTGACGTTTCTTTTTAATATACGGTTCACTATACTACTGTCAGTCATATTTATTATTTGTCACCAAATTGAATTAAACTAAATTACTCACAATTCACAAAAAGTAAACATAAAAGTTCCTTCATCAATAATAATTTTACAAACAATTCTGTTCTCTGCTTTATGAAACCCCTTTCAGTGCGCTTATGAAACCAACTTACAGATAACAGATAATAAAATAGCTTCCCGAACAATGGCATTGTTGCTAGTTACATAGCCGTAATTTGCGACGACGGTGTTGATCGCGGACATTATTTACCGTTAGAGAAAGATATAAACTACAACATTGCACATAACTTTAAGTTGAATCGTACACGCTGACAACGTTACATTTTCCTTAGAACCCATATCTTTGCCAAAACATTTGAAAAGTTTAGAAATAGACCAGTCAAATTATTGAAATTGATTTCATATAAAATGAGATCTCTTCTATCTCAACACATATTCTTTGGACCAGAGCTGGGTAGTATCCGGATACTTTTTATGTGTCCGAAAGCTGTATCCGGATACTTTTTAAATTTTGTATCCGGTATCCGTATCCGTGATCAAATTTTAAAGTATCCGGCATCCGGATACTTTTTTTGATATTCGGATACTTTTAAATATTTATCGCCCGCCGGTAATGCACCTAACGTAGGCACAACACTGTAATTCCTTCAATCCAGATGTGTCTAATATGTTAAATCCCATTTTTCGTACTCGTCACCGTTATAATATATTATTATATAGCTAATGGAGCTTTGTTTTTATCTAATCAGTTATAAATCTTCCTAAGTACGTTGTTTAATTAATTACTTACATTTATTTGTTATATTTTCTATATATCTCTTTTCAAGAACCCCTTTTTGTACCCTGTATAATTAGAAGAAATTATTTTTCGGATTATAATAAAGTACATCTTAATATTTATAATTTTATTTTAGTGTACCTACATGCACATCACATAGTTCTAATACTAATAATTTATGTCCTTAATAAAAGTATCCTTCAAAGTATCCTAGGAAGTATCCGAAACAAATATCCGGATACTTGTATCCGAGTACATTTTTAAATGAAAGGATTCGTACTTTTTTAAAAAGTATCCGGATACATTTTGAGTATCCGTATCCGGCATCCGGATACTTTTTTTCAGTATCCGACCCAACTCTGCTTTGGACAGTAAGAAGAAGAAGGTTTTTGTAAATTTTTACGAGATTAAACAGATTCTGCAATAATCCATTAATTTGTTTGTTAAATAATAATTAGATTTTCTCCTTTTGTCGGAACAAAAATATTTTTTTCTAAAGAGTAATTTAATTTTACTGGCCTATAAAAAAGTCACTTGCTACCATTGTGATACTTTACCTTAGAACGTGTCTGTTGCACCGGCAGCCCGCAGCCAAAGGGAGTGAGGATTCTGAAGGAAAATGATTATGGCTGCATTCAGTCTCTACATCAGCCAGACCTATCCCCAAAGTTTGTAAAATGACTTTTGACATCAAAAAATTATTTGGGGGAGTTGAAAACCGAATTTGCGATATACCAACTTAATTTACCAGTCTTTTCTTTCTTTTGCGTTTTTTTACAGACAAATGGTAAATAATTAGGGCCCCCCTCTACGTCCATATCGCTTTATATTTATATTCGCTCCATATTAAAGAACGGACCGTCAATTGGCTACTCATATAAATATCGGCTGCCACAGCCTGACTACGGCAGCCAGCATATTATGAACGGCCAGTTATAGGTCTAGTTGACACATCAAGTGCGCGGCGACTGTAAAAACGTTGGCTATAGCTCTGACTGACACAACAAGTGCGCGGAGACTGAAGGCAGCCACTTTCATTTCCCTTCAGAATCCCCACTCACCTTCGCTGCGGGCAGATAACTGGCTGCCGGTGCAGCGGACGAGTTCTAATGGCTGCCGCAGCCAGGGATTCTTGGCTGCCTAGTGCACGGGCCCGTGCTCAGCCTGGCCGCAGCAGCCAGGCTGCCTAGTGCGCGTAGGCCCTTACTGATATGAGTATGGCTTGTGTTCGACGACTTAGCTTTCCATTTTTAACAACCGAATTTAGTTTTAATAGCAAGGATAAATGTTATCCTTACAAGTGTTTCTCAACCTTTCAGTATTTGGTGCCCAATTTTAAATTTTCATATAATAATAAAATACCACGTATATTATACGTTGAAAATTTTGACCCTTCTAATCTCCATAGTGCAGCGTGTGATTAATGCCCTAGACTCTAGACTTAATTTAATTACTTATTTACAGACCATATAGGTAAACTAGTACGTCTCCCGGCCACGTACAATGTTTCTCATCTGCTAGTCAATTGTTTCTCATCTGCTCTCTGTCATACTCTAAACAAGCGGGCCTAAAGATAAATTTGTAAAAACATGGGCGATAACAAACTTGGCTCCCAGCAAAAGTATCGACATCGATGGAACTCAAATAGAGGAGACTGGCCCGCATAAATACCTAGACCACGAAATACTTATTAATAGAGATACTTAAATATGAAAACTCTTCCCGAGAATATGACTGACATGGGCCATCTTTGATAACCTGCAAGATACACTGAAATCAGAACTTCCCATATATCTTAAATGGAAAGTTTTACACTTTTACACACACCCACACAAGGGCCTATTTAAAAGAGATCGAATTTTAAATATAGTAATCTGAAAAAGTACCAGAATTCACGAAGATGTATAAAGACTAATCAGCCTAATGTGGAATTGGCCAGGACATATCGCAAGAATGAACTATAATAGTTGGACCAAGGGAATTATCAATAAAGTCGTATCAGGAACGTAACTAAAAAATATATATCTGAATTGTCAATACGGATTAGTCAAAGAAGAATTTTTTACCAAGTAACAAAAACAAAATGTGTTTAATTTGTATTTTGAGAACGATTTACAAAGTGGAAATAGATACGTCAAAATAAACTTATTTTAAACTAAAATTGTGGTTAATTCACAGTAAAAAATAGTAAATTATGCTTTTACTGTACCAAATTCAAAATTATGTTGTCAGTATATTTGAAGTGTGTTCCTAGGGATGATTTAAATATTCTATTTCGGAATAAATTATCGTTGAATTAGGGAGAAAGGAATGCAAAATAGAAGAGGAACCCTTAATGGACAGAGTTTGGTAAAATTGACTAAAATATAATTCACAAGCACAAGCAAAGCCTTAAGAGCGTAGGCGCAAAATTTCGAGCCAATGCTTTTTAAATGCATTCATTTTTTTTTGAATCCTAAAAAAACTAATAAGTATTTTTGAAAAATTTAAATGCAGAATGAAAGACTAGATTATTACTGAGGGCTGAAAGTCCTTGAAAACTTCTATAATGTTTATTTTAATAAGTTACAGGAGTGAAAAAAAAAGAGAAAATTTAGTGTGATTTTTAATTTCAAATATCTCATTCAAAAAACATTTTGTTTATTCTAAGGTACTTTCGGCCCTCGGTAATAATGTAATCTTTCATTTTGCGTTTAAATTTTTCAAAAATATTTGTTAGTTTCGAAAAAAAATGATTGCATTTAAAAAGCATTGGCCCGAAATTTTGCGCCTACGCTCTTAAAAATAATATATGTACTACAAATCAGAAAATAGCTTCAGAGAATACATATTTAAAACGTTTTTCATTAATTTTAAAATATTTATTACAAAGTTTTACTAAGTTGTCGTAGATAAAATATTTCTTTTTCTATTATAATTAAATTTGAGACGGATTCTAATAATAATTTAAAACATTTTCAGAACTATGAAAAAGGAACAAAACATTCTCGAACAAGCTGGACTTATGCCCCCTCAAGCGTCAACTTCAGAAACCAACCTCACACTAAACAACGAGGTCGCAGCAATCCAAAACGAGCCGCATAGGATAGTGATGGGCATCATGGGCAATCTCAAAATACCAGGTCCTGACGCTTCGATCCAACCCCTACTAATAGATAGCGCTAAATTAGCAGAATTGCATAATGCAGGGTTGGTAAACCTGCCCTCAGTCATCCAGACAGCCAACGGCGATGAAATTAAACTCAAATCCGAAGTTGCCAATTTCGGTATGCCGCAGGATTTAGATAAACAAGATGGAAGCAACGCCGCTAACGCTTACCAGAATGACGTTATTTATTCTAGTGTAGGACACACCTCTACAACATACACGACCAGTGAGAATTTCAACTTTCAGAGTTTTCACTAGCTTGAAGTAGTGCAGTTCGTTTAAGGTAGCCTTTCTTTTGATGTAGTACAAGTTTTGTTGATTAGACTATAAGTAAATGGACACCACTTGTTGACAATTGCTACAATCAATTGAGAATGTGTATTTATATATATCATACTTACATAACAAATTGCATCTGCCGTTCTAGCTTAAAGAAACCTCAATAACTCTTACAATTCCTTATTATATAGGAACGTTTAAAATATTAATTAACAGGTTGACTGCCAACTGTATTGATAAACAGTATCTATCTTCCGGTTTTCTAGCGCCTTACGCTCTTCCGGTAGGGATCAATGAATGATCACCAAGTTATGGGACCATGTACCTCATCCTCCGACCCAGCTGATTCACTCCAGAATTTCAATTCAAAGCCGTAGAACTAATTTAGATTTTAAACTACGACATATAAAAATATCTGTGAAATGGATAAAAAGTGAACCGACCAGCTCGATTATCTATCAAGCCGTTAATAGTGCGTTAATTTATATGTAAAGACAATTTTTTATATGCATATAGCAAATGACTTTTTTTTTCTATAACCAACCACTACTGACAAAGCGCTTCTCTGCATAGCTTTATGTTAACAATCTTGATGTTTTCATACAATAGATTTAATCCAAAATCATTCATTTCTGCTGTTACCTGGAAAGAGTTTATTAAGTTCAAAATGCTTATATTTAATAGTAGTATTCGCCAAAATTCACAGTACCGAATTTAATAATTAAATTCCTATTTTTATTATTAATATTTCCAATATACACAAATGTATCAAAACTTCGTAAAGATTCTGAAAATCCTAAATCATATATAATAATAGGAAATGATTGCTGCAAACGCAAAAATAAGTTATTATTCGTTGTCAAAGTTCTTTAGTATTCTTCGACGAGAAGGACTGAATCATTTATTATACCATCATCAGCCCATATTCGTCTACTGCACATCCTCTAAAAACTTCCATTTAGATCTGTCTTACGCTGTTGTAGTCCAGTTGGTACATATCCTCTTTCTGTCGAAATATTTGAAATATATTTGACCAAAAATATTGTTACAAAAAAGATTCACGCAGTAATTTTATGAGCAGCTCGGCTCTATGACTCGTTGCGCCAAACTGTCGAAACTATCACATAGTTCCACTTGTATATTTGTCGCGAGACAAAAGTTAGATGATCTTCCATAAGAGGTATAATAATTGTCGGGAGCTGATTCAGAATTTCTTCTTTACTTGTTATTTAGAAAAAAGTGATATATTTGAAATTATTTTTTTCTTTACATAAAACATAAAACATTTATGGTGTGTCGATCGCTGCAACTTCGTTCTCGTTCTAATGCTGTGTGACGTCGGGGGTTAAGGAGAGAGTGGACTGTACTGACTCTTCGGCATTTCTTGCAACGTTGCCGCTGTAGCCAAATTTCTCTAAATTATCTTCACGCAGCGACATGCCGGCCATCTTGAAAGGTTACACTTTCAATAAACAAAATATTACTAAAAACATAGCAAACAGCTTAACTTAAAGCAACAAACAAAAGCAAAAAACAAATACAAATGACGAAATAAAGCAACTTAAAATAAAAAACTAAAGTTCAGTATCTGTCTCTGGTAAAATACATATTTTAGTTATCGCTCTTTTCACAATATTTCCACTGGAAAGTCTTACACTAACCACTCGGGTTACACCGTCCTTCCAAGGGCTGAAGCTCGATGATCCTTGCCATAGGCCATTTCAATGGTGGTGCACCTTCTTCTATCAATACAACGAGAGAATCAACCTTTAAAATGGTTGATACTTATTTCTGCCATTTTGAGCGTTTTTACAGCGTTACAAGGTAAATGGTCTCAGGACCAAGATACCCAAAACTGTTGATGCAACTGCTGAATTCTGTGAAATCTGGTAAGTCTGTTCGGGCTAACATTTTCTTCCGGAATTTGTGGCATGGAGACGAGTGAGTCTCCTATAAGGAAATGTACAGGCGTCAAGGGAAGATAGTTGTAAGGATCTTGGGAAATAGGTACAAGAGGTCGTGAGTTGAGACATGCTTCCTTATAACTTTCATTTGTTACATCATATCGCTCTATTAGTTTAAAAGTCGCGTCTTTACAACAACAGCGCAAGTAAATAAACTTTTGTGCGTCCGTTAGATCTTTCCTATTATCTACTCATGAATTAAAAACATCAAAAAAACTTTTCCAAGTTTCTATCGTCCCATAAAATACCGGTAAAGGAACGTCTGGCAAATGCACGGAAATATGACCCGCAGTCCACCCTGAATTATTATTTGTTACATCATTTAAAATACCGCGATCATGAATCAATTCACTCATTTTGTCTTCATTCTACTTTTCAGATATTTTCAATGAAATAAGTGCCAAAAACTTCTTAAAATACGAGAAAAAATGTTGAAATCCGTGAATCACTTTTTCCAATTCGGCTCGAAGGACCATTTGGTCGGGAGCAGATTCAGAATTTCTTTTTCAGATACATTTGAAATTATATATATTTTCTTTACATAAAACATAAAATATTTATGGTGTGTCGATCGCTGCAACTTCGTTCTCGTTCTAATGCTGTCTGACATCGGGGGGTGAGGAGAGAGTGGACTGTACTGATTATTCGGTATTTCTTGCAACGTTGCCGCTGTAGCCAAATTTCTTTAAATTGTCTTTCACGCACCGACAATAATGTTCTGTCTATCTATGGAACTTTGGTCTTCCATTTTGGTGTAAATTTAAGAAGCCCGTAGAATTATCATCCTCTGTGTTTGATTTTGCAGCATCAATCGTAACATTTATTTCATCACGTGTTTTACACGTTTCACACTTTTGTAGTTTTAAACAAATATTTCTTTTACATGAACAATGTATTATTGTTCACACCATGAAATATCATATTCTTTATATACGCCTGCAGTTGACATATCGGAGTCAAAATAGGTCACATTTATGTTACGGTATCTGCTATAATGATTCTGATACTTTAAAATTGCTGCAATGTGATCTCCTACCGATTGTTTTTGTTCGACATTAGTGCATTTGGTCTTTTTTCCTGTTAACCACGATCATCCTTCGAAGACACAACAGCTCCACTTGTTTCCATCTTAACAATATGATCAAATCTCGCATCTTGGATTCCGAAGTCTGTACACTACTTGGCGCTTTTGTTTGTTCTTGTAAGATCTTTGCTTTTTTCGTGTCGAATATAACCAAAAAGGTAACTATTTCGGAAATCATACGAAGCTAGGTGCCAGAATTTTGTGAAATGTGTACCACTTAGTTTTTCCCTGCAGTTCTTCTGACATCTGGCATCAACGTGATATGCCACAAAAAGAAAAAGAAATACATACCTCGCTTATATCTGAGGATTCATGACCACTAGATGAAACAAAGTTTTTGTCCACTAGACTGTCATCAATTGACTCATATAATTTATTATTTTAACTTAAACTATCGCTTGAAAACGAGTGGTTTTTGAGAGGTGCAATACTGCCAGTCGCCATTTTGATGTGGGTTATCATGTTTTAAAGTAATGCTCAAACAAAAATGGAATGGCGTGATTTTAGGTACGGTGGTGACCTGTTGACCATAGCTAAGGTTTTTATACTGTGATTTGTGTCACAATACGCCCTTAATATGTTATATGAAGATAAGCAACACTTTCCTAAACAATTTTATCAATGATATTAAGTAAGCTAAACAGCAGTTATCATCTTTTTCCTTTCAATCAACCAAGAATTTAATTTATGCAATAAATACATATTTAATTTTATGAAATACCTATATTGAAGTAATTTGTCAGCAATTGCTAACTAAGGAAAACTATAAAATAATCAAAATATGCACTTTTTGAAATATCGAAATGTTAAAAATTTATTCAGGTATCCTGTTTTGGCTTAGACTGATTATTCTCTATTTTGTTCATAGTTTATAAACAATCAAACTGTTCGAAATGAAATCGTAATTGTTTCTGTAGAGCCAAGTTTTGGATTTTGTTAAGTTCTGGAAGTCGTTAAATTTATTATGCATTGTCATTCATTATTTAATGTTATATATAATACACCGAAATACCTACTACAAGTAGTTGACGTATCTATAGATCTTTATATATCCCATAAAAAGCCATTATATTGCGGAATCAGTGGAAGAACATTCATCGAACTTTTGATGGATAGTCGGAAGTTCTTGAGAGGTAGTCAACCTGTTAACTCCCGATATATTGTTTGCACCAAGACTGATATTTATTATAATTGTTCAGAACTATTTTACATTTTTAATTTTTTGGTAAATTGTGCCACATCTATGAAAAATGAATTTTTAGTGAATGTTTTGACATTGAAGAGAGAGATCAGAAAACAGATTTTATGCTGAATAATGTGATATTTAGTCCCAAAAAAAGTTATAAAATTGGAGTAAATATTACCTCAAATTTATACGTTATCATAATAAACTCAAATATTTAAACAATTTTTTAATCCTGCTGATAGAACACAAACATAAATATAAAATTATTATGCACCTAGTCGAAACAATGATATTTAAATATGTACAAGAACATATTCAATGTTTAAAAATATTTCTGCTGAAAATGTATATAATCTACTATGAAATAGGTCTCTCAGATGCGACTTTTCTCCTGATCACCATTTTGTGATATGTGGCTTAGGTGTGTTACTAAACATTGCAATATTTTTAAAATCAAGAAGAATAACATTGATTACTTGGTTTATATAATGCCAATTTCAATATGAGTAAGGTCGTGAGGCAATAAAATTGCATCTTAACCATAAATAAAAAAAAGTTATAGATGGTATACATGTTAAGTGAGAGTTTGTGATACTTAAGCCACTTATCTAATTTTCTGGGATCTTTATTGGCATACAGAAGATCAGTGTCATCAGTGTACAGATACAGCATGGACAGCAGTGGTAAATTGGATATTGAATTTATATAAATCACGAAAAGTGTTTGTCCCAATATAGACCATTGAGGAATTCCACATGCAATATCTTTTACCTCACGTAGCATTGTTACATAGCATTTTTTGTATTCTGCCACTCAAATAGTCCCTCAGCCATTCCAATTATGCCATATTGTTTAAACACTAAAATAAATATGTCATGGTCAACTGCATCGAAAGATTTTTACAAATCCAATGATACAAAAACACAACTTAACCCTTGTCTAATTTGTTGTATATGTCTGTAATTAAGTCAGTAACATCAGAAACTGTGCTTGAATCATGTCTAAAACCATATTGCCTGTTAAACCAGTAGCTGGATGAATGGTAATTTACATATAATTCCAAGATCCTTAACGTGGTTGTTAAAAGAGATATTGGCCGATAACTTCTTAATTGCTTTTAGTCACCTCCTTTATACAATGGTACCACTATCTCCATTTTCATAGAGTTTGGGATTAATCTAGTGATAAGAGAGAAATTAACTTATTTAGCTATAGCGGTAGCAGCTCCTCTGCAAACTCTCTAATAATATCAACACTAAAGGTACCGTAGCCTGGTGATTTTTCTTTTTTTAGTTTTCTTATGACGTCTCTAAATTTGCCAGGAATCGACAGGAGTGGCGACTTCTTTGTGAGCAGGCCAAGATCCACAACGGATTGTCGAGCCACTTATGATGATGATGATGACGTCTCTAATATGGTTTTTCGAGACTCATTCGAATATGTATTTTTCTGGCTTTATATTTACTGGAGGTTTAGATGGAGGTTGTATGTTATTTTATATATGTATACTTACTACTCATTCTAAGCTCGAATAATTTGTGGTTCCTATTTGTTATTGCAGCGTTTCTTTTTTTCTGGTTTCCTTTTTACCTTCATCTTGCATTTTTGATAATTTCTATAGCAGTTCTAATTTTATCGCATGATTATTTTGTATGTGACCTCTTTTCTATCGTCATTTTTCGTTCTTGTTGATTTTAGTATCAGTTCTACTTCAATGTGTGACTTTTAGGTTATGTTTAGGTTTTGCAAGTTATTTCTGTCAAATATATTCATCATTCAAATATCAAGTAATTGTTGTTATACTTGTGTTTTCACAGTTTAATCCATGGTTGGAATTCCAATGAAAGAATAAACAACAGATACATCTCACAACGCCTCAGTTTGAACAACACGAACATTTAAATACATAATTGAAGATCTAGCTGAACGGTAGTGGGACTTTCATCAACAATTGAATTTTTCAAATTACAATTTTTTTTAAATATTAATATCTTTTAATTTGGTGGTCAATAATAGGAAATCATTTAATTTGGAAAAAATATATTTTATGCAAGTTAAGATTTGACCAGAATAATTATAACAAAAAATAACTTTTTCAAAATGGCTAGTGTTTTAGAGGGGGACTTTAAGGTTAAGTTGAAGATATGTCGTCGGTTGGCTGAGTTGAAACGTATAGTGGTACAAATCTTGGAAGAACCTACAGCTTGTAGAATATGGAGAAAAAGTGATAACAAAATAATTAGTTTGATTGACAAACTATCATAAAAGAGCAGTCAGGATTGTATAGGAACACATATACAATAATGCTTTGTCATTGATTCGACTACTGTTTATATAAATAGCGTAACTGCAAATAATACTAAAATAATTGCCAAAACTGTGTTTTGCAATTTTTAAACTGTAGTACTGCGATCTATTCGATTTTTTTATTAAAAATATCATTAATACAGAGATGTATCAGCAAATCATATAGCATTTGATTTCAATTATCTATCCTTATTTTTCATTTAAAACGTGTTCTCAGATTTCAATCTATTCGATTTTGTACTTGGATAAAAGAAGAATTACCAATATTAGTAATATAAAAATATATCAACAAACAGTATAGCATTTCATTTCAATTATCTCCTATTACTTTTCATTCAAAATGTTCTCAGATAGTTCATTTTTTTGATAATTTCAATGATAAGTTTTGTTCATTTCCAAAGTGCTTCGGAAGTTTTTTTTCCCATATTTCAGTAATCTTTTCTATTACTACAGCTGTTATATTTGTTAAGATTTCTATTTTTATAGCGTATACTATCACTGTGTACTAAAATAGAATATGTGATCATGGCTTATCTGTTGACTTCATATTTTCCATGGTTCTATTGAAGGTTATCTATCAATTTTTTTACACCTTCGAGGATGTCCAATAACTTCGACATCGTGGTTTACCATTTTACCATAAAAGGAACTTAGGACACTATTATTTTCATCAAATGTATTAACTTTGTTTGCAATTCTTTACCCATTCGTAGTTTTGTAAAGTTAAACAGTATTATTGTTTATGTTCTACCCTAAAATGGATGAATATGCAATCCATCTAATGTTCAACCCAATTGTTTTTCAGTTTTCTCTCATACATGACTTAGGTACAGGTCTGGTTAAACTTCATTTGTAAAGGTACTTCTTCGAATTAGAGTATTCTCTGTGGAACACAGATCACTGCGGTTTTTATAACGTTTAAGCTTTCAATTCAAAAAAGTATCTGCTGAAATAGATGTTTATACTGAAGAATATTATGAGCTAAACCCCAGGTAGTATTGATTATTCATTAAATAATATATTTGTAATATCGAATGAACAATGATAGTGTATAATATTTATTAGTTATGTTTACTGCTTGCACAAATATATTTTTAAATGTCGTCCAGTGAATCACTACCCATACGGCATTACTTATGTACATATATTGTGATATTGTTTACAAAAATTAAATGAATTTTGAGTTGCTGTCCACGGCTAATAAAAAAATGCTAAATAACATAAAAAAAGTGTAAAAGCGCATTCTGATGAGTAACTTTTCAATTATTTTAAATGTTGATTCATGGGTAAGTTCAATTTTGACCTGGACTGTGTGTATCTCCAGTAATTAACACTTTCACTGCCCATTAAATTAGTAAACGACCTTTCGTCGCTCATGTGAATTTATGGGCAATGAAAGTAAATCGTTCCTCTTTCAGTTAGTCGTATTATTTATGATAATTGGTTGTATTTGTTTTACAATATATGTCGTTAATTGTACAAGTGAATTATCTTCAACCTGAATTTTGAAAGTATATTGTTCTGAAGACATTTTTTGTGGCATCTTAATACAATTTACTATTTTTGCTGGGATTTAACCAATTTTAGTTTAAAATATGTTTATTTTGACGTTTAAATTTCCACTTCGAACATCGTTCTCAAAATACAAATTAAAAAAATTATGTTTTTGGTACTTTATAATACAAAAAATTCTTCTAATAATTTTGTTTATTAGAAGAATTTTTAGTATTAAAATTTAGTACAGCCTACGTCAATTATGGTGACGTTTCTTTACTTAGATTTTGGAAGGACCGTTTTTGGCGGCATTGTTCAACCTTTTGGACTTATTACCCAGTAATCTCGTATAGCAGTTTCAGTACTAACCATTTGTATACAAATTTTATGGAAAATTATTAGTTATTAGGTGGTAACTAGTTGTTTTCTAATGATTTGTGGTAGGCGTATAGGATTATAGGCATTACCTATGGTAAACTGATTTTGAATCAATGAAATTTGAAAATGGGCGTGGTTTATTATATGCGGAGGTGTTATTATTTGGGTGTGATCGAATATAAACGTTAGAAAAGTATGTTCCTGAAAGAAACGGATTGGATGAAGCAGAATTGTTACAACTGATTCAAGAAATTGAGGGAGATGAGTTTGAGGTTTTTTTTTAAAGATGACAACGTTGAGGTCTAAAACCAACAATAATGATTATAGATCGGAAGGCAGTAAAGACGACGATAATATAACAAACAGCATAACTCAAGAATTTAAATCAACCATTAACAGTGTACGAGGGTGGATTGATATAAAACTAGCCTTTGATAGAAAAAACAAGTTTTTTGGAATTAAATCGATTTATTTCTCAACATAGTCCCCCTTTAGCCCGATACACTAAGACGATGTTCCAATTTTTTTATCCCATCCGAATAGTACTTTTGCTCGAGTTCTTCAAAATAGGCCGAAGTTTCAGCGACGACTTCATCATTTGTTGCGAAACGGCGTCCTTCGAGCCATTTTTTTAGGTTTGGAAACAGGAAAAAATCGCTGGCGATAAGATCTGGGGAATACGGTGGGTGTTCACCCAATTCATAGACAATTCGTGTAATTTTGCCATGGCGACGGTCGATCGGTGAGCCGGTGCATTGTCTTGGTGAAAGAGCACTTTTTTGCTTTCCAAACCGGGGCGTTTTCGACGCAATTCGGCATCGAATCGATCCAATAATGCTGCGTAGTACTCACCATTGATTGTTTTTCCTTTTTCCAAGTAGTCGAGGTGGATGATGCCCTTCGCATTCCAGAAAACAGTCGCCATCACTTTGCCGGCCGAATGTGCACTTTTTGCCTTCTTCGGCGGCCCTTCGCCACTGTTTCGACTATTCTTTGATTTCCGCTGTGTAATAATGCACCCAGGTTTCATCAACGGTAATAAATCGGCGAAAAAATATATTTGGACATGAAAAAGCGGATAGCTTTTTCATGTCCAAATGATGGTGAATGATGTTGTGTACGTGTTCGTAGGAAATAATCATGTCATGGACTTTGTTGATCATTTCCGGCGTGGTGACTTCATTTGGCCTCCCGGGACGCTCATCATCAAAAACACTCGTACGACCACGAACAAATTCATCTTTTCAAAAATTTTACTGTTGCTAACGAAGGTGCAACCTTCGTTAGCAACAGTACTTCATAGCAACAGAACGATACTCAACTTTCTCCATTTCTCCGAAAACACAAAATTTACTTGCTTTTAACGGCTGTAAAAACCAAACTAATTGTTTTTAATACTTAAAATTTTGACAGACGGCATGTCACGAATGGCAAATGTCAACACCGAAACCAATTCGGTATCAAGTAGCGCCATCTATCAAAGGCTAGTTTAATATCAATCTATCCTCATATCTCCTAAAATGTTTGTTTTGACGACTCATCTTCAGGATGTAAATTGCTCGTACCCATAGATATTTTGAAAACATTTTTCACCATTGAAATTATGTGATATACACTTGTGTGTTGTACCTTGTTTTAGAAACTATCATAGTAAAAGGTATATTGGAAGTAATTTATTATTATAAATATACCTATTTATTTTATATTTGTTAGTTAAAAAATTGTGTCATTAAAAATTACCTTATTTAAAACTACATTACAGAACTTACTTTATCATCTAGCCTCCAACGTCCACTGCTGAACATAGGCCTCTCGCATGCTTTTCCACTTAGTTCGATTTTGCGACATCTGAATCCAATTTTTAATCACTCTTTTTATGTCATCGGTCGGCTTCTCTTAGCTTGTATTTGGAGGCTCCATTCCAAAATTTTTCGTCCACCGATCATCAACTGCTTTTGCTGCTCCTGAACTGTAACGTTAGGTATTCTATCACTTTGAGAAATCTTTAACATTATTCTCTCCATTGCTATTTCCGCAACTTATAGTTTACTCACTGTTTTTGTGAGTGTTAGGGTTTTTGTCCCATAGGCATAGGTCACCACTGGCAGAATGCACTGCTTATATACTTTTCTTTCCACATTGGAATCTTTGACCTAAAATATCTTTTATCTCTTCAAATGCTTTTCTTTTGCAAATCTTTTTCTTCTCTTCAGCTCGATTGTTTGGTTGTCCCGACTTATGTGATCTCATGGCCCAAATACTTGTAGGAGTCAACTGGCTCGAAGTCCTTGTCTTGGGCATAAATTGTGTTTTTAAAAAATATATTTTAAGGGCCACTCTTTTTTAAGTATTAGGGGTCTTATTATATTCAATGGTTTATTCAGTTAATGACTTGATGGTGTATTAGTTATTATCTTCATAAACATAAACTAGTAAATGTGAGTTAACAAACTAATAGATCTATAGTTCTTCAGTTCGCCTTATATCTCCCTTTTTGTGCATGACTAATATACAGCTTTATTCCACTGAGACGGTGTAACTTAATGAATCAGCTTCAGAGTAACAAGTAGACATAACAAGTAACATTGTAAGACCATATTAAGGTCGGCGGATCGCTTGATATAGTTATTTGTCAAACGGGCGTTGCACCGCAATATACACACACCTCCGGCGCTATATGCAAAGGCTAGGGATGGTGGTTTGGGAGTTCTGGAACTCACGCATTTTATTCCAACTTAAAGCGCCTCTTAAAATTGAGGAACAGCAATGAACGGTGTGCAAGGACGTTTTAAACACCGACCTTTCCCAGAAACTTATTAGAAAATTACAATTCATGTCTGACTACATTCTAGTCGATCAACTATGGAAACAGAAGATAGCCAGCTCTTCAATCCTGGCAGGAATTGAATACTCTGCTAAAAATACTGATAGCAAGAGCACTACTACTATACAAAAAGCTCAACGGATGGACCCCTTAAGACTTTGTTCAATGGTGCAACTACGATCAAATAATTTGCCGACTGCTGGCATTATGTCCTATCCTCCGGAACTTATAAAATGTAGAGCGGGCGGTGAAAAGGTGGAAACCCTTCCACACGTCCTTCAACAATGTTCAGCAGTACAATGGGAAAGAATTGCCAAGAAGTTAGGACATCACTGCCGAGTTAAAGGGTGGTCGATAGAGATGTAAACTTGTGTTCGCCACCGCCATGGACAGATGTTCAAACCAGACATTGTTGTTTATCGGGGAGGAGTAACAACGGTGGTGGATGTACAGGTGAGCTGGGAGGGAGCAACATTACACTAAATTAGACCTATAATAGCAAAAAATGAGTCTATGACAACCAGAAGTTCCGGGAGACTGCCATTACACGTTAACCAGAAATCATCCTTCAAGTCTACCCTGTTATTCTGGGAGCTAGAGTGATTTGGCCGATGTGTAACGACACCATCTCGGAGATTCTTGCAATACCCCAGGACAGTTGCGTCCAGTCATGTCAGAAGTGGGGACCTCGTCCACATGCTTCCTTTGAACAGCGGGTCTGGAGGAACAGGTAGTCCTGTGGGTCGGCTAGGGAATTGCGACAGAGGGATGGCCACCACAAAATACTTGGCGCACAGACACTTTTCACAACTTTCATTTCTTTGTCCGAATCCGTAGTGGCCCATTGCAATTTCAGTTTCGTCCAGTTTACATCCCAACTCCCAGCATCCCAGCATTAAAGTCGTCCAGTATTAGTTGTTTGTAGCAGTCATCAGTCTCATTGCATTCCGTAGGTCTTCATAAAAGGTTTTCACTTCCTCGTTCGAGTGCGTGGATGCAGAGGCATATGTTTGAATTATTTAAACGCCGGTTTTATCGTTTCAATGTGCAAAGTATTATTCTTGGGTTAATCCCTTCTAAGTTCTTTGATATTGTTAATGTGTCTGTTATCATCATAAATCCAACACTTTCTATTTTTTCTTTGTTTCCCATATACAAAAGTTATTACCCTGATTTCAGATATATACATGTCTTCCACTTCGCGTCTGACTTCACAGATATCTACAACGACCCATTTTATGTGTTTTCACTCTTCTTCCAGTTCCGCGAACTGGAACTGGAGGAGTATTTAGGTGAGGTAAATTTTACTTACAAAATGAATAATAGGAATAATAAAATATTAATAACCTTATAATAAAATAATAATCATCCCTAATACTGGCACGTTTGCTTTTAAAAACTTCCTTACTGGTGAGCGGTAACGTGCAGAGACTAACGCACTGAAAAACTCTTTTCTTTTCTCTTATTTTTTCGCTCACCCCTTGGATACTCACTATAATTGGCGTTTGCTGTAGATTCAGTTTCCCGTTGGTCTATTTTTATGAGCGTTTACTACTCAATGGCATCCCATTAAGCAGAATATATATATATTTTTTTAATACGGAATGACACCGTTTTTACAATGAACGACACATATTAAAAACAAACGTTGAGAATATCTTGGATTTTTACATATTTTAAATAAAATTTATGTGCTTTAATTAATAAATGGTATTATACATTTCTTTTAAAACATGCGAACAAAAATTTGAATTGATTTTAACTTTTTTTTTGAAAGATTCAATCAGTGAAATAACTACAATTTTTTCAAGAGATTTTTATTTATTTAGAAATGCCCTGTATGACATAATTTATATTTATTTATTCATTACGCCATTTGAATTTTAGTTTCATAATGTTGGCGTTACTTTAGAGTGTTAACCTTTACATTAGAAGTGAATCGCATAATATCGAGATTGTACATTTTAATATTGCCGTAGACTATACAGGACTCTATCTCGTACTGTATAAAAATCTGTTTTATACTAAGAGTAGTTTATTAATAAACTGAATAAAAAGCAATTAATATGGTTTTATAATTAAGAAAATATAAATATATGTTCGGAACGAATCTCTTCATTGTCAACGATACCTGTCATGTCTACTAAAAAAATTAAAAATAACTCGAACATTAACAATAATATTGGAGCAGATATTAGGAACTGCTGTAGAGTACAAATTGGAGGACATAATCTGCATTGGGACCAGAGAGAAAAACCAATAAATGATTATCATAGATCATTCAGCGTTACTAGTGAGTACTACAGCGAGGTTATCACACATAATCTGCTGGGTATGACCTTGATTACCATTTTTTGCACTCATTTTTTTTTGCTATCATTTTTCCTTTGTTCCATCTTCTATTTTTTTATTGTTCTTTTCCAGGTGTGTGTTTGACTTATTTTTCCACTTTTCGTGTAGCCTTGTAATCAGAGCCTGTGTAGCAGTAGTTGCTGGTGTACTTATATATGCCCAATATATCACGTCTATTTTGGAGATGGTCTTTGATTGGTAGAGTATAATAGACCATAAGAATATATGGTCCAGTAATCACTTCTCGGCAACATTGGAAAACACTAAAGTTGAACGGCGTTGGTTCTTCCTAGCTGAAAAGCACTATACTACACTACACCAAGGTATTAAAATCTCAATTTGTGGCGAATAACAGTAGCACCTTGGTCAATAATTTAACAGTAGTAATTTAAATACCAAAACCAACTAAATTGTCTAACAAAGAAGTTCTATAAAAACGTATAAGTAAAGAGTATAAATACCAATACAAAAGTGGAACGAGGTTGAAATATCCTTGAACTTTCTCCTTAAGGTTGACCAAAACATTGTAGGCCGATTGTGGGTCTTGGCCTATGCCAGAGTCAGTGCCTTGGTTTTCCAGTTTCATATTTCCAATGTTGTTAGGTTTTCCTTCACTTGATCATTAAATCTTATTCTGGTCCCATCCCATCCTTCTATCGGGTATTTTATTAGTTTCATCTTATTCATTCTATCTATATGGTCTAGCTATCATAGCCTGTTTAATTTGGTGGCTCGGATAAAGTCAGGTTCATTATAGAGGTGGTTTTTTAAATCTAAAATAGACTATATTGGCTAAGTGTATTCTTCTGTTAATTTTTTTCACTTAGTGTATCATTTCACATGGTTTGTGCAACCGCTTGTGCTGCTGTTAGATAACTGGTGTAGCTGAGCAACAAGACAGCCAGTCCCAAGCCTGGATAATATAGAAGGGTTCAAAGGTGAAGCTAACAACCTCGATAAAAAAGAAACACGCACATAGAACCTCAAGGGATAATGATAGAAAGGACCACGCACAAAATCGGTATATGCCACTCTCGGAAACTAGAAAAAAAGGAAAAGGAATATCAAAATACCAAAATGTCCTACTCATTTACAGCTGAAAGGACAAAGGAGTGCGTAACTTAACAAAACAAAAGTATTAAAATCAAGGTTCAACACTGAAATCGGACATTTGCATACGAAAAAGGGAACCATACATAACAATACTGTAGCAATAAAATTGATAACATCTACCAGCAATACAAATATACAAAAAAACAACATCAGTTCTAAAATAGGAAGAATAGACAGAGAATATTGGTCATGATTAACCAAAGACATACACGGTCTATATGGAGCGCAAAGAAAAGTGTGGAAAATCCTTAAAGGTAGAAAAAATAAACCATTATTGAGTATAGGTAGGTATTTTTCCTGGAGTTTAATCCCTGATGAATAGTACGACTGTCTCTACTTCGTTCATAAGTATAGTAAAGTCATGGAGTTATGTAATAAGGACTAAATACTAATAAATCAATACTAAGAAATCTGTACCAAGGTGAATTTATGTATAAAGTTTTGAGACTTCATAAGACAAACATGAAGACTATCTTAAAACGTACACTGAGCACATGAATGCTTTTAAATTCAAAATTCACTTTCTATCTATTGAGTTCATCATAGGTCAAAGATAACTTCTGGCAAAATGTATTATTGGAAAATATATTACCCAAATACTTTTAAACACCGATCGCTTTCAGTGTTTTATTTGTTTTATAAATAGTGTATCAAACTATAAAAAATTACTATTAAAACAAAAAGATGTGGGCAAAATATTGAGATTTTAATTGTCATTAGAAAATTGTCCTGTGTAGTGTACGCTTACCTTTTTTATTTATTTATTATTTTAGAAAACTTAGATTATAAAGTCACTTTCGGTAATTAAGTAGGAACTATTCGTGCATATTGCACTAAAAATAATATTTAATATAAATAGTAGATACGTTATAAACCTACCTTATGATAAAAATATAAATATATAGTAAGAATATAATAAGAACTTTACTTAAATTTTAGAAATAGATGGATATGATTTACATGATTTCGATTGGTAGATACTTTGTATATATTGTTTTTTTCTATGTATAAAAGACTTAAAAATATAACTGAATATTTCAATGTGGAAATAATTGTGTACATTATATTTTTAATAAAACTGTTTCACAAAAATGATTACTTACCTTTTAATCTTACCTGTACCTTATCCTTTACCTTGATATGTTTTAGGTCTTTGAAAGCATATTCCAAAGTTTTCTCACTTAGTAAATTTTAGAAGTTGCTCATAATTGCACAGAATAATCATAGAAGCTTGAGACAAACCCAGGAATACTGTTAAATAAAACGGGTAAACTAATATAGTAAACACAAATTATAGGTGCATTCTTATCAATTAATGGGTTGTTTGAATATGGATATATGTAATTGGCTGTTTTTGGCCTAATATAAACCCAGTTTTAACTCACTGAAGGTGAAAATTCAATATTTAACAAAAAATTTAATATATTCAAAGTACCTTGTTTAAATATTAATACTTTTCTAGAACAAGGAGTTTTTGTTCCGTTCTATTAGTGAGTTGCCTCTATGTATGAGTTAAAAGAAATGACCAGAGACAAAGATCTTTGGAGACGGACAATACACGACATCGTGATGACCACTACACTTCCTTCGGGGGGTCAGGATTGAATAGAGAGAATATATGTACTAGTAAATTAATGATTGCTATTTTTAAAATGTCATAATAATAATAATACTAAAATAAATTTCATTGCATATTATAAATTATACAGTGTGACCCATTTAGATTGGAAACACCTCTATAAAATTTGAAGTTAACCGATTTTAACCAAATTTTTTTTTAATGTCATGTAATGTCATGTATATTGCGGGACAAAATATGAAATATTTAGTTAAATTTTCAGGGCATTCTACGATACTTTTTCTTCGTCGAAAATGGAGAATTTGTATTAGCGATTTTTTTATTAAAAAAATTTCTACGCCACTGGATTAAGAGTGGCTTTAAATAGCTATGACAAAAATTTCATTAAGATATATTTATTAATAACAAACTTATGACAACTTAAAATTTCAAAACTCACTAAGAAAAAAACACTCTGTATTAACGTTAAAAAAACACTCTATATTAACAGAAACATGGAAACATAATTTTAGTTAAATCCTAGTTGCCTTTACCAATCCACCATCTAATTGGATACATTTGTCGTAGCGTTTATGAATATTTCTAATTACATTTCTTAGTTGTTGGGGAGTAATTTCTGCACATGCCTGTCGAATTCTTGCACGAAGTTCGTTTTCGTCTCTTGCACGGGTTTGGTAAACTTTTTGTTTGATAACTCCCCAGAGAAAGAAGTCTAAAATTGTGAGATCTGGAGATCTGGGTAGCCAATCTATCAACGGACTACCCCGGCCTATCCAACGGTTCGGAAAATTTTCATTTAGCCATTGCTTCACGGTTCTGGCGTAATGAACACGACACCCATCTAACTGGATATACAAATTTAATCGTTCATTAATTGGGACCTCATGAATAGCATCCCACAAGTCGGTGTTTAAAAATTCTAAAAAGTTTTTTTTTTTTGGTTTCGAAAATTAGTTTACGATTTTATTATCAGATGTCGCTACATTGCGTCTATACGAAGCCATGTTAGAGTTGCTTCCTAAGACAGAAAAGATTTATTTCACGTTCAGAGCGATTGCGAAAGCCGCTCTGATGAGGCCTATTGGGCCGAAATACGTATAAGCGGATGCGCAAGCGCCCTGTACGTGAAATCAAATCTTAACTGTCTTTTCCTTTTTATTTTGATATACTCTGTACGAGTACTAGAAACCAGATATGTTGTGGACTGCAATTTTTAGATTCCCCATGTCTCTCATAACATCTTTATCAACGTCTGTTTTGCCTTGCAATTCTTAGAAGGCACAGATTAAAGCGAAATTTTGAATTTGGTTACGAAAATTAGTTTACGATTTTATTATCAGATGTCGCTACATTGCGTCTATACGAAGCCATGTTAGAGTTGCTTCCTAAGACAGAAAATATTTATTTCACGTTCAGAGCGATTGCGAAAGCCGCTTTGATGAGGCCTATTAAGCCGAAATACGTATAAACTGATGAGCAAGCGCCCTGTACGTGAAATCAAATCTTAACTGTCTTTTTCTTTCTAAAAAGTTCTGTGAGTTCAAGTTTTCTTCAAAAAAGAAAGGACCAATAACTCGCTCGTTCAGTATACCACACCAGACATTGATTTTTTGAGAATACTGGCTTTTACAGTTTATTACCCAATGGGGATTATCTGCTGTCAAATAGCGACAATTCTGTGATGATACTAATCCATTTGTAGTGGAAGTGGCTTCGTCGGTAAACAACACGTTTTTTAGAAAATTTATATTGTTTAAATATTCCCCTTGAGCCCATAAACAATATTCTAAACGTTTTGCTTCGTCGCCTTCTTGTAATGTGTGTAAGAATTTTGGTTTGAAAGGTTTAATATTATTTACCTTAAGACATCGCCGAATACTCTCTCGAGGCACATTCAAATATAACCTGGCATTCCTTAAACTGGCATTAGGGTTATTTCTGAAATGATTTAAAATGATTTGATCATTTCCTCTTCTTCTTTGTAACGGGTTATTTTTTAAAATTAGTTTTGATACTGCACCATATTCATTAAATAGTCTATTTATTTTGTTTACCGTACGGCAACTAATATTAGGACGATCCACATGTCTGTCATTAAATATTGTACAAACTTCCCTGGCACTTCTATCGTTATCTCCCAAAAGACGTATAGGTAATTTCAATTTTTTCTCTCAAACTTAATCTTGCAGCTATGACACAAAATATTATTAAAAGAATTTGAAGTAAATATTGTTGCAGATATTATGGATAAATTTATGCTAGCACTGAAATTTGTATGACACAAATAATAATTAAGTTGTAGCATGTAAAGTTAATAATAATGTAAGTGCGTTAGTTGCATTAAATTTTTATGCTATTTTAAACATTTTTTTTTGTCTAGTAGTGGTTTATTATTAAAATTATTTGAAAAATAATTAGTTTTATGGTTATCTGTTGATACAGGGTGTTCTTTTTTGACTCGTAGCTTAGTGAGTTTTAAAATTTTAAGTTGTCATAACTTCGTTATTAATAAATATATTTTAATGAAATTTTTGTCATAGCTATTTGAAGCCACTCTAAATCCAGTGGCGTAGAAATTTTTTTAATAAAAAAATCGCTAATACAAATTCTCCATTTCCGACGAAGAAAAAGTATCGTAGACTGCCGTGAAAATTTAACTAAATATTTTATATTTTGTCCCGCAATAGACCTTTTTTTACATGACACTAAAAAAAAATTTGGTTAAAATCGGTTAACAACTTCAAATTTTATAGAGGTGTTTCCAATCTAAATGGGTCACACTGTATATAAATATATTCATTTCGTTTGCTTTTAATAGAACAAAATTCAACATTCTTACTGAACGTAAAATATAGGAAATTAAATAATTTATTTTTCAAGTGACTTAGAATTAAATTTTTAAGTAAAAACCTGTTTTTGAGGTGTTTGAGCCCCCCTGATCATCGCTTAATCCCAAACCGACCATAGTACGTGATCTTTACTATAGTGCGAGAATTTATCACATCATCCAGACAGCTGTCGATATATCTTTGAATGTGCAGCTTATCCTGGATAAATGCAATGTCTGTTCGATTATCTAAACTCAAACCAACCCAGATCAATCGACTGCCTCTATACCAGGTATAGTAAAACTTTTTCTTTCGCGTGTCAATATTTACTAAAGAAATATATGACCGGCCAAGCTGTTGCATTTTTGGTTATTTTGTTTGTTTTGTTTCCAGAAACACTTTTATTGTGCAATATTACAAAATAAACGATTGAAATACAAAAGCAATCGTAGGTAACTAAATTAAAATTTTATGTTAGCTGTGAAGTAGAAGATAGAGCAGAACTACACTTTGTGGGGATATGTGACATGTGGAACTCTTTTTGGTTTTGCATGAATAGTGCGTTGGCGAATTATCTTAAGGCCAGTCGTCTATATTTTACGGCTTGTAAAAGCTTGCCAGTGTTATTTATACCTGTCCAGTTCTTTATATTTCGTAACCACGACATTTGTTTGCGACCTACTACTCTCTTACCCTTAATGTTTTCTTGGATAATTAGTTGATAATTTTTCGTTAAGTTGAATAATTCTCTCTCAGTATTTGCCATTCTTAAGACTTCCTCGTTTCTCACCCTATCTGTCCATGGTATGTGGAACATTCTTCGCAAGGTCCACATTTCGAAGGCCTCCAACGTGTTAATGGTGGCTATTTTTAACTTCCAGGTCTCCATACCGTATAACAATATAGACCATATATAGCATTTCACCATCCTGTAGCGGAGATTGAAGGAAATATTGCGGTTACAGAGTAGCGATTTAAATTTAGGATAAAAGCTTGTCTTGCTTTTTCTGTACGACAGTTTATTTCTTGTTTTGGATCCCATTGGTCATTCAGTATCATTCCCAAGTATTGAATGTTTTTACTTAGCCATATATTTTTCCTACGGTATTTATTTTATTTAGCATCAACTGCATATCATGTTCATTGTATGTGTTTATAACGGTGTCGTCGGCATAATGAATTTTATTTATCGGGTACCCGTTGAACTTTATACCACACTTACAGTCTTTGAGTGCCTTTGTAAAAACATTCCCAAATAGAAGTTGAACAGCACAGGAGACAAAACATACCCCTGTCGCACCCCTCTTAAAATTTAAAATTCCTCTGTATTCATTGAATTTTTCAGCCTCACTCGTTCTAGTTTATTCCAATAGATATTCTGGATTACTCGTATATTTCTCGTCAATGTTAGCGTTGTGTACAAGAGTAGTCAAGCAGAAAGCTGCTTCACGTGTACTCAGTCCGCTCTTGAAACCAAATTGTGTCTCGCCGCTTAGCTCTTCCAGTTTTTTGAACATTCCTGTGTGGAGGATGCGAAGAAATATTTTAAGCAAATGGCTCATTAAACTGACCAGTGTGTGCTATTTGCATTTTACCACTTTTTGTAATTTAGGGATCATTATAAAGGTTGAATAAAGCCAATTCATTTGAATGTGGCCAAAGTTATATATCCCATTGAAAATTGTTACCAGCATGTCGATGTTGTCAACTTCCAATAGTTTTATGGCTTTCGTAGTAATGCCATCCGGTCCAGGGGCCTGACCCAGTTTTTACTGTCCACAGTTCGTTTACGATGAAACGAACTGTGGACATTTCTATGAGTTTTTCTTCAGTTAAGGCTTTGACTTCTTCACCACTTCGGAGATCTGACACAGACCATCTATACAACATTTTTCTTAAAAAAGTAGAAACTCCTCAAAAACGTGTTTCTCAAATATTTTTAAAGGATTTTTTAGTTTATACCTAACTCTAGAATATATAAAATAAAAGTTATTTTTTTAAATTTATTTAGAATATATACAAAACACAAATTAAACCTAATTTTGCATATGGGTCATGGAGATCCACTCCTGCCTTGGCGTACTTGGCGCAGATCCAGGTCGTTCTTCGTTCGTACTGTTAACAGGAGTACTTTCTTCATATTCTTCTTTTTCAGAATTATTCACATCAGAATGATACACGACCGAAGCTGTTCTATCTAAACCTATTTGAGTATATGTTAGATCGGAATTAACCACTGGAATATAATCGTGGTTCTGATAAGCCACATCCCCGTAGTAACCAGAATAAGAGAGATTTGTGATACTGGCTATCGGGGAGTGTTGGTATATTTGGTGACTAGGTGACTGGTTAGGGGTAGTTTGGTTGGGTAGTTGGTGCGGCGGAGGAGAATTCGAGGAGAGGGACCAACAATTTACAGCTGCAGGAGGAGTCTGTATTGTTGTCATTGTTGGCCAGCTTGTGTATGTTGGTCCTGTAGAGCTGTATAATGATTGTTGCTGGATGTGATCTGGTGGAGTGTATACTGAAACAAATATAATAACTAATAAAAGTAACATTGGTAAAGTCACTATTGGACAACAAAGAGCTATATATACATTACAATTCTTTGTTAACCAGATATTACTGGCATAGAAAAAAGATGGCTGGGAATATATAGAAAGGTACCTAATTAGTAGAGGAATGCTAAAAGGCAGGACTAACAATTTTAACTAAAACAAATTATCTGAATATATGTGAAGAGACAATAAAGCTAATTTAAAAGAGGATATGAGGAGAATAAGGGGATGTAAAAATAATAGTTATCTTGGAGAAAAATTAGTAAAGAGGGAACCGACAACGAGGGAATTAAAGAAAGAATATTCCAAGGATTCAAAGTTCTAAGCAGATTAAAAATATATGCTGGCACAAAGATATCGGAAAAGGAAGGAAAATGAATATCTACAGTACGTACTTATTTTGGTGTTCTTTTTAGAATGATTTATACTTTAATAAAAGCTAATATAATAGGCTGTTCAATAAGTTTTGCGGTTCAATAAGAAAAACACAATTTCATGATTTAAAATACACTTTATATTATTCAGTATAGTATTTCTGAACATCAATATACTTGTTCCAATGAGATTCCAATTTATGAATTTTATCCCTGAAGTGAGAATCTGGAAGGGCTACAAAATACGCTTTCCAGCTGTTATCACCTCATCATTTGATTAAATACGCTTTCCACGCATGAATTTTTTCAGGTGTTAAAACAAAAGAAAGTCACTAGTGGCCAAATCTGGTGAATAAGTTGGATGCTTTAATTCGAACTTTAATTAATGGATTTTAGTCATTGTTCTGATGAAAAAAGATTTTTTTCTTCTGCAAATCGGTTCTTTTTTTTAGGTATTGAAGCAGATGGAAGTCGTTAGACCAAAGGCCAAATCTGGTGAACAAGTTGGATACTCCAACAATTCGAACTGGAATTCATGGATTTTTTCTTCTGCAAACAGGTTGATGATGATGATGAATCGATCCAAATCTGATCCGTAGTGATGAATAATTGTTGCACAGAATCTACTTTTTTCTTTCGAAAACGCTCTAAATGTTGCTGAGAATGTCACATTCGAATGTATTTTTGTTCCATTGTTAGCGAATGCGGCACCCATTGTGAATACAGCTTTCTGATAACCAATGCTTCAGTAAAATATTGCTTATACTATCCAATCAGATGCCCAGGGCTTCTACTAAATCTCTTTTCAATCTCTGGACGATTTTCCAATACGATATCCTGTATTTCTTCTACGATTTCTGGTGCTGTTGCTGTTTTTGGACGTCCTTGACGTCAATCGACTTCAAGGCTTGTACGATCAAGTTTAAATTAAGCAACCCATCTTTCTACAGTACTAATTGAAGACGAATAGTTGTTAAACCTTTCAAAAATAAAAATTTAATCACTGTACGGTACTTGATTTTTTCCATTGTAAGAAAATACTACGATATGTGGGTACTAAATGGCTTGTAAATAAAGAATAAATTGACAGATTGAAATGAAGCTTCACCTACGTTTATATAAAGAGTATACCAAGAGTACACTAAACATCCTGTTAAGTTTACTATGCTTAACATTAAAAAGTCGATGGGGCCACTTTGGTCCCTTTTGCGATTTTAAGTTATTGTGTAGCATTTTTAAAATTCCTCAGTATGTATTGAAATCCCCTTGTATTTGCTGAAGCAACGAAGAATAATTTTAGTGTATTTCATTTCCTATTCGTACGTATTAAAACACCGAATTCTTTCAATTCATCTTAGCGTCACCGATGTAGAAAATAAACAATTTTAGAGTTTGTTTATTATTTCACAGATGGTTATTTCCTCGGTATTCTTTGATTGTAAAGCTGCTCGATACTGCGTTTTAAATAAATATTCCCATTTAGTGTTTTGTTTATACTAAATTAAGCGAATTAATTTAAAAGATAATTGCTTACTCTCGCTGAGGCGTTGACAGCTGCTTCTAGCGTTTGTTCAAATTGTTCGTCAAATTTGAAATGTTTCTTTGTTTTTCGTTTTATATTATGGAATATTAGTAGCTTTGCAGTTAATTGTGCAACCTAATAATAAAATTGTAATTCCTAAACCATTTTGTTTATTTCTCTTAACTAACTCTCTAACCCCTTTTTTGAGTTTTAAATTGCTAGAGGTCCTTCCTATTGTTTCGTTTGTCCATTTGTCCCAGTAGATTCATGTAAGTACCCCTTTGTTTCATTTTTGTAGTTGCCCCAATCCAACCCCCTTGCCATTCAACTTATCCACGACCCAGCTACTCCAAATAAACGCTGAGTGCCGTTCGCATAAGTTTCGTTTATTTTGCTTGCCCTATCTATTTCGCCACCCCAGTAATTTCTGTCCCCAATTCTCAACCCCCATAGTAATACCCTATGTGGTAGGCAAAATATTACGTTACAATTGTAATTTTTTTATTTGAGACAATAATAATTTCATATTTTATAACTTAATATTTTTATACAAAGCCTTATTTAACACATTTATGTACGTTATTTGTTCCTATAAGGTCTTTTGTTACATTGTGTTTGTTCCTTCAAAGTTTTTGTTTATCCTGCGCTTTATTAGATTCTGCTGATTCTCGTTTCTGGAATATTGAAACATTCGTTCATTTGTGAAAATTCAATACGACTGTAAAGATGTCTCGACATGGACTATCAGAACTTAAGCTTTTTAAAGAAATGCGGAAAATAGAAGAAGATTTTTTGGGAGGCGAATCTGAGTTTGAAGAAAATAATGAGTCAGACGATGAAGAATACGTACCACTACAAAATAGTGATTCAAGTGACACGGATGCTTCCGATCAGTTAAAAAGTTTTATTGTACAATAGTCATTATTTTTTGTCAACACTGCTTCTAGTTCTCAACTACATGATTCAGTTAATATTATTATGAATCCAAGTGCATCTTAGCCAAGTAGCAAGACCAGCAAAAGCTATTTCCATCGGAGACAGTAAACAATCGGCGACGGCGAACCATCAAAAGACAAAACAATATGGAAAGTTATTGGTTCTGGAGAACCTGGTAAGAATATGATTTTTAGTTTCTACATGTACATTGAATTTTTACTGTCATTATAGGACTCTCACCTCAATATTTGTCGAGAGGAATCAGGTCCTACTTAGTATGCAAAAAACGTTAAGAAAACTTGTCTGGTAAGTGCTTGGCATCACATAATCAACGAGAGCATGTTGCGTCATATACAAAAATGCATTATTACAGAAGCACGTAGATGTTTGAAAAATGACACATGGACTGTAACTTTAAAAGAACTGGAGGCTGCCCTTGCTGTTATGTACGCAAGAGGAGTCTACGGCGCCAAATTTTTCACAACCAACAACTTGTGGTCAAGAGTATGGGGTCCTCAGTTTTTTAGGCAAACTATGTCACGGGACATATCCAAGGATATTATAAAATATTTCAGATTTGACGTAAAGCAAATGCGATCTGAACGATTAAAACCGACAAATTTGCTCTACCCTCTGCGGTTTAGAATGGATTTATAGAAAATAGTGGTGCATGTTACAAACCGACAATGAACCTCACTGTGGACGAACAACTACTGTCCTCTAAAGCCATGTGCCCATTCACACAGTACATATCAAATATGCCGGATAAGTTTGGCAAAAAAATTTGGCTTTTGGCTTGCGTGAAATTAAAATATATTGTAAATGGTTACCCTTATACTGGTACTGATCATCTACGCAATAAAGCTACAAGGGTTGGTGATCACGTTGTCTTGCGGATAATGGAAAATCAACAGGAAAAGGACAAAAATGTTAAGACAGATAATTACTTTACGTCTTGGCCAAGGCATTGTAAAAGAAATCAACAAGTCTTGTTGGTACTTTGAATAGCAACAGAAATGAAGTTCCTCTAAGCCTAAAGTGTAAAAATAGAGAATTGTATGTTATCCATATATTCCAAAACGACGAAAAAATAACACTTACTGCATACCAAGGAAAGAGTTACAAACATGTGCTTTTGTTGAGCTCCTTACATCAATCAGTGGATATTGCTGTCGATGGAAAAAATCTTCTTGGGAACAGTAAGTTTTTATATGGGGTTGATGTAGTGGACCAAATGGCGCGTCTTTATACTACAAAAGTTGTTTCAAGACGATGACCAATGCGCGTGTTTTATAAAATTCTCGACTTAGGAGCAAAAATGCATGGATCATATATAAAGAAGTAACCAGAAGCAGACTCAGTCATCGTAAGTTTATTCTTCAGCTATGTGAAGAATTACAGCTCCATACATTGGCTCCCGAAATCTGGTACTACAACCAGCAACACCGGTTTTACCAATAACCAACACTGGTACTATCCAAAAACGAAAAAAATGTCTGTTAAAAATATTTTGTAAAGGGAATCATACTTCAAATCAGTGACACGGATGTAACAAGGCAATGTGTGTCAAATGCCCAAAAACTACAAACTGTATGGTGTTCCAAACGTTTAAACAATAAAAATAATAATAAAATCAGATTCTATCGTCTAGAGTTGATCTAATTTATTTAAACTGGTTTTTTATCGATTTAAAAACTTGGAGCAAAAATGATCTCTTCAGACTTTCTAGGTAGGTATGCTAAGCCAGAGTTTCTAGTGATAATTTTATCTATATTTTTCATTTCTTGTATCCATAGGTCATGGATACTAGAAATACTAAGAAGTCACCAGAAGGTGACCTCCCAGAAGAGTTCATTCTGGAAAGAGCGAATGGCGAGGATACCAGTGGACCAAGCCCCTTAGATTCTTCCCAGCGACAAATCAAGAATATGTATTGATTATATCAAATAGTGAAATATAAAGGTTATGTAGAAAAATTAAAAATAAAGAAGGTTAGGTCTTTGCGGCTAGTGTTTTGTAATGATGTATGTTTTTGAGGGTTATAGACAGTTTCTGGAATTATTTCTTATTGACGTTTCATCTACAAATATGGCTGACATTATTAAATACCATATGACAACGATTGTAACTGTCGTCTGCCCACTAATGCTATTGGTCGAATATTTGCGATATTAGAGCCTTCGTTTCCCGAGCTCCCGATTTCTGTAGGTTGGTCCGAATCGCTTTTTGAAAAAGAAATATGGAAAATGATTAGAGGACAAAGAAAAGAGATGAACGAACTAATAAAAACTAAACACATTCAGAAGGAAATATGGGGTAGACTACTTTCGATCTCTATTTGCTAAAGTTGACGATAATGAACCACCAACGCCAGAGGTGACGACAAACGAAGAAATAAATATTGAGGAGGAAGAGGTAAAGGAAGCATTAAGGAAATTAAAATATAAAAAATCACCAGGAGAGGACAGAATACCGAACGAACTCCTAAAGTACGGAGCACCATATCTGACCAATTAACTATTAAAAAACTAATCCAAAAAATAATAGAACAAAACAGAATTCCTCAAGAATGGAGATCAAACATCCGAATACCTTTCTTCAAATAGGGAGACAAATCGGACCCGGAAAATTACAGAGAAATTAAGTTATTAAACATAACACTAAAATTAACAACCAAAGTGATAACAAACAAACTCTGAATGAAATTATAACACTAGCAGAAGAACAACAAGGTTTTAGGTCAGGTAGATCATGCACCGACGCTATATTTATAATGAAGCAAGTGCAAGAGAAATCGTTAGAATACAACAAATCGGCATATCTATGCTTCGTGGACCTTAAGAAGGCATTTGACCGGGTCAAATTAAAGGACGTTATCCACTTATTGTACGCAAGAGAGATACCTCTAGGAATAATCAAAACGATCGAAAATATCTACCATAACAACACAATAAAAGTAAAAGTGGGAGAAGAACTAACGGACCGTAGTGAAGCTGGCAATGGAATAAGACAGGGAGATTCCCTGAGTCCTCTATCGTTCAACCTAATTATGGATGAACTAATAAAAAAAATAAGAACTAAAAAAGGATACCAAATGGAAGAAAAACAATTTAAAACATTCTGCTATGCAGACGACGCAATACTACTCTCTCAAAGCGAACAGGATTTACAACATATGCTGCACCAATTTAATATAACCAAAAAATTTAACATGTTAATTTCCTCAAAAAAAGGAAGCTCGAAACTGAAGTGGAAGATCAAGTGAATAGAGCAAACAGAGCCGCAGGCTGCCTGAATGAAACAATATGAAGAAATAAAAATATTGGGAAAAAAATGAAAGGCAGAATATACAAAACAGTTATCACACCAATAACACACGTGACAGAAACACTACCTGACACAGACAGGACAAAGAGGATGTTAGAAACAGTAGAGATAAAAACAATTAGAAAAATTGATGGCAAGACACTATGGGACAGAGTTAGAAGTACATATATACGACGTAGATGCAAGGTAAAGAACATCAAGAACTGGGTAACAAATAGAAGAGTAGAATGGAACGATCATATAAGCCGAATGACAACAAATAGGCTAGTAACAGACGGCAAGAAACGGTTCGTCAATAGGAAGTCGATCAGTAGGAAGACCACGAAAACGATGAAACGACAACTTACTGGAGGCACATTGAAAAACAGACAGAGACATGTCTACATAAAAAGAAGAAGAAGCCCCATATCTACGTCACTTGCGAACTAGAAATTCTCAGCCTTATTTTAGAATATAAGATTTTTATACCTAATTCAATATAATAAAATATTTAAAAGAATTCTGGATTTTTTAATAAATCTCTTGGCGTTTAATTCTGCATATAAAGTATTTTTTTGTGGACTTAAAAATACCATACATTAGTAGAATATTGATAAATCGAGAATACAATGACGACTGTGTTGTGGTATGATTACTAGTAAAAACACAAACAAAACCACTAAAGATATTGATATAAAGTACATCAGATTTCCAGAAAACGAAGACTTCAAAGATACTGGCTACATGCTGGTATAATTAAATAAATGCTGGTCAGTATAATATATTCTGTATTTGAAAGATTCATGGTATGTCAATATATATTAGCTGTTCTCTATTTTCATAATGAACTGAATTACCTTCCATATAACTTCATGTCACAAAAAAACTATGATAGGCCAGAGAATGAAGCATTTTGGCTTGCAATTTTTTCGTCCAGCATGGATTTACTTTTCACAGAAGGTACGGAATAGCCCAAGGATTATTTTCTATATTATGAAGCTGTACGCTAAAACCTTGGCGGTGGGAATTTTTCATTACATTTTAACCATGGAAATTGATGGAAAAAGTAATTCTGAGAAAAAACTGATTTTTAACGTTTTAAACGAAAAAAACGTCTTCTTCGTAAAACTAATATTTTTCGAGTTATTCGCGATTGAAAGTAATAGTTTTTCATTGAAAAATCGACTTTTTTGAAGGGTTTTTGAGAATAACTCGAAAAATATGCATTTCATCAAAAAAACTATAGATATCAAAATTGTATCTTTTAGAAACACAAACAAAATCCTTATTTTTATAATTTTTCTACCACTAATACAAACCGAGATACGCCATGTTAAAGGTTAGCTTTTTTCGTCAAATGCATAATTTGAAATATTCAAAGTTAAACAACGGGAAAACTTTGCATTTTTCGAGGAAAACTTACAGAATCGTTTTTCAAGTATACAATTGGACCTTTAAAAAAGGTGTTTAGCATAAACATTGAGCGACTTATGATTAAAATAAGGTCGGTACCTACTTTTTTCTACGAAAAAATCAGTGAAAACAACCCCCTAACTACGTCCCTAATTAAAATTGATCTTCACCCTTCGGTAATTATTTTTATACATATAATATACGTATAAAATACACCAAAGAAATTTGACATTTTTAAAAGGCTTAATTTTAGAAAAAAATTAGTTTAACGATAAATTAATACTTTGCAATTCCGTTTCTTTCACCTATTTCTTCAAAATATCTCCGAAAATACTGGAGATCTGAAAAAAATGATAGAGTACTAAATTGTAGCTTTTTTAATAAATACAATTTCTTTTTGCATAGATTTTCTTTACAGTAAATATTTAGCGGGGTATAGCTGTTTAAAACCTCTATTTACGAGCAAACACCCCATTATTCGAGTTTTTAAACTCACCTCACTTAAAAACTAAGGGATCTTACAGAATTTAATTTACATATTCTTACACCTCTTTAAAAACCCCTACAAAATCATTTTGTGACAATACTTTCTACCACCAAAAAATGAAGTAGCATTTTTGAAAAAACTTTTTATCACCAAAAACGAGAGTAATGAGCAAAAATGTCTTGAAATTGTTTTTAAAGGTAATTCGCAATAGAATACATAAGAAATTAGATGAAGGCATAAGTAATACACAAATGGGATTTAGAAAAGGACTGGGAACACGAGATGCACTGTTTGCAGTAAGTGTTCTTTCGCAGAGATGCTTAGATATAAATCAGGAAGTATACGCCTGTTTCATTGATTTTGAGAAGGCATTTGACAGAGTGCAGCATAATCGACTTAAAGAAATTTAATCAAATAAAAACATAGACAGTAGAGACATTAGAATCATATGTAACCTTTATTGGAACCAAACAGCAAAAGTGAAAGTTGAAAATGAACTGATCGAGTATATCCAGATTCGCCGTGGGGTCCGCCAAGGGTGTATTTTATTACCCTTGTTATTCAATTTATACAGTGAAGCCATCTCAGAATTAGCGCTTGCCGAGGCCAGTGAAGGCCTTATAATAAACGGTGAGCTACTTAATAACATAAGATATGCTGACGAAACCGTCCTTCTGACAGGAACACTAAAAAAACTGCAACACCTAAATATATAATGCAATGATTATGGACTAAAAATAAATTTGAAGAAAACCAAGTTCATGGTATTTACAAAAGCACAAAACATCAAAGTATTAGTACTAAAGTAAATTTAGTACTAAATAATACAGAAATTGAACAAATATCTTCGTACAAATACCTTGGAGTATGGATCACAGAAGATACTGATCAGACAAAAGAAATAAGATGCCGCATTGAAATTGCACGATCAACTTAGAATGAGAAAACTTTTTTGTAATCGCGATATCAATATATCGCTTCGAATAAGAATGCTTCGATGTTATATTTTCTCTACCCTTTTTTATGGGGTTGAAGCTTCCACACTTAAAAAATCCAACATTAAAAACCTAGAAGCATTCGAAATGTCTTGTTACCGACGTATTTTGAAAATATCATGGATAGATCGCAAAACAAACGAACAAATTCTCGAACAACTAGGAAAACAATACGAAGTTTTAAATTCCATAAAAATCAGGAAATTGGAATACTTGGGACACATCATGAAAGGTGAAAAATACGAACTACTAAGGAATATAATGCAGGGTAAAATCAAAGGCAGAAGAAGCGTAGAAAGACGTAAAATCTCGTGACTACGCAATCTCCGTGAATGGTTTGGATGCAGTTCAATTGAACTATTCAGGCGCGTAACCAACAAAATTATAATTGCCTGAATGATTTCCAATCTCCGATAGGAGCGGAACTTGAAGAAGAAGAAGAATGTATATAATACCAAAGAACCGATGTTTCGGTAGAATACGTTATAATATGTTCCACTTTTTCCATTCAAATCGAAAAGCACAAAAGAAGAAACATCTGGTCATGTGTCTGCGTGTGTGAGTGTAAAGTTCGTTGATTCCTCGTCAGTGTGTTCTACAGTTCGAAAGAAATAGCAATGTTATTAAGAGTGGTTTTTAAGTGGTGGAGTGGTGGTTTAATAAAACAATCAATATTTAACCAATCAAAACCCAATTTTGCCCATATTAAGGTTTACATTGTTTTTGTATTATTTTTGACAATAAGGGGTAGTTTACACACCTAAAAATTATCAACGCCCTTGAGCGCATGATATAGAATTAATAAAGTACATGGTGAGATGATCCCAATCCCAAATTTTTATGCAAATCGATGCAAGCCAAAATCACTCTTTTAGCATAAATAACTTTTTTATATATAGCTCCAACAATATTATATCCAAAGCATAAAACAATCATTATTTAACTAATAAAAAAGAAATGTTGACCATATTAAAGTTTAAACTGTTCATTTTATAATTTTTTACAATAAGGGATAGTTTTCACTCTTAAAAAAATCAAAATCGTACAACGGCCCAATAAAGAAAATGAACTTGAGGATGAAAGGAGCTTAATCCCAAATTATTTTTGTACAAATCGATTCTGGACGAAAAAATTGCGATATTTTTGAAACTGTAGTTTTCTATTTTGTTCTAATATAGTATGAACAAAACATATGTCGAAATTAATCATTCCAATATACATTTGATGAGTTTCCAAATACATTTCAATAATGCACATTCTGCACTATTCTTCTGACAAGACAGTGGGTTATAATATATTTTTTTATAAATTATAAATAACTCTGAGATATCCATATTTCTCTTACCATGCGAGGGTGGTGACACTGATGCTGATTTTTGCCTTTGTATTGTGTATGGTGCTGATTTTTGTCTTTTTAATGTTGGACTTGATCTGAACTGGCATGCAGACATTTGAGATGCTGGTGCGTACATTGGTTGATGCGGAAGGAACCAAGAACCATCTGAAAAAATATGATTTTATTTAAAGTGGTGGGTTAATGTTAACTTAATTTTATGTTAAATCATAATGCAAATGTAACTGAGGATGTCATTACATCCAGGGTGTCGTGCTCTGTGACGTTAGATGCCTAAAAAAGATTTTCTCATTGTTGGGAAATTTATTAACAACCGCTATAAATGGTGTTACCGCTAGTAGTTTTAAAATTAAATGGATTGGACTATAATGAGAAAGATAATACTCTACTAAAATAACGTTTTATTCATCTAGGAGACCCATAATGGTAAAATCTTTAATAGTAACATGATTTCAAGACGGGAACTAATAAATTAATTAAACATGTATCATAAATAAAACTTGTTAGACCAATTCCTCAGCACTCCAGATTTTTGTAGGTACATACGATTTTTTTTGGCAGTGAATACAATTAAAAAAGCAAAAAAGGAAATAGTATATTATACTTACATTGAGAATACTGACTTTGTTGCTGTCCATAGCTGCTTGAAAATTCCCTTTGACTATATAAGTTATCAGGTCTTTCTTTCGCGTCGAGAAAGGCTTTAGCGAAGGGATTGTATTTGATTTTCAGAGACGTTACTTCTTCATTTTGGTAGGCAGTTACGGCGATGAACTGTGTCTCGGGAAAAGGGAATGTCAAGACTCTTCTGGGCTCGGTGCCGACTCGGACTAGATGGACTCTGGGTTCATATTTGTGAAGGGAGTTAAGCATTATTTGACCGTTTCCATTGGATTTATTCGTGAGTTTTACCTAGAATTGTATACATATTTATAGGAGTATTTTTTATAGTAGAGATGTGGTCAATGTTAAATAATACGATAAAAATAAAAAAAAGGTTACAAAATATACAATATATAAAATAAGAATATAATATGTCAGGAAATAAATAACGACAAGGCTCCTGTCACAGCAGATTCAATTACTATGCTGACTACTATGTTATAGTGTTTTTTTAATAAGGTATATCCCTTTAAGTTTTTTGCATGTACGTATAACCATAGTTTTTTCTGTACAACACTAAATTTGTACAAGCGAAAATTCTCTACCTAAATATCATGATATGATAATGACCAAAGTAAATTCAAATTTTTAATTTTTTTTAAATAATATTTATTATTAAAATTATTTTTAAATCAAATATTTAACCAGGTCATCGAGACGAAGATTACTTAACTTTTTATAAAAATGTAGGGTTGAAGGTATCTCTTTGTAATGGACATACATGCAAATTAGTATGTCCTTCGAAAGAGTCAAAAATAGCCAATTTACCCTGTATTTAAATAGCTATATATAAGAGCTCACTGGACCGATTTTAACTAACAAGGTCTCAGTTTTTTGTATAATGCCAACTTTTGATGAAACGAGGTACAAAACTGCTAAAGATAAGTTTTATTTTAAAGATCAAGAAGAAAAACAGAAACCTAATATTTTCAATATATTTTCAAACCTAATGATAGGGTCGAAGAGGAGATAGAAAAAATACCCAAAGAAGATGTCATATTTGTACTAGGAGACCTTAATGCCCAGATTGGAAAAGAGGAATTTTTACAACAAATTTCAGGAAAGCATACAATACACGAAAACACGAATGACAATGGGCAAATACTATGTAACCTAGCAACAAGAACAAATTTGTTAATAAGCTCAACAAAATTTGAACACCCTAAAATACATAAGGTAACATGGAGGTCACCAGATCAGAAAACATACAGTCAAATTGATCACATAATGATTAATAAACGAAAACAATCATCAATAAACGATGTAAGAACGTTCAGAGGTGCGTGTGCAGATTCAGACCACTACATGGTCACAGCCACTATAAGACAAAAAGTTAAAATTGAAACAAAACAAAAAACCAACATAAAAAGTGGAATGTCAATAAAATGAGTAATGAAGAAGTAAGAAAAAAATATGAAGAGGCAGTAACAGTTCAAATAAAAGAGAAATATAAAGCAGAAGATATAAACACAGAATGGGAGACGACCAAAAAATCAATAGAAGAAGGTGCAAATATGCAGATAGGTAAAAGTCAGGCTAAAACAAAAAACGGATGGTATAACCAAGAATGTAGAGAAATAACAGGAAAAAAAGTGCAAGCCAGAAATAAATGGATAAGAACAGATAACGAGGAAGACAGAGAAGAATATGAAAAATTAAGAAGGAATGCTAAGAAAGTGATAAGGCAAAATAAAAGAAGATGGGTAGACAAAAAAATGCAGGAAATAGAGCAGGAAAGAACAAAGAGAAATACGAAAAGTTTTTACAAAAAGATTAAAGAACAAAACAAAAAATACAAGGGCAAAACAAACGGAATAAAAAATAGAGAGGGAATAGTGATAATAGAGGACCAAGATTACAAGCAAGTATGGAGAGATTACTACAGAGAGCTCTTGACGGAGGAAACAACAGAAGAAGAAATGCATAACGAGGAGGAAACGGTGCACGAAGAAGAAGCAGATGAAGTAGATGAAGTAGACATCGAAATTTTAAAAGAACCAACATTAGAGGAATTGGATGAAGTAATACAGAGAAGCAAAAATGGAAAAGCCCCTGGTAAAGATGGAATTAATATGGAACTAATAAAATACGGGGGAAGGGAACTGGCACTATTGAAAAATATATGGAAAGAAGAGAAAATGCCAGGGGAATGGGAGGTAGGGCAGATCATAACAGTACATAAAAAGGGAGACCAACAAATCTGTGAAAATTATAGAGGAATAACGTTACTAAATACAGCATATAAAATATTGACATCAATAATAAAAAAGAGGTTATCAAAGATCACAAAGAAGACAGTAGGACAGTACCAATGTGGATTTACAGAAGGAAGATCTACAATAGATGCAATACACACAATAAAACAAATAATGGAAAAAGCAAACGAGTATAAATTAGAATTGGAAATGTTATTCATAGACTTCAAACAGGCATTTGATTCAATTAAAAGGAACGGATTAAGGATAGCACTTAAAAAATTAAAAATTCCACATAAACTCAGAAAATTAATAGAAATGACAATGAGAACTACAAAAATAAGCATAAAGACACAAAGAGGAGAGACAGAGGAATTCAGTATAAATAAAGGGATGAAACAAGGAGATGCCTTATCAACAACGCTATTTAATCTAGCATTAGAATATGTACTACGAAATATAAATAAAGGAAATCTCAGAACAAGAAGTGGTCAAATAATTGCATATGCAGACGATATTGCTATTATTGCAAAGAACAGAAAAATAATGAAAGAAATGCTAGAAGAAATAAGAGAGAAAGGGGAGGTAATGGGGCTAAGATTAAATCAAGAAAAGACAAAAATATTAAGATTGGGGAAAAAACCAATGAAAGAAAAAATCAAAATAGGAAGTTCTGAGTTTGAAGAAGTAGAATACTTCAAATACCTAGGAATCAGTAAATCCGGAGAAAGGAAATCCGAAATAAAAGAAAAAATATTCGCAGCGAATAAAGCTTATTTTGCAAACAAAAGATTACTTAAAAGCAAAACACTGACTAAAAAAAGTAAGATGAGCATTTATAACACCATAATTAGGCCAATATTATTATATGCAGGAGAAACAATGACGATGGTTAAAAAAGATGAAGAAGACTTAAGAATAGCAGAGAGAAAGATTATGAGAACCATACTAGGACCAATCAGAACAGAGCAAAATGAATATAGAAGCAGAACAAATGCAGAAATTAAGAAAGAACTTAAGGAAGACATCGTAACTAAAATAAAGCAATGCAGAGTTAGATGGTTAGGTCACATTTGGCGAGCAGGCGATGAGGCAGGGACACACGCAATGATAGAATGGAATCCAGGAGGAAAAAAGAGAAGGGGAAGACCGAGAACAAAGTGGCTGCAAGAAGTTGAAGAAGACCTCCAAAGGGCAGGAGTCAGAGAATGGAGAGGAAGAACTAGAGACAGGAAAAAATGGAGAGATATTGTCAAGAAGATAAGATAAACAAAAAAAGACTGATCCACTTAAGAAATAGGATCTAGAAAGCATTTGCGGTTTAACCCCACACTGGGGTGTATAGCCATTATATATATATATATATATATATATATATATATATATATATATATATATATATATAATATTTTCAATAAATTATCAATATTTAATCAAACGATTTTTAAGTCATACGTTACAACGTAACTAATCCCGTTTATAACTTCATCCTATTTTTTTAATATCAAAGATGTCTTCTTCTTTAAGTTCCATCTTCTATCGAAGGTTGGAAATCATCATGGCTATGCGGACCCTGTTGACTGCCGCTTTTAATAGTTCTGCACTACTGCATTCAAACCATTTCCTCAAGTTCTTAAGCCTCGATATTCTTCGTCTTCCCACATTTCGCTTTCTTCGAATTTTGCTTTGCATAATAAGCTGCAATAATGAGTATCTTTGCCCTCTCATAACATGGCCCAAGTACTCAAGTTTTCTTCTTTCGATACTCAATATTATTTCAGCTTCATTTACTATTCTTCTAGTACCTTCCGCGTTTAACATTCTTTGAGTCCATGATATTCGTAGGATTCTTCTGTAACACCAAAAATTCAAAAGCGGCCAACTTATTTAGATGCACTTGTTTTAATGTCCATGCTTCCAAGCCATAAAGAAGAGTAGTGGGATACGTAATACCAAAGCATTGTTAGGCGTAGTCCTAACCATATATCCCGACAACAAAAAAACTTTTTAAGTTTAATAAAAGATGCACGTGCTATTTCAATACGTGTCTTAATTTCTTTGTTCCTTAAGTTCTTGTTTATTTTAAATTATGTTCCGCATATGTGTTGTCTTGTTTAAGACGCCTTGTATCCATGATTTTCTTGGGACTAGGGTGATTTCCATTCTTTAGTTTCACTCTTATCGACAAAACAACTGGATTGTAATCGGAAGATATGTCCGCTCCAGGATAAGTTTTTGGATGATATTGTAGAATTTCTATATCTTCTGTTAATGATAATATAATCTATTTGATTTGTGACTATTTTGTTGTTATTGTTTAAAGCGGCGTATGACAGTGTCTTAAGACCAAGTCTTTACAACGCTATCAATGAGTTAGGAATTCCAAAAAAAACTCATATATGTTTGATAAAAGTGACAATGGCGAAGATGCTATCAGCAGTAAAAATTCAAAACGACTCGTCAACCCCATTTGAAATACATAGGGGGTTAAGGCAGGGAGATACGCTAGCGTTTCAGCTTTTTAATGTCGCCTTAGAAAAAGTTGTACGAGACGCTAATTTAGATAGCAGGGGAACAATATTTAATAGATCAGTCAAAATTCTAGCATATTATGCAGACCTGCAGACGACGTGGACATTATAACAAAAACCAGGGCGAAAACTGCGGAAATCGTAACCGAGCTTGTAGCATCAGCAGAACGAACGGGTTACATCAAAATAAAACCAAATTCATAGCGACTAACACAAACACAAGAGCTGAAAATGTTGACGCAGATTTAATCAACAATGACCAAAACTTTGAAGCAGTCAAAGAGTTCATATATCTAGGGACATCGGTTAACCCCAATAATAACACATCTGAGGAAATAAAAAGGCGAATAATAATTGCAAACAGGTGTTATCATGGTCTATCAAACTACGTAGCTAACAAACGTCTGTCTCAAAAAACTCGTATAAGGCTGTATAGAACACTGATAGTCCCCGTTCTCACATATGGATCAGAGGTATGGATGCTAACTAAAACAAATGAATCCACTCTATCGATTTTTGAAAGAAAGGTGCTACGCAAGATATTCGGAGCGGTCTGTGAGAACGGAATATGGAGGCGTAGATATAACTTTGAACTGCAGAATATCTACAAGCATACGTTTAATGGTAAAGATATGATCACTATAATTAAGCGAAACCGCCTGCAGTGGGCAGGACATGTAGCCCGGGCCCCTGAATCGAACATGATAAAAAAGATTCTAACAGCGCAACCCGTGGGAATAAGAAGACGGGGTAGACTAAAGCTGAGGTGGATGGACGGGGTAACACAAGATGCCGAGAAGATCGGAGTCGGCAACTGGAAAATGCAAGCAAGGGACAGAACAGAATGGCGTAGAAAGCTTGAGAAGGTCGAGGCCCTCTAAGGGCTGTAGCACCAAGATGATGACGACATTTAAAGGGTTTTTACCTATGTATTTAGTGGCTTCAAACATGTAAATCCAAATAGCACTGATGATATAATGGTTATTCCGAATACGTTCTGTATTAATATACCTTTTATAAAGAAATTTTTTTTAATAATTTTTTTTAATCTGAGGACACGCCCGCTTGTTAGAAAATGTTACTGTCTCGTAAAATGGGGACTGAACTTACTCTTTCTATTTCCATTAAGTGGAGATAATATGTTTATATTGAAGAGCAAAGAAATATCGAAAGAGATTATACAGTCTAAAAGGTGAGAGAGATTTAGCAAAAAAATGAAAAATATGGACGAATACCTTAGTCAAGGCAGAACAGACAAAAGACTATAATATACTAAATAGTATAAAGGACATTCGGATGCAGTAATTTAAATTTTTAAATAAAGGTTGATGAACTTATAAAATTAAAAATTAAATGAAAATTTTTTTCGACCTAAAGACCGAAATGTCAAGTAAAGTAGTTACCAAAGTATAAAACCAAAATATTTTCTTCATTTAATACAAAAATATTGATTTTACTTTTTACTTCAGTCGTCAGAGACAAAAATGCCACTGAAGCTCTAAAAATCATATGAACAAGAAGAATTTTGCTGAGAATATCAATTTTGGGATTCTAAAAAGATTACCAAGAAAGTTTACCCCTGGCTTTCTTCTAAAACCCCCCGTAAGGAGGAAAACGGAAAAAATTGATTTACCAAGAATCTGTACACCGTAAAAAAGAGGTTTCAAGTAAAAAATGTAGCTTTTTAAACAAAAATGTTTATTATCACTTTTTTGTAGAATGAATCATTGTCTTAGAAACAATGCTTAAAGCCACCAGCGATTTTCAATGTCAGTTACGTGCTCAAAATCAATTTTGAATAAAAATTTTAACAATTCGACGGTAAAAATTCGATATCTTTTGATCAGAGTGTCCTATCTACAAAAGTTCGAATGCGTTTTAAAGGTGAAAAGCGAAGCTTTTATAAACAATTTTTGCGTTTTGCCGCAGTCGAAGTCAGTTTCTATAAAGGCGTTAAATATATAAATGTTTCGCGATTTTTATCATATTTTACGATTCTCATGAGATCAACAAAATTTATCATTTGTATTTAACACTAAATTTATATTAGGATCTAAAATGGAAATTCAATAGCAACCGGTCAATGGAAGATATTTTACTGATCTCATGACAATCGTAAAATGTGGTAAAAATCGCCTTTATACAAGCTAACTACATTTGCGGCAAAATACAAAATTGCACACGAAAGCTGCACTCTTCTCCTTTAAACACATTTTGATTTTTGTCGATAGGACACTTTGATCAAAAGATGTCGATTTTTTACCGTCGAGTTGATACAAATTTTATTAAACATTGATTTTGCTCGCAACTGACATTCAAAATCACCGGTCGCTTCAAGTGTTGTTTCTGAGAGAACCGTTCATTCTACGCAAAAAGTGCTAACAAACATTTTTGTTCAAAGTTGTCTCAGCTACATTTTTTATTTATTTTTTTTTATTTAAAATTAACGTGTCTCGACAGCTTAAGGTCATTGACACGGGTACAGTAGTTTACAACATTATACATATTTTATATAGGTATAGGTACAAGAATTTAATATGAACATTTTTTTTTATAGAAAGGTTAGAACAATAAAGCTTATCACTATGCACTGTTTATATTAGCTGAATTAAACTTGTTTCTTTTAAAAATCTAAGAACACTGTCAAAACGGTTTGGAACACTGAGAACGTCTTTAGATTTCCTTTTAGGCTGTGCTTGTTTCTGGAAGAATCATACTGGCAGCAGTCCACTATCACGTGTTTGATGGAAAGGACGTTATTACAGTAGTGGCATACTGGAGGGTTTTCTGATGCCATAAGGTATCCATGTGTGAGACGTGTATGCCCTATTCGTAGTCGGTGAATAACTGATTTTTCTTTCCTGTTCATAGAGGAGATATTGACGTGAGATAAGTTGGGTTGAACTTCATGCAGCTTAGTTTTTGTTTTACTCCACAGGTCCGCCCATGAGCTGAGGATTTTTTGTTTTATCAATATTTTAAGATCCGTATGGATTTGGACCTCTTGGAAGGCTATGTTAGAAGAACATGCTGCTTTAGCGGCTTGGTCTGCTTTTTCGTTTCCCAATATACCAACATGAGATGGAGTCCAGATCATTATGACTTTTATGTTAGCAGAATATAGTTGGTTACAGATGGTGTGGATTTCCTGGACTAGTGGGTTTTTCGAGAAAATGCATCTTATGGAATAAATCGAGGAAAGAGAATCAGTGCAAATGGCGATTTTTATGCTTTCATTTGAAGTAGGACGGATTGAAGTCTTTAATGCTTGGAGTATTCCATATAATTCTGCGGCATAGATACTACAACTTTTAGGCAATCGCACAGAGCTTATTGTCGTCGTCAGTGTGGACACAGCGGAGCCACAACAGTCTTCATTCTTGGACGCATCGGTGTATAAAATTTCATCAAATTGTGTTAAGTTAAGGATGTTTTGGAAGGATTTTTTAAGGATTAAGTTTGGGGTTTCTGTTTTGTCGAATCTGCATAAATCAGTATTGAATATTGGAAGATTGTGCATCCATGGAGCTGTCTTGGGGGTATAAATAGAAGTAGTATTGGAAATGTTGATGGAATCTAATAAAGGAGATAATATTTGTGGTAATGTGAGAGACTGATTGGAAGCGTTTGCTGGGGGAGGTTCTATGGAATTGATTAGATTTATTACCGGGTTACTTGGGTTTGCTGATATTCTTACAAAGTATGAAAGTAGAAGCTGCTGCCTTCTTAGATGGAGTGGTGGCTCTGAAGATTCAACGCACATACTTTCAGCGGGGCTTGATTTGAAAGCACCGAGGCATAGTCGTAGGGATGTATTTTGAATCGTGTTTAGAGACTTTAGTAGGGAGCTACTAGATGCCATATAAAGAATGCTGCCATAATCTAGCTTAGAGCGAATTAACGCTCTATATATATTTTAAGAAGAGATTCTTCGTCAGCTCTCCAAGAGAAGCTAGCAAAAGATTTAAGTAAATTGATTCTTTGGGTACAGTTTCCTTTAAGTTTCTGAATATGCTGTCTCCAGATAAGCTTTTTATCAAAGGTGATACCAAGAAGTGTCAAATAATTAACTGTTTGTAAACGAAGTCCGTTTAGAGTTATAGAAGGTGGATTAGGTCTATGCTTTTTGGTAAAGTGAATTACTTTGGATTTAGGAGCTGAAAACACAAATCCAGCACGCGTAGACCAGGTGTCTATTTTGTTTATTGTGTTTTGTAGCAAAGTGCTGGTGGTAGCTGTGACTCTGCCTCGGCAGTATAATATAATATCATCAGCATATATCGAGTACCGTCGATCGGATAGCCAAGCGGGCTGGGCGGCTGGCTTCTCCTTCGCTTCAATGCGAGAGATGTCAGTTCAAATCCCCGGCTCGGTGAACAGAAACCAAAAAGGCTAACGCAGTAGTTTAAAATTCTAAAATGAATCTGCGGCTTAGTCTAGAATATGCTGGTATCTGATCGGCCTATGGTGGAGCAGTACGGCAAGAGATAAGGGCTTGCGGCTAGGTGATACTCCTCCATAGATCCCTACCGGAAGGGCGTGGAACGCCTAAATACCGGGTATATATATATATATATATATATATATATATATATATATATATATATATATATATATATATATATATATTATATATATATATATATATATCGAGTACCTAACTGGTGGTTCTATAGATGAGGAAAAGTCATTCATGCTAAGTAAAAATAAGGTAGTGCTTAAGACTGAGCCCTGATGCAAACCCTTGTCCAAAGCGTGTGGTTTTGATAGTTTTCCATTTGTTAATACTCTAAAATATCGACTTGTTAAAAAATTTTTTAAAAATAAATAAATGTTACCAGTTAAATTATATTCCGTTAATTTTCTTAGAATTAGAGGTCTTTGTACAGTGTCGAAGGTACTTTGGATATCTAAAGTTACTGCTATGACTTCGCTTCTATTCGAAAATGCATTAACAATGTCAGTATGTAGTGTGACCAAGTTATCCATTGTACTTCGATTTGATCTGAAACCTGTTTGGAATGGGTCAAGAATATTATTTCTTTCTAGATACCATAGTAAGCGTTTATTGACCATCTTTTCTAACAGTTTACATAGTGAACAAGTGAGAGAAATTGGTCTATATGATTTTAGAAGATTTGGAGATGAGTCATTCTTTTTAATAGGAATTGTAGTTGCTTGTCGCCATAACGTTGGGAACTGGTTTTGAGACCAGATCTTATTATACAACTCTAGCAGTTTGAGATTTGTGTCTGGATGGAGATTTTTTAAGAATATTGATGGGATATTGTCAGGACCGGCTGCTGAGTTTTTCAATGAAGATATGGCTTCGTTTAATTCTAGGAGATTAAAAGGAAGATTCATAGAGCTGATGTTAGAAAATATTTTGGGGCTGGAAATGTTGGTATCTGAGTTATTGGGAAGATTCGGAATATTTGACTTATCTGAAAAGTGAGAGGCAAAGATATCTGCAATATGTTGATCATCGGTAACTGTATGATCCTGCAGCATTTTTTATTTAAAATATTGCAATTATGTTATTTTATATAGCCAACAATTTCTGGGTAAAACTATTTTTTTCCGTTTACCCTCTCCTACGAGGGGTGGTTTTAGGGGGAAGCCGTGGTAAAAGAGGTAAACTTTTTGTTTTGTTTTTTAGAGTGTCAAAATTGATATTCTCAGTAAAATTCATCTTGTTTGTATGATTTTTAGAGGTCAAATCTCTGACGACTGGACTATTTACTATTTTAAAAATATAAAAACAGAACTCTTTTTACCTTTGCGAAAGAAATTGCTTCTTTCATCCAATGTGCCCCAAAATTTGGTGACTCGGGATGTATGTAAATTGGATTAGATGGAGGAACTTCTGCCTTCCCTCCTGGTACCCATTCTCCATTCACGTATTTCCACCTATGCGGATCAATTTGAACAAATTCTAACAGAACTGTGTACATGGCCTTTGGATCGAGACCCCCAGCTGTGACTTTAATTACAGGAAACATTCGTCTGTAAAATAATATTTATTTATTAAGCGGATCAATTAAAATACAATTTCAGAATAAACTATCAGAATTACATAATGATAAATTTTTTAAATATATATTAATACAGCTTAAGCACCATTTATTCAACGTTATTCATTGTAAATATTCTTATTACCAATATACATGTATCTAACTATTATGCCAGAGAGACGTTATGTTTCGCATATTGCATTGACAAATTACACAGGGTTAGTGATAAGTGAAAAAATCTTTTAACAGAGCCATTCTTCTCATTCATTGTGATGGATAATGCTCCATAGCACAGTGTCCTTTTAGAAAAGTAACCTTCGTCTGTTTCAACTAGAATGAAAATTATTACCTGGTTGACAGCAAACAAGATCAAGTATGACACAAATCCCATAAAACCTGAATTATTACAAATTGCAAAAATGAAAAGAAAAGATAATGTATATAATTGATGAGCTATTAGGAGAAAGTGGCTATGAACTGTTGGGACTACCTTCTTATCACTGCGAATTTAATGCTATTGAAATAATTTGGACAAACTGTAAGTCACATTACAATAAGTATGTTGATAGAGATGGACATTCTGATAGTGTTGTTATAAATATGTGGAAAGAGGCATTAAAAAAATATGATCCAATCATAATAGACACTGATAATATGAGTAACTGAGATTCTAACACTGAAGAAATCTTAAATTTATGATTGTATACGATGATAAATACATATTTAAAATAAATTTATTGTTTTTTTTACCCAGCTCAAAAGTTTTCTATTTTTTAATTTATTGTACATAGATTTCTTTATTTAAATTTTGTTGTGTTAATTTTTGTATGTACATTTTTTTTCAATTTAGTTGATGACGTTTATAACCTGCATCTAGCCTTATTATGTTTATTACAGTTTTAGTTATTTTGTATGAATAATACCCGTTACGAGGCTCTTCAATCTGGAATCCATCAATATCAAGTAGTAAAAACAAAATCATTAATTAATTCTGAAAACCATATTTAACACTGAATAAACAAAATGATCAAGATGATATAGCTCTGAGGTAGATTTCTATTCAGTTTCTTTTTAGATCATAACCCATATGTTTGCTTATATGCAATGAAAATACTTTTACTACTTTTAATGGGAATAAGCCATATTTTAAGTTTAAAATAAGTATATGTTTGACGTTTCGATTTTCACTTCGAAAATCAGTTTTCTTTCTCTACAGCACTCTATTTTCCCAGTCATGTTCTCTGAGGTCTCTATCTATCGTAGCAATTCCTATGTATGTTTTCCATTTTGTAGCTGGCATACCTGCCGTCTTTTTTTCCAGAGGGTCCCAGTCTAATATTCTTTTCGACCACCTGTGCTCTGATATTCTTTGTACATGTCCGTACCACTGCAGGGCTCTATTTTCCAACTTTTTTGTAATTGAGCATTCTATTCCATATTTCCTCTGTTCTTATTCTATCCGCTCTGGTAATTTGTAGACATCTTCTCATAAAGTCCACTTCAACTGTTCTTATTTTATTTCGTATTAATGTTGTCAGTGGCCATACTTCTGCTTCATCACTATGCTCTGAAGGATCCTTTTTTTGTTTTCTTTGGTTAGACTACTGTTCCATATCACACCATGGAGTACTTTCGTGCCTTGTTATCTCCATGCTACTTTCATAACAATTCTAACATAGATAAAGGCCAAGGAGAAGTAAACACCATGGATAGCTGCAAAGTACTTAATATCGATCTTCAACCGAAACATAGTATTAATGATGTTCTTACGTCTCCAGATACAAGTCATACAAAAGAACTATTTACTGTACTTTCATCTATATCCAAAGTCAAGAAGATTCAAAGCAAAACGGAAAACGCATTATTAAAAACAACAAAATCATATGACCTTAAGCGTGTTAAAAGTTTTATATATATACATATATATATATCTATGTCTTTCATTTTAATAATTTTATTCTAAAAATAGTTGGTGCTCAACCCTTCAATCAACTTTCTATTTACTAAATAATGCTGTCATATTCTAAATTGCAATTTTCATTTTTAAATAATATTCTTATTTCTGTATTAAGTCCCCATTATGTTCTATGAGATAGAACATAATATAAATTTCTATGCCACACTTCAGTCGAAAAAGTATATCTGTCAGTTGGCAACTCTACTTTGTCATGCCAGTTGCAGAAGTAGGGATAATTCAATAGGAAAGAGATTTTCATCATAAAATTCGTTTATATTGTTAAATATTTTCTGGGGCTAGTACATTTCTAGTTATTCAATTTTTGTAATATCTGTCTTTTTAGAATTTAGTATTTGACTTAACCTAAAACGACACACCACGTTTTATTTTTCAATGTATTATTCCTATATGCAGTTAGTATCTTTAATATAATTTAACTATATTCTCTTAATAATTATTATATTCATTTTATCCTTGCTAATTTGCTATTTGCCATTTAATATTATTATTTTTTCAGTCATCATATAGCAAGGAAATATTAAAAAAACGTATGCAGTTGCTAACACAAGGTTCATTATTCTAGTTTTTTAGGATAATATCAATTTTTGTCCAGATTTTTGGGTGAGGACTTCCCAAACCACATGGTCGACCATTGGGAGTAAGATACTGCAGTAGGTGGCAGCTGCTATGAGAACTGAACATATCCCTTTTGTTTAATACCAATATCAACAACTGGAACTAGCAACCAAAAACTACATTCTGCAGTACTGTCTATCTACTTCAGAAGACTTACATAAGACAACATCAGAAGCCATATATGTATCATTTAAAAATCCTTTTTGTAAAGCTTTAGGAAAGCTTAGCTTTGGTTTTAATTTAATATTAAAATGCCAATTTTATATTTTTTATGTATAATAAATATGATTAGTTAATATCTTGGTTTATTTGTCCTAGCCAAACTTATTTTTCAGATTTACTTCTAAAATAAGATATTCTCACACCTGGCAGACGGAGCTAGACGAGGCCTAACAATTGGCTTCCAACTTTCGGAGGTAGTTTATATTGCTACCCATTGGCACCCATCGTTTCTGATGGGTCGTTCGATGGTTACAAATTATCGTATCGCATTTAATATACTTTAATTAGGCACTAATTTTTCAGCAAATAATATTGTAATTTTTTTAAAATCTATAGGAATATTTTATAAAATTTAATTTAGCAATTCTGTAGCTGCCGCTAATAACCGTTATAGAGAATGCGGCTGTATTTTCTAAAAAAAAAGTAAATAATGAGTTTTATGTCTTATTTATTTTTTTCCTTAAACTTAAAGATTGATTTCTGTTTCTCGAATAATGGTCTTCTTTAAATACATATGCAAATTACTGACGTAACAAGGTAAATGTTTTTATATATTCTTTTTAAACAAACAGTCCTCTCAACATTTCTTAAGTAAATATTTACTACACAAAAACATCCAAGTAAACGATATTTTTTGACTTATTTATAATGCAAAGTTCAGCAATATTAAATTACCTGCTGGGTATAAATACATTCATATATTTAAATATTACAGATTATCCATATATTACCTACATTCATAAGAAAACTGCAAAATTTGGATTCATTTTATCTCTCTTGATAAAAAGGTAAGCTTGTAATAGGCCTCTATTGATGTTCAAATTATGTGAAGTATGTTCTTTTACCATAACTTTATTCATAGTATGTACTACCTTTGAGTATGCATTTGGTAAATCTTTTGAACCTTTTGAACCTTTTTGTGGAAATTCAAAATATTCTAGTGCTTCAAAAAGTTTATCCCTGTTTATTTTATCATACGCCTGGCGGAAATCAATAAGCAACATGTTCAATGCTAAATCGAATTCGTATCAGATAGATGATATTAATTTGTTTTATTATAAAAATTTAATAAATTACTCATCTGTTTCGTTTAAAGCCTGCTCGATATTCTGCGTGTGAAAAGTGATTAAGAGGAGAGGCTGGTTTATGGATGCGACTGGAAGAGTCGGTGTACGAAACTGCAACAGGAAGCTGCGAGTATATAAAATAAAGCAAAGGAAGGGTATATGATCGTCCGGATGGAGAAATTGCAGCTGGTGAGCTGCTATCCCTCTCCCAACATAATGGTGGGTGGATATGAGAGAAAGATGGATAAGATCTTGGAGGAGGTGATGAGTATGAGACGAAACTGCGTGGTACTGGGAGATTTCAACGCAAAAGCTGCTGAGTGGGGTTCCCCCATCACCGATACTCGCGGTAGAATATTATCTGATTGGGTGGGTATTTTGGATTCGGTGGTACCGAACACCGTTCTGGAGCCCACATTCGTGAGGAGAGTTACGGAAAAGCCACTCTTCAGGTCCAGGGTAGAGAATATCTTGGTGCTTTTAATCTTTTTAATACCGTCGTTTATTGGCGGCATGCTGGATGCTTAGTCTACCGTAATGTTGTTAATTTTACAATAGTCGACACAGAAACTTAGAGTGCCATCCTTCTTCTTCAAAATCACTACAGGAATATTGTATGGTAATTTACTTGGTCGGATGACACTAGCCCACCGCCTGGTGATCCACCAACATCTCTTGTACCTCCTGGTACAATATTTTTCTCTTTTTCTAAAGTTTCCTTATGTTCTGTCGTAGCCCCAGAAACACAACTGCATCCATGGAGGCATGCTTGAGCTCCTTCATTACTATGGATGGAGAAGAAGACGAAGGTAGAAGTATACAGAACGCAGATAAAAAGCCAGGAAGCAGACCAAAAGGATATCTGGATCAAATCTGGAGAGATAATTAAAAATCACCCAGAGTTTGAAATTCCCAGTTGGAAATAGTACCTAATGCAACTCAACTTAAAGATAATTTCAAAAAGCTGTTTACCGTTATCTTTCTGGGAAGAAAGGAATCGGTGTCGATTAAAACGAATCTATAATGATAGATCAATGCTGGTATAGAGATGGCTCGAAAACCAATTGGGTTGGAGCTGACATATATAGAGAGAAAACAAGGCAAGTTTTAGTGAAAGCCTAGGTAGTGATAGCCACTAGACTATGTTCCAAGCGGAAATTTATGCTATAGAGATATGTCTACAGGAACTTACCACGAGGGACTTCAGGGAAAAATCTGTAAATATTATATCTGATAGCCAGGCGGCATTAAAGGCACTGTAATCGATTCGGATTGACTACAATAATTTGGAAATGTATTCTGAATCTAATGTGCCGGTCTGCACAGCTGGTAGGTACTGTGCAATTTTATTGTACAGAACTGCTAAAGAGTTCAATGCGTTGGAAAAAGGTGAAGACTTGAGAATTTGTTTTTTTTTATATTTAAAGGCAGCCGCATCAACCATATTGGTTATTAGCGGATGAATTTAATACAAACAATAATGATTACAAATAACAAATAAATAACATACTTATATGTGGTTCAATATGTTACAGTCTCTTAAAAATTTCACAATATTTTCACTGGTACACTCACTAAAAATGTCCCTTATAACTGATGGAATTTTATTAGTTAGTCTTTCAGCACTATATTTGGGACACTCCGTTAATACGTGTTTCACTGTTAAGGGCACGTCACAACTCGTACATTTTGGTTGAGGTTCCTTCTTCATGAGATATTCATGTGTGAGTTTGCTGTGTCCTAATCGGAGCCTGGTTAATACAACCTGAAGAAAACGGCTAGGAGCGTTGTTAGTCCATCGTCCAAAATTTGGTTTAATTTCTTTTAACTTTGATAATTTTTCTTCCCAACATTTAGTCCAATTACATATCAGCTTTTGTTTAAAGTACGAATTGAGATCTTTTGCTAATGGTTTTATTATCGGTCTGATATTTGGGGAATTTGCTATTTCCCGAGCATTTTTATCGGCTAGTTCGTTTCCTTTAATGCCTATATGTGACGGTACCCACACGAAAACTAATGTTTTGTTTTCCAGCTGCTGCATCTTGTTTTTAATTAATTTAGCTATCGGGTTGCAAGTGTACATTTTTGACAGTATATGAAGGGAATTGATTGAGTCAGTAATAATAAGGAATTTATCTGGTTTGACTGTTTGTATGTGAATTAGAGCTCTGTATATTGCATACAATTCGCCAGTTATCACAGTGGATTCTGTGGGCAATTTGAAACTTTTTATTATGTCTTTTATAACAAATGATGATCCTACACCAGAAGTTGTTTTAGATGCATCTGTGTAAACTTGGGTATATTCAGGGAAAGAAGAAAGTATTCTATTATAATTGCTTATAAATATTTGTGGGTTAGTTTCAGATTTATGATATGATGATAGTTCTAAATTTAAAGTAGGTAAAGGTATTAACCAGGGAGGTGGCGTGTTTACGTTTGCTGAATGTGTGAAATATATAATATAATATCAGGTGAATATTTCCTAATAAGTACCTGAAAAAAGGGTAGGCGGGTGTGAAAACTGTTTAAGTTCCACTGTAAAATATTATTATACATGAATTATATTTTTATTTAAATAATTAGTTTTGAGATATATCGCTGTCTAAGTCAGATGAACCAACATGTTCGAGTAGTTGTTTAGTTAATTTTTTACTTAGTCTAGTACATTTAATTTTCATATTTCGATCTTCAGCCTGGGTGTGTATTTCATTTATCATTTCTATAAGAGATGGAATATGTAGGGTATAGTCTTTAGCAATGCTTAATGCATCGTTACTACCTTGAGTGTTCTCTAACAGATCAGTGAATTGTTGACTATCGAGTGGGAACTTGGGATTGTGATTGTCAATAAAATTGGTTATCTTTTGGGGCAATTCTCGAAATTCTAATGAGGATTTATCTTTCGACTTCAACTTTTTCTTTGGAACTTTTGGAACAGGTGTTGGAAAGTAAGATTTTGGTTCTGAGGAATTAGTAATATCTGGTATATCTTCTGGGCTAGGTGTTGCAATTTCAGATAAATTTCGTTTGCAGGTCGTAGGTTTAGTTATCGGAGTTGTTTGAAATTCAAAAGAAGCGGGTATGTCGGGATTGGGCTCATTAAATGTAGGAGTAATTGGTGTTTGTTCACATATCATTTTAGGGTTAGTAGTATTTGATATAGACTCAAATATATTATTGCTGTCTAAGGAATGGTTTAGAAATGAACTTTCTTGTTGTGATCTAGTATATGAAGAAGTTAAAGTTTGGAGTTGAAGGCCGGCACATTGAGATGCAAAATGACCTGGTTGCTTGCACTTATAGCATAATGAATCTGTTGTAAGAAATATGCGATATTTTAAGTCATCATGATTAATTTCTAGTGTATCGGGAATTTGGAAACTATCTTCTGGAGGAGATATGTACACCTGCCTTCGAAAACTAAGTATGTGACTATACGCTGGATCGGTTGCTCCAAGTCGTAAGAATGTAAGGGGTGACATTAGCTGTAATCCAATGATTTTTAACTCGGTTTCCAATAAATTATGTGGAATTGTGGGACTTACGTTGGATAGAACAAGTCTTTGTGACGGGGTAACTAGCTTTCGTACTGGTATTACTGTGTTATTAATCTTAATAGAATTATGTTGTTTTAAAAATTTGTCTACAGCTGATTTACTTGATAAGTATACACAAACACGGTTGTTTGAAATTCTGGATGAAAAAATTATGTTTTTTGGATCTACAAGTGGTCCCAGTTCTAATAAATAATCTTGTAATTTGAGGCCCTCTATTGCAGAAAAGATAATTGCCTGATCTTTGCTAGGAAAAGTTGTTGGTGAGTGAATCAATGCTGTGGAGTATTTTTTAGTGTTTGGTGAGTTCTCAGTCTCAATAATAACATTGCCGTTATTACTATTCATTTTGGTCGTTTTCGATTTTTCGGTTTCATCAATTCGGCTGAGTACGGATCTGTTTTATTTAAAAGTCGATGAGCAACCAGATTTTGATAATTGCTCTTTTTATTTTAACCAAATTGTTAGGTTAGTTAGGACAATAATTTATTCAGTTTATTATCATGCAATCAAACAAAATCAAAGTTTTCTTTACTCACGTATGATTTCCTGCACTTAAACAATCACTATAATTACTTTAGTAATAATTTTAACTTGTTAATTATCGGTTTTTACTATTAACATTTCAGAGCTGTTTGTAAAACCAGTTGCTGGTAGCACGATCAGGTCAGAATTCCTTGAGAATTTTTACTTGAGCAAATGTACTAAGAGTCATTCATCAAAGCTTCTACGAAAAATAGTGCCGTCAAGTTGTCATCACTCGTGCCTACTCTAGATGCTTTAGATGAACCCTCAAAAACAACTTAGCTTCAGGTCCAGCAGTGGCTTAGAAACTACAGTATTAAGCCAACTGACTGGGGATGGTTTTCAAAAGATGGATCGTTCCATCCATTAAAAATGAAAGAGTTGCCTGCTCCTGAAGAACTTTTAAAAATGATATTTTGTCACTGCAAGAAAGGTTGCGGTGCCTCAGGTAGCTGTAGATGTAGATGTATAATATATATATATATATATATATATATATATATATATGAGATTTGATTTATAAATTTTATATATCATTTACAAATATTTTTATGTACAATTATATTATTATAATTGTAAAAATATACATATATATATATATATATATATATATATATATATATATATATATATATATATATATTAATTACAGGGTTTTATGAAATTTATGTTTCGATTATCAGTACGTAACTCACATAAATTTTGGCAATGAGTGGCTACTTTGAACCTCTAAAAAAAATTTTCAAAGGTTGAAATATTTAAAAATTATAATTGGAGTACCAAAAAAAAATCATTATTTAATTCATCTTAATCAAATTTCACTGTTTATAAGCTTTTTTGTAGAATTTGGAATGAGGGGTAGTTTTAAACCTTTAAAAAATAAATTTTTAAGGGTTGAAATACTCAGAAATTGTATTAAAAATATCAAACTATTATTACTTAAATCATCTGATGCAAATTTTATCCTCCTTAAAGTTTTTTTATAAATTTGAGCAATTAGGGGTAGTTTTCAGCATTAAAAATGAATTTTTAAAGGGTTAAAATAGTTAACAATTATAGTAAGAGTATCAGACAATTATTAGTTAATTCATCTAAACCAAATTTCACTCTTTTTAAGCTATTTTTATAGATTTTGGCAATAAGAGCTAGTTTTCACCCTTAAAAAATAAAAAGCGCTCATCGGCATAATATAGATTTTGAAGTAAAGGGTAAGTTGAACTTAATCCCAAATTTTTATTCAAATCGTTCTTTTCTGAAAAATTTGCGAGGTTTGGTCTTATTTTATGCTTCGTTTCCTGGACCAGGTCTTCTAACTGTCGCCTCAAGAGGCTTCTTCTTCTTCTTCTTCGTGCGACTAGGATTACTCCTGTTTATCTGCCTTTTATTCTGTTTCAGTCGTTGTTGACTGTACATTATCTTTCTACCTTTTTGGCTGCCTTGAAACGGGTCTTCTGCCATACGGCTTGTTGTTTTTACAGATGTTCGCTAATCTATCTGGTCCCACTCGGTTTACATGTTCGTTCCAGTTTTTTGTTCTTGTTTTTATCCACCTGTTAATATTTTGAATTTTGCATTGTTCCCGTATACTTCTGTTGGTTTGTCTGTCTCTTAATGATATGCCCGCTATTGATCTTAATACTTTTATTTCGATATTGTTGATTTGTTGTTCGTCTTTCTTGTATCGGTCCTTGTCTCCGCTGCATGTTAGGATTGGTCTTACTGTTGTCTTGTATACTTTCATTTTGCTTTCCGTGGTCAGATATTTGTATCTCCAGATGGTTTCTCGGAGGCAACCACTTACTCTTGCCGCTTTTGATGCTTGCCTTGTGGTCTGTGTTCTTATATCCCTGTCACTAGTGATCTCTACTCCTAGGTAATTGAATTTCATTACCTGTTCTACAATTTTGCCGTCTATTTCTAGTTTGCATCTACGCGGCTCTTTACTGATTACTATACATTTAGTTTATTCTACTGATATTCTCATATTAAGTTTGTTTGCTGTGATATTGAAGGTGTGGAGCTGCCTTTGTAGGTCATCTTCGTTATCAGCAATTAGTACTGCATCATCGGCATAGCATAGTATCGTGATTTTATGCGTTCCCATGTGGTATCCGTGTCGTTTTCTTACTTCGTGAATTATTTGATTCATCACCATATTGAATAACAATGGGCTGAGCGAGTCTCCTTGGCGGATTCCTCCTTTTAGTTCTATGCATTCTGTTTCCCTGTTGGCATTATAACTCTGGTCTTGTTGTTCTTGTTAATTTCATTAATTGTGCCTCGAGAGGCACATTTTCAAAATCTGACTGACAGAAAGTGCGAATTGCAGATTCTGTCAGGTTGATAACGAGACGTCAGAACACTTTCTGTGAAACTGTTCAGTGTTGCATAGAATAAGGTTTAATACATTTGAGTATCATCAACTAGAGCCCTACGACTTCGTAGAAGTGTCACCTAAGGTCATAACAGACTTTGTTAAAAAGACTGAGTGAAGGCACAACTATGACCTAGGGATGAGCAACAATAGACTGCTTAGATCGAGCGGAAAGGTATTTAAGCGCCAACTTACATTGAACCTAACATAACCTAACCCTTTCTTATTTTGAAAACGAAATAACATTTTACTTTTCATGAAACGATGTGCGATGAACGAAACTGTGCTCGTCTCGTTCATCCTCATTACCTGTTCCCTTTTCCATCTTCAGTGGATGATTCGTCATTTTCAATGTGGCTTAGTTTTTTTTTACTAGAAATATTGTAAGATTTAAAAAATAAGTCTCGTTACTTATTCCAATAGCGATTTTTCTCTGAAAGTAGTGTTTGTGCTGTGAACTTCTTGTGAGTTTCTTGTGAAATTTTTAAATTTTCTTAGTACCAAGTTTTAAATAGTTTGAAGTTACATCCTTATTTAAAATAAGTTATGTATAATAAGTTATAATATATAACCTTGTTCTACTAACAGACTTACAGTCGTCTTATGTTATTTTTTATTTACCAATCGTAACTTTTAGAGACCAAACAAAATTCATCAGTCGTATTAATTAACACGAGGAAGCCTCAACGGTACACTAGTAGTCGCTAGACAATCTTACCAATTAGCAGTTCTGTATCTCATCATTTAATTTTAATACTATATTATTTCTAAGCATTTTACTTAGCATCTAAATTATTATTTGTAGATATAATAAATTCACAAGTTTTAGGTTTTAATCAAATTCAAACAATAAACGCTGGTGGTTTAAATAAAATATTTACAATTAAATTTGGTAGTATGGCTAATATGAAATATGTAACTATGGCAAAATTTTTCCTCCTAAAAGATAATTTTCATTGTGAAATAATATAAAAGATCAAAGTTTCAATGTATTAGCGTAAAAATACATAGGGAAAGTCGGGGAAAATGGCCCCCCAACATATTTGTCTTAATTTTTATAAAACCGCTGTTTAGGTTTCTTTATTATATTCAGTACTATAGATGCCACTTATGTAAGCTGTGAAGATGTGCGAAACATTATAAGCTAGTTTTAATATAACCTATAAAAACACATTTAATATTACTAATTTCGTGTTTACAAAAGTTGTGTTTTTAGGAGTTTTAATTAAAGTAGGTAGATTTTCTTTAATGTTGTTTAATGTTGTTTAACATTAAGGAATTTTTTCTGTTTAATTCATATATGTTGGAATTTTTCTAATTATTAGAAGTCACTCAGAAGTATAAATTAATTTTTATATTTAATCATATATATATATATATATATATATATATATATATATAAATATGTAGGAAATATCAGGTATAGTGGTCTGTAATAAAAACTTTGTTTTTTCTAAGACTCAATATTTCGCCATTTATTTTATAGCTTCATCAGGAGTAAACTGTAAAACAATTACCTAGAACATTACAAACAAATGATGTACAAATAGATTTAAAAATCACAGAAAGTAAAAGATTTCACAAATAAAAATAACATTGAAATATGTAAACTTTTGAATGTCAATATTAAACTGTCCTAAGCACGTTCCTCACAGCAATACGATAAAAAAAAATTAAAATTACTTCAAATGTACAAATAAAAACAACAATAAAATAAAAGAAACGTTAGAAGAATGATATTTCTTTGATGAATTATTAAGGTTACTTGTTATTAAGATGAATGTTGGCTATTTTGAATATTTATAAATTTTGTTCAATACATTACAATATATGTTACTTAACTGTCCAGTGTCTGTTTTATAATTTAAAGTGTTTTTATTTTTGTTTATGTGATACATCTCAAGAAATAATCTACTTTTGTAGTTATCAGTCTGTGCCAAAATGTGAGCTTTGTTATAGTCAAAATCAAGCATAAGTATTTTTTCCCAAGCGGCAATCACTTTTATATTGTGTGATGCGTTGTTTTAGCCATTGTGATGTTAGACCAATGTAGCTATTTTGACATCCTAGACACGGTATTTCATAAACAGTTAAGTAACATATATTGTAATGGGATAAGGAGATACACCTGACTCGTGCAAAAACTATTCAGTCCCTTCTTAAGAATCTTAGAAGTAATGTAGATGACTCACTTCTGGTTATAGCGTTTGATCTACAGCAAGCCTTGCCGACCCAAAAACTAACTACTGGGATTCAGTACTACAAAAGGAAACTGTGGACCTATTGCATCCACAATGTCAAAACCGGTATCTTTGGGATGAAAGTACAGGAAGACGTGGATCATGTGAGATTGCCAGCTGCTTGTATGATTATTTGTCTAAAATTGATTTTAACTTAAAGAAAATTTTTATGTTTAGCGATAACTGTTCTGGACAAAACAAAAATTTAAATCTTGTTTTGTCAAATCTACACTTTATACACAACGACCGGTTCACAGAAATTAAACACTATTTTATGATACCTGGGCACTCGTACTATTGACTCGTAATATTGAGCATATACCTTAGATCACTATAAGTTAATGATTGAAAGATGCCACCCAAAGAACCGGTTTACCGTTGTCCAACTTACGCAGGGTATGATTTTAAATTTTTCCGATCTTCAAAAGAAAATAACTAAAGTTCAGATGGTTGGTGCTAAGTTTAAAGATGGAAAGATCTTTTAATTTACAGAGAACTTCAAGCAAGGTTTGTACGTTCATTCTGCTTATAATTTTGAAGTGAAAACGCCAATCAAACTACAAAAAGGCAAGGGGCAAAATTATGATCCTAATAATTTTAATTTGGCCAATGAAGCATTGACGAGACTTTACAGTACCGCCAATAAAATACCAGCCCCAAAAATAAAGGATATTCTTGACTTATTGCCGTATGTATCTCTACCTTGGAGTCGATACTTTACTAAAATCATAAACACTCAAGAAGCGGTCACGGATGAAAATACAGAAAACCAAGACGATGAGGATGATCAAATAGAATACAACCCCTGAACTTGACTAGTTATTTGTTTTTGTCTTTTAGTTTTTTCTTATGTTAGTTTAATTCTAGGTTTTCACCGTTTTGTGATTTGTTTCAAATACCTTAGTCACTTGAATTTTTGTAAGAATAAAACATTTAATTTCTAAAGGTGTTTCAATTCAATAAATTTTAATACAAGTTAAATAGTACACTATCATACGTAAGTAAATAATAAATAAGTACAAAATCATAATGTTGTTCACCTTTTGTTGAGTTCGCCCTTCTGTAATTGTTTTACACCCAAATATCTCGAAACTTGCTTTTGGTGAGTTCGCCATTACTATCGGCAACGTCTCATATGGGAATATATATATATATATATATATATATATATATATATATATATATATATATATATATATATATATATATATATAAAGAAGTACTTGTGACTCGTTTGGAAAAAATATATAAATGTTTTTGATGGGTTGGAGTCAATAAAAGGGGCTATTGGTTAACTATTTAATATCTCGAGCTTTCAATTGTGTTTAAAATTCTTATCAAGAGCTGCTAAAAAAGACAAAATATCTTACAAAGTTGAACTATAAAGAAAAACATTTTTTGTTAACTCACCAAATAAAATTAGTTTCGTTAATAAAAATTGCTGCAAATACATGTCAAAAAGAATTAATACTAAAATGCCCTTATCTAATAAATTCTTCCCTGAAATTTTAATAATTTTGAAAACATTTTCTTAACAAAAAAAAATAATTGAATTTATAAATAGTTTAAAGTAGCAACCAATTACAAATAAGCCTCAATGTCATAAATGCCGACTTAAAATGTTTACCTTTGACAATTATATTGTCAAAAATAAAATTTTGTTTAAAAATTCTTTTTTGTTTAGTAACAAAAAAGAAGAAGATTTATTCACCATTGATAGATGTCTGCAAAAATGTAACAGATATATGGAAAATTAAATAAAAATGTGATATTTTTCAAGTTTTATATATAAATTATAAAGAAATATTATAATTATAAATTTTGCTTAGGTTTTGAATTTCTGATCTTTTGTTTAAACTATTATCACTTTTGCTAATACAAACCATTTCCAAAAAAGTCCTTTTGAATTTATTACTTTCACTACATACAATTTTAATGTTATCATTTATGTTATATAATATAATGTTTATCATATTACTTTCACTACATAAAATTTTATGTAGTGAAAGTAATAAATTCAAAAGGACTTTTTTGGAAATGGTTTGTATTAGCAAAAGTGATAATAGTTTAAACAAAAGATCAGAAATTCAAAACCTAAGCAAAATTTATAATTATAATATTTCTTTATAATTTATATATAAAACTTGAAAAATATCACATTTTTATTTAATTTTCCATATATCTGTTACATTTTTTCAGACATCTATCAATGGTGAATAAATCTTCTTCTTTTTTGTTACTAAACAAAAAAGAATTTTTAAACAAAATTTTATTTTTGACAATATAATTGTCAAAGGTAAACATTTTAAGTTGGCATTTATGACATTGAGGCTTATTTGTAATTGGTTGCTACTTTAAACTATTTATAAATTCAATTATTTTTTTTTGTTAAGAAAATGTTTTCAAAATTATTAAAATTTTAGGGAAGAATTTATTAGATAAGGGCATTTTAGTATTAATTTTTTTTGACATGTATTTGCAGCAATTTTTATTAACGAAATTAATTTTATTTGGTGAGTTAACAAAAAATGTTTTTCTTTATAGTTCAACTTTGTAAGATATTTTGTCTTTTTTAGCAGCTCTTGATAAGAATTGTAAACACAATTGAAAGCTCGAGATATTAAATAGTTAACCAATAGCCCCTTTTATTGACTCCAACCCATCAAAAACATTTATATATTTATATATATATATATATATATATATATATATATATATATATATATATATATATATATATATATATATATATATATGTACATGTGCACATAGTATGTGTATATAATATTTCTAGTCTACATTATTTAGTGAGTATTTAATTTTGTTATCTTTAAATACTGTGTACTTAACAACTATTTTGTATATTGTAAATTGTAACATTTAATGGGGTTGTCACGTATATTAAATAAATAAATAAATTACCAAAAAATCTAATGCAAAGGAATGTAATAATCACCAGATAATCGGTCTTATGAGCTACATACCTTAAATATTTAAAATATTATACCTAAGAATTATCACAAAATTGGAATAAGATATTACTGAGTACTAGGTTGGATTTAGGATTGCTCTGGGCACACGAGAAACATTACTTGGATTTAATGTACTCTTTTAACCACTTTGTGTTTGTCTTTGTTTATTAGAATGCGGCATTTTATAAGCTTCGTCATATTTCTCTCGTATATCCACTTTAAGATAAACATAGAGCCGACAAAGATTTAAGAATAGTAACTCATCTCTATTGTCATCAAACTTCCAATTTCAGAGTGGGAAAAGAAATAAGTGAGGCAATAAAGAGCAAAATAGGTATGAGGTAAAGTTTTTATACTTTGCCATTTCTTATTTGATTTATATTTGAAAGAGATAATAAAAAAACTCGAAGAAATGACTATGGAAATAAACGTGAATGATAGATCTATCAATAAGATAAGGTATATCGCTGATAATATGCAGAGACTACCCAATGGTTGCAGTTACACCAGAATATTGTAGTAGATATTATCGAGGAAAGTGGACGTTAACAAGACGGAATTTATGGCAATTACTAAAACGTAGGAACCAGACAATTTAAATATAATAGTAGAATCGCAGAAAAATTAAAAAATACAGATAGCTCTATAGTTTCTGTGGTGCTCTATGAAGCGAAGGCTTTAAAGGAAGAAATACGTGATCAATTTGAATAATTTGATATACAAAATATTAAAATCAAGTTAGGTAAACATAGTACCAAATGCTGAAGTCCTTACCAGAATTAAAAAGAAAAATTAAATGATGAATATGATTAAGAAAATAATGTTGCAGTATATCTATTCATATATTCAGAATTTGCCTGAGGGGGGGTTTTGAAATTTTTTTATGCTACCTCCATTTTGAGTCTCTAAAATTTGGGTTTTAGTTAATTTAAAGTACTGAAGATAGCAGTGCCAAAGATTCAAGTATCTGTTATCCTGTCTACCAACTAAAACCAACCTCTCCTACTTGTGCGCAGTTGACTATCGCACGTACCGTACTCCGAAAGTGAGGCAAGCGCTTTAAGCTTGGCGACATTTTTAGAACACTCCCTTCTCTTATCTAGATCTAGATCTGAAGCTATTTTCTTGTGGCATTTTAAAGTAATTACGATTTTAATGGGAATAAGCCACAATTGAAGGTTAAAATAAGTTTAATGACGTTTGACATTAATGTTTGAAAGGTAAGTGAGCCAAATATTGCCATCTTACCGTGTTCAATCACAAATTAACCCTTAATTTGTAATCTCACATTATTCTTAACTTCTTAATCTATTATAGTTTCACCGTGTGTAAGTGACATTGTGAAAATGATATCGAGTAATATTTTAATAATTAAAGTCCATTCACCTGTTAATGAATTGCCGAATAATATATTTTCTAATTGAACTTCCTAAGTGTCGAAATTAAGGCGTAGATTAAATTGTATTGTAAGCAAAGTTTGTTGGTACGGTATGATAGGAAGCAATAACCTCTGTGCTTAGGTATGAAATATTTGTGAGATTATAAATTGGGGATTTGAGCTCATGTGAGCGCAGTGTACTACAGTCAATCATAAGTAGTTACCTAACGAACATCATATTGTTTAACTACCAGTAGCTGTCAATAAATCAACACTTTTACTCCACAACTTCAACCTTTTATTATACCTATCATCGTCGATCGACAAGAAGCGGACAAATTGGCATTTACAAACCGATTCGAACCTCAAATCTACGTTCGAATCTTTCCATATCGTTTGGTTCTAAATAAATCCTACACTTTTATCAATAAATGAAAACAAATTTGAGTAGTAGTAAAGAAATGTATTTTCTTTAACAATATATTTTAATTATATCAAAAACTAAATAAAGAATATTTTTTTATTGACGTTTTAATGGCATAATTAGGATTATAGATCTCCTATTATTGCTACCCATGTCAATACTAGGCACTGCAGAACTACAGTTAACAGTAACACATTTTTCTAAAAAAATAAAGTCCTGTATCTTTAAAAGAACTGTTTAAGCATTTGGAGTAAGAAGGTTTTACTTGATTAGACTCCGGATTACATTTTGCTTTTTCTTTTGTAACCGTATTGCCTCTCTGTTTATATTTTAATTTAATTAGTGGACTATCATCTTCAGAGCAGCTGCTCCTCTTCAATCTTTCCATAGGTACATCTTAACTAAAGATATTGTCAAGTGAGTCATCGTAAAGACTAAAATCTGATAATAATTTGCTACTTGACACAGTAATTAAACGCTTCTTTTTTTTTGGTATTAGTTTTCTCTGACACTTGATACCCGCTTGTACTCGCCTAGTTTTTATATGCGGGTTCAACCGACTTGCTAGAACTTCTAACAACATCTGATAAATTTTGGAAGCTACTATGATTTACTTCGTCTTCTCTGTGAGTGATCAAACGTGGTGCAAAGGCAGCTGCAGGTATAGAGTCTGGTTTAAACGGATAAATGCCAGTAAATGCAAAACCGGAGATAATGTTTGATGCTGTCATTGCTTTAAGCTAAAATAGAGTAAAAAATTTCTCCAAACCTCGTTTTGGTAATTGCCTTGCCAGGGTTTGTTGTTAAAAACTGTAGATCTTCTGGGTCCCTAAATGTCTTAAAGCTTTTAAACACTTATTTGTCCATAGGTTGCAACTCGTGTGACGTGTTGCTAGGAAGACAAAATAAAGTTATGTCCATGCGGTTATCTGCCCCAACTATGAAAATATCTAGGTGACATTAAGCTCCATTAAATATTAGTAGGGTAGAACCCAGAATGAAAAGAAATTGTCAAGCCACAAAACAAATGCCTCGCATGGCGTACTACCTTTATTTGTGACAACTTCTTTTGAGCCAGGGGACAAGTGATCAGACCATTTAGGTTTAAACCTTTGGCCTTTAAATAACACAAAAGGCGGTACAGGTTGACCAATACATTATTACTGAGGGCCGAAAGTTAATGAAAATTTCTATAATGTTTATTTTAATAAGTTACAGGGGTGAAAAAGAAGAGAAGATTTAGTGTGATTTTTAATTTCAAATATCTTATTCAAAAAAACTTTTTGTTTATTCTAAGGGACTTTCGGCCCTCGGTAATAATGTAATCTTTTATTCTGCGTTTAAATTTTTCAAAAATATTTGTTAGTTTTCTCGACAAAATTCGAGCTTCGACAAAAATGAATGATTTAAAAAGCATTGGCTCAAAATTTTGCTCCTACGCTCTTAAGACCTTCTTACCAATGAATAGAAAAAATATGACCATAAATATAATAGTGTTTTTTGTTTAATATTTAACACTTTCCTTTTTTCAATTTAGAAATTTCAAGTCTCCTAAGTGAAACTTTATATTATAATATTCAAGGATGAACAGTAAATTAAAGCAAATATTGTTAAAAATAAATAAAATAAAAAAAACTTACCGTCCACTCTTGGTAACTATCATTTCGTTAGTGAAACACTGAAACCTCACCCAAAGTTCTCTGTCATCAAGAGTTACAGTTAGGTCCCGTTCAGTCGGATCTCCTTTTTCCTTACCAGAATTTATTTCTGATTCTACTGCCGAAAGAATATGCTGCTGTGCCATTTGCTTTAAAATAAATAAAATAAAATTTTAGCATATTATCCAAAAATAGTGCTTAAATAAAAATAAATAATTTATAAATAGACGAATTTCATTATTCTTTTTGAAAATTCATTTTATTGCAGAAAATATTAGAAAACGAATTGCCGAAACGTAGCTACGAAAATAAATTAACATAGTATAAAAAAACCACCAAAAAATGTTAATACAAATATAAAATAAAGTGTACACAAGATAAACACTTTTACTTTCTTAAATATATAGGCCACATATGCCATATTTAAGATATCGCAACATGAGAAAAAAAGCAGCATCGACTTCTCGTATAAACAATTCAATTAGATAAATAACAACTTAGCATTATCATTGGTACTAAGGTCCTAGTTGAGCTTCTACCCTCCTAAGTTTTTTTCTTGCCTGTCCTGGTGACAGTTAACCTAAATCTACTTCTTCGTTTGGTTGTCCCGGGTTTCACCAACAGAATACTTTTTGCAGGATAATTTTTACTTGTTCTGCATAAATGTCTTGCTCACTGAGGCATCTAATTTTTATTGCAGCAATGATATATTTGCTTTCAGCTATTTATTTGTACTTATTATATAGTTCGAATGAGGTCGTATTTCAATTTTATTTATTTTTGTCAAATATTAAAATTTTGTTTTTATATGTATTAGAAACCACCTAAGACTTAATCTTATATACTAAAAGGCTAAGCCCTTTTCTTGTGCGCAATACTCCTCCTAAACGGTGATAGATAGGAGAATAATTTTTTCGAATAATTAAACAGATTGTTGAGTAGATTCCCCCTAAGGTTTAAAATTTAAAAAATTCGAACCGTTTTAAAAATGGCGGCCATAAAATGAATTTTTCCTATAGTAAAGTATATGAATTTTACAGGTTTCTACTAGCTAAATGAATTAATAAATATTTTATACTTAAAATTCGAAGTTGGTTTTTTTTGTTTGCAATTTGGTTAGTTTAGTTTAGGTTAGGTTAGGTTAGGTTAGGCTGGGATGTCTTACCGGAAGTAAATCCTTCCGGTTTCATAATTCTGAATTCAATCAGTAAGTATAAGAAAAAAGTAGACGCGGGCATATTTTAAAAATACATTGAAAATTAGGACTTTAAATTTTGAAGAATGAAACCTGTAAAATTCCTATACTTTACTATAGGAAAAATTCATTTTATGGCCGCCATTTTTAAACCGGTTCGAATTTTTTAAATTTTAAACTTTAGGGGGAATCTACTCAACAATCTGTTTAATTATTCGAAAAAATTATTCTCCTAACTATCACCGTTTAGGAGGAGTATTGCGCACAAGAAAAGGGCTTTCATTTACACCAGGCGACGGAAACGATGGATCGTTAGACTCCGCCCCTCTTAAATATCAGCAAAACTTGATGTCGAGTTGGTCCGCTAGTTCTATACCAAACCACTAGAATTATTAAGGTCCTGTATATCATTATCTTTGTTTTTCTTTTTAGACAGTTTTCAACAGTTATTCCTTGTTTTATTTCTTCCGACATTATATTTGTGGTATTTAACATGCATAACATGTAAGGGAATAGTTGCACAACTTCGAAATCCGTGTTTTCTAAACATTGCAAAACAAACAGATGACGAATGCACCAAAAATGTACTGGCATGGGGATTTACAACTTGTATCCAGGTCATACCAATTCATCTAGGCATAAATACCCTCGTGAAAACGATTTCCTAATATTCCATATTGGAGTAAAATATAAAATAAAATAGGACTGGCCAAATCAAGCTAGAACGTGTATGTTCCAATCGGACAACCTCTTCAATATTTAGTTGTCTAAATAGCGAAATAGTTGATATTAATTGATAAGAATCACAGTGGAGTAAAGTTAATGTGTTGTGCACCTGCCAGAAATGTTTCGGTGAGTAAAATTTGATTTTACTTGCATTTACTGGCATAAAAACATTCACAATACTTCATTTAGTAAACGACTTTTTGCTCCTCTTATCAATAATTAGTACGGTAAAATAAACATAAACCTATTATTGGAACAACTACCTGTCGAATAGGCAGCCAGAATTACGAAGAGTAATTACTGGTTGCTAAATGTAATATTCACCAATGGAAGACAAAACTGAAAAAATTTCCACGGTTGCTTTTGACTACGAGGGCCCCCCAAATAATAATGTGAGTTCACCGACTGAAAATAATCCCACAACGTCAAACATAGCAATCTACTTCAAAAAACATCTCACAGCCTTCCATTTCCTACACAGCAGCAGTTAAATCATCGCCGAAAGAATCTCAAACAGCAGAATATGTATTTATTTAAATAAAACAGATCTAGTTCTCAGAGCAGCTCATTTCCACAAATCCTACTATTACCTTACTAAACCTTACTAAACCTTGCTAAACCTTACTAAACCATGTCCTTTCAGTCAGCAGATTAATCACACCAGCAGAGCGACTGATCATGTATAATATATGTCCTTCAATACTCAATAAAACAATGGAGGCCTCCCTGAAAAACATAGGACTTCAGATAGTCTCTCCAATATCATTCCTACGAGCTGGCATCCCAGGAGATGAATACAACCATATCTTGTCTTTCCACAGACAAGTATTTGTGATATACCATGATAATTATGAGATTCAAACATCCCCGATTATTCCATTTGACAATAATGATCATAGAATATTTTTATCCACAGATAAAATGACTTTTATTCTACTGTAAAAAACCCGGTCACATAGCATCAAATTGCACCACCCCTGAATCCAATAAATCAGAAAATTCGAACAAAACATCTTCCCTTCCCTTTTGATATTTCCCTAACTGCAAGTCTAAATACGGTACCGGTAGTTCCACAAGAGGGAAACATAATTCGGAAACACCTAATGACACGCACAAAATTAAAATATGTAACTTCAAAAGGTGAAAAGAGACCAAAGTCAACTGACTCACCAGAAATAGAACACGAAACTGATTCAGAGTTTATCGTAACAGAGCAAGCCACAAAAAAAGCAAATCAAGCCAAAAAGAAACTCAAAAGGGTATTTTCTATTCAAGATGACAGCAGAATATCGCTGGAATCTAAGAATACAATCAGAGAACACTACCAAAAAGACTCCTTTACGTTATCGGTCGATAACTTCATATCTTTCTTAGATCATTGCTACGGTAAAACCAGTCCACTGAGCGAAGCACTCCTGTTTACAAAAAATTTACAAATCACTAACTGAGAGATCTGTCAAAAATCGACTAACTAGAATTAGTAAAAACATTAAAACGGAACTAGGCTCTAATAATTCTCACGCAGAAAGCATAATCTCGGTATCCTTACAAGACAATTTCGAAGAAGACCATCTCTATGAAGGGGCAACCACGTCAGAAACATAATACTCATTTTTAATTTAATCCAGTGGAACTGCGACGGATTTTACCCCCGTCTAGAACTCATTCAACAACTAATTATGGGCATGAATGCTGACATCATTTGCGTACAAGAAACAAACTTCAAGCAAACGGACAAGAAATAGCTCAATGGTTTTCAAGCACATCACTTTTTAAGAACAGATTATATCAGAGCTAGTGGAGGCACATCTATATATACTTCTTAAGACTACTATTGTAAAGAAGTACACTTAACTACCACACTGGAAGCTATTGCTGTTACTCTTTGGTGTCCAAATAAAATTACTATCTGTAGCAATTTACATACCACCTTCCAACAGTCTTACTGAATTTGAGCTAATAAACTTAATTAATCAACTTCCAGCCCCCTTTATTTTAGTAGGTGATTTTATAGCCCATAATTCACTTTGGGAATCGAAAAAAAAAACATTTGGTAGAGGACATGTCGTTAAAAATGTTTTAAACTCCTCTAACATCTGTATATTGAATACCGGATCCAAAACGTACTTCAACATTTCTAGTGGCACTTTCTCCTCAATATATCTTAGTTTATGTGACCCAAGTAACACCACTATGTAACACCACTTCTAACTTAAACAACAATGGATTGCCTTTATGACAGTAGTCGCTTTCCTATCTTGATTTCTAATTCTACCAGCAAAACCAGAGCAAAAATTTCAAAATGGAAATTATCACAAGCTAATTGGAAGAATTTTTCAGACTTCATTGGATACAATATCAACCAGCTATAACTATCAGAAGATCCTGATATAGCACTAGACTCCCTAGTAAGTTTAATCACCCTGGCTGCTCAAACGCACATTGGAACATGCACAATATCGTCTTCTCGTAAAACTGTACCCTGGTGGAATACTAAATGTAAAAACGCTATCCAAGAAAGCAACATTAAATAAATATCGTAGAACCAGAACTGAGCCAAACCTAATTAAATTCAAACAAATAAAAGCTATAGCGTAAAGAGTGATAAAACAAAGTAAAAAAGACTGTTGGAATTAATACATATCTTCCATATCTATTGACGCCCTTTCCAGTCAAGTTTGGAGGAAAATTAAACAAATGCACGGGAAAACAACACACTTGTCAATTTCAGCGCTCATTTATCATAATTCAATTGTAACTAAAGATGATCAAATTGCTAAAATTATGACAACGCATTTTCATAATAAAAGCAAAAACGACAACTACACAAATACTCTGACTCCCCATAAAGATCTTCCTTCTACTACAGATCTCTCAGATGACCTTCTCGCTTTAAATGCACCTTTTACTTTTCAAGGGATTTCCTTTGCTGTATCTACCTTAATAAATTCTGCAGCAGGAATTGACAATATACCTTCTATATTCCTCAAAAATTTAGCCATCAATGGACTCACAAAATTACTTTCATTTTATAATCTTCTTTGGATCAACAAAAAGTTTCCCAACCTGTGGGGACAATCCATCATTCTTCCAATAAAAAACCCGACAAACCTTCAATAAAGCCATCCTCTTATAGACAGATCTCATTAACATGTTGCATGTTCAAATTAATGGACAAAATAATCAATAATAGACTTAACTGGTTTTCTGAAAAGCACAATATAATTAGCTCCGTTCAATCGGGTTTCAGACCACATCGAAGTGCAATGGACAATTTAGTATTACTACAAAACCATATAACCGAGAATTTTAATAAGCAGCATGATACAGTTTTGGCAGCCTTCGATATTGAAAGCGCCTCTGATACTATTCCAAAGAATGTAATATTACACAAACTTATCGATAATAATATTACAGGCAATATTTACACGTTCATAGATAACTTTTTAAATCACCGTAAATTTAAACTTGTAATAAACGGTAATGAGTCAAATGTTCTCGAACAACTCAATGGTGTACCTTAAGGCTCTGTTTTAAGTCCAACTCTGTTTAACTTAGCAATTAATGACATCTCAAAAGAAGTTCGTCAACCGGTGAAAGCTCTACTGTACGCTGATGATCTACTTATTTACTGTAGTGGAGCATTATCCAGTACGTCAAATCTTATTCAAAATGCTATAAACAACGTATATTCTTGGTCCACACAACACTGCATCAAACTTTTCATCTCAAAATCTGAGATACTAAGATTTACCAAAAAGCAAAGTGTTCAGTAAATCATCATAAAATCTTGTAGCTAATATTCGATCAGAAGTTAAACTGGAAAATACAATTAAAAAATCTAAAGGACAACTGTGCTGGTAAACTAAACATATTGAAAACACTTGCACATCATCAATGGGGTGCTGAAAAAAATATGTTATTGAGAATCTATAGAGCTCTTATTCGCTCTAGATTGGATTATGGATGCATGCTCTACATGACCTCCTGTAATACTTATCTTAAATCCCCAAATTTAATACAAACGACCTTCACTTTTCATACGACGAAGTCAGCTTTTACTCTCTTCCTATTTCACTAAAGTTTCCACGAACCCAAAAAACCCAGTAATTAAGTATATTCCTCCATGGACCAATAAGCTACCTACTTTCAATCTAGTCTAACTCGACATAAAAAGGAGATACTCCTAACCACCTCCTTAGACAATTATTTCAAGAAGCACTAAATGCAAAACAGTACAATCAAGTTCTTTATACCGGTGCATCTAAAGATGAAAATAATATTTTCTGTGCTGTTTGTACCGAAAACATAACCTTAGCTCTACACCGACTACCAACCACTTGTAGTATTCACACTGCAGAAATATATGGCATCCTTAAAGCTCTTGAAATCTCCTAATACGAAATCTCTAGCTATATGCACCGATTCTCTTTTTTCAATTCAGTCCATTGCCAACATATACTCGTTAAATCCGATAGTCCAAAAAATTCAACAAATCTGTCATCAAAACCACACCAGAGGAACATCAATAACCATTCTTTGGACTCCATCTCAGGTGAGGATCAGTGGAAATGAGTCTGCTAATATCGCAGCAAGAAAAGCAAGTTGTTTTGATCTATGCCTAGAAAAAATTCAATTTCATCAAGATCTAGCAGCAACCATAAAACAAAACACTCGTAAAACATGGCAAAATCATTGGAATGGACAAAATACAAAACTGCACATAATCAATCCCACTGTATACTCATTTAAGATACCTACAATGACTAGGAGGGACAAACTCATCATTAGAAGACTCCAAATAGGACACACTCGCTTCACTCACGGATACCTGATGCCTTCCGAAAACCTACCTGCTTGTGAACATTGTGATTCTCACCGCCTAACAGTAGAACACACTTACTCGCTGAGTGCAGTTATTATAGACTATACAGACTAGCGCCTAATATAAACGGTAACCTGAAACAGATACTTAGTTCGCCGAATGTGTACAGTGATCTAATTGACTTTTTAAAATATTGCAGATATATTATCGTATATAACAAATATTGTAACATTGTTCGTTCAAAAAAAAAACAATATTTGTAACACTATATTTTTCCAAATCTAATGTAACTTACTGTATTTATCTTATATAATGTAAGAATCTTATATGTATAATGTAATACTCCAGACGTTTTTGTACACGTGTCAATGGCCACAGATGTAAAGACACGTTAATTTCAATAAAAAAAAAATAAATAAATAAAATAGACAGTTAAGGTTTGAGATTTTATTACAGTGTACCAATTCATAAAAGTAAATATTTACCGACAGACGATAGAGCGACATTTACAAACAAGAACATAAATTAGAAATCGAATTTGGCCCAAATCTAAACCTTGCAAACAAAGAGACGGAATAGGTGAAAAAGGATTTATTTCATCAGAGCTCACCACGAGTTCGTTTTGAGGAATCCAAGAGGCAGAAATATGCATATCAGTGAATGGTGGCACACTGTAACAAAATCAAACATTTTACTGTCTATGTTCAATCAAAAGTTAGTCCATTAATTTGTAATCTCGCATTAATCTTAATTTCCTGAATTTGTACCTAAAACATATCAATTAGTAGCTTAATTACAGTTTGCTTAACTTCCTGCAAGCTATAGATTGCCTAATATTATTGAGGAAATGCCTGTAATTATTTCCTCATTTCAAATTATTTTTGCCAGCTTTCAAAAGTCAAAAGTTTTTGTCCTATGCAGAGTGCAATACACTTATTTGATGTATCATAGTATTTTAGTGAGATTATAAATATATCTTCGGAAATAGTTTGAGACGCAGTCTACTATAAATGTTTACCTCATCAACAACTATAGTGTATATAATTCAGTAGCTGACAATAAAACTATATTTTACTCCTCGACTTCAATATTTTATTTTATCATCGTCGATCGAGAAGAGTCGGACACAGGGAATTTAGAAATAATTCTAACTTATAATTACATTCGAAGTTGTCCAGTCTATTTTATTATGTCGTTCTGTTTTTAATTTTATGTTTTGTTCCTGTTAAAATGAGCTTAATTTTGTTTAATTTAGATTATAACTAACTTATTCATTATATATATATATATATATATATATATATATATATATATATATATATATATATATATATATATGTATAAAGATTTACTTTTACATATACACACCGTAATACACCTGCATACAAAACATGTTGCATACTATCAAGACAGGTTTAAGATACTACCTCCATTAATATAATAGCAAGAACTCCTAATTACTTTTTAATTACACTATTTTTGTTTTTTTTCTGTTCTCTATGGATCAGTCAAAACACACCATGAAAAGATGTCACTAACAAAATTTTAAAATTTTAACTTTTCAACTAAATTTTAAAATGTATATTGTCCATTATTTTAAATGTTATATTTTTTATGTGTGTTTTTAATGTTGAGTGTCGTAGCTTTAGAAAAATAATCTCAACGACTAGTTAGTTGTAATGACAATTTGAGATATGTTGTAAATATTTACACTTTCTTTTAATTACAGTGTCTTGAAGAAGGAATAAAAGAATCCCGAAAGCTCGACCAAAAGTCAAAAGAATGTTTCTATAACATCCCGGCCAAACCTACTGACTGCAGTCCTAATAAACTGTGTTGTTTATATATATATATATATATATATATATATATATATATATATTTTGTATATAAATATTTTGTCTCAGTTTTTCACTTTTACGACACTTGTAACTTTCTCTATAGACCAAAGACATTAGCAAATAAAAAGCCTTTTTCGTGACACTCTTTGATGATACGGGTATGTTACAACTGCTTTTAATAAGTTTGGTGATTACAACATGTAAAAAACAAAATATACAAAAAATTAAACGTCATTTTTTACTAATAAACAATGTATAAACAATGTAAGATTGGTATTTAATTTTAAATACTAAAGGCGAAATCCAGTAAATCGTTTGGAAAAGTGACACAATTTTACTGAAAAAGCATAGAAAAATCTTTAAAATGAGAGTTTGCAAAGCAATTTTTATTGATTTGATGCTTAATTATTGCAAAAACACTTGAAAAGCCGATTTTTTGAAAATTAATAATAACTTTTCTAAAAATCCACAACAAAATTTGATTCTGCCTGAAAATAAGGACAATATCACATCTATTCGGCTACAAAAATTTCAAGAAGTTTTGCTTAATAGTTATTGCAAAATTGAAAATGTTTCTCCCAGAAAGCTTTTATCTATAACGTTATTATGTGTAAACTATTAGGTTTACATGAATTCTAAAGGTACCAAATTAAAGAGAAAATCTTATTTTATCAAATTAATTAATAAATTTAATCAAATAATTTGAAGAATAAAAAATTTATGTTAAATATTGTAAAATAGGTTTACAAAACTACTGTGGGAAGTTATTTTTTTAAACGAAATGTTGGCATCACATGAATAAAAAAAATACAATATCCTATGACCTTTAGAACCCGAGTTAGCTCTTTTTATTATTTCTCGATTTTACTATTTCAAAAACTAAATTCATAAATTCAAATTTATAAAAGTCTCAATATCTCCGGTTCTATTCAATGACAATTTAGTTTTTTTTTTAATTTGGTGTATCTCGTTACATATATTATAAAAATTAAATTAGTTAATTTGTGAATTGTTTATTTAATCAAGTAATTTGTTTAAGCAATTTAAAATAAATAATAATTTTAAAAAATTTTACTTTTCCCTTATTATTATTAGTAGAAAAGACTGTGAAATGATAGATATGTTAAATATTCATGTATTATAGTTTTAAATATTATTTTTTAAATATAAATTGTACAAAAAAATTAATAGTCAGAAAAAATCGATTTACCAAGCATCTGTACGGCGTAGAAAAAGATGTTTCAAATAAAAAATGTAGCTGAGATAATTCTGAACAAAAATGTTTATTAGCACTTTTTGTGTAGAATTAACCGTTCTCTCAGAAACAACGCTTAAAGCTACCGGCAATTTTTATTGTAAGATACGCGCGTGAAATCAATTTTAAATAAAATATATATCAACTCGAGTGTAAAAATTCGATATCTTTTAATAAGATTGTACTATCGACAAAAATCAAACTGCTCTTTAAAGATGAAAAGTGCAGCTTTTTTATAAAAATTTTGTTAAGTCAGTCAATATGACAAGTCAGTTTTTGTAAAGGTGTTAAATAAATAAACGTTTAGCAATTTTTACCATTTTTTACGATTCTCATGAGATCAATCAAATGTATCACTTTCATTGACGGGTCACTATAAAATTTTCATTATTAGAGGCTAATCTTTAAAACATATGACTTAAGATTTAGTTTTGAGTTTTGGCAACAAAGGTGAAATATTCCCAAAAACGCTGAATTTAAACATTCTCATCACAAACGATCGTACGTCACGGGAAATGCTTCCACGCAAACGGTATTAGGTGGAATTTATAGCTAAAGTTGTGTCGTTTTCAAAAACGTACTTATGTAATCAAAAAGGAGCAGTTTTAAATGTGTTAAATCGTTTGTAATTGGAAGTTTAAATTTAGGTGATTTGTTTTGAATATTGGCATCTAATAATGAAAATACATAGTGACCTGTCAATGTAGGTTTATTTATTTAACATTTTATAGAAACTGACTTCATTTACGGCAAAATGCATTGCATATCAAAGCTACTTTCTTTACCTTTTAAACGCATTTTGATTTTTGTCGATACTATACTCTTATCAAAAATATCGAATTTTTACAGAGTTGATATAAATTTTATTTTAAAATTGATCTCGTGCGCGTACCTGACGTTGAAAATCACCGGTAGCTTCACGCGTTGTTTTTAAGGGAATGGTGCATTCTACAATAAAGTGCTAACAAACATTTTTGTTTAAAATTATTTCAGCTACATTTTTTATTTGAAATTTTATTTTCTGCGGCGTACAGACTTCCCTAAATCGATTTTTTCCGTTTTGCCCCCCCCCCTACGAATAGGGGTTTTGGGGAGAAGCCGAGTGGTAAAAGTGGTAAACAATTTTGCATCTTTTTTGGAGTCCTAAAATTGCCATTTTTAACAAAATTCAGCTTGTTCGTATGAGTTTTAGAGTTACAGTGGTATTTTCGTCGCTGACGACTGGAGTATAATCACTATCATCATCATTATTTGAAAATCAAATCTAAACATGTTTTTTTTTTGTTAAATTGTGCTTATTATTTTTACAATTACTTTTCTTGATTGAAAAATATTGCAAATACATTTTAAACAAATTAATTGTTATAAACTTTGTATAATTATAAATAAAAATAGTAAAATTACGTATGTAAATTATTGTAATATGTTAATTATATATACGAGCATACAGATTAATTCCACAATTTTTATTTACAATTATACAAAGGAGTTGGCGAAGCAATTAGTTTTAGCACATCTTCAAAGAAGACTCGAAAATTCCAGAACCCTAACGAATTAATGTGTTATATTAAACGAATACTAGGACAAAAACGCCAAAAAGAAGCAGATTTTGAAGAGAGGCTTGAGAAAAGAAAGCCGTGTTATTTATGCCCAAATACATTAAACCGAAACACTTTTTATGAGCGCTTATCCAGTAAAAAATCAGTGTGCTTATAGTGTGCAGTGTATAAAGAAAATTTGCGGACTTTGCGCGAAATCGTCCACCATTTTTTTTAACACATTGGTCGCCACGTGACCCTTATGGGGATCATAGTCTCTTATAGTCTGGTGCATGTGACCCCTATGGGGATCACACTGCCATTTGAACTTGGGTACATGTGATCCCCATGGGGGCCATACGACACTGTTGTAATTCTGTACATGTGGCTCGTATTGGGATCACGTTTCAATGTATTTCTTTTGGAGAAAATGTTGCCGTGGTACCAGGCTACACCTTGGTCTACTTGGTTTTCTGATAGCATGTGTATTAAGCATACAATGGTCTACATCATTTTGGAAGGAAAATATGAATAATTTAGTCAAGATAATGCAGTTAATTGTTTTTTATTATGGACAAAATAAAGAATCATACAATTTACAAAAAAAAACTATGAAAATCGAACTAACAAAACTAACAATACAATGCTTATAATAAAACTAAACACTTCTTAGCACATTCAATTCATGCATGTGACCTAATTTAAGGATGTTTTTCATTGAAACAAGAAAGGCAGAAGAATTTGTCACAAGATGAACATTTGGTGATGACTTTTTTGGTGTGAGCTGCAGCATATTTACGATCTCGTTCACGCTTAAGACGTTCATAGCAACCAGTGCACCTCCTCTTTACTTTTTGATAAAGTCCCTCAACAGCTTGCAATCTGTGTTCTCTGGCAGGTAGTGGGGCTGGTGTAAGGGGTGCTTCTTCGGTAGGATAGAGAAGTTCTTCAGCAACCTTATGCCTGAAATCCGTCACACTAAGCTTATTATTTGGATTGTTTGCATTGTACATAACAAATGCATTTACCATGGTTGTGCCTAGTATGCAATCCAGAATGAGACGGCGGTACCATTTGAGAGTTCTCCTCAAGCACGGAGAGTAGGCATTCATCTGGTCAGAGAGATCGATAAACGCTTTTGATTTATTGTAGCTTACCACGATTTCTGGTTTCATGATTGCAGCTCCGTGTCGTCGCGTGACTTCAACCATTGAATCTGTGTGACATGTGCTGAGCACTAACACATCCCTCTTATCTTTCCATTTACAAACGGTTACTCCATGGTTTGACTGCTGAGCTTTGATCTCGCCTTTATTTAGTCTATAACCCACCACTGCAGCAGGATTGCCTTTTCGGTTAGACCGCAATGTTCCCGTAAGATGAGTATTTCTCATGAGCAGTCTGGCTGCCAGATTGACACTGGTATACCAATTATCAGTTGTCAAATACCTCCCAGAATCAAGCAAAGGGGCCATCAAATCAAAAACAATACTATCAGATACGTTTCCTGTCCTTTCCAGATCTCTCCCAGTGTAGACTTTATAACCGTATGTGTATCCACCGGCCGCACAAAGTTTAAACACTTTGATCCCATAGCGATGTCGTTTATTTGGGATGTACTGGCGAAAATGAAGCCGGCCTCTCCACGGTATATTACTCTCATCAATGCAGACATGTTTCCCAGGAACATACGCGTTTTGGAAGGAATTTTTTATGATATTGAGAATAGATGAGATTTTATGTAAACGATCATTGGGCTGCCGGTCGTTATCATCCGCGAAATGTAGCATTCTCATCAAAATTTCGAATCTATTTCTCGACATGACCTTGCAAACTTGATTCTGGAAAAGTCTGTTTGTTGACCAGTACCAATTGATTTTACTGTACTTACAAAGTCCCATCCATATCAGAAGTCCAAGTAGTGTTTTTATTTCACTCACAGTTGTGTTTTTCCATGTATTTAGTCTAGAGGTACTATTTGGATTGGATCCCAATACTTTTTCAGCATATTTATTGGTCTATGTTACAATAATATCCAGAACGACGTTGGAAATGAAGTGTAGAAAGTATGCAGCTGGGTGCCGACCTTGAAGTTCCAACAAGATATAATTTTTGAATCCAACATTTTCCCCAGGAGTGAATTCAAAGTATGGTGGGTCATTCTCAACAGGCCCCCAGGTGAAAGTCAAGGCTTCTTGTTCATGAGCAACTGGTTCTGCCGCTAGTTCTTCATCTTGTGCAAATTCTGGCTCCTCTGCGAGCTGTTCAACTCGGGAATGAGCTGGTTTCTGTGTGAACTGTTCAACTCTTGAAGGACCTGGTTTCTGTGCGAACTGTTCAAGTCGCGAAGGACCTGGTTTCTGTGCGAACTGTTCAACTCGTGAAGGACCTGGTTCCTGCACAAGCTCTTCAAGTCTTCTTATTTTTGATTTTGAACCAGTATATTCATCGTTACTTGTGTCTCCTCCACTAGAGTCATTACTATCACTATTAGGTTGAATGTCAAAATCCGGATCTGCATCTGAATCGTCTATAGGTTCAAGACTATCATCACTTTCCTCAATTAACCTCTCGAGTTTTTCCTGTGTCAACGGTTTTGATCTGTTAGATTTTCTAGACATTTTACGGAATTATTTTAGATATTAGATAACTTTAAATGTTTATAGCTTTATTTAGATTAACGAATTGTTTCCTGTGATCACTCCCTGAAACAAGAGAAACATAATGACATCAAAAGCACATACATAGGGGAAAGTGAGGCAAAATGGTCCCTCTAACTATTTTTTAGGCTACACATAACAAAAAACGAAATAATTAAGTTGTAGACTGTTGTAGTTGTATACCAAATTTAGACTAGTTAGTTTATACTAAACTAGACTTTATATATTAAATGTTGTAGACCAAGGATTTTTGAATAACCTGTTGCCTAAAAAATAACGATAATTTGCTGACATCTCCTTTATGAATAAAGTAGTCTACTTTTAGTTCATTTACCAATACATTTTGATTTTTGGCACTCCTTTTTAAAGTACTCAAGGGTAGATTATAAAGCCTAGCAGCTCTTTTAAAAGGCATACCGTTAGAAATATTTTCCAAAGCAAATTTCATAGAATTTGGATCCAATTGCTGTCTTGTCGTCTTCCGAATATAAGTTCTAACCATTATTTTTGTAAAGAAAATATAACTACATTTGATTGTTATAAAAAATATTACTATAGGCTAAGCAAGGGTAAAATGGTTCCGGGGTCATTTTGCCTCACCATGGAGGGCCCATTTTATCTCAAAATCGGATCAAATTTAAAAACTAATTTACGTGAGTGACTTCTGATAATTAGAGAAATTGTAACAGATCTGAAATAATCAGAAAAAATACCTTTTTAAACTCCATTAAAAAAAATTCTACTTACTTTAATTAAAACGCCTGAAAACACAATTTTTGCGAGCACGAAATTAGCAGTATCACGTGTGTTTTTATAGGTTATATTAAAACTAGCTTAATACGTCTCGCGCATCTTCACAACTTCGTACTAAATATAATAAAGAAAGATAAACGATGGTTTTATTCAAATTATGAGAAATAATTTAGGGGACCATTTTACCTAGGGGGGCCATTTTATCCGACTTTCCCCTACTCATTTCAGCTGAAAATATCTGTGATCTCCATGAGGGTCACGCGGTATATCAATTCAAATTTAAGTTGTGGTACCGCGTGACCCTCATGGAGATCACAGGAAAATTAGGAATAACTCAAAAACAAAAGCAGATATAAAAGATATAAAACAAAAATAATTATGATCTCTGAAGGCAAGTAGATGATATTTTTAATAAAAAAAAATGGAACATAAGGCCGAAAAAATATTGTTGACACTTGTACCCATCTGGTATCTGGTAACAAAAGCGTAAAATGAGGCTGGCGTCCAACGTGTTAAATATGCATGCGTTCATAATTTTTTTAAAATAATAATGTTTATTTTATTTGGAGCAGTATTTTACACAGTAAAACTACAGTGATATAAGACAAATTCGTATTGAAAACAAAGGAGAATAGACAACGGTGTGACATACCACATGTCAGAGTCCACGTCCTGAAACATCCACGTCAGTATTTAAGGGTTAAATCGTTAGTAGATGCTGTGAAACACATAAAGACCAAATAATAAGGCTAGGAGCAAAATGATGATTTACGGCCATCAGGATCTCTAGTAAAATAGTACATATTAGGAACAATTCAAACTATGGTCTGCCTGTGTGAATTAAATACCGATAAGAAGAAAATAATAACGTATTCGTCGCTACATATTGAAATTAGTTAGGTACATATTCAAGTAGCGATGGCGTCTGGCGAAGCTACAATATAAATAAACAGATAAGAATAGAATTTAAACCATTTATCCACTTTATTAAAAACGTAATAACGGATAAGATGAAGATAAGTATCCATACGCAAGTCTTGTAATACAAATTAATTTTTTATTACCCTATTACTCTTATACATTCAAAGCAGATCTCTTTATCAAAACTTCAATCATAACATTTATAGTTATCACTCATCTTCTCGATGAATTTTTAACTTTTAACAAAAGTAACTTCCCTTGTCCGTTCGATGTTCTCAGTTTTTATTGTTTTGACATCGAGATGTACTCAAGTCTTAAATTTTTTATGTTTACCTGTTGATGGTCGTAAAATACAACTTACTATTCATCTTTCAACAAAATTTTATGACAAGTCAGCTGGCGGTTACATGGACTATTAAAAATAACCGATCAACAGAAAAGGTCACCTCTTCATTCTCAGTGCGTGTGTTTATGATATTATTGAAATACCTGCTAAAGGAAATACTGTGTGGTATTTCTAGCGCTGTTATTTTGTATAATAATTAAGTAGTCGTGAAAGCTGGTTTCTACAAATATTTACAATGGTTCACGTGCAGATTTTTACGCTATTTCTTGCTTCTCATTATTCAACGAAATATAAAGCCGTGTTTAGATAAGGCAGACTTATTAGAAAAAATATTAATAGTAGCTAGTAGCTAGCTCTTTTATTTTTAGTGCAGATAATGTTGTCCAGTCGAATCGATCAACAGCTGTAATTAGGGCGATAGTTTTTATAAAATCTTTTAATCCACTCCTTATTGTTTTACTCCAACTCTTTGATACAATGTTTTTTTTTGTGAATAAAATATAGTCTGTATTTCATCATCTTTTTTTACTTTTTCTTATTCATTCGACTGCCTGGTAGGTGTATTACAGCTTACTTCTACCTGCCAAAATAAGCTGTATAAATTTCATATTGGAATATATCAGGTATACTATATATATATATATATATATATATATATATATATATATATATATATATATATATATGTATATGCAACTGTCAAATAAATGTCAATTCAATAAATCAAAAGGCGGATATACCGAAGTTCTCTCAAAAAATATCAATTTTAAATGTTTTTTCTTCACTTTTACGATATCACTAGTAGCGTAAAGACGTATTTAACTAGTGGTTTGTAAAAAAGTGTATATTTAGTGTGTAGGATCTGAAATCTCTAAAAAATCGACATTGAAGAAATTCCACCGAGGCCTCCAGATAGAGCGAAATTTTATATAGGATTAGGAGAAGATAGGAGGATGAAACTTGAAGTAAAATAAAAAAAAATGATAATGAAACAAACCAAAAAAGTCAAACAACTAGCACTAACGAGGTAACTAACGAATTTAATTTTAATAAACATGCAACTTTCACCAAATTAAATAAAATAGACAGATCAGGTAATCCAAATTGAAATAAAGTAATAAATTTAAGATTAAATAATAGATATAAATTAGGAGATAATGCACCATATTTAGTACATATTATAGAAAATAAAACGACAATATCGGCAAATTACACAGGATAGGCACGGCCCGATTAATTTTACGTTCAGTACCTAAAATTGAAAATAATATCACACAAATTACGGTAGTTGGTAGAAATAAAATTAAGGTAGAACTCAATAATTTTGCTAGTGCTAATAAATTAATTGAATTTGAAAATCTAAAAAGCAAACAGTACGAGGCATATATTCCAACGTTTTTTAGTCAAAAGAAAGGTGCTATAAAATCGGTAGATAAAGAGATAGAAGAGGATGATTTTTCATCATTAATAACGCGAAAAGTGGTACAAGAAAATGTATCTATTATCTACGTATAAACAGGAACTGTAATAGTCACTTTTAACCCTCCTTCCCACGGGTGGGGTCTATCAGTACAACTATAAATGAAATTGCTTAATTTTTAAAATTTTTTTTTGTATTTTTTTCCTAGACTTGGTGTACCTTTTAATAGCACTGAATAGTACATTTTAGCATAATTTGGTGAAATTGTATGAACCCTTTCAATCGCTACCTGCAAAAGTATCCTGACAGACCCCACCCGTGGGTGGGCGTTTCTTGTTTTGTACTATGGCTTGGTTAATATTGCAGCTATAAATGCATTTTTTATATACTGAGATCCAATAATACGAATGCAGCATTTCGGTTTTCTCGTCGATTGTTTCTTTAGGAAGTCTTTAGGAATTGCGTTAGTCCAGAAAAATATGAAAATACGAGCCCTAAATATGCGTATATAGAGAACATCACAGTTACTTGCTGCACAATTTTCTGAAATTGAGCAAATGACGAGGGATGACCCAGCCCCACGAAAACAGGGATGTATAAGTATTATATAAAAAGAAAAACTAGGTATTTTTACCAATTGTACAAAAACTGGTTATGTATGGAACATATAAAATCATTTTGTGCTGATCATGTAGAAAGAAAATTTACATAATTTAACCCCCTCTATTTTCTGTTTCTAATTTTAATTTTGGATGTATCCTTTTTACTTGTATTACTGTAAGTATATAGAATAATAATATTGTCTTCTTTTATATTTTTCTTTTGTATTTTGCCGTTAATGATTTTTTTAGTAAACTCTTGTAAAAAAATAATGGTGTTAGTTATTTCGCAGTAAACTATAAAAATATATATTGATAGACATATTATATGTACATTTAGGTAGTACAACGTTATATCAGTAAGTTTCCTTAAAAATATTTAAAAATTTTTTTTTTTTTTTTAATAAGGAAAATATTGTTTTAAATTTGGTCCTGATAGACCCCACCCGTGTATTTGTGTCACAAGAAAGTCACCCGTAGAATGGAGGGTTAAAGGTCAGTCTATACCTACAAATGTAGTAATAGAAAAAATGATATACGAGGTTGAAAATTACACACTCAGAATCATACAATGTTTAAAGTGCTTGAGATCTGGATACATAAGTGCCCAATGTAGCAGAAAAGATAGTTTTGAAAGATGCGGTGAAGAATATAATAGATCAAATTGTTCGAATCCGAAGAATTTACTTTATGTATTGTGTAAAGGAAAACATAGCGCTACTGCCAAAGGAGCAAATTGTACGCAAAGAGAAAAACAGGAGTATATTAAAAAGAGTATGAATACTGAGAATATAACATATTACGAAACTAATAATATATACACTCAGGTGCAAAAAAAATCGATCCATTCCTTATTTCTTATTTATTTGAAGTTGTATAATTTTAGAGACATTAAATTACGTATGTAAATTTAGGTGTACCCTCGTATACGAGAAATAAAATAATATTTTTAATATTGCTTTTTATATTTCTTAAAACAAATTGGTATTTCAGGTTTATGTCAAAAAGTGTCTGAAGTAAGTAGATATTTATTGAATGTTGTTTTTAATTCAACAACCATACTAGTGTAGTGATTTTATTTTCAAAACGTGTTATATTTTTATTTAATTATCCTTCCTAAATGTCTCTAACTCCGACAGATGCTGCAAGGGCGGTGACTTAAGTTCAAGATGGTCGTAGCCAATATTATGCAGCTGAAATGTTGGGTGTTAGTCGATCTTCGGTTCAAAGAGCAGTTCGGCGTTTTAGCGACACCGGTAACTTCACAAGAAGACCAGGATCAGGTCGTAGAAGGGTAACATCCGAAAGAGATGATCGATTTCTGGTCTCATCATGTTTGAGAAATCGGCATCTAAGCGAAGTGAGAAATGTGGATGTAAGCAGATGGACAGGACCAGCCCTATCTCCAATACTATCCATAGAACATCGCACAGCTCGCCTTGCTTTTGCAAGAGAACATGAAAACTGGAGTGATGCAGATTGGAGCAATGTATTGTTCTCAGATGAGTCCAGATTTTGTCTAAGGTCACCAGACGGCCGAGAAAGGGTTTGGAGAAAACACTGAGAGCGATATTTTCAATGTAATATTGCGGAAAGAATAATTTATCGGGGGGGCTCCGTGATGGTTTGGGCTGGTATCAGTTCAGAAGCCTATACTGATTTAGTTATTGTAGATAGAGGTTCTATGACTGCTGCAAGATACATAATAAGTATTTTAGATCAGCATGTGGTACCTTTTGCTCCTTTCATTGGACCTAATTTTATTTTTATGGACGACAACGCGCGTCCTCACCGCTCTAAAGTCCTCAACCAATATATAGAGGAGGTGGGAATTGTCTGTATAAACTGGCCTGCTTGCAGTCTCGATCTCAATCCCATAGAACATCTATGGGATATGATGGGAAGACGTCTTCGAGCACGAGTACCCCATCCAAACAACTTGGCTGAACTTACAGCGGCTCTTCAAGAAATATGGGACCAATTGGATCAATTTGATATCCAGAGGTTAATTACCTCAATGCCTAGACGTGTACAGGCTGTTATAAGGGCCCGAGGGGGAAACACTAGATATTGATTTATTATCAATGTTTTTCTTAATTTCGGAAAGTTTTGAATATTCTTGTATTTTTGAGTTTTGGCGTATGTCTCTATAAATAAATGATTTTTTCTATCGATAATCTGTAAAAATTATTTTAATCTAACATATACTTTTACATATATACCTGATTTAAAACTAATATCTTTAAACGTTTTCTTTTTTCAGCAAATAATACCCATGGATCGATTTTTTTGCACCTGAGTGTATATAAAATATTATTTAACAGTACCTAAAGAACAAGAAAGTACTTCCAATAAATAAACAATCTATAAACGAACAAGATCACATAGTATTGATTCGTAATGTATACAAAGAAATAATGGAAGCGCACAGAAAAATCTTACAACCACCAAAATTACAAAGTCAGTCTTGTTATAATTTTAACAACCTAATTTATCATAAATACAGATACAAAACGATAATCAAAGTTATACTTTGAAAAGTTATACGTTGAAATTATAGTAAACTTTATTTCAACAACTTCAACAAATTAGATTACTGACAATTTAGATGAAAAACGTTGGAATTATTGAAAAACAATATTTCACAATTATTAATTTAATTTAAAGCCCTAATTGTGCATTGACAATTAATCGAAATTATACTTGTCAAAGTTTAAATTAAAGCTTATCTAATGTCATCATCATCATCAATGGCGCTACAACTATTCGTGAGTCTTTGCCGCGTTTACTATTGCCTTCCATGTATGTTGTTTCGGTGCCAGTAATTCCCATTGTCGCACTCCCATTTTCTCTAGATCTTCTTTGACTGCATCTTTCCACCTTTTTCTAGGCCGCCCTACAGACCTTCTTCCCTCTGGCCTTTCCCAGAACACATTGTTTATAAGGCGATTGTCGTTACTGCGTATCACGTGCCCTGCCCATCTGAGTCTATTGGCCTTTATATATCTGACTAGATTTTCTTTTCCGAATAGAGACTCTAGCTCTTTATTGTATCTGCCCCTCCATTCGTTTGTCACGCTGTCTCTGCAAGGGCCATATATCATTCGAAGAATTTTACGTTCCCACACCAGGAATTTATTTATTTCTCTTTTTGTTACCGTCCATGTTTCGCTTCCATACGCGACTGCTGGTCGTATTATGGTCTTATATATCCGGATTTTTGTACCTCATGCAAGAAGTTTTGACTTCATTAGATGTTACATTGCAAAGAAAGATCTGTTTCCTGCCATTATTCTCGTTTCAACTTCTCGCTCTAATTTGTTGTCATTTGTGATTGTTGCTCCTAGATATTTAAATTCTTTAACCACTTCGAAGTTGTGATCATTTATAGTAATGTTTTGCCTTATTCGCCGTCGTTCTTGTTTTGAGACGACCATCTATTTTGTTTTGTCTTCATTTATTTTTAGACCGATGTTTAATGCAGCTTCTTCAAAGCTGCTGCAACACAAATTTTGAGTTGTGGTAACAAATATGAGGCATTTGAAATATGAATAAAAAACGCAGAATTTAATGTTTTACATTACAAACAATCACACGTCACGGAAATTGCATTTAAGAAGACTGTTTTGGGTGTAAATTATTGGCGTAGTTTTTTTTCTTTTGAAAAACGTACTAGTATAAACGAAAAAAAGTTTTAAATGTTTTAGATCGTTTGTTGTGTGAAAGTTTAAATCCAATGTTTTTTAAGCATATTTAAAATGCCTCACATTTGTTGTTAAAACTAAAAACTAAAATTTTATGCTATAACTTTTAAGGGTTACGATCTAGTAACCAAAGCTGTATAGTGGCCAGTCAATGAAAGGGATAGATTGTATTATTATGATATCCACATCAACCACGCAGGGTTATTAGTGGAGTAACGTACACACGAGTTCATTTTATTTACATTAATAGATGTATATAAACTTAAATCTGTTAAATAATTTATTAGATGGTCAGTGTTTATGGTTAAAGTGGTTTTGATGTCATCCGAGATTCCATATTTTCTTCTTGTTTCTTCGTGGTACTGGCAGTCAATTAGAATATGCTTCACCGTGAATGGGAGAGAACAGTTTCTACAGATTGGAGAAGATTCTTTGTTGATTAAGAATTTATGGGTCAGTGCAGTGTGTCCAATTCTTAGTTGGTTAGTTATTACTTGCCCCTTCTATTAGGTGGATTATTCAAGATGGTCTTCACAAGGTTATAAATCTCAAATAGTTTGGTTCCTAAATCTTTCCAGTAGTCTTGCCATATGTTCATACAGTGGTCTTTAATTAGGTTTTTGAGATCGGAATATGAGTAATTTCTTGATTTGGTTGTGTATTGTGAGTTTATTCGACTTGTGTTTGCTAGGTTGTGTACTTTCTCATTTCCAGCTATTCCTACATTCGACGGTACCCAGATAAATGCAGGTAAAGGTATGGATATAGTGTGAGTAGTGTATTTACAGTAGTATGCAGCAACGTGTCCGTCATGAACTTTAGACGCATCACTGAAAAATTTGGAGATAATTAGGATAATGAGATATCACTTCGGAGTACAATTGTTTAATGAAAATCGGATTTGTAGTTGATTTGAGGTATTTTGTGAGGGTTAAGTCAATGGTAAATGGTTGTATTGTCCATGAAGGAAAATTTACACTGACTGGAGTGGAGATCGATTTAGCTTATCCATATCAAAGTTAGAAGATTTTATTCGTTCTATAAAGGGAGTACTATTTTTAGTTAGTTTTGTAGAACCAATACTGGGATGGCAAATTTTGGAGAATACTGGATGTTGTTTCTGTGCTGATATTTTCCCTATATAGTTTAGGGAGAATTAGTCATCCCTTGATTATCCTTCAACTAGTGATGATTCTTCAGTTTCGTCAGCTGAAGAAGGGTTAGGGTTTATTTTTTTCTTTAGTCGGGTGATATTATTTCTTAACCTAGAATTTTGTGTGTAACAATAAACAAAATTAAGGATGTGAATTAGTTCCTCTGGTTCATTGGAGTAATCTTTAGAAGTTAATTCAGGGTTATGAGAGTTTAAAACATTTTCCATAAAATCACATATTTCATTGAAATTTAGTATAAAAGGAGGTGATCTATTTTTGATTTTGTCTTTGATGGATTCTAGGGAGTGAATGACATTTTCGCGGGGGGTTTTGGAAGAGGTTTTGTGTTTTTTTTTTGGTTTATATTGTTTAGGGGTTTTAAAAACAGATGAGTCGGTGGCGTCAGTTTTTGGGTTGTCTTCGTTAATTTCAGGAGATGATATGTTATGTCTTTTTAGCTGTGTAGAATTGACTGCATTATTTAAGGTTATTGGTGTTTCTGGTGTCGTAGTATTTTCAGTGTTATTTACAGCTGGTGCTGTTGTTTTGTAAAAAGAAGACGAAGTGTTTGGATTATCTTTAGATATGTTTTCGATGAGGTCGATTTCCGTAGTATTTTCAGTGTTATTTACAGCTGGTGATGTTGTTTTGGAAGAAGAAGACGAAGTGTTTGGATTATCTTTAGATATGTTTTGGATGAGGTCGGTTTCCGTAGATTGATATATTTTATCATTAGGTTCATTAGGTTTAGATAATGACAATGTGGTTTGAGTTGAATCTAAGAGGGGAGTTGAAGGGGTATCATTAGGTTCATGAGGTTTAGATAATGATGATGTGGTTTGGGTTGAATCTAATAGGGTAGTTGAATTAGTTTGGTTTGAATTGTGAGCGCATTCTGATTCTTGATGACCAATGGTTTTACATTTGGAGCAACTGTTTCCGTCTATGAAGAGAAATACCCGGTACGAAGTATTATCATGACTTATGGTAAAAGAGTCAGGAATAGACATATTTTCCAGGGGTGTAATGAATGATTGCCTTCTAAAGCTCAGAACATGACTATACTCCCTTTCAGACATACCTACTCGAAGAAAAGTCATTTTGGATACAGTGTGAATACCAAGTTTTTGTAATTCTTGTTCAATTAATTCGTTCGAGACATGTTCGATGTAGGACATGCATTAGATATTAGAAGTCTCTGGGCTGGAGAAATTAATCTTCTTGCTTCGACTTGACATCCATTTATTCCGATATATTTATAAGAATGAAGAAGGGCATCAATAGTGTTTTTTGAGAGAGGTATATGCATATCCTATTGTTAGCAATTCTGGAGGCAAAAAGTACATTACCTGGACCCACTAGTGATCCAACAGCTACGACGTAATCATGGATTTTTGTACCTTCAATGCTGGAAATGATTATTGTTTGTTGTTTTGTTGGATGTTTAAAATAATTTACGACATCTGAGTAACTGTGTTTAGTGGAGTTGTGTGTAGTATTATTGTTGTATGAAGTCATTTGATTAATTTTCTTGATCAGAAGTTGAGCCGGTCCTCTCTCTTTACGTAGGTAATATTTAAAGATTATTTTGTTCTTGTTACAAAAATAATACGAAAAGAAGTGCTACTCACTTGAGATAATATTGTTAGCACTAACTAATGCACTTAAAATTGTAGTAGAGGTATAAAATATTAAATTATGATTTGTTTTTACCATTTAAAATGACTATATTTCGGGGCAGCTGATAACGTGGTAGATTTGATCGCTCATGTAAATAAATAATAACAAAAATTTGCTGTTTCACGTCGAGAGTTGTTCCTGACATCCCTTTATGATACATACTAGGTTTCAAAAATTACTAATTAATGCGTATTTTTTACCTACATCTTGTGCTATTTATATCAATTCAAAAATCTACTCATCAAAAAAGTGTATGTCTGGAAGTAGAAATCTTCTGTCTATTATAAACAAACTAGACTTTACCTAGCAACAAATTTATATTCTCCTGTTTCACCTTCATTTTCGTTCGTTTTTCATCCACCAATCATATGAAACATCTAATTAATTATTATAGTATAAGTATTTTGTATGTTAAAATTATCTGTCAATATGATAAATCAATTGAAGAAAAAATCTAAAAATATACTTACACTTGTTGAAACAATTAATAAAAGGAGTTAATCGTTATGTGTTAAGTCACTGAGTGATACAAGATAATGTACTAATTAGTGACGAAGTTTATGTACTTACTTTCGGTAAACGTATATTCTCGAAAAAATATGTTCGACATATTTGCTATAAGCACATTTTGAAAAATAAGTCACAAAAATGAGATTCACATTTAATATTTTGAGATGTTAATAAATTTTAGAGTAAAATTATAAATGTACGTGACCTATATGACCTTGGCAAGTTGAAAAGAATCAAATATGTATTTAAAATTTGTTCTTAAAGCACAGACAAATTTTTCAAGGATTCAATTGTAACTATATTGAATATTGTTCGGCAAAAGTACTTAAAAGATACAAAAGATCTTTAACCAGTAGTGGTTTTCATTTTATACTTCGTTCATGATTATTTTTAAAATTCGGTAGTCTTTTTTTAAACTTAAGGCAATTTATATGTTTTTGCCATTATATTGCAATGTTTTGATTTTAATGTCTTAATTATCTCTATAATGTAATTTTGACTTATTCTTCTTTCCATACCATGTCCATTACCGACCGTTGGTTATTATAAGTTTATTCACTGCAGCTCTAAAGAGGGACGACGAAGACTAAATTAACCACGCACGTAGGTTACGAAGCCCTAATGTTCTTCTCTCTTTTCTTTCCACATATTTTGCCCTGAATGCAAAGATACAGGACTTTATAACGTTCCGAGTCTCGCATGACATGGGCAAAATACTTCAATTTTTGTCTTTTAACGGTTTTCACTACTTCGGATTGTTTTTTTAAACGTTGTAATAGCTCTTGATTCGGCACTCTGTCAACACAGCTTATGCGTAGCAGCCCTCGATACACTCACATTTCGAAAGCTTGAAGTTTACTTATTACCGATTTGATGAGCTTCTAGCTTTTAACTCTATACAATAAAGCCAATAAGATATAATTTCATATGTTATAACACTGCTCTGGCATTGCAAAATGAGAATTTTTATCTCTTTGCTCATATCCCAATTGCCATTTATATTTGAATCGAGATAAGTGATGTTCTCAATTTTTTCTATTTCAGTACCATTTTAGCTAGAATTATGTAGTCGACTACAGGTGTTTTGCTGACTACCATCTATTTAGATTTTAAAGTAGTAGGTTTTAAGCCGTATTCTTCGCATTTTCTACTCAATACTTTTTGAGTTATTTATGAGTGAAAATGTTTATTTTTTAAAATAAAACCCACGTTTGCAGATGTTTTTCATAAATAACTCAAAAAGTTAGTATTTATCGAAAAAATATTTGTAGCAAAAATGTAGCCTATAAGAAAACAAAAGAAAATGGTGTACTTGTATAGTCTGTACATCTAGTAGAAGTAGAGTTGTAGCCCATGAAAAGTAGGTTTTTATTTTTCAAATTACAAATCGAATATTTCAACGTGAAATAACAAAAAAATAAAGCACTTTTCGGGGAAAACTCATTAAAACTCTTTGAACGCGTTTAAAAAATATTTTATTTTTGTTTTTTTTTTAAATGTTTTTAAAAAGGTTTTTGGTCTTTTAAAATACCAAAATCAAGTTGGTCTCTTATTTTTTGGTAAAAATATCGTAAAAGTCACCCCCTAACTAGCACCCAAATAAAATTAATCGTTACTGCTTTATATTATACTTTATTTATACATCGCAGGATTCTTATTTTTGTATCAAGAGAGAGGATGTGACTCTTCAAGAAGGCCCCCATTTGATTGAAGGTGGATCTAGCTTTTCCGAAGCGTGCTCTAATCTCCTGGTTGTTGGACCATTCTTCATTTATTATGGTGCCGAGGTAGTTGTAGTGCGTGACTCTTTCTACAAGGGATTGGTTGATGTAGAGTTGACCTTCTGTTATCCTTGTCTTGCTTATTATTATAATCTTTGTCTTCTTAACGTTTATATTGAGTCCATATTGTTGACTGTAATACGTGATTTTATTTATAAGAACTTGTAGGTTTTATAAGTTGTCCGCAAATACTATGGTGTCACCTGCATATCTGATGTTGTTTAGCCGGTAACCATTTAGTAAAATACCCATTTTAGTTTCGTGCAAAGCTTCGATAAATATATTTTTCAGAGTATAGATTGAAGATTAGAGGAGACAAAATACAGCCTTGCCTCACTCCACGCATGATTTTCACATAGTCAGTGTGTTCACCTTGAACTCTGAGATTTGCTCTCTCATTCCAGTAAAGATTTCTAATTATTTTCAGATCTTGGTTGTTAATTACTGCTTCTTTTAGTATTTGCATTATCTTGGCGTGCTGTACTCGATCAAAAGTATTCTCGTAATCAACCAGACATGCATATACGTCGCAGTTGACGTCTCTGCATCTCTGGAATAAGACTTGTACTGGGAACAAATCCTCTCTAGTACCAACAGCATTTGTGAACCCGAACCAGTTGGGAGAAATTTGACTATCACACAGCTTGTAGATTCTCTTATGAATTCTCTTTTGCTTTTTAAGTTAGCGCTATTTGTGTCAAAAATATTAAAGATACATTATTTTAACAAAAAAATGTATACTTCTGATTTAACGCAATTACTGTAGGCAACTAAGAAAAAATAGACAAAAACATCAATACTTCTAAATTTCGGTATAAAATACCTTTAACTAAAGTTAATAGTTAACGAAATATTAAGGAAAATAAATATATCAGTAGAATAATTAATAATAGGATTTGAAAAAATTATAGGATAACAGGATTTTACATTAAACATTTTACGTTTTATATTAAATTAAAGTCATAATCAAAGCATTTTATTTACAAACCACATTAAGAAATAGTTAAGTAACATTAACCTTTTTGTCAAAGTAAGTGTACGATATGTCCACCATTTTCTTTAATGAATTTATCAATACATTCCCTAAAAGATCGTCTAATATTAAATGGCATCATGATTCAAAAGAAATTGCTGCAATATTTATTTCTTTCCAAAGTTGGTTGAGAATGTTATAGAGTTCTTATAGACACGCTGTTTCATTGTGTTCTGTAACCAAAATCAAGAGGATTAATCTGGGCTACGTGGTGGCCATGGAAAATGACTACCACGACCAATCCAATGTTAAGTATGTTCTTATTGCCCTCGTATAATGTAGTGGTTCACCATCTTGCATAAACTACATATTTTGCCTTAAGTTAAATGGCAATTCTTTCAACAAATCAATAAAATAATTTTGTAAAAACTGAAAATAGTTCTCACCATTCAAATTACGAGGTAACTCACATGGGACTAAAAAATTATTACCAATAATTCCACACCATATGTTAATTTTAAATTCATATAGAAAATGCTTTTTTCTCTTAACATGAGGATATTCAGTATCGCAAAAAAGATTTTTCCTTAATTTAAAAACAACATGGAGTGTAAATATAGCTTCGTCCGTAAGTAATATTCTATCGATGAAAGAGTGGTCAAGATTTTGCCTGTTTCGGATATCACTTGCAAATCTGTATCTAACGCCCGGTTCCACCAACGTGATCTAAGTAAAATCTTACGTAAGTTTTGCTTAGTCAAAAAAATTTCTTAGTTAAAATCTGCGTTCCACCAAACAAGTTCTTACTTAACTTAACCAAGAAAAAACTTAAATTATCAAAGATACCAACTTCGCAAAATTGTCAAAAATTCTTAACCTGTTGACTCGTTATTAACAAAAAAACAACAAAAAAGAAGAAAAATTTGTGTAATTTGTCATTTTTGATGCTGTCTTTAATGTCATTTCAATAATTATATTTATTGTAAATGGTAATCCTCCTTGTGTATTTTGCGAATTTATTCTGTTGTTAGTTAATAATAGTAAATATTAATTTAAAATTTAGGCATATTTTTAAAAATAGTAATTTATAGTAATAGTATAGTGATAATAATAGTAGTTTTAAACATAGATTATAGTTTTGTTTTGTCAAGAGTTAGAGTGTGGAAGTTTATATTAATATGGAAAAAGTTACCAAAAGAGTAAACTTTTCTACCCAAGAAAAAGAGGAATTGATTTCCTTGGTGTCCAAATACAGGGACATCATTGAAAATAAAAAGACCAATGGTGTGTCTACCAAAGACAAAGATCATGCTTGGGAACAATTAAATTTTGAATTTAATTCAAAAGGTCTTAATACTTTTCGAACTAAGGATCAATTAAAAAAGTATTGGGCTAATCTAAAACAACTGCAAAGGCAGGCAGCAGCAACTCAAAAAATAAATAGAATAAAAACTGGAGGAGAGCCATTCGAGTCTCAGAATGAACCAGATGAGACTGTATTGGAAATAATAAACTGCAAAACAGTCGTTGGGTTGGACAACCCGTATGATGATGAATCTGTACTGGATAAAAGCCTTTTTGTAGTAACAGGTATGTAATCTTCAATACACTTCAATTTAATACAATTCAAATTATTTAATTTTTTTTGTTTTCAGAGACAGAAAATCAAATAAAGGATTGTGCTCATGTAGAGTTTCAGAGTAGTCAGTTTAGTGTGAGTGATAATTCAACCTTTATTAGACCAAAGACTGATAACATTTTAAACTGCAAGCAGTTAACTAATATTTGCGAAGGTAAGCAACATTCTAAACACAAAAATCTGCAAATTTTGCAATGTTAGGCCACTTGACCCACTTCATTTTGCTACTGGACAATAGTACATACATAATTGAACAATTGGAAATTATAATACCCAATGAAATAAGGATTTTAGCTCCTAATATTAATGATTATACTAAAAATTAGCATATACATTTGCCTTGCCATCCAAAAAAGAGCATAAAAATAGAGTAACCTCTGTTATGAAAATTAATAAAAATTATTAGTAGTGGTAAAGAACTATTGCTAGTGGCCATACTCTATAGTTATTAATAGTATGGTGTCCAACTATTGATAGTTGCTGATATTGATTGGTATATGATATTGATATATGAAAAAAATAATTTATTTTTATTTATTTATTTAACTAAATATAACTTACATGTATGTACAATACATCATTCAATGTACTTGTTCTTCTAATAAATAATAAATTGTATATGCTCACATGTTCATTAGAAATAATTTTAACACTTTATAAACCCACATACCTCATGCCATGATATTGTATACCTGATATTGTAGTATAGCTCTAAAATTACAATTACATTCATGTTTGTTTCGAACTTTAACCTTAAAATTAAATATGTGTACCTTTTCCTATTAGTAAATATGATGGTAATGGATTTTGCACAGGTATAAAATGGTAAGGGTCAAAATGCTCACGGTATAGGATTTTTAAAACTGAAGTTTGGCTGATTCCTAACGCTGGAGATCTTGATCAGACGTAATGATTTTCGGTCGGCATAAGTTGTCTCGTTTAGAACGAAATTAACCACTTTCGCCCAGTTCCGAAAGGAAGGCAAAGGTTTGGTAATTAGGTTGCAACCTGTTTGGGTAACTTTTTAAAGCCCCTTTCCGCTTTATGCCAGTTAAAGTGTTGCTGACAATAAATAGCAATCATATCTCTCATATCCATTAAAAAAATTATTATGCCTCGGCACTTTCTGCTTTTCTTTAAACCAAAATAAACTAGATATTACAAAAATCACTGATTAATCAAAACAAGACTTATTTTTAGTTATCAAAAGTATTTGTCACATCAGCCCACTATGTCGAAATATCACGTAGCATTGGGGTTATCTAATGATGACATCAAAACTGGCTTAAAAAAAGGTGGTAGGTACAGTAGCTGGTACTGTAAACTGGCGCGAAACTTCATACTTGGTTTTTTATATTTTTAAATTTAAATATTATTTTGTAAATAGAATAAAGCAATTTTATTATTTATTTATTATTTGTATTTAAAACAAAGTATATTATATTAAAATAATTCAATAAATTATTATGTTTGCTAGTAGCGCCATCTGCTTCGGTATCAACAAAGCTTACGTTGTTTACTTCTGAGAGACCCATTAAAGTCAGATTAAATATTAAGTAATCAATAAAATATAAATTTAATGTTTGATCATTACTTTGATAGTAAATTAATTATTGTACAAAATAAATAAGATGTTTAAAAATAAAATTTGATTATAATTTGAAAGGAATTTATTAACAACTAACGTTAAAAAATATATGATGAGTAGAAACCAATTACAGGATCGATGGGAAGACCGTTATTTCTTGACTCTATTCGTGACGCCATCTCGTGGCGCTTCTTCCGTGACGCTCGCCTCAGCATTTTACTATAGAGAAAAACTTATACAACGCCAGTATAGAAGCTTATAAAAGCGATAGAGAAAGGTTTCAGAAAATTGTAAACATGGTGACGGCCAACGTCTGAATACGGACACGGCACCTAAAGAAAAAGATAGAAGCATTTTGTAATGTTACACTACCATTTTTGAGTTGTTTTTATAAGAATAAACTATTAATTATGCACAGTTAATTTATAAAATGCGATTGTCTCGAAAAATATTAAGTTTTAAAGTAATTAACAAGTATACCTTTTTTGTGTTAAAATAATGTATCTTTAATATTTTTTAACAAAAATAGCGCAAACTTGAAGAGCAAATAAATTAAGGGCAAATTTATGCCACATATGTGGCATATGTGGCGCCCTCTACCAGCTACATCAAAATTTGCATCAAATTATTTCTTATACTCAACAGCACCTAGTTGTAAATTTTTATACGTCAATGGTTACAAACATAAAAGTTATAGCGAAAAATAAAATTTAAAATTTCTTCTTTATCTCTTTTGTTATGTCTCTTTCTTAATATCAACATTTTATTAAAGCAAATTGGCTTTTTAGCAAATTTTAAAGTGTAGAATCTACTGTTTCTTTTTGTACAATTAGTTAAGGACCACCCTGTATATCGCTTATAGGATTTGTAAGTTTGACCGGTTTAAATCGCTTATTTTTTAAGTAAAAGAAAAAATTTTGAAAATTTGAAAAAAAATTTCTTTTATCTGACTGATTATCTGACAGCATAAGAAGTACAAAAGCAAAATGCTCTAGCAATGAACATGAAACAAGTCATTTCTAAATTGAATTAAAAAAAAATTTAATCTATTTTTAAAGATATTAATAACAAGTTATTTGTTATTAATATCGTTACTCGAGACACCAATCGAATATAATAAACGTCCGCACTAGAAGAGGGGCAAATGCGGATTCTGATCACTACCTGGTCGAAAGTAGGGTAAGGGCTAGAATTTCAAACATCAAAAAGGAAAGAGGCTCTAAACATGAACGATACAAGGTAGAAAGACTCAAAGAAACAAACAAAAATAAAGAGTATAAAGAAAAGATAAACAACAAACTAGAAAACAGAATAACCCATGAAAACCTAAATAAAGAGTGGGAAGAATGCAGAGACATCATAAAAGAGGCAGCTAAAGAAGTACTAGGCATAAAAGGTAGAAAAAGAAAAACAAGAACGAATGACTGGTTTGACGAAGAATGTCAGATCATCACAGACAAAAAAAAACAGAGCATATTTACTGATGCAACAGGGGCACAGAACCCGACAAGCAGAGGAAGAATATAAACGACTACGCAAAGAAGAAAAGAAAACTCACCGAAGAAAAAAGAGAGAATATATGAACAAAGAACTTCAAGAACTACAAGAACTAAGTAAATCAACAGAGACAAGAAAATTTTATCAGAGACTAAACAAAAGCAGAAAAGACTTCAAACCGAGAACAACGATGTGTAGAGATAAGGAAGGTAATATATTGACAGAACAGCAAGAGATACTAAGTATATGGACAGAACATTTTACGGAAAAGTTTGAAGGAGATCGGAGAGAGACGACCCCTGACATACCATTAGACCAAGCAGACAACAGAGAAAAGACTCCACCAACAATAGCCGAGATTAGAGCAGCAGTAGAAAAATTAAAGAACAATAAAGCACCGGGATCGGATCAAATAGCATCGGAGTTACTAAAGGAAGGAGGAGACGCACTACAAAAAACAATACATGAATTGATAAAAAAGATATGGTCGAATAAACAGCTACCAACGGAGTGGAATAGCGGTATTATTGTACCACTACATAAAAAAGGAAATCAGTTAGAATGTGGAAACTACCGTGGAATCACGCTGCTGAATGCAGCATACAAAATAATGTCCAATGTCATTTATGAAAGACTTAGACCACACGCTGAAAAAATAGTTGGCAAATACCAAAGTGGCTTCTGTAGACAGAAGTCAACAATAGACCAGATATTTGTTTTGCGACAGATCCTCGAAAAAACAAGTGAATATAACATCGACACCCATCATCTCTTCATAGACTTTGAAAGCGCATATGACAATATAAACCGAGAATTCTTAATAAAAGCAATGAAAGAATTTAATATACCAACACAACTAATAGAACTGATAAAAGAATCTCTAAAAGTAGAAAGTAGAATCCGGATACAAAATGAATTAACGGAAACAATAGATGTGAAAAAGGGACTACGCCAGGGAGACGCTCTATCATGCATCCTGTTCAACATCGTGCTCGAGAAAATACTGAGGGACACAACAGTCAATACACGAGGAACAATCATTAATAAAAGCGTGCAAATACTAGCATTTGCAGATGATGTTGACATAATCGCAAGATCAAGAAGAGAAATGATAAAGGCATACAACCAAATAGAACGAGCTGCACAAAATAGTGGTCTTAAAATCAATCAGACCAAAACAAAATATATGCAGGTAAGAAAAAACGCAGAAATAAGGCAGCCACAAAATATAACAATAGGAGAATACAACATAGAGGAGGTAAAAAACTTTATATACTTGGGATCCCTAGTCACGTCTGATAATAACGTTACGGAGGAAGTGAAGAGGCGAATATTTATTGCAAATAAATGTTACCATGGCTTAATTAGACACCTAAGATCAGATAACGTCGCAAGAAAGACAAAATGCCAAATATATAAAACCCTAATAAGACCGGTACTCACATATGGCTCAGAAACCTGGACACTTACTAAAAGAGAGGAAACGTTGTTAGCCACCTTCGAAAGAAAAATCTTGCGACACATATATAAGGACACAAAAGAAAACGGAATATGGCGAAGACGATACAACTCTGAACTATACAAAATATACCAGGATCCGGATATTATAACATTCATCAAAATAGGACGGCTGCGTTGGATAGGACATGTAGAAAGAATGGAAGAAGGCGAAATACCAAACAAAATATTCAAACAGATGCCAGTAGGAAAAAGAACAAGAGGAAGACCGAAACTGAGATACTTAGAACAAATAGAAAATGATATAACAACCTTAAAAATAAAAAACTGGAGAAAAAAAGCACGAAACAGATCGGAATGGAGAAGAATCCTAGAACAGGCTAAGACCCAAAAAGGGTTGTCGAGCCAGTGATGATGATGAATAACAAGTTATTTACAGTAAATCCTTTTAATATAATTTATGTGCACTGCACATTTTCCACGGACATGTTTGTTTGCCTATAAGTTTTAGTTTTTTTGCCCTACATTGCAAACAGTGCCTTGTTAACAAGGTAATGAAAAGATTAAGATTTTTAAAACATATTTTTATTTTATATTTACTTGCAAAATATTTGTTACAACCAGATTAGTGATTACTATACTACGGTAATTAACGTTAATAAAACGGGAATAATATAATTAAATTTTAATATTATACCAATACCTATTTATGTCTATTTTATTATAAAATCAATATTTTAATCATTGTTGAAATATCAGTGACTATCATTCAATAATCGTGCAGTTACTTAAATGTAATTTTTTCTATTGAATGTCTTTAATTTAAGGTTATAAAGAAATCGGTTCTAAGTGTATAATCGGTTCACAATTTGTCGATAGCTTACTACAAGTTTAACCTTAATTAGAGAACTGAAATACAGAGAGGATAGGTAATACGATATAATAGTAAAAACCAACCTGAAACTGACGGTTTAAGATGTTTTCGACTGACCCACCATGTATCTGAACGAATACAATACAGCAGTCAACCTTATAATCCGATTACGAAGGTATTTTGAATGGTTACAGATTCATTCATGGTAGAGTATGACCTGAGTTTACCCACGTTTCATACTGGTAGAAGATTGGCCTTCCTTCTGCCCGGAATTTTCGTATGGATCTTAGATAATTTCTTCTCCAACATATTATCTCCTCCCGGTCAATCAAAAGTGATTTTTGATCTGATTTCTCCCACCGGAAATTTAATTCTTTTAAAACTTGCCACAATTTAGTTCGTCCGATATGAGGCAAATCCGTACAAACTTCTTGTAAAATTTTGTTTAGGTTTGGTATTTCTTTTTTGAAAAAAAATCCATGAATTTTCATTCGAATACCATTTTTGGCAAATTCATCAATTTCAATAGACTTTTTCCCTCTCTTTAAGTGTTCGTTTGTGTTTGGGTTAGCTATACCGTGTTCTTTTCTTTCTGATAGGAACCTATATACAGTTGACTCCCGTACGCCAGTCATGTTGGTACAACTTTCGACTATGTTGCGAACAGTGTTTGTGGGATTCTGAGAAACCAGCATCGTGAACATTCAGGACAATAGTCTTCTCTCTTGGTAAATAGACAGACTTACTGACTGTACGCAATAGTACCGGTGTAAAACTTGATGATGTTGATGATGAAGCCATCACAAACAATCCAACAAAACGTGCACGAGCGAAAGGTACGTAAATGTTCGTAGGTATATGGAATAAAAAATCACTCACGCACTGCATATAATTCGCAAAAGAAATATTCGAGACGCTAATTAAACAAAATTAATTAAAAGCGTACTAAACAAAAAAATTGTTTTCGTTCGTAATAACTTCACCCTTTCAAGTTAAGTTTCAAATATAAACTGAACAGACGAGGCACGTGGCCAAAGCCGGCATCTTTATACCCATTATATTATTAAAAATCTGGGGAATTCCATCCTAATTATCTTGCAACGAATAGTACCTTCGGATATGAATTCCAGGTTTTCTAGTAAAGTGATTAAACGCGAAGATTAGTATTAAAATATCCAAAGAAATAAGGTATTCTTATTTACAAAATTGTTAATGGTTAAATTCTTATTTTTATTAATATAATATAATAACCAACATTAGCCGTGAAAGTTTTAATTGTTTTTTGCTAAATATATTGGTATTAAAACATTATTAATATTATATATAACAGTATTAAAAAAATTATATTATTATTTAATGAATAAACACCTCAGAAACGCCTACGATGATACAACTTTTACAACCGTTTTATGACTTTGAGGCACATTTCGTGCTCTCAACAATTTGTGAACCGAGAATAGTTATTTATATCAAAAAAGCTATTACCCGTTGCACACGACGATAGATCCACATGTCAGAACTGTGACACATTTAGCCAAAAAGACAAAACTAAATCAGGAGAAAAATATCAAGCTTCTTTTCTATCAAGTCTTTTCGGTCAAGTTAAAAAGAAGGAACCGACCAAGATACTTTAAATTAAGGCTTATGCCGTGCATTAATCTCTTCAAATATACCGCTTTCAAAATTATCCAATGAAAACTTATTTTTTTAAAAAATATTGTAAATTGAATAGTCCAAGTGAAAGAACTCTAAAAAAACACCATGTCTATTCGTTGTACTCGTCAGTAATAGATAACATAAAAATTAATATTAGTGACAATTACTTCTACGTGTGTGTTAATGAAACCACTGATTCGTCAGGAAGATATATTGCTCATTTAATGATTGATGTTCTAAGCAATCTTGCCAAAACCCTATTTAATTGTATGCGAGCAATTAGAAGAAACCAACTCTGCAACAATGTTATGTTTTTACAGGAAAAAATATCAAAAATTATTCTTCGTGCAGCTGTTCCTAGCCATAAATTATTGCTTTTTTTTTATCCTATACTGCACCATACACAGTCAAGGCAGGACAAAAGTTTTTATACCAACTTAATACACGTTACTTGTTTAGCACATGGAATGAACAGAGTTGCGCAAGAAGTTAGAAAAAGTTTCCATTTGTAAACTCCCTGATATTAAGCATAAAAAAGTATTCATCAAATCTCCTATAAGAATTCAGCTTTATAAAGAAATACTTCTAAATATTCCACTTTTACCAGAACTCGTTCTAACACGATCGGGAATATGGTTGAAAGCCTTTTTTCTATTAAGACATAGGTATTAATTAAAAAAACAATTAAAAAACAAGGGAAACAAGAGGAAGCAAGAAACAAAAACTTCAGAAACTTACTGAGGTGGCTGACGTTCTGATTGGTAATTTTTGCGAAGAAATGTATTTAGAACCAAAAAATATTTTTTAATAAGTATCCCAATTTACAAATATATGTATACGTAGGCTTACCATATGTCCCGGTGTAACCGGGATTGTCCCAGTTTTAGACAAAGGTCCCGGAGTCCCGGCCGATTTGTCATTTTGTCCCGGTTTGACAAAACTGTCGTAATTTTGAATTTTTGTTAAGTGATTTCACACTAATGATTTCTTTTCCTCCTGGATTCATATTTACTGATAATAAATAAGATTATTCACGTTCGTATTATATAAACAATTCTAATAATGATGACTGCACATCTGATTGATAAGATATTTTAATAGGGTTCTCACAGAAGACGTGCTTAATTCTCGAAATCATCAAAATGACCAATTCAGCAATTCACCGTATCAAATTTCTTAAACACATTATTTCAGTGAGTCGTTAACGAATACAATCATTAAAAAAATCAAGAATTGATGAATTAAAAAAAGATCTCAGTTTACCCTAATCATTTGCAGTGCGATTACATTTCGTTTTTTTGTGAACGGTGGTAAAATACGAAAACACTTTGTGATTTATTTAATTGCTGTGTTTGATTTAAAATGCCGAAAAGAAATTGCAAATTCACAAGCGAACTTGAAAAAGATTATCGTTTTATAAAAAAGCTTTGTAGTGACAATAGCAGGGCCAGCAATGTTTTTCAGAATTTTCAATTGCACACGGTGGGCGAGTAGATATTAAAGATCACTTAAAGTGTGCAAAATACAAAACTGGTGTAACGGCGATTGCAAGTACTTCTATCAAAAACTTTTTTAAAAATGATGATCCCATTCAAAACGATTTAATGATTGCAGCTAAAGAGGCCACATTCGCTTATCACACGGCAATGCATGATATAAGCTTCAAAAAATCTTATTGTACGTCGAAATTTATTTCAAAATTTTTTTAATCAAAATTTGGGGTTGCGAGAACCAAATGTGAAGCGATCATTTTAAATGTGTTGGCACCTTTATCTTTGTCAGAGTTACACACCGACTTACAGAAGGCTCTTTTCATAAGTGTTACTAACGACACCTCAAATAAAAAGCACATCAAACTGGCACCAATTATTGTTAAATACTTTTTACCATTAGAAGGTGTACATGTGAAACTATTGAATTTTGAGTCCGTTCAGGGTGAGACATCGAAAAGATTGGCTCAAAATATAATTTCAGCATTACGTCGTCATGACCTTACAAAAAAAGTAGCTGCATTTTGTGGCGACAATTGTAATACAAATTTTGGAGGTGTACATAGAAGAGGACAAAATAATGTTTACAGAAGACTTAAACAAGAACTCGGTGTAGATATTGTAGGAATTGGATGTGGCGCACATATTGTACACAATGCACCTCAAAATGCTGTGGATGGTCTACCAATCGAAATTGAAGCACAAGTTGTCAAAATATATAAACATTTTCATATCTACACAGTTCGAGTAACTCAGTTGAAGGAATTCTGTGAATGTGTAGATGTGGTATATAAAAACCTGATCCAACATGGAAGTACCCGATTTCTTTCTCTTTTTTTAACGCGAGATTTTTTTGAAAGTGAAACAGGTGAGTTATATTTTTGGTTTGTGCATGGACATTTAAACAATTTTAACAAGACTGTACTACTCATGGAAAAAATTGAAGCAAGTGCGACTGACATTATTTTGGAATTAAGAAGATTGAAATCTAATCTTCAAGAACGCATGGACAGCAATTTTGTACCACAAAGAGCGAAACAATTATTATTAAAGAATATTGGTAGTAGTCAGGATATTGATAAATTTCAAACAGAAGTAATTGATTTTTACCGACGATGCATTTCATACATTGAATTGTGGGAAGACAGTTTCGGAGGAGCCGACATTTTCGAATGGATTGGACTGAATCACGTATTGAAATGGGACGAAATCGAAGAATCTGCTGAAATTATAAACAAAATACACGGTTAGGACGATCACAAAATATTAATACTGACAACCTTTTTGACGAGCTGTCACTTACGAAAGTTTTTATAGCATCAAATAATGATGAATGGAATTCCACGACGATACAAATTGATTATGTTGACAAATGGGTTCTACTATTTAAACATTTTCATGAACAACACATCGATACACCCAACCTGGTAAAAATGGTGCAATATATTTTGTGCCTACCAGGCACCTCCGCTCCTTTAGAGCGTGTCTTCTTGATGATGAAACATATTTGGTCAGACGATAGAAGCCGTATGTTGGAGTCTACCGTACAAGCAGTACTATACTGTAAATTAAACTTTAATATGACATGTAACGATTTTTACGAAAAAATAAAAAAAATAACATTTTATTAAAAAAAGTACATATAAGCGAGAAGTATGAATGGTACAAAAAATAAGTATTTTATTAATAAAAATTTTTGGCAGCAGCTTAATCCTTTTTTTTTATACTTTACCCTATCCACCATTTACTGTCCCGGTTAAGAGTTTTATAATTATGGTAAGCCTATGTATACGGATAAAAACCATAAGTTGTTACTGAAAAATTTTAAAAACCATTTGGTCATTGATTGTTTCGATAATTCTAAGGAATATTATTTTACTTTTTTACTACGTTCATTACAATTAATTAGTACAATACAATTACCTACTTAGTCGTTATATTTATTTATATAGTTTTTTAATTATTAAAATATACATGAATAAATGTATATTTAATGCATATTTTCTAGTAGAAATGCATATTTAATGCACATTTTTGGAGAAATTAGTGCATATGTATGCACATATTTTTACTTTTTTTGCATATTTGACAAAGTCTAGTTATTACCTAGAATTTAATGTGGTTCTAATCAGTGAGAGATTAACATAAGCGTAGATATTTATTGAATCTCTCATAGCATGTATCTTATACTTGGGTTTTTGACTATTCGGAAAAACTGATAGGTACCTTACTTTAGCGATACTCTAAAACCTGTTGCAAATTAATGGTACCCTAATAAGTTTGTCATAGTAGTACTTGCGATTGAAAACAATTTGTTTGTGTATTGACAGCGAAATTGGGGAGACGTGATTTACAGAACTATTGCCCTTATTCCTCATGCAAGTACAGTCCTGCTAAATATAATCAAGGAACGGCTAAAGAACTTTCTACTCCCAGAGATAGCCGAAGAACAATGCGGATTTGTACCACTAAAAGGAACGCGGGAGCAGATACTAAACACCTGACAGATAATAGAAAAACCGAGAGAACACAACATATCAATAATACTCTGTTTCATAGATTACACAAAGGCTTTCGGTAAAATGGTATCTCCTCTGGAATATAATGGAAAATATGGTAGTACCTAACGACCTAATTAACCTAATAAGAAATCTGTATGATAAAAACTCAGCCAAAGTTAAAATACACGGAATATATTCAGATGCGCTAAAAACAAAGAAAGGAACTAGACAGAGCTGCATACTATTACCATTATTGTACTACATATATTCTGAATATATAATGAGAAAAGTACTGGACGGATGGGATGGAGGAATCACTATAGGAGGCAGAAAAATCAGCAACCTGCGATATACTTATACTAGCAGCGAATGAAGTTGAAATGATTACCATCACTGAACGGCTTAGCCGGATAAGCGAAGAATTTGGACTTCGGATCAACACCAGAAAAACAAAAATATTGATCGTAGACAGAGCAAATAATAATCTATTTCACATACGCCAAGTAGCAAATTTTAAAGTGGTAGACAAATTTATATACTTGGGCTCCCTGATAACCAACAATGGCGATTGCTCCTCAGAAATAAAGCGTAGATTAGCAATGGCCCGAACCGCAACAGCTAAACTAATTAAAATATGGAAAGACCGAACAATAACGAGAAATACTAAGGTGAGGTTGGTCAATGTCCTTATTTTTCTTATTGCTACATACGAAGCTGAAACATGGACTCTCAAAATATCGATAGGATAGTGGGTCTCTAGAAGAATTCTACGCGTGTCATGGACAGAACATAGAACCAACCTGTCAATTCTGGAAAAGCTTTATATAAAAGACAGGTTATTAAAAAAAGTAAACCGAGCATATCTAATTAACTTCGGCCACATAGCTAGAAGAACAGGGACCATGGAACTATTGGTAGTAGAAGGAAAGGTAGAAGGTCGACGATCAAGAGGAATATTTTCAATACGATGAGCAGACCAAATAAAGACTCTGGTGGGAAAATCCCTACATGAAGCCGTCCATATGTCACAGGATCGCAGCCAATAATATTAAGAGTGTCACCACGTCCTGACAAGGGCTTAAGGAATGAGGAGGAGGAATCTTAGATATAAATCAAGTAATATCGTTGTAATATTTAATTTGTTTGCTGTTTTTACTGCTGAAAAAGCCAATGGAGGCCATTTACTGTGTATTATTGTGCATTTATTGTGTATTAGATAAACAAAATTTAAGTCAGTATTAAAAAACTGAAAAAGTAAATAGTAAAGTAAAGGTCCCACAATATAAACCTAGACCACATTTTAAGACTATAGATCTTCCTGAAAGTTGTAAGTTTGAAATTCGAGACATTATATATAAAATGCTTAAAAAGAAAGATCATATATTATTTCTGTAGAGACGGATAAAAAAACAGAAATACATTTGAAATTTCCAGGGTAAGTCTCTGGAGAGTTTTCAGACAGATTTAGTTTAGGTTCGAAATGGAAGACAATAAAAAAGTGTTGTGTGAAAGACCTAGTGTCGTCGACAAAACAATATACATATATATTTAGGGATTCTACAGTATTCACTGCCTTCCCTCGCTCAACCGTTTCCATCTCTCTCTGTTGTTCCATTCTCCATCGTTTAGTCCTCTCTTACTCATGGCGTCGTCTACTTCGTTCCTCCAGGATTTTCGGGGTCGTCCTCTTTTCCTCCTTCCTATGGGGCTCCATTCGGTTATTCTCTTTATCCATCTGCTGTCGCTAGTTCTTCTTACATGTCCATACCACTTTAGTCTTTTTTGTTCTATATATGTTAGTATGTCTGTTTCTATTAATGTTCGACAAAACAATTTTTTTTTTAAAACTATAATAATTTTAAAAAAGACAACGCTCTATTTGTTTATTTAAACGAAACGGATTTAAACCAGAGAGAAAACAAAGCACTAGAGAGAAAATACTTCAAAATAACAACAACGCACATAGAAGACAGTTCGTAGCTCAAAAAACATTCAAGGACTATCGCCAAACACAAAGTGGACCCGGGTGTCTTAAAGAAGATAAAATCTATATTGTTATATTGTCTTATATTTATATATTTTTCAATGTTATAGTATAGACTTTACACTAATTCTGATTTTTTGTTTCAGGGCCACCAACAAAAAAAAATTACAAAAAACACAAAAAACCGGCCTCGGCCACAAAAAAAATTAACAAAATACTAACAAAAACCGGCGCAAGCTACCAAAAAAAACCCCAAAACCCCGGCACGTAGGGCCCAACTCCTTGAGCCCTAAGTCGCCGAACTGAGCCGGGGCTCAGAGCGGAGACTTGAGGGCCAAGTAAGCAATTTTACTTCGCAGATAAGCCACATTAAGATAATAGGATTATAGCGACAATGCTCTGTCCTGAGTTTTTGCATTCGGTTAGGAAACCATGTTGGGGTTCTATTACCCAGGACCTGCACATGAAGATCATTTGGCTGATAGTTGTGTCCCTATCGCGCATTAGAGTGCTATAGGGGGGAAAGGGATGGTCTGGAGCATTGGAGCGCGGTGGGGTGACTCCTGTTTTACTAGAGTTAACACACATCGCTCCAATGAATTGTTACACCCGAACGTAATTCATAGGGGTGAACATTTCTCACAGGCTGGTTTTAATCAAATTGCTTGCTTGCTTGCACGAAACGGATTTTTGATGAAGGTGGAATAGAACGGATTTGGCAGGACGAGAGTATAAAATCCATAAAACACATTGATACAGAGGAAAAGAGACACATTATATTGCATGCGGTTAAAAACATGGTTTTATTGATGAAGAGGATCTTATGTTTTTGTCAAAATCAAAATTACAAAGAACAAGCCGCAGATAATAATAATATACTCACTTTAAAACGGAAAAACTTAACTGAGTGTCGACCAGATTCTTGTGTGTCTGGATAACTTTTATTTTATTGCAGTGACGAAGAAAAGGAAGATAAATGTCTGTACCTGTTCTTTGAATTCGGAATAGGCGTTTGACATAGTCACCAAGGCATGACCAACTCAGGGAAATTTTGAAATAAAAAGAGATAAATAAACAAGACATAAGAATCGTATAAAACCTACATTATACCAACACACATTAAAATAGATAATATACAGTCGGAAACTAACTAAAGTGATGGTCAGGGGTGCATTCTAAGTTTTAATAAAAATACAGGTAGATTAGTGATACAAGGAAAGCCAGGGCCGCCGCTACCATGTGTGCCAAGTGTGCATCGCACACGGGCGGCTAACAATAGGGGCGGTCAAAAGCAGTCCACTGATGATAATACTTTTTTAAAACGAAAATAAAGTCAAATAATTAAATAGTAATGATTCAGATAATTCTGCGAACTCTAATATTCCAAACAATAATAATTATTCAGTACGTGATAATACTCAAATGCGTTTCATTTATCATGTATACTTCTTTTTTTCATCCTAATCTAAAAAAAATGTCAGAAAATATTATTTATGGTATGAACCGCCGTCTACTACTTTACCGCCGAACTATATTTTGCAGGTACAGTCATAAAGCAGTTTCGGAAGTACTTTTTAATTCAAAGCGGCTGGCGGCTTTCGGACTTCAGTAATTAAGGATTTCACACGTAGATACTTTACAAGAATTTAGGCAAGTGGTTGTAACATTTCTGTTATGTTATATTATAACAATGTTATTGTTCCTATGGTTATGTTTATAGATAGGTTATTATGTCTTATGTTCAGTCTTAGTTGAGAATTCGATGAATTTAGACACGATTTTGATAAGCAATTTTATTCGTATACGCGTTACAGCAACATATTATTTGGAGAAACATTATTCGGACAACTTATTTGAAGTGTTTTTGGATTTATTTTGTTAAATTCGCCAGGCTTCGTTCTTAAGTGATAATTTCAAAATGTCCGAAAGAAAAAGAAAACGACTTTCAGGCTTTCAATATAGAAAAATAAAAGAGGCAAAAACTGAGGAGAAAAAAAAACTTAGCGGCGCACTGAAATTATTTTTGATGAATAACATACATGAAAATATAGAAGACTCCGATATAAATTTAGGACCTTCAACTTCAAGCGAAGTCCAAACCATAGAAAAAAGTACCAAACAATTGAATATTCCTGCAGATAGAGATGGAGGATTTGATGACAATAATAACGATAGTGCGAGTGCTGATGCTGAAACGCCTGAACCTGAAACCACCAATTAAGACAGAACATTTAATGTTCCAGTTAATCTGGATTGCAGTGTAGGAAGCTCCAGCATATACTTGGTTTCAGGTGATCCCGGAAAATGGCCTGCAAATATGAATCCAAGTGAAGTTCAATTTGTTGTTGAAAATTTTCCCCACCATTGGATATTAAAGATATTGTCAAAAAGTTTTCCGAGACGAAAGCTCGAAAAGTGCGTTTTTAGTTTTTTTATGTGTTTATGTTTCTATTCACGTTGGACGCAGGATCGTGGTTATTAAATTAGGATAAAGGACGTTTAAATTAGGATATTAGGATGGGATATTAGGATATACATTAGGATAATATATGGACGTTGGATCATGGATTTAGTCTAAATGTTCAAGTAAGTATTTATCTATGTATTTACAAATTATTATTGTTATAGTATGCATCTTCTGCACATTTATTTAAATAATAGTATGTATGTCTAAAGTGTTAAAAGGGGGCGGCAAATATTAGGTTGCACACGGGCGGCCAATACCTTAGCGGCGGCCCTGCGGAAAGCATACGAGAAGTGCAGACTATACGGTGCTAATAGCAGACATTATTTAAGATCTACAGAGAATATTTCACGTAGTTTATATATCATATGTACCTTATTTTTTAAATTTGAATGTAGATAAAACGGGATATCTTTAGCAGAAAACCAAATAATATCCTAAACTTATTATTGCCAACCAAAATATTGGGCCCAAATAAGAGTATCTTAAAATCCAACTAAAAGGTAGAAATTGTGCAGAAAGGATAAAAAGTCACTTGGGGCTGATCGTGTGAAAGTCACAGAACAATATAATAAAGAGCCGAACAGTAGTTTGGCTACGTAAACGTAATGAGACGGACGAAATTTGAAAAGGTTTTGGAAAATTAAAGCGTCGGTGGAAGAAAAACGTTATGTCTCCGCAATGTAATAGAGTACCACCGCTCGTCACTCGTCTAACCAACTTTTTACAGCAGGAGATTAAAAAGAAGATACAGACATATTTATATTAAAAAATAATCATAATATTATTGTTGACATTTACCTTAATGTTTATTCCTTTCATATAAATGTTCAAAACAAACAATTACCACAACACAAATAAATAGTTTTTTTACACAATTCCACAAAAAAGGTACTTATAGGTACGTTAATTAATTTAACTTTTAAATTGTCAATCATATACAGTGGCGCTTATTCGATAAACCAACAGGCTAACACATTGTAAATTAACCGTTTATTATATATTATTTGTTATTGTTTCACACCAAACTGATAAGTACTTCTTATGTTTTAGTGGATCCAAGTATATTATCGAAGAATGACTAAAAATTTTTTTGAGGTTTGTATTCATGAACATTATGACCACTCCTCCTTGGACTATTGCTCGGTGTGTATTGGTCAGACCGACAGGTAAGTCCGCAGGTGGTACCTGTTTGTGGTACGTCCATCGATAGTCGTTCAATAGTACCGATATTTGTGTAGAAAATGGATTGTTATCGTTATGGATACCGGTGTCATGTGGTAGAAAATGAAGGTATACGCCCAGTATGTGATCATTTATACTGTTAATGGTAATAGATCATTAAAATATTAAATAACAAGAATAAAAATATATCAATTTATTAATTTTTATAATGAATTTCTTAAAATTTAACTTATAACTAGAGATCGGAAAATATATGCAACAGAAAACAGCAAATATGCGAATATACATGCACAAAATTGACACAAACATTTAATTTGTTTTTAAATATAGGTAATATAGGCAAATATGCAGACGTTAGTTATCGTCTTGTTTATAAATTTTTCATTTAAAAACCAATTCAATAAATAATAATAGTAATAAACTGAAATGCCTTCCTGCTAGTATTTAAAAGGTCGTATTTTTTATATAGATTAAAACTGTGGTGAGTTTGAAATACAATTTTGACATATATTTATTTTAATATCGCTGTTTCGGAAGTTAGCCCAGTCTGGTTATGCAAAAATCATCGATTTCACCGCAAAATCTTTCGCAAATATCTGAAGCTTTTAAGACATAGGTGGGAGTTACTAGATGACGAATAGATGAAAAAGTACTCTTATTTTTCCCTTGCGTTTTTTTTAAACAATTTATGGTCACAATTTGATTTTTTGTCTATATGTTTTTTCCGTTATATTTTACGTATTTATCATTTTTTTATAAAAATAATAAAATGTTATTATTACATTTGAACATCGAGGAATTACCGTCTTTTAAATTTCCCCCTGATCGGTCAGATAGTTCAAAAGTTATTTAATTTATTTATCCCTAAGGCTAAATATTTAAACTATCAAATTGGTTCTATTAATGATGCTAGACACATTTAGCAAATTTCATAGGGTTCTTTAAGACTTAAACTATCTCAGAAGTTAAATGCATATTGCGTTTTCATCGAAATTATTTACAAAATAAACGTTTGAAAAAGTGGTATGTTTTTTACTTATAAACAATTGTAATAACTTCTATATTTTTCAAGCTACAGACTTGCACATACAACCATTGGATAGCTGGTAAAAAAACTCACATTAAAAAAATCCTTCTATGACCAATTAGTTAGGAACGAAGTTAGGGACTATTTTTTTAAAAATCATATCTCCATTGTTTATAAACATTAAGAAGTAAAATTAGCACAAATTTTGAATGAAAATCTAAACTTTATATTGAATCTTATAGCTATAAAATTCATCCAATTTTTCGAAACTTACAGCCCTTCGAAACGAAGGTACTTTAGAAATATCGACATAGGAAAGTGAAGGGGATAACTGTTTCAGCTCCGTTTTTTTTTTCGAGATCGGAACTTCAAATTGAATACATTATCTTGGCTTCCATTGCAGCTAGAAACCTATTCTTTTAATAACGGGGAAATATGGGAAACCTCGGAAAAATTGAGTCATTTGAAATTCACCGTAAAAAAAATTACTTTTTTTTTAAATTTGGCTGGAATAGTCTATCGCAATATGAATAATGATGACATAATTTACACCCCCCCCCCGGAAATTTCGGAAAATGCCGGAAAATCAATTTATTTTATATCAATGATGTAACAATACTTATATATTTTATAAATTAAATTTCAGGTAATTGTTTACACATTATATTATTATATTCCTTATTTTAATTATAATTATGTTGATTTTCCGGGATTTTCCGAGATTTCCGGAGGGGAGGGAAGTGAAAATTCTGTCGTCATTATTAATACTGCGATAGACTATTCCAGCCAAATTAAAAAAGAAGAGTTTTTACGGTGACCTTCAAATGGACTCAATTTTTCCGAGGTTTCCCATATTTCCCGGCCAATGAAAACTATGTAGTTATTTATATTTCGACGAGCTACCCCAGATTAAAAAGAAGAGGTTTCTAGCTGCAATGGAAGCCGAGATAATGTAAATTTTTCCTACGTGTTTCAATTTGAAGTTCCGATCTCGAAAAAAAAAACGGAGCTGAAACAGTTATCCCCTCCACTTTCCTATGCCGATATTTCTAAAGTACCTTCGTTTCGAAGGGCTGTACGTTTCGAAAAATTGGAGATGAATTTTATAGCTATAAGTTTCAATATAAAGTTTAGAGTAATGACTATTTAAATGGGAATAAGCCACAATTAAAGGTTAAAGTACGTTTATTGACGTTTCAATTTCCACTTCGGAAATCGTTCTCAAAATACACACATTGGAAATTGAAACGTCAATAAACGTACTTTAACCTTTAATTGTGGCTTATTCCCATTTAAATAGTAATTACTTTAAAATGTCACAAGAAAATAGCTTCAGAACAATATAAAGTTTAGATTTTCATTCAAAATTTGTGTAAATTTTACTTCTTAATGTTTATAAACAATGGAGATATGATTTTTTAAAAAATAGTCCGTAACTTCGTTCCTATTGGTCATAGAAGGTTTTTTTTTAATATGAGTTTTTCACCAGCTATCCAATAGTTGCACGTACAAGTCTGTAGCTTGAAAAATATAGAAGTTATTACAATTGTTAATAAGTAAAAAACATACTTCTTTTTCAAACGTTTATTTTGGAAATAATTTCGATGAAAACGCCATATGCATTTAACTTCTGAGATAGTTTAAGTCTTAAAGAATCCTATGAAATTTGCTAAATGTGTCTAGCATCAATAATAGAGCAAGTTCAATAGTTTAAATATTTAGCCTAAGGGATAAATATATTAAATAACTTTTAAATATATTTGACCGATCAGGGGAAAATTTCGCACAAATTTAAAAGACGGTAATTCCTCGATGTTCAAATGTATTAATAACATTTTATTTTGTTAATAAAAAAAATTAATAAAATTTATAAATTAGTGCAAAAAATCAGCTTTTTGTCAAATATTTCCGAAAATTTCCATAAATTTCCATAAATATTGTTTATGTAGAATATAAGGGAAAAAACTTATAGACAAAAAATCAAATTGTGACCATAAATTATTGTTAAAAAAAAGCAAGATAAAAATACGAGTACTTTTTCATCTATTCGTCATCTAGTAACCCCTTCCTATATCTTAAAAGCTTCAGATATCTGCGAAAAATTTTTCGACCTATTTTTTAACCAGACTGGGCTAAGTATAATAAACCGACTGTAAAATTTTGAAAAATGACTTTATTGTATTGAAGGGATTAAAACTGCATTTTCTATATATTTGACGAAATTCGTGTTATGACGATGTACAAATATGTGGAAAATGCAGTTTTGATTCCTCCAATACAATAAAGTCATGTTTTAAAATTTTACAGTTGTGTCAGTATATTTCCGGAAGAGCTATATATACAAAATAACAATGTTTTAAGAAATGCAGTAATCATACATGCTTGTAATAGACAGGCAATTTCACAAACTAATTCGCATTAATTCGAATTAAAATTCGCAATTAAAATATTTTGCTTTCTGTCTGTTTATAAATGTTTATAAATCGAAAAACTTCTTTTAACATCAACAGAAGTTACTGGAGCATTTTAAAAACTTGTTTATGTTGGAAGGCAGTAGTTCAAGACCTGGTACAGGATCACCTTGATGAACTTTCGCAACTTCTTCCAAAATAGAAAATCCTGATTTTTGTTAAAAAAATGTTGCAATTCATTTTCTACAGATATGCCGACGTTATCTTTAACCATACAAAAAAATTCCTTAACATGATTAATCAAATCTACTCATTTACAAATCGTAAAATTTTACAAGTTTTTTTCATGTCCCCAACAAAAAATTTAAAATTTAAGCTTATGTATGCTAGATTCTGAGGTAAATTAGGTAATTGTACAAGGCGCTTACACTCCTACAGAGACGCTGAAGTAGAATGTGTTAGTTCTATAATAAAACTTTTTATTCCTTGAAAATACTCTGCTTCTGTACTACATTTGAAAATGAGGGGTAGCACAAATTTCATTGCACGTGAGATAAAACCTAAAATTTTTAAATATACCAATTTGTTTCAATTCTTGTCTTAAATTTTGTAGCCATTTTAATCAACAAGTGATATAAAAATGTAATCTCTACAGGTACAAAATATTTACAATTTCCAAAAAGGAGAGGGCCAATTGATATGATTTCAACTTTCTTAGAAGGGATTCAAATTTCCAAGCGGTAGAAGGTGTTTCGCAGATTGTGAATCATTTTAGTTAAGATTAATAGGTTGTGTTTGTAAAGTCCTGTGATTATTAAACGCAGAATTGTTAGTTCTAGAATAAAAAGTTCAATGACACAAATGAACTTGTGCAGTAAAAATGTCACAAAGGTCTAATTTTACTGCTGTGAAATTAAAGTGGTATTTAACCGTGTCAATGAAAACCTTTGTGTTAAATATACAATATGCTCTTGTACATATAGTTTCTAAGTGTTCAGATATGACCAGAGTTGAAGAAGCTACTTAATATTTATAGACTTTTAAAGCAACGAAAGAGTGGAAGTAATACAGAAGCACCTAAAACTTCAACAGGGAGAAAACCCATCCATATAAACGGTACTGTGAAATAATCGATTCGAAGAAAAGTTCATTCATTTAATTTACAAAAAAAGATTCTTACTTTTGATAAATTTTTAGTAGACATTAATGAAGACGAAGCTTTGTCAAACATTAAAAGAAATGAATTATTGTCGAAAACTTTACGTAAATTAGGATTCGTTTATGAGAATACCAATAAAAAATCTGTGCTCATAGAGAAAAAAGAAATTATTTGTTGGAGGAGGTAATATTTAAGGGAAACTAAAACATAAAGCATGGATAACTGAAGCCCATTTTGTGAAAAATTGGCAAGATAAACTGGTTACAAATGCTCATTTTTTGACAGTTTATTGAAAATATACTAATGAAACTGAGTTCGACTCGAAAGACTCATATTGGAGGAGATAAACAATTTGTTGATGAAGGCTTGCTAGATTTTATTTCAAATTTTACATTTGATTATATTTCAAAAATTACAGATCGTTTCTGTAATAGTCGTGTACAATGCCAGTTACCATTCAGGATTAAAGGAACCGTTATCTAACATTAAATGGAGAAAGCAAGAATTGAGAAAGCGTAGAGTTAAAGTGTTCCGATTACCACCTTATCACTGTGAACTTAACCCCATAGAACTAATCTGGGCTCAAATGAAGGGATATGTCGCGAGAAATAATACATTTAAACTTGTTCGTATTTATTGTTCGTTTGACCAGCATGTTATGAATTTAATATAACATGTCTGGTTTGAAACCCTTTATTTTTACATGAGTACGTCTGGCTACCGTTAACCTAGTTACTGTTTATTGGATATTAGTTCTATCTGATGATTTTAATTAAGCCTCAAATTTAATGTTACTCTAAGATACTTAACTTCACTCATCAGATTTAGATATGTATGAGTCTGTTACATTGTATCTCTGACTGTGTCATCAAATTTGCCATAGGCTGAGATAAATAGGTCATCTTAATAACCCAGGACATGATGCCTTTCGTTGTTAAATCAACCATGAGAAGGTTACACAAGAAAGGAGACAAGACTCCCCATGTGCTGATACTGTATTCTCTAATTCTTCTTCTTAGGGTGCCTGTCCGTTCCGAACGTTGGCGATCATTCTGGCTATGATGACTTTGTTGGTTGCTAACCGGAATAGCCGTGTTTAGGTCTTCCTATACCATGCTCTCAGGTTAGCAAGCGAGGATATTCTTTTTCGTACTGGAGCCCCTTTTCCTTTAATTTTACCTTGCAAAATGCATTGAAGTAATAATTCTCTAATAACGTTGCGTATATCACACGCATTTCATCCATCTGCAGCTTGTTTCGTTAAAATGAATGCTAAATTCTAGCTAAATAAATATCCATATGCACAATACATTATGCATACGTAGCATCAAATTATTTTTAGCAGGAAATATGTGTAGCTTTTCTGTTTTAGACTAATTTTAATACATATATGTGCGACTTCGTCATGTCTGATACGAAAATATCATTGATTATGTATTTTGATTATTGGATCATTAAAAGGAGTTTTAGTATAATAATCTTATTATGTTGGCTGTTTCTACGTATGCTTAAAATAGTTTGTAGCAAATGGGTAACCATTGAGCGACCGATCAGAAACGGTGGGTGCCAATGTGTAATCATCGAAAGACCCATCAGAAACGGTGGGTGCCAATGAGTAACAATAAACTACGTCCGAAGGTTGGGAGCCAATGTAAAACAATAAAAGTCACAACTTTCTTTGGGAGCCAATTGTTAGGCCTCTTCTAGCTCCGTCTTTGAGGTCTGAGAACGTCTTATCTTAGAGGTAAATCTGAAAAATTAGTTTGGTTAGGATAAATAAACCAAGATATTAACTAATCATGTTTATTCATCATCATTATCAGCCCATCCACTGCTGAACATAGGCCTCCTCGAAAAACCTCCATTCAGATCTATCTTGCGCTGCTGCAATCGACTTGCTACAAATCCTCTTTATGTCGTCAGTCCATCTTGTGGGTGGTCTTCCCGGGTTTCGTCTATTCGCTCTCGGTCTCCACTCCAAGATTTTTTTGGTCCACCTATGATCCTTCATTCTAGCGACGTGTCCTGCCCACCTCCATTTAATTTTCGCTATGTGTTTTATGATGTCTTCTACACCACTTTTTCTACGGATTTCTTCGTTTCTTACTCTATCTCGCAACGTTATGCCTAACAATGATCTTTCCATTCTACGTTGCGTCACTTGTAGTTTTCATGTAGATATCCTTGTTAGGGTAAGTGTCTCTGCGCCATATGTAAGGACAGGCAGGACACACTGATTAAAGGCTCTTCTTTTTAAGCTGATAGGTATATCACCTTTAAAAATATCACGCAGTCTTCCATGTACTGCCCATCCCACTGTTATTCTTCTTAGCAGCTCAACAGTTTAATTATCTCTGCTAATCATGTTTATTATATATATATATATAAAAAATGTAAGATTGAAATTTTAATATTAAATTAAAATCAAAGAAAATCTTGTCTAAAGCTTTACAAAAAAGATTTTTAAGTGATACTTATGGCTTTATGTGGTTGACTTGCGGATGGCTTCTGATGTTGGCCTCACAGGATAACTTACTGATGAGTAGCTTTCAGGTTGGTGGAGATGTCGGAATCGAACCCGTTGTGGTTCTAAGCAGCTATTAGTTCTGCAAATCTGCTATGCTGCTTCAGTTGTCAGCTCTCTCTATAGTGAATCATGAGGTTTTCAGGAAGTTCTACCTAACAAGGGGAACAGGAAAAATTTATTTAGGCAAAAAAAACCTAAAATAAGAAATCTTGAGTTAGAGACTGCATATGTTTTAAAATAGGTCCTTGCCATATTAAGATTGAAAATAATTACAATATTTAATAGAAAATAGCAAATTGCCAGGATAAAATTAATATAATTATTATTAAATGAATTAGTTAAGATATTTATATTTGATATTAGATTAGAAGATATTAGATATGTATATAAAGTCAAATACGAAATTATAGAAGACAGATATAAAAAAATTGATCAACTAGAAATGTACTCACTCCAGAAAAGATTTAAAAATATAAATGAATTTTCAACTGAAAATTGAGCTAAAATAAGCAAAAGACATTCTATAAAAAATAATCAACCTCTACTGAATTGAAGTGACATGACAGAGCAGAGTTGCCAACTGACAGATATACTTTGTAGGCTGAGAAGTGTGGCATAGAATTTTTTTGTTCCAAATCATAAATCATAATGAGCCTGAATAAAGGAATTAGAATACTAAGTAAAAATAAAAATTGGAATTTAGATTATGACAAAATATTTAGTAATAAAAAATGGATAAGTTGGTTACCAACTATTTTTAGAATAAAAATAATAAAATTAAAAGATAAGTGAATAAATGAAAAAAATCAAAAGAAATTGAAAAAAAAAAATGATTTAAAGAAAATCGGACAAATTTATTACTTTTTTGTAGTTTGAATGAATTTTGCTTTGTAGGATTCTGTAACAGTGTCTTCGTTTGTCAACTAAAGTTTGTTTAGTTATGTTGTTTTATTCCGTTTCTTCATTAATTAAGAATTTTATATTCCATGTAGTTACGCGCAGAATAGCTTTTTTTTGCATGTCGTAGGTTGTTTTCTTACTTGTCTTATAATAAATAAATAAATTCTATTGAGGAGCAGGCTTCTGGTACTATGAGCTTGTTTTTTTACTGCCTGTAAGATACTACTCTGACTCAATAGATTTCCGTCTTTCTCTGAGCTTAGGACTGGCGACATAACATTTGAGCTACTTAATTGACGCATATGATCATGAAAGTGAAATTACACTTCACTGCAATTTTTAGTTTTAGTTTTAGTTTTTTCGGTGTTCCTAATGTCTATTTGCTGAAATTTATTTTGTTTTAGGCGATACAATCTTATTAAATAAATTATGTGTGTTCAAAAAATTATCATTATCTTCTAAATCATTATAAGTGTCACTTAGAAATGTACAAACATGGTTGTAAAAAATTCCGTTCATCAATTAATTTAACTTCAGCATCAGAATAAGAAATACGTATTTATTATAGTAATATTACAGGTGGTTTTTATTGAACTTTTTATTAATTATGTCTCTCAATTTAGGTTAATTTCGACAAATAATATCTTCAAGAGTTATATATGTTCAGTGCGCCATTACGTCGATATATAGATCAACAGCATTTGAGTTTAATTCAAGCTACCACAAGGCTTCTTGATCAGATGTAAAACGTCGAAACACATGCAGAAGAATGGTAGAGCTCGACTTAAAAAAAAATGCAATCGTTTATTTTCATGTTAACTACGTCTTTTCTCTACCTAAAGAGTCCAAAGATGGTGTTTTGCATTGTAAATTGAAAATGTATTGTCGGAAAAAAAGGTTATTCCTAACATCGTCCAATAGTTTCCATCAAGTTTGGGTTCACAGTTACCTAATTCGCTATCGAAGAGAAATCTACTGATTTTTTGTTGCTTCATATAGAGGTCGCTACCAGCTTATTAAGTCTTCCTGATGAGAGTTTTCCTGATTCTCAGCTCAAATTATTAGACACCCAGTTTTTTCTTGAATATCAAGCGCCTTAAAAGTGTCTTTACAGTGATACCGAGCTACTGAATGGGTTTTATATCACTAAGTGAAAAATCATGCTATATAAATTGGTTAAAAATGGGGCAGAACTTGTGGTGCAAAATTTGAGAGACTGCAATACAAGAAGCTAAAAATGTGCAGTAACTTGAGTTTTTCCAACTTTAGTTTTTAACTTAATTTAGGGATTGGTGTTTAAATTTTGTTAACATTGCAGCGGTAAATGTTGATATTATTTTTAAGTAATGTTATCTTCTACTTCTTGCAGATCTTTCGATCTGTCTAATTCTGAAGCTGCCTCTGGTTAAATTCCTGGGAGGTAGATTGCCAACTATCCCTCCATCTTTAGGTGGTCTTTCTGGAGGTCTTGAACCGAGCGGGTTGTTTTCTAGGGCAATTTTTGGGAGTCTATTCACATCCATTCGTCTTACATCATGTGGTACATTACTGTACCACATCCTTTTACGCTGCCTTCCCCATCTTACAATATCTTGAATTTTGCACTGCTCTCTAACGTTTGTATTTCTCACCCTGTCTCTTCTTGTTTGCCCACTATTGTTCTTAGAGTTTTCATCTCGGCAACCCTTAGCATCTGTTTCATTTTGTTGGTATTTTCGCGCACTTCTATGCCATATGTCATGATCTGTCGTATGCAAGTCCTGTAGATTCTAATTTTACTATATGTGCGCGTATACGGATTTGACCAGACTATCTTCCGCAGACATCCCGACAATGCGGATGCTTTGTTGATCTGACTTCTTATGTCCTTTACTGGGTTGTGTCTGCTTGATATATCTATGCCCAGATATCTGAATTGCATCACCTGTTCTATGGGGTTGTTCTCAACCAGTAACTTACATCTGAGCAGATCTTTTTTGCTATTGTCATACATTTAGTTTTGTTGGTAGAAATAGTCATATTTAGTTGGCGGCTTATTTGAAAGAACTCAAAGAGCTGTCTCTGAAGATCATCTGATTCGGCAATAATTTTTGCATCATCTGCGTCACACACCATACCAATTCTTTTGTTGCCCATTCTGTATCCGAGATTGAGAGATGTTACTTTGTTTATAATTTTGCCCATGAGTAGGTTAAACAAGAAGGGACTTAAACTGTCGCCTTGTCTAATTCCTCCCGGTGTTAGAATATTTTCAGTGAATTGGTCTCCTGCTCTAACTTTGGTTACATTGTTGTTATTTAGGTTATGGACTATCTTTGTTATGTTGGTCGGCGTTTTATTTTCTATTAATATATTTAGAATGTCTCCCAGGCGAACCCTGTCAAACGCCTGGCAAAGGAATGGGACGTTTATATTGGTAAAAGAAACCATGTAACAAGACAAATATATAAGACCTTTACAGACAAGATTGCTTCCACCAATAAACGAATGGCTTGGTAATGGTCGCAAGAATGGTTTTTATGCAGAATGGCGCGCCTTGCCACACCGCTAATATTAATAAAAGTTTTTTGATAGGGCAAGAAATTCCTGTATTACTATGGCCCAGCAATTCGCCAGACACCACCCCCATCGAAAACGTCTGAGAGTGCCTAAAAAGAAACTTGGCCTAGGAAGTAATAACACACAAGGTTTAATTAATAGAAAGAATTATTTTTCATTAGAACCATAATGACTATTTAAAAGAAATGCAGATGCATTTAAAGAAAGCAAGATGCATAAGTAGCATGCCTAGAAGAGTAGCTGCAAAGCAAGGACGACTTAACAAGATATTAATACTGTAGTAAAATTATATGAGAGTTTAAATTTTTTTGTTTAATAAATATACAAAAAGGATAGTACCATCATTTATGTCATCCTGTTATATATAGCTAATATATTTATAACTATAGTTGATTATAAAATAAAGAAAACCAGAATTTGCTAAGTGAGTCTAATAATATGAGCAGCGACATATTTTATGTTTATTTAATTTTTATGTAAATATATAAGTATATATATATATATATATATATATATATATATATATATATATATATATATATATATAGGTATGGAAAAAATTATCTGACAAGGGCATTAAGACTTGTATGTCCGAGAGAATAACATGTAACCACATGTTTGTAATGAAAAATCATGAATCCAACTCTGTACACTTTTCTTACCTGGAGCCGTTCTAAAAAAACCAAACAGATAATAAAGAAAGTCCTAAAATGTTTCATGTGAAACAATAAAACTAAAATGACAAGTCTCCGAAAAAAACAAGACCTGTCCTATTATTAAGAAGTAAAAACTAACAAATAAGGTAAATTATTGCTTCTTCCGAGATTCGCGATGTATTGAGTCCACACTGCTCGGCGCCTGTAATACAGGGTGAAAAAATTATAAACTTGAAAAAACGGAACAAGGAGGGTTTGGAAATAATACCCTGCAGCTAGAAGGAGTTAGAGAGGGTTTTAGAGAACGGTACACTCCATCTTCAAGATACTGTATGCAGGTTTCATAAAAGTCATTAACTTCAGTTCTGAAGTTAATTTCGTCTTGTTAATACCGCCACGCTTAAGAATGAATTTTACATTCAATGATAAAACCTGTTCCTCTTTTCTTCGGGTCAAATCTGTGAAAGTAGATTTATCAATACATCATTAAATTTCATAAAATTTTTTGTACTTCCTTCAATATTTTTAATTCCTTGCTGAAAAATATCGAATTGGCTATGGACAAACCATAGGTTACTTGACACGTTCAGGTCCGACAACGCGACTGTCGTGTTCAGTGAATATAGCCTCAGAGGCCACCAACGCGAGTCGCGCGGTCTTTGACTATATGACAATATATGAACGTTATCTCAGCGGATTTTTCACGAATTATAACAACTATCTGCTGGCCGCTTGGAAACACTGCTTTATACTGGAGTTTGTATTTGGTTTTCGAATTTTGATGTTAAACTTTATTTATAGTATATAACAATGTATAAATGTTATCCCGGCGGATTTTTCACAAATTATAACAAATATCTTCTGTCCCATTGATAAATTGGATGATAAAATAATGAAATCCTCAATTTCATTGCTTACTTTTCAAATATTCAAGCTAGACGTGCTCGAAAACGACAAAATTAGCTGTAAGAAAAGGTTGTAAAGTAATAAAAGTAAAAGCATCGGTAAGCTTTGAAAGAATCACCAGATGTATTTAGATTATATTGCATTTCCAATAATTTATTGTATTATCATAATCCAATCCCATCGGTTTATTTTGCTATGCATTCAGTAATATTTTCTACGTCTTCGGTATTGGATGTCTTTTGGTTTTACTGTGAGTAATTGAACGTGTTTTGCTAAATACTTCAATTTTAAATTATTTTTAAAATGAGTGATGAATATTGCCAACCTTCGACTTCTAAACGAGGTAGGTGGGGAACTTCTCAGCCAATCTTAGATGATGAATTATTACATATATTATTGTGATGAAGATAATCGGACAGACGATCCTTATTCTAGACAAGAAGAATCTGAAGATGATGATGGTGATGATGAGTCTCAAAATATTATTGAATGGTCTTCAGTGGTTCAACATCCTACAGTGCTACATTTACAGCAATACCAGGATTGAAAATTAATGTGAGTGGCAGCAATTCGATTGATTACTTCAATTTATTGGCATGTGAATTATTCTATGACGTGATTATTCAAAATAGCAATTTATATGCCATTGATATTATTTCTCAAAGTAAATCTGAGAAAAGTTGAATTGCAGCTTGGAAGGATATAACTGTAGAAGAATTTAAAATTTTTCTTGGTTTGTTGTTTCACATGGGAACCATTAAAATTAATCGTATGAATGATTATTGAAAGAAAAATTATTTATTTAGTATACCAGTGTTTGGACAATACATGAGCCAAAATCGTTTTATGATAATTTTGCGTTTTTCACATTTTAACAATAATAGTGAGAATAACCAGTCCAGACTTGCCAAGATATCTCCATTGTTAGATTGTTTTAATAATAAAATGGAGAATCTTTATCATCCAGAAAGAAAATTAGCCCTGGACGAATCTATGATTTTATGGAGAGGAAGACTTAGTTTTCGTCAATTTCTCAAGGGCAAACGATGCAAATATGGTGTCAAACTGTATACTTTGGCAGAATGTACCGGAATGATTCAATGCATACTAGTTTATAGTGGAGCCATATGTTGGTCACTCCTTATATATGGATAATTTTTATAATATTGTTCCATTGTGTAAAAAACTACTTTCGGTTAAAATTTTACAAAAAAATTGAGAACAGGAAGAGCGAAAAATCCACACGAAGTTGTTCCTCGAAATTAAAACAAAATGAACTGGTGAGTGCTTACAATAATAAAGGGATATGAGTGTGTAAATTGAAAGATCAGCGAGATATTTTAATGATCTCTTCCGAATTTGGTCATGAAATGGTTCCTACAATATCTAGGAAAGGAATTGATAAAGAAAAGCCCCGCGTTTAGTCGCTGAATATAACAAAAACAAAGGTGGCATTGACATTAATATAGTTGCGAACACAAAACTATGAGGTGGTACAAAATAATAGGCATACATATTTTTCAAATTATGCTAATCAATGCATGCTATTTCTATAATAATTCTTATACAAAAATGTCATTGTACGACTTTCGATTGTCGGTGATTGATAGTCGTTTGGAACCAAACCCAAAATTCCCTCAAGTCAAGAAAAATTTGATGTTTCATTTGCCATCCCATTGCCCTAAATCAGCTAATGGTATTACAAAACGACGACGGTGTAAATATTGCTGGCAAACTAAAAAAGAAAGAAAGGACTCATTGTTTTATTGTGCGGAGTGCCCTGAACATCCGGGATTATGCTTAGAAAATTGTTTTAGACGTTTTCATGAAGAAATTGAAAATTAGGTAATAAGTTTGTTTTCTTGATGTTGCTGCCATTTATTAATTACTTATGTTAGTTATCTAGGTTCATAATTATATTTTTTCTCAATCAGATTATTGTTTTTTTTTAAGTTCAACCGGAACATTTTCTGCCCTGTGGCCACCAACGCGACTCACGCGGTGAGTTTTTTTGTGACCAAATTAATTTTTTATACCCATATTTATTATAAATGACTTTTTAATGTGCACCTTAAAAATTAAGTGTTTTACACAAGTATTAACAGTGGCCCACTGTTTTCCCTTAAAAAAGGGACGGAGCTGAACGTGTTAAAGGATTATTAAAAAAATCTTAATAAAATGTTTGGAGCTTTTTTATCGTTTATAAAGAAACCCTTTATAGCATCAAATGGTTTTAAAATTCATTCTATTAAAGGCATCAAAGACAGCCACTGAGTTTTTGAATGTGCTCTATAGTCTGCACATAGTGGCTCTATGGGCAGACTTGTATGTTCATTCTTGCCGAAACAAATTTTATTTTTTAGATGGTCTGGGAAAATATTTCGACGATGTGATTACAAGATTTAAAAGCAGATTCAATCAAAAGTCTCTTTAATCTCAATTCATAAAATATAAAATAATAAATTCTTAACGTCATAAATTAAAACAATTTTTTCAAAAAGTCCACTACGTTTAGCCAGGAAGTACCCCAATCTATTGTATAATTGCCTTCAGGTATTCCTGAAAAGTCCAAAAGTGCAGGATCAGGAGAGCGCGATGGCATTTTTATAGTATCGGTTGTATTAATAACTCTATTTGGAAACGTAAAGATTAAAAAATCTAACACCTCCCGTGGTCAGCCGTCTTTCTGCAACCAAATTTCATCCACATTATTAGATAATGCTCGAACTGCTGAAATTATGTAATTTATCAGGAGATCTAGGTATTTATGATGACACAAATCTAGGTATTCACAAAGTGCCCACAATAAAACAGAGCCAATTACGTTGTCACCTAAAATACCAGCGCAGACGTTGACTTTTTGACGGTATTGTGTTTTTTATGGAACACTTATGTGCCTATTTTCTCTAGAGTACTCTAAAGTAACTAATGGATTAAGATGACTAGTTAAAAAAAAAAAGAAGACTCATCTGTAAATAAGATTTTTTTCATGAAATCCTCTTCACGATTAGTGCGTTCAATCATGTCGTCACAAAACAACATTCGTCGTTCATAATCAGCAGGGAAAATTATTTGCAATTTATAGCAATGATATTTGTTTCTTTTTAAAATATTTCGTAAAGTTCTAACACTAATACCAGTTTCTCTTGCAATTAGAAAGTGACAGACCTCTTCCAGGTAATTAAAGAGATAAAATAGAAAGATAGGCTGACGTTGACTCTATTTCATATATGTATGGAATATTTTATAAAAAAAAATGTCTATAAACCCAAAAATATATTGTTTAATAAGTCTAAATACATTGCAATAGACGCAGACAACGTAAACTTGATGGACCAAACCATGAGAGACATTACAGAACATGGAACTTGAAGAAAATGCGAAAGAAATGAATTTAGTCATCCACATTATAAATAAAGCCCTAATATATCTAAGGATATAACTCTTGAAAAATTAAATAATAGATGACGCAAATATTGAAGTTGTAAAACTGCTCATATAAGGACCTGGGAGTACAGATAACTAAGGACGGCAGCGCGCAGGAGGAAATACGGAGAAGGATAATGCTTGCTAACAGAGTCGAGTTCTCTCTGTCGCAGGTATTTGGATCCAAAAAATCCATAAGTCCAAAATACATAAAGCTATCATGCGACCAATAACCACATATGGTGCAGAAACATGGATCATGACAGAAAAAACAATAAACCATATTAACTATTACAGAACTTTATGGAGGATATTGGGACGTATTTGTGACAATAATATGTAGACAATAAGGTTCAACCACGAGTAGTTATATCAATATTACATAAAAACCTCTATAGCAAATTATAAAAAAATACAAAGATTGCGCTGGGTAGGTACATCCATTCTTATAAGAACGAATATTACCAAAACACCTAGTAGACTGCTCAGTGAAACTGTAGTGGGACGTCGATCAGTGGGAAGACTAAGAAAGAGGTGTGTAGACGAAGTAAGATCCGTGGATACCTAGAGGATAGCAGCAGAGGAAAGAGGTGCTTGGAGTTGAATGCCACGCAAGGCAATAGCCTCACTTGGGCTGTAGCGCCAGTGGAGAGAGTACCAATTGGTAATTTATTGCCTATTAGTGCTTACATGCATTTTCGAATAGTTATTAATGAAAGGATATAATTATGTGCTACATATTTTTAATTCTCAGTATCAATGCTGATTGTCTTGTATTTAAATCATGTTCTATTCATTCCTAGATGTTTCAAGATATCGAAGGTATCACTAACTATTGTAATGTTTTTATTATTCTAATTTATTGTTTTTATTTATTATTAAAGGTTCTACACTTATAACACTTATAAGTTTATTTACAGTCTTTATTTGTACAACATAACTAATTTATTTACACTAAGAATTATATAATTTATCTACGTGCGTTACAATCTAAAAACTACGCGGTGTTCAAAAACTATCTGTCCTGTTTACAACAAAATTCCTCTTTAAATATAAATTTCCGTTAGTTCCGGAATTGCCGCGATTCATCGAAGAGCCCAGAAGGTCGCTCATACTGGTTTTATTTGGCCTGCTTCTGGAAATTTCAAATTGCGGGTGACTCATCCAAATTCAAGTAGACAGGTCTTTCAACTAAGGCCAGAAATAACTAGAATAGAAAAGATATTAGTAATAAATATGTTTACAGGTTTGAGTCATATGAGGCGTCATTATCTATTGTAACACTATTATTGGGTCATCTGTATATCTTATTACATCTAGCATTTATAGATTAATAGATTAATATGACAAATAAAATATTGCAGACGATGGAAGAGCGAAGAAAATTAAAAGGTAGAAATGACAACGAATACAAAAAGTTCTATAAGACTATACTAAAAGAGATAAAAGGAGCAAAAGAAGCATGTCTGAGGGAGAAATGTATGAAAGTTGAAACACTACAAAGCAAACATGACGATTTCCATATGCACAAAAAATTTAAAGAGGTACAGAATACCAGAAAACAACGCAGTACAGGCATAGTTGTAGACATTAAAGGTCAAATTTTGACTACCATTGAAGATAAGTTACGAAGATGGAAAGAATATATGCAAGAATTATTCAAAGATGCAGCACGAAGTCCGACTGAAATAAACAATCCCTACGGTCCAGAAATAACAAACGAAGAAATAACTATGGCCATTAATCGGATTAAAGATGGGAAATCACCAGGACCTGATGAGGTGCATGGTGAAATTTTAAAGCTATTAGAGCACACCAAATCACAGCTCTTACGAAGCTATTCAACATCTATGAGACTGGTTACTTACCAAAAGACTGGCTACTATCAATATTCATTCCACTTCCTAAAAAAGCCAACGCTAGAAAATGTGAAGAACATAGATTAATTAGTTTAATTAGCCATGTACTTAAAGTACTCCTGACTTTCATTCACTCGCGCATATACACCAAATTAGAAGAACACCTAAGTGAAGTTCAATTTGGATTCAGAGCAGGACTTGGAACGAGGGAAGCACTTTTTAGTTTGCAAGTTCTAATACAGAGAGCCAGGGATGTCAACTGCGATGTGTATGCATGTTTCGTTGATTTCGAGAAGGAATTTGATAAAGTCCCACATGGGAAACTAATCGATATTCTAAAAACATCAGGACTTGATGGTAAGGATATAAGACTGATCTCAAACTTATATCTCAAACAAAAAGCAACAGTACGATTAGAAAATGAACTGTCCGAGATTTTCACAGTCGAAAAAGGAGTTAGACAGGATTGCATATTGTCACCGGCATTATTTAACATATACTCTGAAAACATCTTTAGAGAGGCCTTGGACGAATCAGAAGATGGGATTGCTGTAAATGGCCAACTTATAAACAACATTAGATATGCAGACGATACAATGTTGCTGGCAGATAGTGCGCAGGGGCTCCAAAGGATGATGGATAACGTTGAAGAAGTATGTAACAAATACGGCCTAAAACTCAATTACAAGAAGACAAAAATAATGATCATTAGTAAGAACACCGGCATAAACGCCCAAATTACAATTAACGATACACATTAGAAAGAGTGCAAAAATATGCTATTTGGGCTGCAATATTAAGGGATACTTGGGATCAAAGCTAGGAAATAAAAACTCGTATTAAAAAAGCCAGAAGCTCTTTCAACAGCCTTAGGAAGATTCTCTGCAACTTATCTTTAAGTATCAATATACGCATAAGAATTCTTAGATGTTACGTCTTTAGTGTCCTCCTCTATGGAGTAGAAAGCTGGAGCCTTACAGAAGATCCCATAAAACGATTAGAGACATTTGAAATGTGGTGCTACCGACGTATGTTGAGGGTCTCATATATACACCACACAAGTAACATAACTATTCTCCAGAGGCTAAGAAAAGACAAAGAAATTATTAACACCGTAAAAAACAGAAAATTGGCTTACTTAGAAGAAGAAGATTAATATAATGCTTATACATTTTAGTAAAATATGTTAATTGCTTAAGAAGATTAATTATTTCTTATGAGATCATGTTAGTATGAGGAACTACAAAAATAAGTAATGTCATTTTCTAATTAAGTAGTTGTGGTTAATATAAACATTTTAATGTTATTAGAAGTTGCAAAATTTTATGATAGTATTAACTGAATGTGTTTAGATGAGCGAACTTTAATAAATATACCGGGTGTCTCAAAATTGACGCTAATACACTTGGGATTTGGTTCAGGGTTTTGCGATTTATTTCTCGAAACATACACTATCGATCGACTACAAAATCTATGGGTTGCTATATCAATGTTACAAATTAAAAACAGATTCAGACTACGACGACATATATCACGACGTCATATACTTAAGTCATCAAAACGTCATCAAAACCTTCAAAACTTTAAGATTTGTGTCAATTATATAAGTCAAGTAAAATTCTGTCGATTCTTGTTGCAAAGCCTAAACAATAATAAATATTTTACTAAAAATTTAAAAAAATCCAATATTGAAAGTTCAATCCACCTTTACTGGACATGTATAAAAAAACTATCCTACCAGACGAAACGCATTAATTATGCTTGTAGGAAATAGGAGTAGGGGTAGCTCAATACTGAAATAAAAGGGTAGTGCTTGTGGACTAGAGTATGTATATAATATACAGCAGCAACATTTCAAAACTTAACATCCTAGGTACACAGCTGTTTCTATACGCAGACGATACTGCACTTTTTACAACAGCGAGAGAACTACTTCACTACTTTCCTAAGAGAACTTTCATAAAAGCTCAATCTGTATTTCCCGCCGTCGCAGCATGGTGCAATAGAAGAAGAGTTATACTTAATGTTGCAAAAGCATTAGTTGTGTTTCGCAGCCTATATACATCACTAAGAATCACTAAGAGTCATCACTCGTGATGACGATCGATTCGCCCTGAATTTGATGGGAGAAAGGCTCAATAACCATCCAACAGCTTCCTATTTGGGTGTCCTTTTCACTAAGATACCCAACCGGGAACCTGATCTAAAGGCAACTTTAGGTAGGGTTAGAAATCGGGCCCTTCTCCTTAAACCATTTACGTGGAACATCGGACGAACACAAACAAAGACTCATATATACTTATAAAATCTTCATTCTATTTAGTATGGACTATAAGTCAAACTTATACTGCTTCCTTAAAGAACATCAGAAACGTAAACTGCTCATAACCGAACCCAGAATTCTAGAGATTCTCATGTCGTAAAATCCATAACTTCTCAAATGTTGCAACAATTATCGAGAAAATAAACACTCTCAACAGTAACTTTACTCTCAAAACCAGCAACGTTCCCCACTCAAACACCCAAGAAACTCTAAAAAGTTCCTGCTGTTTCTTAGGTGACGTACGAATCTGGAAGCCAATATACAAAAAAATTGACATTCCTTACATTCTAATGCATGCTTTCATTGACGAACTCACAGGCAATTACGCCGACATTTTTTGCGGTTTCCCAATTGCACCAATTAATGATATTTGTCCTTCCCCCGAGAAAATAGCCGCAATTATTTTCTCACCTGACTTAGAAACGATTGAGACTGTCTATCGAACTCCGACGAGGCCTGGTCGTTAACGCAAACGATTAATAACACGAATTTTAGTGCAATACACTAGTTCTGAAGTTGATCGTCGACGAAAAAAACAGCTTACAGGAACAATGGTTACTAGAGAACCCAGTTTTCGTTTTTGTCAAGTCAGAACACAACACATTTACACACAAAAACACTCTCATACACACAAAATCTCACTCTGGCTTGACAGTAAAAAAGGTCCCATTTTATGCTACCGAGAAACTCCATCGGTTAAAGGCATTTAAACGGCTGATGGAACCAAAGTAACACCTAAATGGTAGTGTCATGTCATCTCACACACACACTGAGCTATTTGTGGCGGAACTGCCTCTCGAAAGCTGACGAGGCCTGGCCGTTAACGCATACGTCCAGTGACAGAATTTTAGTGCAATACACTAGTTCTGAAGTTGGACGTAGACGTAAAAACGGCTTGCAGGAACAATAGCAACTAGAGCCTCGGTTTCTGACACACTTAGCTTTAAAACACTCACACTACACTCAGGAAAGAACATCTTATCCAGTCAAAACCTCCCACTTCTGATTCGAAACAGCGACTCCGTCTCAACAGTCTCCAAGATGCTCCACAAACACACTCATACGACAACTTGCCTCAGCGCCTTTTTCGGCGCTGTTTTGCGATTGTACTGTGCTACTCCAAAAATTCAAAGTTAACCTGAAACGGATCCTAGGATTCTAAACGGGGACAACATGTTCATATTCTTCTCGAAATAAAGAATACCTATTCTATCCTATAAATGAACAGTGACTGAATCATATAAATGATTTTTTTAATTAAATTTAGAAATTACTTGTTTCATATTTTCATTACTAGTGCAATTTACTTTTGTACTTCCTATGCTGTACAGTAGAGTGGACCATTGGAGGTCGAGTGACTACTGATAATCCAAAACAGTCGCAAATTCATAAACTATACTTTACTCTCGTTGACGTTTGCTCTTCAGCCCGCTGAATCATTCTCCCGTCTCGAGATTACATTGACAGTATTCGAAAGAAAAAGTTCAGTTCAAATCTAATCTAAATTCTGAAATTGTTATAATATAATTCTCTTCCTTGTTATTTTAAAGGCCCGTTTTCACGCTACGTCTTATTGTACGTTTTGTTGGATAGGACAAATCCTATACAATAAAACGTGGCTGTAAACAGCAAAACGTACGTCTTGTCGAATCGAAATGAAATCCAAGGTCAGATCGTAGAAATGATGGAAGAAGCATGTTCAGACAACTCGTCCGATCTTGACTTATTAAGGCCCGTTTTCACACTACGTCTTATTGTACATTTTTTGGGTCATATAAAACGTACGACAAAATGTACGTTTTGTCCAGTGTATAGATGTACACTGTATATATATACAGTGTCCAGTGTATACACACTACGTTTTTCCTTCCGTTTTCTACCTCATTTCTAATTCAGAATCTTGAGTTGTGTGAAGTTTGTTTAGCGTTTTTTTTATTATGGAGGAAACACGGCTGCTTTCTTTTATTTTTTCAACTATAAAGATACTACGACTGAGGAAAAAAGGGATGAAGAGGGAAAAGACAAGATGGTCAAGAGAGTGGGCTTCTAAAAAGAAGCCAATATTCCCACGTCTCGTTACTAAAAGAGGCGAACCAGATGACTGGCGCAATTATTTGCGAATGGACACCTCAGCCTATTGTCAATTGCTAGAGTTGTTAACACCATACATATTGAAATAAGACACCTCATGAGAAAAGCCATTACACCCCATGAAAGACTCACAGCAACTCTCAGATATCTTACAACAGGACGCAGCGTCAAGAAAATCGTGGGTGCATTGCCGCACATCTGACATTATTAGGCTTTTTTTGGGAAAAATTAAGCGAACTGCAGTGGAACTAGTCGTCAAATAAGTCAAGATCGGACGACTTGTCTGAACATCTATTTTCACGTAACGTTTTATCCTATCAGTTCTCGCAAAACTATGCTTCTCCCATCATTTCTACGATCTGACCTTGGATTTAATTTCGATTCGACAAGACGTACGTTTTGCTGTTTACATGCCACGTTTTATTGTATAGTATTTGTCCTATCCAACAAAACGTACAAAGACGTAGCGTGAAAACCGGCCTTTATTTGACGACTAGTTCCACTGCAGTTCGTTTCATTTTTCCCAAAAAAAAGCCTAATAATGTCAGATTTGCGGCAATGCACTCACGATTTTCTCGGAGAATTTATTGAATTCTATAAAAGTTTTTAAGTAGTTATGTTTTAAAACGAAGTAGATTGCATTTCAGGTTTCATGAATTATTTGGCTAAACGCTGGTTTGGATATTATGATTGTGAACTCCAAGTCCTTGACGCTGCGTCCTGTTGTAAGATATCTGAGAGTTGCTGTGTCTTTCATGGGGTGTAATGGCTTCAGTAGGATCCTCACATCTAGATATATTGCCACGTTTTTCTAAATCTAACAGTTGATTTTTATTCTCTCTTTAATAGCTAAAAGGACCCTTCATGGGGGCTTAGCCACGGGAACACAATTCTCTTTGGGTTTTAGTTTACATTTTTGAGGACATTAACCTAATCCAGTGAATATAATAATATTTTGTTTAATAGTCATTTTTGTTATATTTAAATCTATGTTATCTACTCTTTGTATCAAATCTAAATCTAAACATAATTTTAAACCTAAAATTTGTATAAGGTTATCTTTAACTATAACAAATTCTGGTTGAAATATTTTCCCTTTAAATAAACATTTTAGTGTGATAATAAATAACAGGTTTTATTTTAAATCCCCCATAAGCTTCTAACCTTATTTTGCACTGATTTATCTCATGATTTTTATTGATTTTATTTATTATTTCATTCCTTATTTCATTTTATTTCATTTATCTTAATTAATGTTACCATAAATTCTTCCTGTTTACTGTCCATATTTACTTCTTGAATCTCCTGAACTTCTCTTACGATCCTGTTGTCACATATTTTCTCGAAATGTTTGTAATACAAACACTTATTGCACTTTTTACCAAATGCTGGATACCTTCGGAACTCATGAGCACAACCACATTTTCTGCACTGACCACTTTTCCTTGACTTTTCCTCATGTTCCCATTTTTTACTTCTTCCCGTATTAAAGTTGTTATTCAAAGCTTTTCCTCTTGCTGTTTGATTACCATTTCTCCCTTTTACAGCATGAATATTAAGTGTTTGACTTGACTGAACTTCTTTAAGCTGTATTTTTGAAATTTTATATGCTCTACACATGTCTATTGCCTTTTGTAAGGTTAACTCATGATTCTGCAACATTTTTTCTTGTAGATCTTTATTGATTGTTAACAGATCATAAGCCATTGATTTCGATAATGAAGAAAGGCATAGCAGAAGTATACTCTCCTAGACTACAACCTATGAAGGTGAAATTATTAAAAAATGACTTAACTGTAGAATATAAGCCAGGCAAGGAAATGCTGATAGCTAGTTTGTTGTCTCGAAACTTTTTGAAGGAAAAGGTAGAGGATGATGATTTGGTAACGAAAATGGTGCATACATTAAATATAACAGAAGAAAGGAGAGAGAAATTTATTGCTGAAACTAAACAGGATAAGAAACTTCAAATAATTAGAGATTTTTGTGAACAAGTGTGGCCGTTATGTGCATCGAGGGTACCTTACATAGTAAAAAATTATTTTCATATTAGGCATAACGTTTACTCATTAAATGATTTTATGTTTTATAAGGACAGAGCCATAGTTTCGGATTCTTTGCGGCATAGGATGTTAAAGTTGCTTCATGAAACACACTTTGGGGTTACAAAAACACAGCAAAGAGCTAGACAGGTATTGTTCTGGCCAAATATGAATAAGGACATAGCGGATTTGGTTAGAAATTGTGTTAATTGTGAGAAAGATCAGAGAAATAATGTTAAAGAGCCTTTAATACTAAGAGAAATTCCAGAACCGCCATTTCAAATGCTAGCGGCTGGTATTTGTGAATTTGGAGGAGCATCTTATTTAATTGTAATGGATTATCTCACAAAGTAAATTGAAATTGTTCTGTTGCAGTCCATAACATCCCAGTCAATAATAAATTCGTTTAAGATTATGTTTGTCACTCATGGAATTCCTTTGTAAGTCGTATCTGATAATATGCCTTTTGGATCTAAGCCTAGATACTCTAGCCCGACATCTAGCCCTAAATATTCTAGAGCAAATGGGCAGGCAGAACGAGCTGTCCAAATAGCTAAAAATATTTTCAGGAAGTGTGAAGATTTTCAGTTAGCCTTAGTAGAATATAGGAACACACCGCTATTAGGATCAGATAAATCCCCAGCATAACTCTTGAATAGTCGTCGACTTAGAGACAAACTTCCAGTTTTACATGAACGATATTTACCAAAACAGGTAGACCTAAAAAATGAAAAGAATAAATTGGATAATAAAAGAAAATTGTACAAGCACTACTATGATAGAAATACAGCTACAAAAGAAGAATTACGTGTAGGGGATAATTTTGTTATAAGAAAAGATGGGCAACGGAAACCTGCTGTGGTTAGACGATGTTTAGAAGAGCCAAGATCATATGTTGTTGAAAAAGAAAATCGGACATTGGTAAGAAGAAATAGCTATCACTTGAGACCATCTAATAATATGCCTAAATATCATATTTACCTAGCAGATGATTTTGATCACAATTAGAATGACATACCCCAACATCAACGGACGGTGAGAGTAAAATACCGAATCAGTTTCCTACTAGAAGTAAAAGATTCATTGAACCCCCATCTAGATATAATAATTTCGAGATGTACTAGTACTGCAATCATTATTGTTATTAGTTTTATTTTAGAATGTTTTTTTTTCTTAGTACATTGTTGTAAGTTCTATGTTTTATTGGAAGGAAAATATGTCATGAGACTGAATAGCTCATGAATGTAAAGTCCTGACATGACTATGATATGGGATAGGCAGCACGAGGTCTTATGGCATAAATAGAGGTTAAGCACTTTAGATTGGGTTATGATGATACTTTATTACTGAAAGTAATAATAATAAAGACGTACAACAGTCCGTATTAAACAATATTACACTCTCCATTATTCTTCCTTATTTCTTAAGTCCAGCAGAGTATACTGTTCAAATAGCTAATCGATCTTCTATCTTGCATTAATCTTTCTTTTATTTCTTAGTCATCTTTTCCTGTTAAGTGGAAAACCACTCCAAGGTAAGATACATCCACAAGTATAGTGCCTTAACTTTGCATAATTTTGATAAGCGGTTAAACAAGTAATAAACACAGCGTGTTTTGGTCGTGTTTTGGTCACAGGATGTAATTATATCATCATCTTCTAATGTAATGCTTAGTTTTTGCAGTATTAATTTTCAAACCCCAGTTTCTATATTCCTCTTGAAGTTTCTTCTTCTTCTTCTAGTGCTTACTCCACTAATAAAGGTTGGCTGTAACCATTGCAAATTCGTCTCTATCTCCTGCTTTCCTTAAAAGCGTCCGTGTGTTCAACCCGGTCCAGTCGTGAATGTTGTTTAGCCAGAATATTTGTCGTATACCAGAACCCTTTTTCCTTCGATTTTACCCTTCATATTCAGCTCCAACAACTCGTACTTCTTATTTCGTTCGTAATATGATCGGTCCATGGTATTTTCAGAATTCTTCTAAAAATCCACATCTCGAACGCTTCCAGCATTCCTATTAAGTCAACATTAACAGACCAATCTTCAGCACCATTAAGAAGAATAGAGTGGAAGTAACATTTTACCATCCGATATTGGACTAACTCTTTGGTTACTCAGAAATTTTCTTCTTCTTTCTTCTTTTTCTTCTTCGGCTTTTCCCATTATGAGTTCGCCGTTTCGCCTTCCACAGCACTCTATTCTCCCATTCACCTTCTCTGAGGTCTCTATCTATCATAGCATTTCCGACGTATGTTTTCCATATTGTAGCAGGTCTTCCTCTCCGTCTTCTTCCCGGCGGGTCCCAGTTTAATATTCTTTTCGGCCACCTATGCTCTTGCATTCTTTGTACATGCCCGTACCACTGCAGGGCTCTGTTTTCCAACTTTTTTGTAATTGAGCATTTTACTTCCATTCTGTTCCATATTTCTTCCGTTCTTTTTCTATCCGCTCTTGTGATTTGTAGACATCTTCTCATAAAGTCCAGTTCAACTGTTCTTATTTTATTTCGTATTGTTGTTGTCATTGGCCATACTTCCATATAGGGTAATATTCATCACTAGGCTTTGAAAGATCCTCTTTTTGTTTTCTTTGGTTAGAGTGTTGTTCCATATCACTCCATGAAGTGCTCTTGTGGCTTGTTTTCCCCGTGCTATTTTCATTTCTATATCTTTCATACAAGTACCATCTCGGCTAATCATTGACCCTAAATACTTAAAAGCCTTACAACTCCTAATAGTCTCTTCTTCTAAACTTAAGTTCAAATCTGCAAACTCGGGTCCAATAAGTATTTGGTCTTGCACATATTTATCTTGAGTCCCCAAAGTTCATATTCTTCCTTTAATTTCCTTATCATATATTCCATATCCTCGCTTTTTTTTGCAAAAATGACTTGATCATCTGCGAAAAGTAGTGAATGTAATATATTCTCTTGTACTGGTATGCCCATTGTTCCGCATTTTCTATACCATCTTTTCAAAGCCTGAAAATTTCCTTATCGTTAAAAAGGCTGCTCTTGATTACTCCCGACTGCGGTTGACTGCTTGAGGTTTCTTTGCCGTATATTCAAGGTCATCTTCACAATTCTCTACCTGGTCACCAGCAAATTGTAAGGTACGCAAATATATTTCTCCAAGGTCTACACCAATACCGCTACATTTGCGTTTCCATTGCTTCAATGCTTTCGCAACATATATCTTAAACAATATTGGCGAAATACGACATGCTTAACGTAGACGTTTATTGACAAGGAATCTGTATGATAATCTATTTCCATTTTTAATTTGCAATGGGGTTCCTTCATAAAAATTCCGTAACGATTTGCCTTCTAGGTAGATACCTGGCAAACGTTTATATGATATCCTTATTTATCATTTTATATTTAAATTAAGTAATTTTAATTTATAGACCTATTATAGTTATTGATTTTATTTAGGTATCAGCTAGTTATCTTAGTGGTAAATGGTGTAAACTTTTCTCTTTATGTCAAATTTGATTTGAAAAATATAGCAAAGCCATTATATAGTACAACTTTTGTGTTAAAAATTTGTTTTGAAATAGTTTCTCGTCGTTAACTTTATATTGTTTAGACGATTTCTCCGCGACACTTTGGCTACAAAGATGTTTGCCATTCTACTTAATTTCAAGTACAAGCGCAACTGGAACGCCTTTGAAATTATTAGAAAAAATTTTGTATTTGTTTTAGCGATGCAGCCATTAGTGGTAACTACAAAACGAATGCTATTTCAAATAAAAGTAAAACAAGCAAGAAATGTTAGTGTTCCATCATAAAATAGGAGGCAAAGCATCAGTAGTTACGGTTATTACGTAGATTCTGTCGTCGTTTCCAATTAGCACATCTACGTAGTCCAGCGAGGTATGCATCCTCTGTCTCTATTTTTTCATCACTTTGTGTACTTTTCACATTACTTAGAAATTCGGAGGACCCAGAATTTTCAAAACATGATTGTGTATTTGATATGGTTAAACATTAAACAAGGACCATTTTAATAATTTTAAAGCTTGTTTTTTTTAAGTTTGTTTGTTTCCTACATCTTCAAAATGTATTTTACCACTATTTTACTTATTAGATTTGTAATAACATAAAAATTTTGTTTTTAGTTGTTTATGCTGTGTTTTAATCCTCTTTATTCAAAGCTGTCTGCTCTTCTTAATTTTGTTACCAAGTTATATTTTTTTTTCTTTCCGCAGATAGATCGATTTATATTGGCCTTAATATTTTTTCGGAAAAGTCACAAGCTACTGGTTGTTTAGTTTAAAAAGTATATTCAAAAGGTATCATATTGTGGTATAAAATATTATATATTGTGTGTTAGATAATATTTAATTTTAAGGTTAAACTATATTATAATGCAAACTTTCTAAATAAACATTAATCTTATTATTATTATAACTGAAATGAACACAATTAAGCAAATTAATGTAATCAATCAAAAAGCTAAAGAAATCAGTAAACGAATTCTAGATTTCTAAGATAAAATTTCTAGATATAAAGGGGATTTATATGTATGTATATGGAAAAGGTTTGGCTTGTGTGTATCAATTGTATTTTAGTGACTACCTAAAAATTTTTTAAGCTATTTATGCTAAATATTTATTTTTGTTTTCCTGAGAAAATCAATGATTAATCAATTGAAAGATTAAACACTGATTTTTTAAATGAGGCAATTAAACATTATATATTAACAGGACCCGCAATGTATATTTGTACTATTTGGATAATAACTCTTTGGATAATCCCATGTTTTTGATTTAAGCAGATTTACGAGGTAAAGTACAATGTAATTCTCGATTGCCAAAACATTTTAAGGATTCAGTACGTCATCATATTAACTCCTTTGCTTTGATCGAGAGAATATAATATCGAGAGAATGTAATATATTCAAGAGAATATATTACATTCACTACTTTTCGCAGATGATCAAGTCATTTTTGCACAAGACAGGGAGGATATGGAATATATGATAAGAAAATTAAAGGAAGAATATGAACTTTGGAGACTCAAGATAAATATGTGCAAGACCGAATATGTATTGGACCCGAGGTTGCAGATTTGAACTTAAGTTTAGAAGAAGAGACTATTAAGAGTTGTAAGGCTTTTAAGTATTTAGGGTCAATGATTAGCCGAGACGGTACTTGTATGAAAGATATAGAAATGAAAATAGCACGGGGAAAACAAGCCACAAGAGCACTTCATGGAGTGATATGGAACAACACTCTAACCAAAGAAAACAAAAAGAGGATCTTTCAAAGCATAGTGATGAATATTACCCTATATGGAGCGGAAGTATGGCCAATGACAACAACAATACGAAATAATATAAGAACAGTTGAACTGGACTTTATGAGAAGATGTCTACAAATCACAAGAGCGGATAGAATAAGAGCGGAGGAAATATGGAAAAGAATGAAAGTAAAATGCTCAATTACAAAAAAGTTGAAAAACAGAGCCCTGCAGTGGTACGGGCATGTACAAAGAATGCCAGAGCATAGGTGGCCGAAAAGAATATTAAACTGGGACCCGCCGGGAAGAAGACGGAGAGAAAGACCTGCTACAAGATGGAAAACATACGTCGGAAATGCTATGATAGATAGAGACCCCAGAGAAGGTGACTGGGAGAATAGAGTGCTGTGGAGGACGAAAACGGCGAACTCATAGTGGGAAAAGCCGAAGAAGAAGAAGAAGAAGAAGAAGCTTTGATCGAAAGCCATTATTGCAGAAAAAATAGCACCAAAAAAATATTTATTACCAGACCTCATTATCAACAAAATGTACCGTTTATATAAAGCATATTGCAGTAATAACAATATAAATACCGTAGCTTCTTATGCTACATATAGAGAGGTATTTAATAATGAATTTAATTTGGGATTCTTTATTCCCAAGAAGAACCAGTGCGATTTTTGCAACAAATTGTCTAATTCTTCTCAATCAGAAAAGGAAGAACTTCGTTCTGCAATGGAAGCTCCTCTTAAAAATTAAGGACTTATCTAGGGCAAATAAAGAACTAGACAAAGAGAGAGCTAAAACTGATAATTCGTTTTGCATGGCTATATACGACTTACAAAAAACGTTGTTATGTCCTAAAACTAAAGTATCTCTCCTTTACTATAGACGTAAGCTCGCATGTTATAATCTGACTGTGTACGATGCTGCTAACAAACAAAGACACTGCTACATGTAGCCAGAATCGCTAGCATGTAGGGGGGCTTGTAAAATCGGTAGCTGCCTATTAAGTTTCATTGACTAAATGGTACGAAATAGAATTAAGGAATTCAGTTTCTATAGTGACAACTGCCCGGGGCAAAACCGCAATCGATTTATATATTATATGTACATGTACTGTGCCGTCAAATATAGCGTTAAAAGTTTCTAGAAACGGGACATAAACAAAACGAGTGCGACTCCGTACATAGGATTATCGAAAGAGCTGCAAAAAAAATTCCCATATTTAGTCCACAGCATTGGTATACATTAGCAAGGACTGCGTGTAAAGTGCGGCCTTATAAAATTAAAGAAATGGCTCAGACAGAGTTTTATGATTTAACGGACATGTTGGCCAAAACTACAAAAAATTGGGATAAAACTGAACATGGTTGCAAAGTCATATTCAATAATTTAAAAGTTATTATGGTTGACCCAAAATGCCCAAACGAACTAAATGTTAAATACAGTTTTAAAGAAGATTTCATACCACAAATTAGATTCATTAGAGACCTATCAACTTAAAATATTAAGAAGCTCACCTGTTCCAACTCCTGCTGTGAAATATAAAGATTTAATATTTTTGTGCGAAAACAAAGTTATACCTACAGAATACCATAACTTTTTCACTAATCTTCAAACTAGCAACAATCCCGAACCGGAAACTGATGAAGATTAATTTAATATTATGTTAGATTATTAATTAATATTTTATTTGACTATTTCATAGTATTCTTTTGGTATTTTTTTTTTTAATTGTAAACCTTCAATAAAAATTAAAAAGTTGTAAATGTTATTATTTTTTATTATTTGTATCCCATGTTAAACTTAATGTATTGTGAGCTTGAAATTTATAAATGCAGAAGTAGTGTATGTACCAAAACCGCACTTACAATAGTTCTGCAGTAGAATTTGTAAAACAATAGTATCCTAAGTCACACTTTTTGGAAAAAAAATGTCATTAATCTGTCTCATTCCTAATAACATATTTAAAAGGTTCTTAATATACCATAAGGAGACAATTTCACCATTTAATCCAATACTTTTTAAATTATGCCACATTGAAATATTAAAATTGCTCTCCTGTAAAATATCTTCAATGTGAGTTAAGCTAGTTCTGCATTCAGGTGACGATATAATATGCGGTATATTATAACATAGCGTCAAGCTCATACTGATAGAATGGGTATTTGTTACATTGTTTGATATGTTTATTATATAAATTGGTATCAATAAAGACATCGACCAATGGGAGAGAATTCTTTTTTTTTTAGAATAAGGATTTGTTAGGTTCACGATATTAATTGCTGCTATTTTATTTAACACAAATGCATTATATGTCCCGTATTTTATTAACCATTTATTTGCTAAATATTGTCTACGTATAGATAAAGAATGCTCTTGTGCATCGGCTAAAATTGCATGATTTGGTGATGATTTCGTTGTCCCTAAACTTATTTTGATAGATTTAAGTTGTATTCTGTCTAGCTTACATAAGTTTGTGTTTGAAAATGAACCATATAATGTACACCTATAATCTATTAGAGAGCTAATATAAGCTTTGTAAAACAAGACCGAAGTATTTACATCAGATCCCCATTTTTGTTTAGATACAACTTTAAGTGCATTCACCCCATTCTCACATTTGTAGGTAGTGGATATGTTTAGACCATAATAATTGTTTGTCTAAAATAATACCCAAATATTTGTAATGGTCAACAATAGCTACAGTATAGCAACCAATGCTGATATTATCAGGTAATTTTAACTTGCCTAAGTCGACCAACGAAGGTTTAATACAGTACATGATATATCGTAATTCTTTAAAGCATTTTTCCTCTGACTTATCATCTACATAAAAACAAATATCATCAGCGTATTGAATAACATTAACAGTGTCATTAAACAATTTATGCAAGTTTGCCGTATAGATATTAAAAAGAACAGTACTTAAAATAGTGCCCTGTGATAGACCATATATGAGCACCATGCATTTTTATGATCTCGTATATATACTTTTCTGTTCACGAATAGATTTAATGAGTTCTTTATTTAAGATAGGCTTTTCATTCTGAACGGATTTATTCTAATAGTGTACCAAATATCTTATAATGGCGTGTTTTTATTTTATTTATTTAAAAATGTGATCCAGCTCTCTTTTTGCTTTTGTTTAAAAATACGTTTAGTTTAAGCAGCTATGTTTTGGTACATAAGGAAATTTTCGAAATTGGCTTGATGTTTGGATTTGTGTAAGGTTGTCTCTTGTAGTAATCAGGTTTGAACATTCCCACCAAATAGGTTTAGGGGTCAATGGTTTATAGGGAGTTTTAATTGAATAGAGAAAATATGAATTCAGTCTTATCTGTAATAGTCCATGAATTACAATCTGGTCGAGTACTAGAAGATGAGTCTATATCGTCTCGGAATTTGTTCCAATCTGCTTTAAAATCGTTTCACTTAGTAGACGGATTTATTAAAAAAGAAGAGGGTATTAACTCTAAGTCAATACATATAGGAAAGTGATCGAATTCAAGTGTACCTGGAAAAACCTTCCATGATACCTTATCAACTAAAGATCTTATTGTGAGATCGACAGCCAACATTATTAGGAGAAATTCTGGTAATACTACTATCATTTACCGTAACGAAATAAAAATCATCCATTGCATTAATTAAATTTTTTCCATTTGGCTCTTCTGGGAGTGGACTCCACGATGGGCGATGGGAATTAAAATCTCCGCAAAATATTGTATACATTGGGAACAGTTTAAAGATATTTTACCCATTCCCTCATGAGAACATTTGACAGAAGGAGATTTATACACCGAAACAATTATAAATTGAGGAGTGTTAATTTCTACTGCACAAATTTCTACAGCGGTATTATAATAATTTTCTATTGGAACTTCTTTTTAATTAATGGCTTTAAAGATGAGTATACCTACTCCTTCATAACCATCATCTCTATATTTCTTAACAAAGTTATAACTTTTTATATTAAAATTTTAATTTTTTCAACCATATTTCAGATAAAATTATAATATCTTAAGATGGTTTTGAAATAAAATTTAAAAAACTAGGATAATTTTCTTTGAGAGATCGACAATTCCGTTGCAAAATTTTAAAATTATTTTTACTAAATGTTGTTGCTGTCTTCGCGTTCGGATCTTTTTTCGTCCTCTATACTTATTGTGTCTGCACTATTGTCATTCTCTAAAAATGAGTCTAAATAATTTCTGATTTTAGTTTGAAATGCCCTCTCGTATGCTGTATTACTCAGATTTAAGTCAGAACTGATAAATTTAGACACTTAACCAATTATTTTTTCTTTAAATGACATAAACTCTTTTCTATAAAATTTGGAATTACTGAAGATTCTATTTTAATATTGTCAATTTATCGTTTTTTACTAGACAACGCCGATTATACTAAGGTAGATGCAGATATGGGTGTTGATGAATATCTACGTTTCTTATTTGGTTCCTGTCTTTGTGGCGCTTGTAACGCATACGAGGGTATCTTATTTTGAGATGTTGGTTGTTGAAATGTAGGGAAATTGTTATCATTATTAAATAAATCAAACTAGTATTAACACACATCTTTAAAGCCATTGATTACAAAGAAGTTCCAATTCAAAATTATTATAATATCGCTGTAAAAATTTGTGATGTAAAAATTAACACTCCCCAATTTAAAATTGTTTCGGTGTATAAACGTCCCTCTGTCAAGTGTTCTCACAGGGATTGTGAGATCACCTATCATAGAGTCCGCTCTCAAAAGAGACATGTAGGAAAATTTAATTAACGCTTTAAATGATTTTAATTTGGTTACGTTAAATGATGGTAGTATTACCAGAATTTCTCCTAATGGTGGTGGTTTGGCTGTCGATCTCACAACAATACATCCTTCTTTAGATAATAAGGTAGGAAGGTTCTTATAGATACACTTGGATTCGATCATTTTCCCATATCTATTGACTTAGAGACAATACTCTCTTGGTTTTTAATAAATCCGTCTATTAAGTGGAACGATCGTAAAATAGATTGAAACTGAATATACTCCTCTTTTAGTACTTGGCCAGATTGCAATTCATGGACTATTACAGGTAAGAATGAATTCATATTTTCTACTATATCTACCTGTACTTCAAAATCAATGCCAATTAAAACCCCCTATAAACCGTTGACCCCCAAACTTATTTGGTGGTAGGAGGAATGTTTAAACCTAGTTAGTGCAAGAAAGAATGCCTTACACAAATACAAACATTAAGTCAATTACGAAAATTTTCTTATGTGCCAAAACAGCCGCTAAAAGTAACGTATCTTCAGACAAAAGCAAAAACAGAGCTGGATTACATTTTTAAATAAATAAAATGAAAACACGCCATTATAAGATATTTAGAACACTATTAGACAGGTTAAAAATAAATCCGTTTAGAGTAAAAAGCCGATCTTAAATAACGAACTTATTAAAGAAATTTTTAATAAATTAGCTGCTTGCTTACCCTTGGTAAGAGTAAAAAGATTTTAACCATTTATCAGGAATTTGACTGCCGTGGTATATTTTATTAAATAATTTAGTTAGACACTATATACTTTCGTCATTCAGGATTTTTAATATTTCTACTGCAATTTTATCAGGACCTGGTGCTTTACCACTTTTTGAGTTTTTAATTGCCTGTTTCACGTTTGATATTAGAATTTGTATATTTTTATTAGTTGGTAATGTTTCGTATATTTCTTCCCTATAATCTGTAAATAAGTTCTTGATGTATTTCTTCAAAGTCTGTTGTTTTTTTTCTGATAATTGGATATTTCCATTGGAGTTTCTTATGACTTGTGGTATTCTTTTTCGTATGTTATTGATAAGTTCTTTTAGTTTCCTATGTTGGTTATGTGTGTCGTGTTTCATATTAAATTCTTCTAGTTCTTTGCAATTTTCTTCCATCCAGTGTTCTTTAGCTTCCTCGATGGCGTTGCTACAAGTTTCTTCATTTGCTTGTATTTTTTTTCTATGCCTTATAATATCTGGTGTCATTCAGTCTTTTTTGGTGCTTGGTTCTTTTCTACCCACAAACGTTCTAGCGTTAAGTATTACCGCCTTCATTTCGCTACAGGCACTATTAATATCTTTTTTTTTTTAAAATTCTGTGAATCCTAGTGCAATTGCTTTATTTATTTGTTGTTGACATTTTTTACCCTCAAGCTTTGTCAAATCTAGTCTATGAATTTTACTTTTTATCTGTTGTTTTCTTAGTTTAATGTTAGCGTGGACAAAAAGTCGATTGTCGAAGTCTGCATCAGCACTAGGATATTTTTTTGACGCCTTTGATGGCTCCTGCTGGTGGTTGGATGGTTTAAAGACAGCTGCAGTCTTAGTTGGTTGGATATGTGGTTAATTCGTGATTTAATTTAATAAATTATCCCATAAACTATTCCATAAATTATTTCATAAATTATCCTATAAAATATTCCAGAAACCCAAAAGATTTCTGCAGACCATAAAATGAACCTTATTCCATATGTTCTTTTATTATAAATTTCAACTACAGACAAAAAATATATCCCACCACGTTTGAAAGCTGATTGACTGAAATTAGTGGGGAGTGACTACAATGAGTTTAGCACAGAAGCCATAGAACGTATGCCTATGATGAAATTAGCTCTTCTGTCGACATAGAACAGAATATTTAGTCTACCAGACAGAAAGAGACAGGGCGCCAACTATTTTTTTAAGAAAAAATAGTAAAAAAGAAACTGAAGGTTAAGGAATTAATAAATTAATAAAGAAATTAAAATAAAATAATTATTTAAATATAAGTTAATAAAGATGTGACTTTTATAACGTTACAATACATTAATTAGTAGTAAAGATTAGAGTTAGGTTACATGAAAAATATGACTGCCATCAAAGAACATTTCTATAATACAAAGATAGAAAAGGTAAATCGCTAAATTGTGAAATCTTTTTGGCAGACACAAATAAAGAAAAGGAAAAACTCGAAAAAATAAATCGTGATGTAGTTTTACTTTACTAAATCTGCCTTTAACGATTACCTCTTATGACGTACATAATATCATATGTACAATTAGAAATATTGACAGCGCCCGTCGGATGCTGCAGACAGATAGTTAAAATAAATTAAAGAGCACTATAATAATTTGTACGACAAAAAAATTGGCACAACCACTGGTAAAACCGTTTTATTTTTTAATGACAAAATATGTCAAAATGTATTTTCCTTCAAACATAATACAGGGCCCGTCGGCAAAATAGTTTTTGATAGATACTCTCTCCAAACTTTGGGTATCGCTTTATTAGGCCGAAACTGACACGGTTTTCCTCTGCGACTTTTTTTTAGTTCTGGGGCATTTTTTTTTATTTTCCCGAAAATTTTCCAATTTCCTAGATTTTACGATATACCGAAAATGTATACATACTGCTATTCTAATTAAATAGCTTGAAAATTATAAGAAAAACATGAAAATAAAACTGTCTGGTGTTTTAGGCAAATGAGCAAAAAAAAGGTTAAAAATATGCGCATAAATATGCATAAAATGAAAAAGACAGCAAAGATTTGATTTCACGTTTAAAGCGTCTATGTATCTGTTGATACGTATTTCGACTTAATAAGTCTCATCAGAACAGTTATTCATAGCCGTTCTTAACGTGAAAAATAATCTTCTCTGTCTTTTAGGAAGCAACAATAAAATGGCTTCGTTATGTACGCAATAGCGATATCTGATAGAAAAATCGGTAAGATAGTTTCGAAACAAATTCAGATTTCTGCTTTAATCTGAACCTTCTATAAATGCAAGGTATAACAGACGTTGATAAAAATGTTAATAGAGACATGGGGAATCTAAAATTTGCATTCCACGACATGTCTATTAACTAAGCAGAAATCCATAACGAATTTGTTTCTTGTACTCATACAGAGTAGATCCGAATAAAATGAAAAATACAGCAAAGATTTGATTTCACGTTCAAAGCGTCTATGTATCTGTTGATACGTATTTCGACTTAATAAGTCTCATCAGAACAGTTATTCATAGCCGTTCTTAACGTGAAAAATAATCTTCTCTGTCTTTTAGGAAGCAACAATAAAATGGCTTCGTTATGGAAGCAATAGCGACATCTGATAGAAATATGCATAACTTTACCCAAAAATATGCATTAAACATGCATTTCTTTTAGAAAATATGTCTATGTCTATATCCATATATTAAATAATGGTATATCAATTAATGTTTATTTTAATTGTTTGAAAAAAATATAAATACATTTAAAAACTAAGTAATAAAAATAGGTAACTGTAATGTACTAATTAATTGTAATGAAAGTAGTAAAAAAGGAAAATACTATTCCTTAGAATAATTATGGAAACATTGGGTGGCATGAATAAAAACGGAGTATAAACTCCTAGTATGTTCTCATGAGTATGAGCATAAAGTGTAAGTTTGTACTCGATTTTATATGAATAAAAATATTTTGATGTAATGAGTTTCTGCTCACAATACATAAGAGTAGATACTATCTATTTATTTTTTAAACTTATCAGAGCCTGTTTGATAGCGTTCGGCATAATCTTTCATTGCCTTTTATTTAAGGAATTAATCATCGTGTTGTCTTGTTGTTATAATAATTAAAAGCGGTGAAGACAAAAATGATAAAGGTACTTCTTCTTCGCGTGCCATATCAGAATTATTCCACGTTGGCGATCACCATTGCGAAGGCTTCTCGATCTTCTGCAATATGAAATTGTCCTGCATTTGTTATCTGTGTCCATTCACGAATGTTTTTTAACCAAGAAACTTGTTTTCTTCCTACACCTCTACGGCCCTCTATTTTGCCTTTAAGGATCAGTTGTAATATTTTATATCGACTTCTTCTTACTATATGTCCCAGATAAGACCTTTTTCGATTTTTAACGGTCTTTAGCAGTTCTCTATCTTTGTTGACGCTGCTTAGTACTTCTTCATTAGTTTTCCTTGCTGTCCAAGGTATCTTCAGCATTCGTCTATAAACCCACATTTCCAATGCTTCAATTTTGTTCATGATCGATACTCTTAGCGTCCACACTTCTGCACTATACAAAAGTACTAACCAAACATAACACTTAATCATTATTTGTCTTAGTTCTAAACTGAGATGATTATTGCAAAGAAATTACTTCATTTTCATAAAAGTAATTTTAGTCATTGCTATTCTACGTTTTATTTATATGTCTGGATCTAGTTGGTCCGTTACCACAGTTCCCAAATATGTCATTTGGTAAACTTTCTCAACTTGGACTCCGTTTAATTGAAGCTTTGCATCGGGATGTGGGTCACGACTAAACACTAAAAATTTGGTTTTGTTTGAGTTTATTTTTATGCCCATTTCCTCTTCTACCTCGTGAATATGATCAAGCAGAATTTTTTTCACATACCATTACTTTCCTCTTCTCATTATTGATCCCCAAATTTCGTTTAATTAGTGCAGCGTTCCATACTTGTAAGTAAATTTCGATTGAGTGCTTCTTCATTTATCCCAAATATCACTAGATCGTCTGCGTATGCACACTCTAAGATCCACACTGCTTCTAGATTTCTATGTCCGGCATATAATTTCAATGTTCAATAGTTCTTTAATTATGTCATCCAAGACAATGTTAAACAGTATGGGGCCTAGGACTCCTCCTTGACGTAGACCCTCATTTTCTATGAACTCTTCGGATTCCATATTATCGGTTCTAATTCTGTTCCTTGTATGTCTATATACTCATAATGGCTTGCCTGAGTTTGATTTTCACACCTTTCTTTTTTAAACATATGTCAATTACCTTCCTTGGAGTACTATCAAATGCCTTTTCTAAGTCTATAAAGGCTTGGTATAACTCAGTGCTTGAGTTCCGTGCGTTTTGTATTAGTTTCTTAATAGTAAAAATGTGATCTTGGAAACTTTTTCTTCTTCTTAGGGTGCCTGTCCGTTCCGAACGTTGGCGATCATTCTGGCTATTATGACTTTGTTGGTTGCTATACGGAATAGCTGGGTTGAGGTCTTTCTATACCATGCTCTCAGGTTAGTAAGTTAGGATATTATTCTTCGTCCTGGGGTCATTTTTCCTTCAATTTTACCTTGCAAAATGCATTGGAGTAGCTCGTATCTGCCTTGATTTCGCATTATATGTCCCAAGTACTGCAGCCTACGGCCCTTCACGACGTTAACCAAATCCGCGGTTGTATTCATCCTCCGCAGTACTTCTTCATTGATGACTTTGTCTGTCCATGGTATCTTCAGGATCTTTCTGTATAACCATAGCTCAAAAGCCTGAAGTTTTGATAGAGTTTCTACGTTTCCACGTTTCTACTCCGTACAGAAGCACTAAGTACACGTAACATTTAAGGAGCCTTATTTTTGTTTCTAGGGTGAGGTCATGGCTCTTGAACACAGAGCACATAGTCAAGAATGCACTTTTTGCCTTTCCGATGCGACATTTAATCTGGATCTTTAATGAATACTTCTGCCTTTTCTAAATGCACTCTGATTGTTCCATTTTAGAATCAACTTCTTGTAAAAGATGTTTTTCTAGTATTATCTCATATACTTTGGATGGGATGCTCAGTAGTTATTCCTCTGTAGTTACTACATTCGCGTATATGTCCCTTTTTGAAAATTGGTAGAATAACTCCCACTTTCCAATCTTTTGGTATTTGGCTCTCACTCCATGCCCTATTACATACTTTTGTTAGCAGTTCAATGCTCTTTTCGCCCATGTTTTTAAGCATTTCTGCTATGATTTTATCAAATTCAGCCGCCTTACCTTTCTCAATCTTTTGTATGATTTTTTTTTGTTTCTGCTATAGTTATTTCGTATTAAATTTGGTGTTATTGCTCTACCTCTTCTGGTTCTTCTGTGATAATGTCTACATTGTTTTGGATATTCAGTAGATCCTCGAAATATTGCTTCCATCTATCTAGGATGTGGTCATTGTCATGCAGTAAGTGTCCTTCTTTGTCTCTTATTTGCGTAGGTGTTTGTGGAGCCTTTTCGGTTCTTAAATTCTCCATGGTTTTAAACAATAACTTTTCGTTAGAGTGGCAGTCTTCTTCCATCTTGTTTCCGAATTCTTCCCAACTTTTCCGTTTCGCAGTACCATATCTTTGACTTTGATTCTGTACAGTTTGTATATTTGGTAGTTGTCTGCGGTTCCGTTCCTTAAATAATTTTTCCACGCTATCTTCTTGGACGTAACATCTTTCATTTCATTGTTCCACCAGTTTGTACACTTTTTGCTTCTGTTATTTCTTGTTATTCCGCATGCTTGTTTACCACCGTTTAGAAGTGCTTCTTTCAGTATTTGCCAATTTTGGTCTAAGTTACAGTTCTGTTCAGAATGCTCTGTTAGGTAGTTTATAACGTAGTTTTTAAACTTGTTTGCTGTCTCCTTGTCCACTAGGTTATCGATGATCTATTTACTAACACATAGTCTATGATGGATCTTTCGCCTTTACTTTTGACTTCTCTTGTATACTTATGTACATCTTTGTGTTTAAAAAATGTGTTCATTATTATTAAATTATTTTCTCTACATATATCAATAATACGTTCCCCATTGTCATTTTTTATTTCTTCTCCATATGGTCCTAATACATCTTGAGTATGTTCATCTCTTACACCCACTCGACCATTTAGATCCCTTAGTACTATAGTATTGCCTTCTAAACTGTCTATTATTTCTGAGGTCTTATCCCAGAATAGGTCTTTGTTAGTTGCTCTTTCGTCATCATTTATTCCATACATAACGATGATATTGACTAATTTTTTGTTCCGCAGTTACCAGTTTTATCTTTAGAATTCTTTCGGAAATGCATTCTTAATCTTGAATATTCTTTATTAGGTTACTGTGTATCAGGCAGCCTACCCCTTCTTTTGCCCTTTCAGCAAGTGACACTCCACTGGTGATGAGGAAGTGTCCATTTTCTAAAAACTGTGAGTTTTTCCCTTCTTTTTGGTCTATGTTATACCCAGTAAGTCTATTTGATCTTTCTCAAATTCTTCAGCAAGTTCGACTTCTTTGTCGTTGAGACCTCTGACATTCCATGTTGCTAATATCCATCCTTTGGGCTTTAGCACTGCTCCGCTATTGTGGGCTGTGTCATTAAGCTCTTTCTGTTTAATGTGGGTTTTACATAGTTACTGTTTATATTCTGGCTCTTTGCTGACTGCATTTTTATGGGTTTGCCCTCTCTTTCTCTCTCGTTGCTCATGTCCTTGGTCATTATTTATGGATCTATCTTTGTCTTTACTACCTATTCTATAACTACTCATGTCTATTGGCATTGCCTGGTTTGTCATAGTACTTCCGGCACATTTGTTTACTAGTTTTTTGTCCCCATTTTTGACTAGTTTTTTCTCTTTGTTGTCCCATTTCCATCCGACCTTGTTGATCCATATTTTATTTCCACCAAGTTTTCTAATTGTTTTCTGAATTTCTCTCTCTTTATTCGTAGTATCATCATTGATGTATACTTTTCCTTCTTAAACTTGTCTTAGTTTAAATTTATTTTTCATAACCTTTACCTTCTCATATTCTGCTTATTCAATCAGACAGGTTTTCTCTCCCAGGTTGTGTGCATTTTTAATTTTAACATCTATCTTCAAATTGTGTTTAATGAAGTTGCTCATTCCCTCTTTTAAGACGCTTTGATTGTATGTTTCAATTGGTAGTCAACTCATGACTACATTGTGTTTTCTTCTTTGTTTTTCCATGAATTCAATAGTTTCCTTGACTTCATTTAACTTCTTTTTGATTTCCATATTTTCTTTCTTTAGATATTTATTTTCTTCTCTTAAAGTCAGGTTATCAGCAATAAGTCTTTCTATTGCTTCATTACTTCTGTTTTGGGTTCTCTTTATTTCTTTAATGCCAGATTGTTCATCATGTCTATTAATTTTTCCAGTTTTTTCTCATCATGGTTATCTGTTGTTTTGGGTGGAATCTTGGAGAGTTTTCGACTCTTCGTTGACCTTTCTTCTTCGTTATCTGAACCCTCATCTCTTGTCGTCCTTTTTGTGCCATCATCTGTTGTTCCGTCGCTGTCCAGACATGTTTTATTTTCCAGGTATCTGTCCATTTTCGGCGCCAAGCCCTGTTTTCCACCTCAACGGTTCAGATTCAATGGTTATTGATTATATTCTGTACTCAGAAATTCTTGTCAGTTTGGCAACATCGCTTTAAAATCGGACAAGAATTAGATGTAATTACCGGTTCAATTGTTTATACTTCAGTAATTATCAGTTAACCTTGTTTATTTGTTTTTAATTCACTCAAATGTTTTTTAATATTTTACGGCCAATCCCTATCACTGTCATTAACGTATTATTTTAATTATACACATCGGCTTATTGCACTAAATTATTTTTCGCTATAACTCTCGAATTTTCGGGATTATCACGGGCGAAAAATAACAAAGTATTTTTCCAATCACTACCACGTTGCCACTACAAACGTCTATACTGAAGATATTGCAAAGAAAGGGCCGAATGGTGTAACTTCTATGCTTTTGCATTATCTTAATCATAAAGATATATCTAATGTTCATTTAGTTATCTTTAGTGATGGATGTTCTGGCCAGAACAAAAACCATGTTATGGTTTATTTACAATATATGCTGGCGCATTATTTAAGGATTTTTAAAAAAATCTCCAACATATTTCCTATCAGGGGTCATTCCTTCCTTCCGAATGACCAGGACTTTGCCCTGATTGAGAAAAAAAAAAGAAGAGAATATGTAGTCCAAAAGATTAGTATGAACTCATAAGTCAATCAAGAGAAAAGCCAGTCATTTAAGATGGTCAATATGACTCAGTAAAATTTTTTCGATATAAATAAAGCATGTTCCCAATACTTTCTAAAGAGCCCAAGACCAAGTTGGGGTCTTAGACAAGCACTTATTATCAAGATATCTATAGATTCTCCATACGTTCAAACGCGTAGTACATATTCTGGTCCATGGACTTGCTGTGCTGTTCGGAATAAGAGAGCATTGGCCAATGCTATAGACTTAGATAAGTTATATGAGTGTCCTATTACTATTAGTTCTGTGAAAATTTAGAAAATTGTATCACTATCTGCATTTTTAAAAAACCATAAAAGCTTTCCCTTTTAATAAAACTTTCGAGTCACTGAAACGGTGACTCACTGAAATGTTGACGTTGATGAAGATGACGCTAGCAGTGGATGCGAGTATCTTAAATTAAAAAAAAAAACATACTATGTTGTCATCTATGTTCTGGTTAATAAAATATTGACAGCAAAACGTGGATTTTTTTGTATTTCAGTTAGAAACAGCCAATTTCTAAGTGTTTTTCATTATTTTTTCAAAAAGAAAAGACCCTTTTGGCACCTAGTATATTAAATAATTGTTTGTATATATCCTAATTCATAAAAATTAGAAAAAAATATTGCTTGAATATAACCAGTTTATTAAGTTTTTATTACTTTTTGAAAATGTACTGTGTTTGACAATGGTTGTTTTTGAAATAAACCCTTCAATTGGGCGTATAAGGAAAAGTGGAAGGAAAAGGAAGACCGGGGAGACGACGCACATTCTGGTTAAAAAAATTTCAAGTAGTGGAGTAGAAAAACAACAATAGAACTCTTCAGAACTGCTGCAGACAGAGTAAAATTAGCCGTGATGATCGCTAAAGTCCTTAAAGGATAAGACACACAAAGAAGAAGAATAAGACAAATAAACACATATCCATAGAACAAATAGTGTAATAAAATGTGTCTGGTCCGACAAATAAGGTTTATTATGTTATCGACTTGTACTGAAATTAAGCAAAAACATTTTTGAAAAAAATAATAGGAAATAGTTTTGTGAAACTTGTGTTGAGAGTTCTTTCTTATCTACCGATAGCCTCATCTTCAATAAAAGCCAAATTTTACAAAAGTAAACACAGATATTTGTTGAACAACATGGGAAACATTCAGTTCCACCCCCAATAAATCGTGGAGGTAAAACTTCAAAGGTAAATCGTAATGGGAGGTCTACCAACAACCCTTTGGGTTTATGATAAGCTGAAAGATGCCGAAGAATAGACTGGTTTCATGATTATTTTATTGGACCATAGGATGAGATACAAAGTGATTTTTTTTTGGTGCAGGAAATGAAGGAATTGGGTTATTTCGATTACTCAGGTATAATTCTGTTTTTATAACTAAAACATATAAATTATTTTATTTGTAGAGATAAACTTGTGGAAAATGCAAAAAATTTAGTAAAAAATTAAGGAATCAAAATGTACCAGTTTGGAGTAACATTTAAATAAAATTATTTTTATAAATAAAAAATCTAAAATATATTTATAATTTATGTACATATATCGAAATGAAACTAATAGTGATCAAAAATAATCGACGTAAGATGCTTCAACTTAGCAGATGTAGGTACCGACCATAGCCTAGTATTTTATAAAATGAGAATCATCCTAAAATATTTTACACCCAAGAGAGCGGCGCCAACACAAAAAAAATCAAAGTCGAAGGACTAAATACGGAATTCACGGAATACTTTTACAGAAAAATAATATCAGAGAAGATCGCTGGGAATTAAATATTAGAAAAGGAGAACATCGAGAAAATCTGGGAAAAACTCAAAAATAATATAATGAATGCCGCAACAGAATCACTTGAACAGAGGAAAGTAAGGAACACTAACATATTAAAAAAAACAATGGTTTAGAAAGGAAGTGAATGCAAAATGTGAAAAAAAGAAGAAAGCCTTTTTACAATACAGAACACAACAAACACAACAGGCATATAACCACTACAAACGAATGAGAAATGAAACGAATATTTTAGTTAAACGAATAAAAAGGGAATACTGGCAGAGCTTCTTAAAAGAGATAAAACACGACTTCTACGAAATACAAAAAGAAATATGGAGAATGATCAGAGGACAAAGAAAAGAGATGAACGAACTAATAAAAACAAAACACATTCAGAAGAAAATATGGGTAGACTACTTTTGATCCCTATTTGCTAAAGGTGACGATAATGTGTTATGTGTGGTCTCTATTACTATATGGCTGTGAGACCTGGACATTAAAACACTATGACGTGAACAAATTAAATTCATTTGAAATGTGGATGTACCGCCGAATGCTAAGAATAAGCTGGACCAGCAGAACTACGAATGAAGAAGTACTGATAGCAAAGAAAAAGTCTTGGCTACGAAAGATCAGAGATTGGACCCACACAAAAGGAAATGAATTAATTCATCAAGCCCAGAATAGAGAGAAATTTGCCATATTGATCGCCAACCTCAACAGAGAAGGCAATTAGGAGGAGGAGGACAATAATGAACCACTAACACCAGAGGTAACTACAAACGAAGAAAAAAATATTGAGGAAGAAGAGGTAAAGGAAGCGATAAGAAAATTATTAAATAGAAAAATCACTAGGAGAGGACAGAATACTGAACAAACTTCTAAAGTACGGAGGACCAGATTTGACCGAACAACTAATTTGTACAACCAAATATTAAAACTAATCCAAAAAATAATACATTAAAACAGAATTCCTCAAGAATGGAGATCAAGCATTCTAATACCTCTCTTCAAACATGGAGACAAATCGGACCCGGAAAATTACAGAGGAAATAATTTATTAAACACTAAAACACTAAAAATTTAACCTGAATAAAATTATAACACTAACAGAAGAACAACAAGGTTTTAGGTCGGAAAGATCATGCACCGACGCTATATTTATAATCAGGCAAGAGTAAGAGAAATCATTAGAATACAACAAACTAGCATATCTATGTTTAGTGGACCTTAATAAGGCATTTAAGACCGGTTTTAATTAAAGGATGTTATCCACTTATTGCACGCAAGAGAATACTTCTAGGAATAATCAAAACGATCGAAAACATCTACCAAAACAATACAATAAAAGTAAAAGTAGAAGAAGAACCAACCGACTCTATTGAAACTGGCAATGGGATAAGACAGGAAGATTCCCTGAGTTCTCTATCGTTCAACCTGATTATGGATGAAATAATAAAAAAAGTAAGAACTAAAAAGGATACCAAATGGGAGAAAAACAACTTAATATAATCTGCTATGCAGACGACGCAATACTACTTTATCAAATTGAAGACGATTTGCAACGTATGCTGCACCAATTTAATATAAGCGCCAGAAAATTTAACATGTTTTTTGTAACAATTTCTCGAAAAAACACAAAATGCATGTTTATGCAGCAAATTCACTAAGATGTAAATTGGAGCTGGAAGGTCAGATAATAGAACAAGCAATGGAGTTTAAATATCTAGGCATCACATTATTTAGCTACGGAAAGCTTGAAACTAAAGTGGAAGATCAAGTGAATACAGCAAATAGAGCCGCAGGTTGCCTGAATGAAACAATATGGAGAAATAAAAATGTCGGAAACGAAATAAAAGTCAGAATTTAAAATACAGTCATCAGACCAATAATGAGATACGCTGACACAGAGAGGACAAAAGAGATGTTAAAAACAGTAGAGATGAAAACACTTGGTTGCAAGTAGATGCAAGGTGGTGAACATCAAGAAATGAGAAATGGATAAGAAATAGAGTAGTAAAGACGGCAAGAGACGGTTCCCCAATAGGAAGACGATCGGTAGGAAAACCACGAAAACGATGAAACGACAATTTACTGGAGGCACATTGAAAAACAGGCAGAGTCATGTCTGCATAAAACAAAAAAAAGAAGATCGAACTGATATTACAGGAACAAGTCAAAATACTCTAAACCAAGACATCTCGACACCGTTCTGTGAGTGTTTGTATAGTAAATAATGTCTCTTTAGTGCCAAAACCTTTTCTAAATCCCAGTTGGTTTCCTGTTATTTTATTGTCTAGCTTTTATAGACACCTTTAAGTAAATATCACTCGCAAGAGGACTTCTAAATATAGTTCATCAAGCTAATGATTCTTTATTTTTTACATTTCATTGCGCTGGGGTTTTTTGTGTTTTGGGATAAACTCATATATTAGCCATTCTTTCTGAATTTCCCTGGTATAGTAAATTACATTGAATAATTTTAATAGTATACTATGTGTATATATAAATAGTGGTTGTCTGTTGTTAGTTTTAAAATTTGTGAAGTTATTTCATCTGGTCCCATAACTTTAACATTTTTTATACGTTTTAGTGCTTTTTCAATTTCACCTTTGGTAATTGTAGGTTCTTTGGTAATTGTAGGCCTACGTTCAGCAGTTGACAAATATTTGCTAGCCAATGATGATGATGAATTGCAGATCAATTTTTACCTCATGATTGTTGTCTCCGTTATTTCGACATCTTAAAATAGCTGTTTTATAAATTCTTCCCATCTATTTATTTTCTCTGCACTTTTAATTATGATTTTATTTTTTTATATATACTATATTTCCAAAACCTCTTTTTAAAACAAAGCTATACTAGTGTGTATTTAACCTTTTTCTCTGTAGTGAAATGCTGAGGCGAGCATCACGGAACTAGCGCCACATGAGCAGGTAGCGTCTTCACGAGTAGCATCATAGAATGGGGGGTCTTCACATCGATTCACTACTCTAGATTAATTTGTTTCTAGTCATTATGCATTTATTCTAAACAGGTTTAAACTAAAAACTACAAGTAAAATAACTAAATAAATAAAATACAGACATTAAATGAAAAGGAAAAAATTAAAAGTATATCTCAATAAAAGATAGTAAAACTAACAGAAAAATAAAAGATCGATACTAAAATTAGATTCGTTATGATTCTCAAACGTCAAATATCATCACAAATGTTAAAAGTCATAAATGTCGTCCCATCTAATTAATATCAATATAAATCGTCTGTTTAATAACTCCCGATATTATAATTATTTTAAAGTGAACATTAAATAAATTAAAATTTCACTTTAAGGGCAAATTTAAGTTTAATAATACCTACTACTACCCAACTTCAACTTAAATGGTAGAAATCTGTTAACTATACATACATTTAAGTTTGTTTAAAATATTAGTTTTTTAAAATTTAAAACGATACTAATAACTTATTCAAGTTCGAATTACTTCAGAAATCAATTTATATATATCCGCCACTCAAAAGTTTACAGCGAAAGAATGAATTGTTTAGAATAATATGATGATTTATATTTCCTTTGACAAAAAGTACAGTCTTTTTTGAACCGATTGAACCTTTAATATGACTTCGTAACAAAGAGATATGTAATACCATTCAGATAAACAAAATTTACCATAACATTACAGTGGAGGATCTAGACATTTACCTTGGGGTGGAACTTTCAATGAAATAACAAACAAAAGTTATAAAAAAGATAAACCCAAACTACATAAAACACATAAATAATAGGTGTTTTTAATTTTGAACCTTCTTGGTGAAATTTCCCTTTTTTTCATCCCCCGTATATCCGCCCCTGTCACATTAACATTGTCCAAGTCATTGTCATACAAAATAGTCCAAGTTGAAAAAGAGTTTTATGCCATTGTATGATTTCCAATAAGGAGTTGCTAGAGATATTTGTACTTTAACAGGAATTGATTCTTATGGAGGTGCAAATGCAGAAATATATCGTTCAGAAAAATAAGTTTTTCATTAAATGTCCAGGAATCATTGACTAGTTTAAAAATTAGAAATATTATTGCAAAATGGCTGATTTCTGTACAAGATCAAACAACGTTTAATAATAGTGGCAAACAAAAATTTGAAGTTGGAGACTTTGATAGGTTTGCACTATTTTTGATAGTTGGTCAGTGAGGTTATAGTTTGAAATTATATTTGATGACACTGCTAGATAAGATGACACTCTTTATATTGCATCTTCCATACGAACCAGGAATGTTGTCGAAAGGCAACTTTACTTTTAATAATGAAAAGAGCACTAGGTATTATGTGGCACTAAAGCGTACTTTAGTCTAAAGTGAACATTAGTTAAGGTTTAGTTTAGGTTGTCATTATGAAATCGGGCTTTAATTTTTATTCTAAACACTTCTCATTTGAAAATAATTTTCTATAAATTTAATGTCGAATTTTTACAATTATCAATTCAAAAATTATGTTAAAGTGTGGCAAAAAGAGTTATTTAGTAAAACATTTTAAGTTGAACTTTCATATTTATACTTTTGAAGATATTTCTAAATCAGAACATTAAATATGGCTTTTTACGGAATAGTAGTTACAGTAAATAATTGGAAGAGTCCATTAACGTAAAGAGAAGTGACCGTTATGAAACATGTAAACTTTTTCAATTTTTTTACTTATTTTTGTATATGAGAGCTGTTTCTTTGATTTTCCTGTATAATATGTTACTTTTGGTATACGTGTCATCGAATGCGATAGTCTGTGGACTAGTACGCATTTCGATGCGCATCGCCCCTCCTCGAATTTTCCCATTGGCTCTTGACCTGGAAATCCCTATTTATCGCTCGAACAGCGCATATAAATATTGGCGATTTTCAGGTCAGCCAGGTCAGTTCCTCACGAGCTCTCCGAGAGCTTAGTGCTCTCGGGGCTCTGCTTCCTGCATTTATTTTCCATACTCTGTGGCTGAGAATTGTTTCAACTTAACTTGGTGTTTTTATTTTGACGAAGAAATTGTCATGTAAGAAATATCTTGCCTTTTTCAAGGCAAGACACCGAAGATAAATATTTTCCAAGTCCATAACCCGAAAATGGACTTAGGTAGAGGAGCTCTCGACAGTATATTCGAAGCCCTCTACAGAGCACCCGGGGATATCAGAAGGTGGTTAGACCCTTATTTATTCCCCCGAGGTGACATACGTTTGCACATCTCTTTGATAGTCACAATTCCTTCGCTTCTTTGACTTTTTGTTTAATTATTTTATTTAGATTTTTGTATTGTTTCTTTTTATTATTTTATTTCCTCATTTCCGATATTAATGACTTTATTTCTTGTGTTATCCATTATTTATTTTTAGGAGGTGTATCGCTCTGCAGTTGTTGTTGTATGATGGTCCTCAGGATCTTCTCTAACTCCCTTCATTTTCTGTAGCGTTAAGTTGTTCTTGTATTTCTATTTTCTGGACTTCCGTGGGTAGTTGATATTTGATCTGTTGGCAGAGATCAACTTCTTTTAGTCTTTTTAGGTGTTTTGGTGGCTGTTTTTATTTTCTTTAGTTTGAGTTTCGTGTCAGCTAAAACATGGTATGTCTAGTTTGATTACTATTTCCTCAAGGTTTGAATTCAATTTTTTTAGTAGTATTTTATAAATGTCTATTTTAAGACAAAAATATTTATTAATACTAGAAAAATATTTAAGCGAAAGGAAGCAATAATATCCATAGAGTAGCAAGATAATACGTCTTACCTTGTTGTAACCGACAGAATTCTGATTGCCTCAAAGCATTTTTAAACGCCGCATATTACATAATTACCTATGAGGAAAATTAAAATATGTTCTATCGTAATGATTATTATACATACTCCTAAAAAAATGTATATGATTATCATATATACCGATATTCTGACATTAGTATTTTCTGTAGAAAAATATATTAGAATTGCTAGGTATGATCGTCCAAGTTCAGCTCATGGTAGCATCCTAATTGTTTCTATAAATAATGATTTCTCTCCTATAACAAAATATGACTTTCTATTGAATGAAGCCTTATTTGAGTTTTCATTGGTTTGTAACAAGAATCTTAATCTATACCTACACTCTTTGCATTTATAGATTACCTGATCCTTCCACGAAACTATTTTTTCAGAAGCTCTTAAATTTGTTAAACGACCTGCCCAATAAAAGCAGAAAAATTCTATGCGGTGACTTGGATATTAATTACACTGTTGTCTGTGCTACCCAATCATCCTTGCTCAATATATTTGAATTGTATGATTTTACAATGCACGTTAATTCTTCTACAAGAATTACTAAAACAACATCTACCATAATTGATTATATTGCCTCAGATTTCTTACCTCTTGATGTACGCTACACAATTATTAATGCAGGACTATCTGATCATGAGGTGATGATATGCCAAGTTTAACACTCTTATCAAACCATCCTCGAAAACCCAACGTTTCAGTAGGATTTTTTCCGCTCAGAACTTTCGTAAATTCCAAAATTTGTGTTTGACTTGGGGGTGGCACTTTTCCTCTGTGGACGTGGACTATACTTTCATTGATTTTTAAGATAGGCTTGTCTGTATTTTCAAGGTATTTCCTTTTATTACAATTCAGTCAAAACTTCACAAACCCTGGACTACCAAAGGTATCCGCATATTAGCCAAGAATATGCGTTCACTACTGTACATCAAGAAATTTACTACCAACGTCTTTGTCACTGAATATATCTCCAAGTACAAGTAAACACATCTAAAACTCATTAAAACAGCTAAAAAATGTACTATCAAAAATCATTTAGGAAGCTCTAAAAATGTTACAAGAGAAACTTGGCCCCTAATAAACGATCTTCGAAATAAAAATAACACAGATCAAACATTTTCTCTTCCAAACCCTGAAAATCTAAATGAATACTTCGTTAATGTAAGTATAATATCAACTATTTTCCCACAACAAAATCCTATTTCCTATCTCCCCAATTCAAAAAGGTCTCGAATTCATTCTTTATAAGACGAGTTGATAAATCTGAACTGATCCATCAATCAGTAGTATCGAAAGCAAATCTTCCTGTAGTACTGATGGACTATCCATAAATTATTTTTTAAATCTCCCAAAAAATGCGTTGGAAGTCCTAGTCTTACTAATTAATGATTCCTTTGAATAAGGTATATTTTCAGAGTACCTAAAGACAGCCATTATTATTCCTTTTCACAAGAGTGGTGAAAAATCGAATGTCTACAACTATAGACCTATAGCCTTACTACCGGTCCTATCCAAAATTATATCGGACTTATAAAAGCCCGACTTAAGCCCGTTCTCGTTGAAAACAACATTTTATCACATAATCAGTTCGGCTTTTTATCTAATAAATGTACCAGTGATGCTTTGTTTTCTGTACTACATGAGGTCTATTAAGCACTAAACAATAATCTTTACACTGCCACTGTTTTTTGTGACTATGCTTCTGATTGTGTAAATTACGACATATTAATAAAAAAACTAAATGTCTACGGAATTCGAGGTATTTCTTTGAATTGTTTTCAATCTTACCTGAGGAATAGGAAACAACTAGTTAGAGCAAATGATACTGAGTCTAGTCACAAAAGCATTGTATGTGGAGTACCACAAGGTTCAGTATTGGGTCATCTAGTTTTCTTATCTTTATAAATGACATCACTAACTTAAAAATCGATGGAAATTTTTTTGCTCATGATACCAGTATCACCTGGAGGAACTCTAATATTATAACTCTTCATGCAACTATACCTTCCGATCTACTTAAAATAAAAACCTGGTTTGACTATAATTTACTCTCTTTTAACGTGAATAAGACAGTAGCATTATCCTAAGAAGATACCTTTCAACCCTGCTTCTTAATAACAGTCGGATCATTATCGTTGATTCTGTAAAATTTCTTGGTATTTTTATAGACAGCAACCTTAAATTGTCCCTTTATATCGGTTTGTTAAGTAAGAAACTAGCCTCAGCCTGCTATGCAATAAGATTTGTTTCAAAGGAAATCTATATTATATTCGGCAAAAAAATTATATAATAATCTTCCTTTGTAACTAAAATCTACAACTTCTTTCCGTAAGTTCCATAAATTGACAAAAGTCTATATATTCTGAAAGACCATATTATTCAGTGGAAGAGTTTCTTGTACTATGAATCACTAAGAAATTACAGTAAGTTTATGTACAAGTAACTAAAGAATTTTTATATTTATATGTGGGTTATCACAAGCAGCAACTTAACATTAGTTCGTAAGGTTTTATTATGCAATTTGCAATTTATTTAAATTTTTCAATGGATTGTGTATTTTATTATCTTTTATTTTTTTATATTGACGATTTATGTGATTTTAGTAAACTTTAAATTTGTTATTGCTTTGTTCTGACTTTTTTTAAGCTTTATCCATAAAATTGTACAATTTTCAGTGACAACAAAGCATATTTCTATTCTATATTTCTATTAATTCTTATGACCGACCTAAATGATTTTTATGTGTAAAATTAAAATGCACCTTTTCCAAACAACACTGACTTTTATCTTTATCAATCCATATCGCAGAATGAAGAATATCTTCTCTCTCACCCTATCGTCCCATGGTTTTATTGATTGTCATAAAAGTGTGCGCCCAGGTATGCATCAGAAGCACTTGTTTTTAATGCCTTTATTGCGGGTTATAATAAGTCGTAGCGGCACCTTTCTTCCTTGCCTTTTATTAGTTGTTTCTTTAGATGATCAATTTCGACGATTAAAATTGTTCGCGCAGCTTCGTTACCATTTTATGAGAGACTAGAAGGAATAAAACTATTTTAATGCTGGAGCTTTATTGTGTAATAACTTATTTCACTTGCATCGGATTTATGTAATATTGCATGTCTAATTAGAGGCCAGATTGCCAATAAAGCTCTTTGCAATCGCTTAATCCTAAAAAACTGCTATAACAGATTACCTTAGAGATAGGAAATAATCAAATTTAACATTTTTATGTGGGACTGGCCAAAACTAATAAAAAACATTTGATTATCAAGTAACATTTAACTGAGTTGTTTTAGAAGCATTTAAAAAATTAAAAAATGTCTTTAAATGATAACATTTTTTAGATTTATTTAGTGAACTACAAAAATACATACTTACGTATTACAAAATTAAAATCTAATTAAAGTAAGTAAGAAATGCAATAAAATTGGATAAGACATAATAGTCTGAGATGGAGAAATATAGATAAAACATTGAGTTTAGAACACCATACAATGAAAAAAATGTAAAATAAAAAGTATTCATCGCAAAATAAAATATTAAGAGGAGATATAGGTACTGGGTCCGACCTTTGCAGATGCGCCATAATTCAATTTATACGACTTAAATAAAAACGTATGTCATCTTATAGATATGGTTTAGGTCTTATAACAATGTCACAAAAGTACTCAAGATACCGTTGGTACATAGATACCATCGTAATACGCAACTAGATCAGTCTTAAGCAGACTTATCATTAATAAACTGGAATTAGCAATAAATAAGGCTTCTACTGGAAGTCAGAATTAACTAGTGCAGTTTCATATAATATCGTGTAGAACAGGAATCCTGTGGGCGAACTATGCTAACAAATACACAAATGCACTATCGATGTGGTGAGGACCATAGAGGACCTGTGGGAGGGAGCAGACTTAAATGTAGTCGATCCCAACAACATGCTTAAACGCGCCATGTTACTTATCCGTGTTCCCAAGAAAGAGTCCGATAAAACATCTATTAAGATCATTAGATATGAAGATCTTAAGACGAAAGACTGGTTATTGAAAAATCGCAATATCGGAGAGGAAGTGCAAATCCTTATATACACAATCCTCATATACACAATCGACGAAGGCTCCTAGAATGCATCCAGTGCAGCTCGTTTCAAAGCCTATTACAGATCTGAAAATATATCCCTATCAGAGGCCTCAACAACTTTAATTAGTGTCCTATAGGCAAACCTTCAGCATGGCAAGGCAGATTTAACAAAACTTATTGCCAATATGGGAGATTCGACGTAGCTCAATGTGATTCAAGAGACCTGTGTTTACAAGGGCAAAATAAGAGGTCTATCAGGCATTGGTGAAGAGCTTATATACCGATGATCGACTGACATTCCATGGACCTGCATAATAGTCCAACGACATATCAAAACACTTCTAAATCTCATATTTTTTAATGATGGTAAAGGCAAAGATCAGAGAGGTAGAAAATATCAAGGAGAATGCTCGAATTTGTTGTGATGTATCAAAAAAAGGTATTTTAATACATGTAGCGCTATCTTTGTATAACTTTTGTAAACACTCGGTGTATGGCGTGTTGCCAATATTGATTATTGAAATACAGCTGAAGTCGTTGCTATCGAACAAAACATGGCGTTTGTTATTTCAATGTACCCCAGAAAATCCTCACTTCCACTATAATTTTCAAGAGGTTATGGGCCCAGCATTCAGTTTTAAAGTTCTACAACCTGAAGGTATCAGTTGTGAGTTTTTTTTGGTAACGTAGTCACGTTGGGTCGAGTGAAATTCGCAGTTTGTTTTGTGGACTGAAAATGGCGGCTACGAATTATTTAGGCAGTGTGCAAAAATTAGTGGGTCGCGAGAACCATGATGATTGGTCTTTTGCGATTGAAAACGTTTTTGTGCTTGATGGTGTATCGAAATGCCTGGAAGAAAATGGTGAAACAAATGGAGACACGCAGAATAAAGCGAGGGCAAAGCTATGTTTATCAATTGATCCATCCATTTATGTGCATATTCGAGAGGAGGCGACGGCGTTGGATGTGTGGATAACATTAAAAAAACTGTATGGCGAGAAAAGTTTTACACGAAAAATTGATTTACTTAGGACTCTCATAAGTTTGCGGTTGGATAATTGTGACAGTATGGAGAATTATATAGGGCAGATGATTGAAACAGCCCAGAAATTAACTCGGAGTGGATTCGAAATTACTAGTGAGTGGATTGGTTCATTGTTGCTTGCAGGATTGCCAAACAGATTCACAACAATGATAATGGCTCTGGAACACTCTGGAATTCAAATTACAGGGGATGCAATAAAGTCCAAGTTAATTGATATGCAGAAAGATGGAACTGGTAGTAACACGGGCAGCGAGAAATCTACTGGTAGTGCTTTTGCCAGTCAAGGCAAGTTCCGAAAACATCCCAAAGACTGCGGAGGCAGTGTTAAAAATGACAATAAAGAACATGTGATTTGTTTTGGATGTAAACAAATAGGTCATTACTAAAACAAGTGCCCAGTATTGAAAAGGGATTTTGAGAGTTTTCGAAAACAGCAGAGAAAACCGGAGGATAAGAGTGCTTTTAGTGCGGTCTTTATAAATGGTGAATTTAACAATTCAGATTGGTATATTGACTCTGAAGCAAGTGTACATTTAACGTCAAGAAATGACTGGATAAAAAATGCATCCCAGGATATACAGCTCAAAGAAATTTTAGTAGCCAACAATGAAAAGATGTCAGTATTGTGTGCTGGAGAAGTAGAGTTAACTACAGTAAGTAGTAATAAAAACTTTGACATTGTAGTTAAAAATGTTCATTATGTACCCAATATTTCAACCAATTTACTGTCAGTTAGCCAGTTGATTTTAAATGGTAACAAGGTTGTTTTTAACCAGAAGGGTTGTGAGATTTTTAATAGTAAAGGTACAAGTGTGGCTACAGCTGATTTGATTATTCAAGTGTATAGACTTAATTTTGTCAAGTCTTAGCCAGTGGCGTTCTCTATGTATGCTCAGGACTGTTGTGATTTGTGGCATAGACGTCACATCAACTTTAGAGATTTGGGTATAATGAGGGACGGAGCAGTTGAGGGCTTGAACTATAAAGGACGGGCAAGTTTGCATAATATGTGTCAAGTGTGCTGTGAGGGAAAGCAGACTCTGTTGCCATTCAAGAGTAGTGGAAATAGTGCTGCAGAATTGCTCGAGGTTGTGCATGGTGATTTATGTGGTCCCATGGAGATGATGTCCATCGGAGGATCTAGATATTTTTTGGTTCTTGAAGATGACTTGAGTAAGATGGTTTTTGTTTATTTTTTAAAATACATAAGTAAAGCTCTAGATAAGTTTAAGGAATTTAAATTGCTAGTTGAGAACCAAAAAGGGCACAAAATCAAATGTTTTAGGTCTGACAACGGAAGAGAATTTTGAAGTGCTGACTTTGAATCTTTTTTAAGTAGTAATGGTATAACACATCAAAAAACAAATCCTTACACCCCAGAGCAGAATGGTACTTCGGAGAGAATGAACCGTACCCTGGTGGAGAAGGCGAGGTGCTTAATATTCGATGCAGATTTTCCTAAACAGTTTTGGGCTGAAGCCATCAATACTGCTGCATACTTAAGGAACAGATCTGTGGTCAGAGGTCTTGAAGGTAGAACACCATATGAACTCTTCTATAGTAAAAAGCCAGATGTGAGTCATGTAAGAATCTTTGATAGTGAGGCAATGGTTCATATACCCAAAGAAAAAAGGCAGAAGTTTGACAACAAGGTAGAGAAGATGTTCTTGGTTAGTTATGGTCAAAATGTGAAGGGCTATAGGCTCTATGATCCCATTAAGAAGAGTGTAATTACCAGTAGAGATGTGGTCATTAATGAAAAACCAAAGATGCTAAAAAACTTTGATTTCTTAGGATCACCAAGCAATGATATTGCAGTGACAGAGGTATTACCCCCAGGCGAGGCATGGGAGTTGATCGATACTCCAAAAAGTGGAACTTTGGTTGAGTGCAAGTGGGTTTTTAAAACCAAAGTTGATTGTGATGATCAGGTGTGTTATCGGGCTCGTTTAGTTGCTAAGGGGTACACTCAACGTGAAGGTGTGGACTATGAGGAGACGTTTTCTCCTGTAATAAGGTATTCATGTTTACGATTGTTATTAGCCTTATCTGTAAAGTTAGATTTAGATGTTATTCACTTGGACACGAAGACAGCTTTTTTAAATGGCGACTTGCAAGAAACAGTGTTCATGCGTCAACCAGAATGTTATGTTCTTAAAGGTAATGAAAATAAAGTTTGTCATTTAAAAAAGGCCATTTATGGATTAAAGCAGTCTTCTCGAGCCTGGTATCAAAAAGTGAATGAAATTTTGATTGACCTAGCATTTAATAGATCAGATTATGAGTGTGTCTATATTAAAAAAATTGATAAGAGTTTAGTTGTAGTGGCTCTATATGTTGATGATTTTATAGTTTTCAGTAATGATAAGGTACAAACTGATTTATTAAAGGCAGAATTATGTTCAAAATTTAAAATTAACTAAGACTTAGGTCAGTTAAAATTTTGTCTTGGTATGAAGATTAATAGGGATAAAGATACTATTAGATTAGACCAGAGTGCATATATTGATGAGTTATTAAGAAAGTTTAATATGGAGGAGTGCAATGTTGTCAGCTCACCAATAGATAATTTTGATTTTACGGAAAGTAATTGCTTAGAAAAAGTTGAAAATCCTTTATATCAAAAATTAATTGGTAGTCCAATGTTTTTAGCAGTTTTGACAAGACCAGCTATTGCATATAGTCGTTACTTTCGGGTGGTGCGATTTCTTGGAAGAGTGTTAAATAGAAATCAGTGGCTCTTTCTAGCACTAAAGCAGAGTATGTAGCTTTAGGGGAGGCTACTAAGGAAGCCATTTACTTGAGGAATTTGTTGTCGGAAATTCAAGGAAGACTGGATTCAGTTGTTTTGTATAATGACAATCAAGGGGCTCAGAAGTTGTGCATAAATCCAGTATTCCATGAAAACACAAAACATATTGACATTCGCCACCATTTTATCAGAGAGGCTATCCAAAATAATGTTATTGAGTTGAAGTATTTGAGTACTGATGAATGTTTGCTGACATCCTTACTAAAGGGTTGAAAAATGTTAAAAATTCTAAATTTAGGCTAGGTTTGGGTTTGAAAGTTTAGATATTTTTTTTGATAAGTGGGGGTGTTGTGATGTATCAAAAAAAGGTATTTTAATATATGTAGCGCCATCTTTGTATAACTTTTGTAAACACTCACTGTATGGCGTGTTGCCAATATTAATTATTGAAATACAGCCTGAAGTCGTTGCTATCGAACAAAACATGGCGTTTGTTATTTCAATGTACCCCAGAAAATCCTCACTTCCAGTATAATTTTCAAGAGAATTAAATTATTTCGGATCTCAATTAATTATCGGTTGTGATATAAATGCATACTTACATGTGCTATATCAGAGTTATCCGACATTGGCGATCACCACTGCGAAGGCTTCTCTTAAGGCTTAAACTGCAGTTTTTTATGGAACATGATTAATACATACCAAACCGAGGAGGACAAAATAATCCGAGGCTCTGTGGTATTTTATTTCTCTTAATGCCGTTTTAATTTCTGAGGATGTAATTTCCTATGTCCCCTGAGTGATTTTAAAATGTTGATATATTTATTTGGTCATTCTTATTGGCCTCTGTAAGGTATAACACGCTATAAAAATATATAGTCATTATACGAAGTATTTTCTCATCTGATGCTATCAGTGTAGTTCTCTGACACGAAATTTATAAATGCATATTGTTTCCAATACATCCTGCCCAGTTATTTTTAGGTTTAATTCTGCTCAACTACTTCCGATAGAGCTCCTGTATTGTATTTGCATATATCTTTCCCTATATGCTTTGACTAATAATTCGTCTTTTTGTTAACGTTTTAAGTAAAAACGTATACGTTATTCTCTTTCAGTTCTTTCACGTTTTGACTTAATTTATTAGAAAATTTTTTTATATTGTTTAATTTGTATCTGTGTATTGTTTTTAAAATATTGAAAATATGTGTTTCATATTTTAACAGTTGTTTAATTTTCATACATCATACATACTCATACTAGTGAGTAATTTTTGTTATAGCTCCGCTCTTTTGTTCCTGATCTTTTTCTTTAATCTAACCAGTTTCTGATTATCCTAAATAGAATGAAGATGTCTAAATATAGACCAAATACAAACTTTTAAACAGAATTTTCTGGATACCAAAGTCGCCGTCCTTTATCATTTAATCTTAAATAAATACCACTATACTTAAAAATAAAATACAGGATAACAAGAAAAGTTTGACATCTGAAATATATTTATTTGTTTAGAAAATAAAATAGATACATTACATAAATTACACATCGTCATTAAAAATTGTTTTGTTTCAAATATAAATATCTATGTAACTACTAAAACAACTACAAAACTCTATTGAATGTTATCTATTGGTAAAAATGTAGAAATTGGTCATGCACACATAATATATACCAACTTTTATTTTTTTTTATTTTGAAAATTGTGGAAATCCGTAGTCTTGTAACTGGTTGGATACAATTTTAGAAAAGCAATATACGATTCAAACTCTAATTGTAGCAGATCATTGTAGCACATTACAAAAAGATCAAAAAACAATTGCATTTTACTTTTCGACTTATTAATACAATTGAAGACCTGCCCTGAAAAACGTTGTAAACGACAAATTTTGATAAAGTGAGTTTTCAGTGGAAAAACGTTCTTTATGCTTTAAGCAAACTAGTGACACCGTCTATTAGCAGTAATTTTAATTCAATACCCTCCTTACAGAACGTTACTTGTGCATTAAACATGGCGGAGTGTGAAGAGTTATCGTCTACAACACGTGTCTTAAATCATCTAAATAAAGGTGAAAAACGACAAATCAATTTTGAAAACTGGGTGAAAGAAAAGCTTAAGCTCTTAAAAAACAGTGGACAACTTTACAATAATTATAAAAATGTTCCTGTTCCAGAAAAATTGCCTCCTAATGTAGTAAGCGGAAAAACGTTACATGAGTTAAAAATCTGTAAATTGATATTTGCGTTTTTAGGCTAGATCTTGTGCATGTTCGTTCAACGGATGTCAGTTAATTACCCTGGAAATAAGACACAACTTATTTTATTATTTCTATAAGAAAACATATATAATGAACAGCCACAATATTTGGGGTTATGTATGGAAGTAGCGGAGCCAAAGAGAAGGAGAGTAGATGAAGTCACATCAAAACGTCGGTGTACTGTAAAATATTCTTTGTTGATTACTGGAAAACGACAACAGGTATGCCAAAAAAATGTTTTGTGAAACTTTTTCTATAACAAAACGCAGAGATCAAATTTTATTTGAAAAATCAAGTCAAATCAAAAGTTGCTTGACTGTCGTGGAAAACATGTAAATCGTCCAACAAAAACCAAAGAGTCTGTAAAGCACCTAATCAGACAACATTTTTCATCTTTTCCAAACTCCAACAAAAAACAGTGACTCAACCCTGACCTAAACATTAACAAAATGTTAAAAATCTTTAAAATATTGTATCCAGAAGTTGAAGTAAAATTCCATACTTACAGAGAAATATTCAAAGAAGATTTTAATTTACGTTTTGGAGTTCCTCGCTCCGATACTTGCAAAGTATGTGATAAGAATTTTATTAAACTGAGTGCTGCAGAGAATGAGGAAGAACAGGAGAAGATTCAAACTGAATCCGAGCTACATCAGCTAAAAGCAGAAAGTGCATATTAATCATTGAAAGCTGATGAAAAAGCTGCTCAGTTGAATTCTAATGTCATAGTTTTATATGTGGATTTGCAACAAGTCATTTTTATACCTAACTTACCACATCCCGATGTTTATTACCAGCGTCAGTACGCAAATTACAATTTTGCTATCCATAATATGGGAACCTCTGAAGCTACTATCTGTTGTTGGCATGAAACTGTAGCCAAGAGGGGGAGTGCTGAAATATCTTCCTGTATTTTAAGGTATGTTCTTGAGAATTTTAAAAGACTAGAGGTTGGAGCAGAACAGAAACTTATACTATGGTCTGATCGATGTGTCCGTCAAAACAATAATTGAAAGATGATACATTGTGTCATTATCTAATGTCAGCAAACTTCTTTACTGAAGTAAATCAAAAATTTTTAGTATCAGGACATAGCTTTTTACCATGTGATAGGGATTTTGCCCTCATCGAAAAGATAAAAAGAAACAGTCAGCTATATTCCACTCAAGATGTACTTGAGCTAATCAAATCGGCAAGATCAATAAAACCTTTTCAAGTAGTTGAAATGAAACAGGAAGATTTTGTTGACTTGACCTTAGTTGAGAGTCAAATTAAGAAAAACAACATTAAAATAACAGAAGCACGTTGGATACAGATCACAGTAAATGAACCGACAGTTCTGCGGATAAGACAAACGTATAATATCCTGCAGCCATGGCAGACATCAAGAGACCAAGAGGACGAGCTGCAGTCTGAAATACAGTTTACAAGCTTATTAAACCAGAAGCCATGCCTCTATTTCTGATAAGAAAAAAGTAGACTTGCTGAAAATGACTGAATGTTTAGAAGAACAGTATAAATTATTTTATTGTGAATTGCCTGCACATGCAACTTAATCTGGATTTTGTTTATCTACTATGTGAGTTTAAATAAGAATAAATTTTTTTTTTATTTTTCAGTTTTTGTATTTTTTATTAATAGTAATTTTTAGTAGTTTGGGATCCTTTAATAAGGCCTTGTATTTTCTTAATTTAAAAACGTTGTAAGGAATATTGTGTATAAGTACAATCTATTAGCGGAAAAACGTTGCATGTTCGTTAACACTAGGTAGACATGCAACGTTTTTCTTCTGCAAAAAATTACATTTTGGTTTTCTGCGCTCATTAGCCTTTTGTTTTGTGTTATTTATATTCAACATTATTACCTTACTAATAATACACACAAGAAACACTTAAATTCAAAAAATTTAGCAAATAATATTCAAAATAGCTTTTTGCTATTATCTGACAAATTTCATTTTGTCGCGGTTGCAATGTTTTTCCGGACAGGTCTTCACTTAATATCTGGATGCAATTTTTTTAAATATTGGATTGAAATTTAAATCAACTGACATCAAACAATTATAAAGAGGTATGATGCCAAAAAAGAAAAAGTTTATAAAGTCATATTGATAAAAATTCTGAATAAGTTAAAATATCATAAATATTATTTCATAAGTATAAAATTTCAATATATTTTTTTACAAAATACATAATTTCGTATGTATTTTATTTATTTTTATTTTAGTGATTTTCCGAAAGAGTTGCAAAACTTTGAAAGTTGTCTATTAGTTTAGTACTCAATAAAAAATATTTCTGTAAATAAACTTTTCTATTTTTTAACCTCTTCGCAACGTGTTTCGATCTTTTAAATCAGTAAGGATTCAGAATAAGTAAAATCATAATTTGCTTTATCTTTGGTTCAAATGTTGAGAATAACAAATGCATTGTGTGTACAGTGTATAAATAATCAAATTTGAATAACTATGTAAGTGGTTTAAAATTTCGATAAAACATAGTTGAATACTTTGCTCAAATGTTTTGTAAAGTACCTACTGAAATATTGAGATAATCTTAACACTTTAAATATATATAAACACATGGAATATTCAAGGATAGAGAACCATATCAGACAAAATCATAGCAGAAGTATAACAAATAAAATCAGATATTACAGTTCTTACAGAAATAAGGAAAAAGGGCCAAGGCAGCGAAGATATGGGACTAAATTGTATTTATAATCATTCATTTATTCATCATATTCATTGATCATATGAGAATGACAACAGAACTGAAGCTGGAGTATCAATATTACAGATTCCAAAAGTGATTAGGCCAAATAACGAATACCGAATATTCGGCGGCCGAATATTTAACAGTATATGTGTGAATTTTGGCAAAAGATGTCTGAGCTTTTTGAGTTTTCCTAGCCACTAGTTACCCATTCGGCGTGGTCCGTATAACGATTGCATCTCGAAAGCGACTAGAAGTTTCCAGCGATGTATGGAGCGCGGGAGGGATCGACCCGTCAAATAGGTGAATTAGAGCTGGGATACTCCAGAACATTCTAGTACATAATAACTTTTGTATAAAAGCATACGATGTTATGAGTAGAGTGGAGTTGATAAGATATTTTCGTGTAGTAAACTTATAAATAAATTTATTTATATAACTTCGAACCGCTCGTTTTATTTAAAAACGCTCCAGTTGGTGTCCGTTATATGGATAATTGATTTATTTAAAAAATAAATTCAGCAGTGATTTTTGAAAAAGACTTTTGAACTTTTAAAAAGTTTTGTCCGTCGGGAACATCTGCGTAATTCGGTAGAGATCTTTGTACGAAAGAACATTTAAAAAGTACGTATGTGCCTGACCAAAGATGCTGCTAGTAGAACTTTCGGTAAAACAGTTGCGTGAACAACTAGAAGAACGCGATGAAGACTGCAGCGACTCCAAGAACGACTGAAGACTGTTCTCAACAAGAATGGAGAAGACCCAGAGACGTTCCAGTTCCAGTCAGCAGAAGAAGCAGTTTTAACGAAAATAAAAAATGGGTCGCAAATGATTGTAGAATCTTCTAGAAAAAATGACGATAAATAAGAGAACGTTTCCAAAAGATTCGATGAAACATTCGAAAATGTATCTAGAAGATTCGACGAGACTTCACAAATAATTAAAGAAATATGTATTCAGAACAATGGGAAATTTGAAGAAGTCTCAAGAACATTCGATAATATACAGAAAAATGTAAACGACAAGATAAGAGACGTAGAAGAGAAGATCAAACAATTAGAGACCATGATAACTAACACGAAAGTGCTACCACCAGTTAATACAGTAGCCTTAGATCTGGTAGTAAAAGAAGAATCACCGAGGGACGAAACGACACATCATATGAGATTCAAATTGCCACCATTTGATGGAAAGTCCTCTCGGTCCATATACCTTAGACAATTTGAAGCTATTGCGACAGCCAATCATTGGACAGAACAAGAAAAGGCTGTTTCCTTGACTGCTGCTTTACGAGGTGATACTGCGGATATTCTAAGATCAATTACTAAGGGTCAAGAAAAATGTTACCAGACCTTGTTCACTCGACTAGACAAACGCTACGGAGATGCCCATCTACAACAACTCTACAAGGCGCAACTAATAAGTAGAATTTAACGAGCAAGTGAAAATTTGCAAGAGTTTGAAGCAGATGTTGCTCGTATACTGCGGTTGGCTTATCCGGAGGTACCAGACAACATTTTGAAAGAAATTGCTGTAGATACTTTTGTCAATGGATTAAAAGAAAGTGAATTACAAAAAGCTTTACGACTAGTAAGACCAAAAGTTATAGATAAAGCGCTCGCTATTGCCTTGGAACATGAAACAGCTAGTCAAACTTCACGGAGCCATCGAGTAAGAACCATTGAAGAAGGCGACGAACCAAACGATGAACTTCTGGAAGAAATGGTACGAAAAGTAGTTCGTAATACGATGCCGAAGAGACGCGAGCCCAGATGTTGGAATTGTGGTGATGTAGGTCACATTCGCCGTAATTGCAAGAAAATGATACAACAGTCGGAAAACTAGAATCGATACCAAAGGCAACTGCTGAGCTCGAGAAACACAGCCCCCATAGTAACTGTGAACATTACGTCCTCCGGTGTAATTCATAGCTTGTACATCGAAAGTCGTATTAATAATAATGATTCTCGATGCAAGAATGAAAGCTATGAAGTAGGTGATCTTGTTTGGCTTTATAATCCACAACGTCGTCGTGGCTTGTCTCCTAAACTGCAAAGACAATGGGAGGGTCCGTATGAAATTAAAAAGAGAATAAATGACGTAATATACCAAATTAAGAAGTTGCCGAAAGGTAAACCAGAAGTAGTTCACATAAATCGTCTTGCACCTTATGCTGGCTCAAATGAAATAGAAAGAGCCCGAACCCTTCAACATGAGATCAACGATAACTGGTAACCAAGCTTTAATGAATTTATGTCAAATTACGCAAAGAGAAAGAGTGCTAGATTCGGCGTGACCACAGAAGTTCAGCAGGATCTTTTTAGTGTTCCGCATAACGTCTCTCTGGCCCACTGTGTTGCCCTATTTTATAAGAAGTTGGGTCGAGTTAAAAAATCAGCAGCCTAAAGTTGGGCAAGTACTGAGATTAGAAGATGGTCGTCGATCTTTGCTGTATATGGTGACCAGGAAGTCCTATACAGACAGGGCAACCTACGAGGATATATGGCATGCTCTAACTAATTTGAAGAAAATCGTCTGCAATTACAACATCAAGAATTTGGCCTTACCCAAGATAGGCCAAGCACTAGATAATCTGGATTGGAAGATTGTCAGAAGCATTAATAAAATCAGATATTATAGTTCTACAGAAATTACAGAAATAAGGAAAAAGGGCCAAGACAGCGAAGATATGGGACTAAATTGTATTTATAATCATTCATTTATTCATCATATTTATTCATCATATGAGAACGACAACAGAACTCAAGCTGGAGTATCAATATTACAGATGCCAAAAGTGATTAGGCCAAATACCAAATACTTAATATATATTTAAATATAAAATATTTAACAAATAAATATTTAACAGTATATGTGTTCATTTTGGCAAAAGATATGTGAGCTTTTTGAGTTTCCCTAGCCACTGGATATCTCCGAGTGTATTCTTGAACATTATTTTTAGCGATGAAGCCGTTGGCTGAAATTGCAGAAAGATGAAATATTTCTCAAAGCAAGATCCATTTGCTTGTCCATTACAGTGGAGCCAATATGATAAAAGGTGTACGAGATGCAGAATATTGTTCTGGAAAGTGTTTTATTCATTTATTGAAACAAACTATCAAAGAATCACTAAAATTTCAAACAGAAATAATACAGATGATACCTACTGCAAAAAGAATTGTTACCCATTTTAACCACTATAGTATAGCACAACAAAAGTTAAAATCAATTCGTCAAGTACTTGCCATATCATTAACGAAAATTTGAATTGGCGTCATTGTGGGTAATTCATCTTTGAATTCTTTTTCTTTGAAAGTTTTTTATTAATTTCAATACTTACATGATGTCACTGTAGTTTTTAGCAGAACAAATGCAGAGAATTTAAGTACTACTTTTCGGCAACCACACATTCATACTTTCACAGCTTTTCTTCTATCTGAGGAAAATTAATTTCAGAACTTCGTGGGGTACTGGAGTTTTGAAAGTTTTGATTGGTATCCAAATTTTTCCATGCTTTTTCCAGCCCATACCGTCAGGATCGCAGTGTTTCCTGGTGAGAAACTCTAACACTGTAGAAACGAGCTGCGTCTGATGTTGGTGAAAGCGATGATAAGTTAAATGTAATTTTGGTCACTGTCTTGCAAATCATGCTGTTAGAGAATCATCTTTATTTCCATGTAAAGAGACGAAAAAGCATTCGCTAACGACAGTTAGCAAAGATGGCTCGGCTTTTTCACTGAGAAATAATCCTGTTACGTTATCTAACTCAGGATGTTTCTGTAAAATTTTGGTGAATTTAAGTTTGTCGGTCTTGTAAGCTACTAATGTTGTGTCGCATCCTAAACAAGCATGGAAAAACAGCAAATTCTCCGCAATGACGTTGCCATATATAAAACGTAAAGGACAGTATAATAGATGCGACATACACCCTTCTAAAAGTTTAAAAAAATTGGACAACTAGGGCACACAATATTGGACTGCTCCCTTCCTAATTCCGTGCAGAATCATAGGCTTGGCATGCAGCAAGCGGAGAACGGATGATGACTGTATCTGAATCAGATTCAGCCTGGTCCACACTAAAAACCACTTCTGATAGAGCAGTTTTAAGAAGGTCTATTAAGTTTGTTTTGTTGTTTTTATTACCACGAAATTTATCTTGGAATATTATTGGTACGGTGCTCCTACTGAACTGGATCCCTGTCCATTGGTGCTTTTTTGTGAAAAAGCACTAATAGCACCAAGAAAAATTAATTAGGTTACCTATACAAATTTGCAGTGAAAACAATTCGCTGCAAAACTATCTTGTTCTGTTGTTCTGACATTATTTTGTAAAATAACTAGAAAAAATTTAAGAAAAAATTTAATTTATGTTTCCATTTTACTATAAAAATAATACGAATAAATTTGTAGACACACATTTAACATTTTCTGTATGGCTGCTAGTTTACCAGATATAGGGCAAAAACCCTTTGCACCCCTTATTCCAAGATGGCGAGTATTCAAGAACCCGGCCAACCTCGGAGCGCTGTAAAATCCAGAAAAATTATTGAAAGCAAACAAATTTGTAAAAAAAATTATCTTATGAAAAATGCTCTACGATATTGCTTTGATGTAATTTAATTGTAAAATTACCAGAAAACAGATAAACGACTCAAAACAAAATTTGTTTCAAAATTTTTAGTTATTTTTTAACTTTTTTATTTTTCGTTCTACGACTAAAAGTAATATAAATAAAGTTGTAAATAATTTAATTTTCTACAAATAATGTCTTATAAAAATTTTTGTAGTGTTGCTAGTTTACGAGATACAGCCTAAAAACCCTTTTCCCATTTTTCCAAGATGGTGACTTAACCTTATAATTACCCTCCCAACATACCAAAAAAAATTAAATTGGACCCTCTAAGAAATGTATAAAAAATGTAAGATTTCAATGGACTATTAACATAGAATATCGTAACACGCAATTAATTTAGATAGTAATATATAATGGAATTATATGGTTGGTATCGATATCACATAGGTAAAGCAAAATATGATTTTAATTATTTATGCAGGTAGATTTTTTTTAATATGTCTACTTAAATAGAAAATGGCATAAACATAATTGACTGTAACTAATAATTTGACAAATGATCTTCTAATATTATTTGTGCTAAAATAATATTAACATTATTATGTAAATTACACAAAACTAAAATAATAATAAATTTATAAGTACAAAAATATTTTTATTATTTGGAACTTGACACACATTGACAAAGAACTAAAATATCTACATGCACATAAAAATAACAATATTTTGATCTTAGACGATACCTAGAACATACCTACATTAGGCGTGATTTAGATTTAAAGGATACAAGAGCAAAACAGCAAAAATGTCACACACATAAACACACTTTTTAGTGTACTTTTGTATACGTATTAGTTAATGAAACCTAAGAAACTATCTTTCGACCTTCTATTTTTTAATTTCTTGTTCACGTCTTGTTCACGTCTCCGTTTGACTACTATATTTTTTACATAAACGTTTTTCGCTGTCGAAACTTTGGTGTTCTTGATGGAAAACCTTTTCAAAAAAGGGACTATTGATTTAGAATAAATTAATGTTTCACTTTTACTTCTATTGTTTATGAATCGGATACAATCTAGCTTTTTGACACTTTATGTTTTTAACACTTTCTACATCTTTTTTGACACACAAGCCGTCGACTATATGCCGTCTCCCTCTTTCTATTTTATTTTTGACAATGTCAAACTTACTGTTATAGCTCTATATGATTTCAGTCATTTTTAAAGATGTGAATATTAGTTTTTTAGCCATGATCCAGTTTGTCTTCAAGCTAATTTACACTACTTTATAAATTAATTTCTTTAATTATCTGTATTTATCTTTTATGCTTACTTTACTTGTTTAAATATTTATACGATACCAGAAGTAACAGAAATTATTATGGCTCTCAGATTTAGCCATACGGCTCACACTCCCTCTAAGGGGAAAATTCACTCATTCCAGATACCTACGGTATCAAAAGGATTGCGCTCTGGTGGGACTCTTTCCGTGTTATCGAGCCCTAGGTGACATGGTATGCTGGAGTAACTCCAAAAACTTTTCGTACACATCTGGACGTCGCGAGGAGTACAGCTTTCTGCATGGCCTTATAAAGATGTTTATTTAGACCCAGCTGTTTTATGTTCGCTAGGAGGTTTTTGGGAATAACACCAGTAGTAGATAGAATAATAGTTATTTAACACGCCAATTATTGCTGTTATGTACCATCACATCAGTAAGTGTTGTTTGCACCACATAAATAAGTTTATTAACTAGTATGAGATCCGATCTATTATGTGCCACTGGTTGGTCTGTAAGCACAGTGCGGTCCCAGTATAGCTTGTAGTTGTTATTTTCAAGTATTCTGTCAGGGACGTATTGATAGTAAGGAAGATGGTCAGTTTGGAGAAGTCCCAGTTTGTCAGCTAGTTACTGGTGAATAATCTTTCCTACTGAGTCATGACATTCTTTATAATCATTACCGACAAATGCCTGGCAGCCCCCGGTAAGATGTTGGATAGTTTCTTGGGCTTGGAATCCATATCGGCATTTGTCATTTTGGACTTGAGGATCTTTAACAATATATTTCAGGTAATTTTTTGTTGAAATAACGTGATCCTGAGTAGCAAGTAGGAAACCCTTAATCTCGGAAAACATCTTTCCTGATGTCAACCAATAGATCGACGCTGTATTGTCGACATATTCTTAGCTGATCTCATTGAGATATCGCCCATGCACTTTCATTAGTTTTTGGCCAATTTATTGCGCTTGCTGTACTTCGAGAGATTTGTACATATCATTGTCACCCATTGTCACGATGTTTTGGCCATCCTTCATATCGAAACCTCCGTTCTGAACGTTTTTTCTGACTATATTTAGTATGCGGCACTTGTCTAGTCTAATATCATTTAAGAAGGTTTCTACAGTTTTTAGCATCTGATCTAGGTGGTTTCAGGCGGAAGCGATTAATTTTAAATCATCCATATAAAACAGATGATTAAACTTCGCCACAACAGTAGTGTTATTTTTGATGCTAAAACCTGAGTCAGTGTAGTTCAGTAGCTGATGTAGTGGATTCATCGCTAGGCACAACGAAAGTGGGCTCAAAGAATCTCTCTGGAAAAGGCGGCGGTTGATTGGGACAAGCACTCATGAAGACTCCAAAACTTCTTTAGTCAGAAGTTTTGAACTCCGTCTGGTCCCGGAGATTTCCAGTTATGAAGCTCTTTGATAGTATTTGAGACTTCTTCAGTAGTAAGAGGTTCGTAAGGAATATGATTGCAATGCTGACAGTTGTTCGTTATGTGTTCAATCCATCCAGCATTGGTGTTATGAGTAGCTGGCGTTGAAAGTTGATTTCCCCAAAACTTGTGAATTTCTCTTGGCTTGGATATGATTTATTCTCATTTTCCACAGGGGAATTAAGTTTTCTATAAAACGCATATTGTCGCAATATTGGCGCATTTTCGGTTGTTGCTAACTTTGTATCTCCTCAGGCGGCCTAAATAAACAGAGAGTTTTTGTTTTAAAGTGTCCAGGCATTGTTAAGGTGTGTTGTTTTCTGGATCAGGTCGTGAGTGTGTTAGAGTGTTAAACAATATTTCTTCAGTTCTCTTGATGATTCTTCTACTTCTTACTCCTCGTATGTATTCCGTTATTTGTCCAATGTCCCTACGCAGTAATTTAATCTTCCTCAGCAGTTTCCCAAGGTGCTAAGTGGGTTTGTTCCACTAAACTCTTGTACGGTACGTGCTATCTCGTTTACCAGACTATCGTGTAACTCGTTATTCTCTTGCTGTGTATTATCAGGTTGAGTTTCTTGTATGAGAAGCTCAGGAATCTGCTTATTAGGGATTTCATTAGAGACTTGGTCTACAACTTGCTCTAGGTTATGGATCTCCCGTTCGATTTCGCTTATGATCATGTCACTTTTAGTCTCAGGGATAAGATTATTGTGGCTTATTATTATGACATTATTATTATGACATAGCTTTTACTTTCATTTAACTAATATTTGGTTTGCTCATTGACTAAGTTGCATCCAAAATTTCATTAAAAAAAAGTAAAAATATGATTAGATGAGTCCTATATATTTTATTCCACCTCTTACATAAAAATCTTTTGTTCTTTTTTTGAAATGATCACGCCACCATGTTGGAAGCCGTTTTCGGCTTTGTTAATCGGTTATTTGTCTGATTTTATAAATTTTTTATCTGTAATTTATATTTTATATTATATATTATATTTTTCTTCCGTAAGCATTGGTGCTGCCCCCCCATACTCTTTGGTGTTTATATAGTAGACATGCCCAAAACCACATCGAAGAACTCGGATATGCAGAGAACTGGTGCTTGCTACGAACCATAAAGAATTGGAGACTACTGACCAAATTTTAACAAACGATCTGGTTACCCTCGGAAGATATTTCAGCTGCTGGAGATTGCAGCCCAATGCCGTAAAGAAAGCTTCGTGAGTTAAACAACAGACATTTTAGACAGACAGAAATTTTAATTGATCAACTGCTAATTAAAAATCCACTTTAAAGACCGACTCCTCAGCCACACTAAATACCCAAAATATCAAGGTGTGACACTCGATAGAACGTTAAGCTTTAAAGAACATGGAAGACGATTGCAAAACTCAGAACACGAAATAATATTTTTAACAATTTATGCAGTCCGTTGTTATGCTCTTACAGATAGATCGACAAAATTGGGTCTTGTCTATCGCGTTGCAGAGTACTGTGCACCGGTATCGCTTAACACCTGAACACCAAACGTATTGATGTCCAAATAAACTAATCTTTGTGTATTATATCAGGCACATTCCTGCCTAGAATATGTTCTTGTCAGGGAGTATAGAAAAATTAACACCGATTCTGTGCTCCGCTCCTACGTTGGTATCACCGACAGAGACATAAATAGACTTCGCTCAAGAAACAACCCTCTACATATATTTGAATTAAAAGTAATTTTAAGATAATCGACCGATGACGAGAAGAATGAAAGAAGTATGCACCGCCTACTAACCGAAATATGCCATGTATTACAGGAAAATATTTCGACCACCCAAAACGAATCTGGGCCACACTGAACAAAATAAGAATAAAGTGTGGCAGGTGTTGCAATTTCGCAAAGTTATATAAATAATAATTCAATATTAAAATGAAATTATTTCTATGTCGTACTCGCAATCCTATTTAATTGAGGAAGCTCACCACTAGTTGCAAGAATTAAACAACATCAGCGCGAACCTCAGGGCCTTATCTGACTGCTTTGCGTTAGTTTTCTCTGTCGTACTGGGGGAAAGCTCTGTATTGCAACGCTCAGTATATCTGTATTAAAGCGGCTTCCCACGGTCGGCGATATTGCGGACGTAAGCGGACCAGCCCGCACCACGCACGTGGTGCAAGTCAGAAGTTTTTCATTCGCTGTCACGAGTAGTTGTCTTGTCTGTAGTGTTGTCAAAGTTGTTTTGCAGTTTTTACTTAAACTTTACTTCTCTTTCACTTGTCATTTTCATCAAGAGCTCTGTCTCCGGTGCCTTGCCGTCCGTGCTGATCGGCTGTCCGCGATGATCTGTACAATCGCAGATCGTGGGAAGCCACTATTATGTGTCTATGATTGAATCTTTATCAGTATTTTATCACAAAAATTGTGTGGTAACATTAGCAGTTAACTGATAGTTTTCCCATAAACTTACGATTCAAATAATTAAATCTCTAGTTTTGTTTTCAATCTCAGTTAACCATCAATATTATTAACAACTTAAATCTGAAATAATTTCTAATTACAGTGAATATTTTTAGGATTATACTAGGTAAGTTTGTCGTTAAAAGTCAAAACAAGATTTTATCCTTTTTTAGTATCACAATCAAAATAACAGAGCGCATGTTAAGATAACTAGCAAACAATTAAGATAAACTTGTAAGAGGACAAGGATGGAACAAATTTTATGTACACAATCAAACGAGGTCTAGTTGTAAAAAAAAGAGAGTAAACATGCATTGGTATCTATGTATTATTATTTTATAAACTTTATATTTATTTATTATAAAAATGAATTTTTTGCTGTGATTAATGGCAAATTAGTGACATTTTGTTTGTGCCCGTACCCTTCATTTATTTTCAAATTCTAAAACTATAAATTTTTGGTCTTTTTTACAGTCAACAAAGGGGTCTTACTTTATTTTTAGAATATAAAAAATTAGACATGAGTTCCGTCTAAAGAATGGACCTTGTTTAGTTTTTCCCTGTTGATGGCATTTTCAATTTGGATTTTGGTTTCTCGCCTCGACAAAGGTGATTTTAGGGAGAATTTTGACTCTCGCTTCGGAAGGTGTTTGGGCGAATGAACTGGTACTATTGCTTTATTCTTGGCCTGCAACAAAAATCAACTATAATACGATAAGAATTTACGAAATATTTTATAATAAAACAATAAAAGTATGCACATGGCTTTTTTTTAACGGAACACAAAGCAACTATATGTATACTCTTTGTAAGAGCATACTAGTGACCATGTAGTAGTAAGAGTATTACTCGTCAAGACTGATAATGACTTTTGAAATTTTGTTCATCTGCGCAGAGAGCAGACAAAGAAATTATTCGGAGAGAAAGATGGATGAATGGTCCAGTTAACAGTGGATGTTAACAGGTCCAGTTAACTTTTCTTACTAATATAATTTCTGGTAATTTTGCTGCGCATCAAGTGGGAGTGTCGATTGTAAAATTTTCTAGTAGACTAACTGTAAAAGTCATTCCTAGTTTTGACAAAAAGTGTAGTAGTGAAAAAAAGTTTTTCTTTTATTACATACTTAAGTACAGACCAACGTGTTTTTACAGACCAACATATACCTGATGAGATATCATTATATTTTTCATACCGATATGTAAATATACACATTAAAATAATCTAGGAGACAAAAACAAAATGCGAAGAAGGATTTCAAATGATTTATTTTAAATATTTTTAATAAAAAGTTATCAACAAGTGTGCTGAATATAAAATAAACATTTTTTCTTAGGATTATCGCAAAAGCTTTTAAAAAAATTAAAAGAGAAATCCATAAGTTAAAAAATGGTAATAAAACAAAATAAAAAACTAATTTATTACCCCTCTACTTCCAACAAATTAGTCTTTAGGTTAGTTCAGTTAGTAAAATGTATAACCTCCACGGTTGTTGATTACTGTCCTACATCGTAAGGCAAACTCATGATCAGATGGTCAATATCTTGCTGCTGTATTCTGTTCCACTTCATTGAAAGGCCCTCAAACACTTGCTGTCTTTTATTCAACGCAATATTTTATTGTAAAATGTGTCTACCCAATATGTCCTATATTATGCTCAATTGGATATTTGAATCTGGCGATTGTGGAGGCCATGGTAAAACCTCAATTTCATTACCTTCGAGGAATATTATTATAAAAAACTTATACAGAAATAAAACAATTCACATTTGTCTTTAGGTATAAAACATATAATTAAAACTTTTTTAAAAAGTGTCGTCAAAATTTATACAGGAGCATAACGTGACGTTTTCGATCTAGATCAGATCATCCTCAGTGCCTTCTTTTTGTAATTGAAGCTAACACTAAAATTGTAGCTGTGACATCAATATATGGTTTTACATTGTTCTAAATTTAAATTCTTATGTGACTCTAGGTCTATGACATTGGATAAAAATTTAATATGTAATGAGCAACATGTTTCTTTGCTCGACTTGAACACGTGGTTCTTGTCAGTTAAAACGACAGAGACCAACTGGCTGAGGTGACAGGAAATTAAATTTCAGAAAACAGCATTAACATACGATGTATTGGTATGTTCAGAGACTAATGTAATTTTTAAAATTATGAATATTTTTTGTAATAATACCTAATATCTTATTAATGAAAACCTTTAGTTAGAATTAAATTTATTTAAATGATAACATTTATTGTCTTAAATCTGCAAATCTTTATTATATATATATATATATATATATATATATATATATATATATATATATATATATATAGATATATACTATGTTTTTTCAATAATAGAGATCAAAAGAAGGCTCTGAGAATGATCTGATCTAGATCGAAAACGTCACGTTATGCTCCTGTATAAATTTTGACACTTTTTAAAAAAGTTTTAATAATATGTTTTATACCTCAATACAAATGTAAAGTGTTTTACTTCTGTATAAGTTTTTTAAACGATGGTATACAGCCAACTACTAGAATTTTCCCATTAAGTTTTATTTTTTTTTTGAATATTCTTATGACTCTGGCAGTATGCGAAAGAGCATTGTCGTGCATTGAAATTGGAAACCAGCTTGTTGTACAAAGGGTGCAAAAATAGGTTCAAAAATAATATCGCGGTAGTCTGTTGCATTTAGGAATTGTCCCAGACAAACAAGATATTTTAAATTGTTTTCTATGCTACTGTGAATTGAGTCCACCTCCATTTGCGTATGACCGACCTCCAGATACTTTTGTTGTATTGTAACCTGCTTGTGAATTGCCAGTTCTAACAGAGCATTTGATATGGTAACAGATCGATTCTGGTACCCACATCCATCGCTCCATATCACTATTTTTGACGGATTACATTGATTTACTTCAACTTTAAGGTGTTGGACCAAAATGGATGCAAAAACATTACTAGCATAAACTTAATAAACCGCCGTTACTCTCGTGCCAAATATACCATGTGGCTTCCTTCATTTTTAAATTATATATAGTGTAATCGTGGACTTTCAATTTTGTTTTGTAATATGTAGATGAAGCTTGTAACCTTGGTGATAACAAAACAGCTTGAACGTCTACTGCAAAGACTAAAGTGTTATCCTCAGATTTGGTTTTATCATCATCTTTCTTTGTTCGGGCTCTATCTTTTTTATTAAAAAGATTGCCATGTTTAAATGCACTGCACTGGTCACACTGATGTTTTTGTGGAGAAAATATTGCCATATTTAATTTATGGAAAATGTTCATAAAAAATCGACGGGAGCATGATATGATGTTACTCTTACTCAAATATTCGTTAAACAGATGCATTTGACTTTCCCACACTGGTTCTAAATATAGTTTTTGGGACGAAACTCTTTTACCGTTGTCCAATACCTAATGTAGACATAAACATTTGTTTACAAACGTGTAATCTAGGTGTACTTTCCTTCATAGACAAGAAATATTTAAATCAAATGTTTTTCCTGCATGCAGCATCTTTAGACTTTCTCGAGTATCGTGGCGATCCTATTAATACAAGACTGCGTATGTAAATTTTTCTAGAATCCCAAGATTTAATCTCCCAAAAATGTTTAAATATAGAATTTCGCTGTTCTTCTGTAATTTCGGAACACTGGAACTTTTGCCGAGGACCTTCAATGTTTTGTACTCATATATGCCCACTACAACGTAATTTCAAAGTTTTTCCTGGTTTTGTGCTGGTTTGTTTATATTTTCCATCAGAATTTTTTTGAAAGCCCAGGTATGATTTACCCTTAAGCCTAGATAAAGCATTTTTTGCACGTTTCCACTTAGTTGGATCACCTTGCCCTTTCTTTGGACGTTTCTTCTGACGGCCGTCGTTAGTCCCAACTACAAATAAGTTACTAGTAATAGGATCCAACTCTTCTTAAGTAGAACTGTCATCCGATATAGCAGAATGCAAGCTAATATCATCAGGGGCATATTCTGAGCCAGAATTGCTAAATCCTGTAGGTTCTGGATCACTACATACACTTTCGTCAGACGAGTCTATAGATCGGAATTTTGTTTTCAGTTCTCCGGTGCTCTTATCTAGGATTGTCTGCTGATGTGGATCTAGAGCCAAACTAAACAATTTCCTAGCTCGATTCATAGTTAACATATACGCAGGTTGCTCTGAAACAAAAATATCAAAGATTAAAATTCAAATTCAATATGTTCTATGTCAAAACAAGTTTAGTCAACGTAGACATAAAACGTTTTGCAGTTTCACATTTAAAATTATTTACATTAATTTTAGTATTTACAGCAAGCGAAAAACAAAAATTATACTTCTGTTTTGTGTAGTCACTACTATTAAGTCAATAATTGAGTCAATAATTTTACTTAGTAAAAGTGAGGTTAATTTCTATTGTAACGAAATATTTTCTTAAATCAGTAGTAAAATATACAGATTTAAATATGATTGGGATGTAATATTATCATAAATGATAATAAATTGTATTTTCAGTTATACTTACCAATAGTTTTCAATATTTATCAGCGGTTATACACACTCCACTATCTTTAAGCAAAATACGTTGTCACATAGAACGTATTGCAGTTACTCACGCCGCGCCGGCCGACTTATAACGTTTTGCAATAGATTTAAAATCTAGTTTGTAATCGAATATTTACATGGAACGTTTTGCAGGTGCATAGTGAAGGTCATAATAACACTGTTAGTTAGATAAACGAAATAACCAAAATTTTTGACATATGACGTATTGCCGTATCACCGACGATATGTTTGCTGAATGGGCTCTGGAAAAATTGGAAACTTCAGCGATGAGGCTTATTTTTTTATGAATAGAATCAAATTTGGAATTATATCTGTTTAGATGAGATCCAAAAGCGTTCAATGTATTCAAAGCCTTTAAAAAAGTCAATGGTTGGTGTGTATTTTGGGCTGGAAGTGTAATTGGTCCAAATTTCTTTAAGAAAGATGTTTGCCAGGCCATAATTTTTAATGGCGAGCGGTATGGGTTGATAAATACCAACATATTTTGGCCTGAATTAGATGATTTGACGGCATGATCATCTCACGTGGAGGTGATTACGATTTTACCCTATTAGATACTTTCTTATGAGATTTTCTTACATTGTGCGTAACGAAAATGAGAAATTTTGGTTACGTGTAACCCAGTGAAGTAGTGGCAGACACTTAAACGAATTTAAATTCCATACATAATGGCATTGTAACCAATAATATATAAACTGGAAGTCGATGAAGTTAGCATTAAATAAGTAATGGAAAGGAAGTATAAATTACACTGTTCAGCTATGGAGACGCTGAAAAAGAAATAAGAGATTAAGTACAAAGGGCAAATACATTATCAGGGCGGCTTAAGAACGCGAGAAGTCAGAAGAGCCACTGAACTGGCTAACACTAAACGTCTCATATTATTACAGCATATGTTTCACAACAAACGTTTGAAAAATTCTTTCCACGATCTTGCATTTAGTACCTGTCTCAGAAGACTGCCGAGGTCCTCAGGGGAAAGATAACAGACTACAGTTTATGCCCTACAGCAAAGAACTGAGTGAAATATAAGCAAAGCTTGTTATAATACTTCAAGAGACATTTTTCTATTATAACTTCATGAAAATACTAATGTAAACATACTTCGTTTTATCGATATCGCTTTTTATATTTTGTATTGCTTTGTTTGACAAAACTAATCTAGATTTTGGACTTACCCTAATACTGTCATTAAATTCTTCACAAACATCGTCCCTTCTATCTGCAGCTATACTCATTTGTCTTTCTAATCTACTCGTTTTCGTCGAAGGGGAACAACTCTTGGATCTATTTACTATCGGTTCAGACAGTAGTCTTGGCACTGATTTGAAAATTGGTCCTTCGTGGTTAGCTGCCGTGACAGGAGTATGAGGCGCTGACTGCGAAACTGCCATCCGGTTGATTGTATTTGAAGTAACATCTCGTTCGATGGATTTCATCGACTTCATGTTTTCCAGATAGGTACCAGAGCCGGAAAATTGCCTCATGTTTGGCTGAGATCTATAAACATCAATAAAGATTATCAAGTGTATAATAGTTATTAAAATATTCTAAAACGATAATAAATATGACTATAATTATTATATTTAGTATATAAAACTGATACAGTTTTAAACATGTTATAGTATATAGTTTTAAACAATCTCTTATAAAAATAATATAAATTAAATACGAGTATGTAGTCGAAACCATCTGTGTAATAGATGGTTACTACTAGCAGTGGCAACTGGTAAGGGAGGATTACGTGTCGCCGCACTCCCAAACAAAAAAACAATGTATAAACAAGTTTCAACATTTTATTTCATATTTCAATATTTTGTTTGTTTCCTGGATATTACCAATTCGGGACTTCTTATTCTTTTTTTATTTGTTATGTCTCCCATTTATCTTCAGATTCAGAGTTAGGATTGTTCATTCGTGTGTTGGACTATCTGTGGATTTTGTGGATTTTGATATACTAAGTGTGGGGGGAGAGGTAAAGGATTTGGTTGTGAAAAATATTGTGGGCGAAATTGGCTGCATTTGAGTAGAATTTGTTTATGAGAACAAGTTTTATTACATATACAAGTGATTATTGGCTGCAAAAGCCACTAGAAACAAAAAACTCGTATAGTATGCTCACAGAAGAAAATAAAGAAAGCAAAGACTAAGCAAATAATCAAGAAAACAATACAAAAGATGTATCCAAGTCCCCACCGATAACCATCTATAATGTAGGTATTGTCCAACACATTCATGACCTACTTAAGCAAACCACAGGAGATAAGTACACGATTAAAACCATTAGTTATGAAACAGTAAAAGTTCAAGTCCTGGAGGCCGAACATTTTAAAACACTGATTACTGAACTTGATAAAAGTCCACACTTTTAAGTCAAAAACCGAAAAAACAATCAGGTTTGTCATAAAAGGACTGCATCATGGTACAGATACTGATGACATAAAGGCAAATCTAGCAGCACAAGGACACGAAGCAGTAAATATTCACAATATAAAACGTATCAAAAACCCCCTTGCCAATGTCTTTCATTGATATCGTATCAAAGGAAAACAACAAAGAAGTTTATAAAATAGAAAAATTAGGAAACAATATCATCAAATGCGAACCTTCTCGTACGAAAAGAACAATCCCGCAGTGTACAAGATGCCAAGACTACGGACACACTAAAACCTACTGCGCAAAGTACACAGATGCATAAAATGTACAGGTAATCACGAAACAATAGATTATCTCCGAAAATCACGTGATGACAAATTAAAATGTGTCAATTCTAACCCTAAGTGACCACCTGGCTAACTATAGAGGATGAGAAGTTCACATTTAACTACAGCAGAAGCTATATCCTACACTAAGAGAGAAAAGAATCATGCAACCACCTATTCAAACAAATAATTCTCTACAAATACAACCTGATTTAACCTATGCTTAAATAGTTAACAAAAATCAACTACAGTGTAGCTATAACAACCAAGCAATACCAGGACCTAACCAACCTAATAACAACTTAGCCAAGCTGAAAGAAATTATGCAAATCTCATGGAGCAAATGGGCACAATGCTCAATTTGCTTACTACTGTCATTAATAAGATCGCTTAATGGCTTCACAACTAAAATATAAAATAGTAGTCTGGAACACAAATGGCCTTTATCAACGGGCTAAAGAACTCAAAACATTCATACTTAATCAAAATATTCATATAATTTTAATTTCCGAGACTCACTTTACAGAAAACACTACATGCGGATTCCCAGCTACAAGTTGTATCATACAAGACACCCAGACGGTAGATCTCACGGTGGAAGCGCCATAATTATACGTGATTCTATTAAACACTCCGAAAGGGAAAAATATAACAAAGACTACCTGCAAGCAACCAGCTTAACAATTGAGGAAGCACACAGTCCAATAACAATATCTGCCTTATACTGCCCACCTAAACATGCCGTTAAAAAAGAACATTTACTAGAATATTTTAACACTCTAGGGAACAAATTCATTGCAGGTGGAGATTATAATTCAAAACATCCGATGTGGGACTATAGACTAACAACACCAAGAGGCAGAGAATTAGCAATGCTAGAAAATAACCTGCAACAGATCTCTACTGGCGAACCAACTTATTGGCCGTCTGACTTTAACAAAATACCTTATGCCGTTGATTTGTGAATCACAAAAGGCATCGATACCAAAAAATGTAAAGCTAAATCATGCTTCGATTCATTATCAGACCACTCACCGTTTATAATAACAATCTTCGAAAAAATCTTAAACAAAGTACATCAACCAACTTTGCATAACACCAACACTAATTGGTCCCAATTTAGAGAAAAACTAGACAGCTTGATTTCACTAAATCTGTCCTTGAAAAATGAACTCCAAGTAGAATCAGCTGTAGATAACCTAACAAAAAGCATACAAATTGTTGCATGGTATGCGACTTCCAGGTACGAACCATCGCCAAACAGAAATAATGTGTCTCCCACAATTTAACAAGAAATTTCAGGAAAACGACAATTACGTAAAAATTGCAGCAGTCAAGAACGGTAGAAAATAAGAAAAAACTTAACAAAGCAACAAATGAATTAAAGGAATTAATCCACGAAGAAGAAAATCATGGAATTCAAGAATATTATTCATCCAAATTATTCACGGAGATTGCGTAGACACGAGATTTTACGTCTTCCTACGCTTCGTCTGACTTTGATTTTACCCTGCATTATAGTCCTCAGTAGTTCGTATTTTTTACCTCTCATGATGTGCCCCAAGTATTCCAATTTCCCGATTTTTATGGAATTTAAAACTTCGCATTGTTTTCCTAGTTGTTCGAGAACTTGTTCGTTTGTTTTGCGATCCATCCATGATATTTTCAAAATATGTCGGTAACACCACATTTCGAATACTTCTAGGTTTTTAATGTTGGACTTTTTAAGTGCCCAAGCTTTAAACCCATACAAAAGGGTGAAGAAAATATAACATCAAAGCATTCTTATTCGGAGCGAGGTATTGATATCGCGATTACAAAAAAGTTTCCTCATTCTATTAAAAGTTGACCGTGCAATTTCAATCTTATCTTATTTCATCTATCTTCAATCACCTCTTCACTTAAATGTGCAACCGTGCAATTCAATTTTCACTTAAAAATCGCCATTTTTAAGTCACAATATTTAAAATCGCAGTCAAATACAAATACATAATCGAAAATGATTAGTGTGACGTTTACAACCATAACATTACAGAACATCAGTTAAGTCATTACGATTGTTTCCAAGGCTAACCTGACCATAGATGGGTTTTAATCGAACAAGCCTACAAAAATGAAAGTAGAAAGATAGCAAAAAATTAAAATTTAATGAAAAAGATATCATGGAAAGATATAATAAGTAGATAATATTTTAACATTCTTCAGAATAGAAGGAAAAAAAAAACAAAAAGAACAGAGCGAAGACCTATATCCAAAATAGATAAAATGAGACACAATAATAGATTAAAAATATACAGGTTTTTTTCAAATGTACATATGAGTTTAAACGTTTTCAAAAAAACCAAAATATACAATAAACGTTTCATACAAAACTTATAGAGTACCTTACCTAGCATGCATATGCTTTTCCTTGGCTCCTCTTGTAGTATTTCGTCTAACAGGATATCCTCCAGATTTGTGAGTTATTCTCATAGAACTGTAGTTCATAATTTTACGTTCTCCTTTTTGTTGTGTTCTGGCTCTACCAAGTACAGCACTTCCAGCTAGAATTGCAATGGCGATATATTTAATATATTAAATTTTTAACATTTAAATTTTTTTAAAATAGACTTACGAGTATTTCCAGTATGTTTTTTTCTAGTTTGAGCCATGGCGTAGACAACTGCCGCTAAACTACTATAATGACTAGGTTGCCTTTGGAAAGTGGGAGGTTTGTTCAACTGTTTGCCTATGACGAAATATGTTTCCATAAGACCTTTCCCTTTTACGTCGATAATGCCTCTCTTTTTTACTTCGTATCCCTTCGTACTTAGAATCTAAAAATGATAAGTGTTACTAAAGAACTGAAAGAAGCAAGTTATAATAAATATTGTAGATTATAGTTGACTAGTATTACAGGAGAGGCAATGAGGCAGTAAGCCTACCAATTTTCCGCAGCGAGATAAATCGCTATGCACCTTTTTGAATTCGATTTGGAGAGGTGTCAGGAAAGTTTGTAAACAAAATTCATGACGATAAAATTATAAATTGCATTTTATGTACAAGGAAAACGCATTTACAAAGTGCATAGAAAATGAAAAATTTGCAACTCGCAAAATATCAACAGGAATGAGTTTAATTTTGTTACTCAGGGGTTTTCGAGGTCGCTGAATACGAATATGATAACGACGATAATCTTTGAGCTCAAGGTGGGCCTCATTTCCTAGAATTTTATGTTATTTTCTTTCGTAATCATTTCAAAGTCATTACTCGGGGGTTTTCGAGGTCGCTTAAATTAAATATTATGACGGCGATGATCCTTGAGCCCCCTGGAGCCTAAGGTGGACCTAGTTTTCTAGAGTTTCGTTTAACTCAAATTTGGGGTTGCTGAAAACGAATATTGTGACAACGATAGTCCTCAAACTATCTGGTACCCAGGGAGACCCTCTTTCCTTGGAGTTTTATGTTATTTTCATTCAAAATCAGTCAAAACTCATTACTTGTGGGATGTTGGGGTTGCTGAACACGTATATTACGACGAAGATGGTCTCTTAAGTATCTAGTGTTGAGGATGGACCACGTATCCTGCAGTTTTATGTTAATTTGTTGTTTAAGATTTTTATGAAAGTGTAGTTTTAAGTAAGAGTTAAGTATGATTCCTTGAATATAAATGCAAAACTTTTTTTTATTAAGTAGAAAAAGATGATGGACAAATAATCGTATTATTCAAATTTATTTGTTACTCATTTTGTTCTGTATCAGATAGTTAATATTATTTGTAGTTCCTCATATTTGTGCAATTGGACCCCGCACAATTTTTACATGCCAAATTGCAAACCCAACAATTCTTTCTACAACCACATTTTTATACAAAAAATTGTGATTTTGATAATCATTTAAAACACACGTTAACTATGTAACTTGAAGGCTATATATGTACTAGTATGTGTGAGAGCATAAGAAAACGAGCTCATGTGAAAGTAAAAGGCGGTTTCTGCTACTTATAATATGTATTACCTGGTTCTTTATCAGTACTACCAATTGTTTAAAAGTGCCAAATTTAAAACAGAATGTTTTGGATAGTTTGTCGGTGCCGGGATATGAATATAATCCCGGCATCGATACATTTTTCAATTTCTAGTTTAACTTAGCTGCCATCGTGTTTTAGAGGGCATGTAAAGCCATCGGTCTTGACTACGAAAGTAGTCGTTAAGTCATGTTAGGAGCGCTTGCGCGATCTGAAAACCCTAACACTAGACCTTAGCCAGAAGGTTACACGAACTTACTTTTTTTTTAATAATTTTTTAAAGTTTTATATAAAGTTGCATGAGGTATTCTGAGGCCATTTATCAACGAAATATTCGTGTTCGGCGATCTCGAAAATTCCGAAGTAATAATAACATAAAACTCTAGCAGACGAGATCCACCTTGGGCACCAGATTGATCGATGACCATTTATTTGGACAGTCCCCGATAATTTTGGAAATTAATTTCTGCACGAACTCTGCCTGGGGGTTATGAGCGCGTGGACTGGGTGGATTGAGTAGCTCAGAAGCCGCGTTCATGCCCACAGTCAGACCCAAGCCCGGATAAAAGAGGAAGATTGATGAGCCAGGTTAGCATCCTACCCATTATAAAAGATAATAAGGCTCAAATAACCGATATAAAGCCTCGGAACCAGACGGAACCTAAGATGACGAACCACAAAAAGAAAAGGAAAACAAGGAGGAAACATAAGCTCACAATCAGATTAGCAACATGGAACATAACTTCTTTCAATAACAAAGATCAAGAGATAATAGAAGAACTGATAAATAAAAACATAGACATTTGTGCAATCCAAGAAACCAAGAAGAAAGGTAAAGACCAAAAAGACTATAACCAATATTTTCTAGAATTTAGTGAAGTGAAGAAAGAATAACGAGCACGAGCAAGTGTACGTATACTTGTACATAAAAAATGTAAAGACAACATAAATAACTGCCGTTATATATCCGAAAGAATAATACATACGAACATCACAATGGACTACCAAAAATTAAATGTCACATCTATCTATAGCCTCGAGGACTGTAAACCTATGGAGGAACGAGAGGCATTCTACGAACAATTGCAAATTATCCTGGATATAATACCTCATGACGAACCCTTAATTCTTATGGGTGAATTTAATGCACGAATCGGAAATGCAGTAGTTTCAGGAGTAAAACAAAAATTTAATGAAAAATATGTTAAGGCAAATGGAGAACTCATGGATAATCTCTGTGCTTTAACGAACTGAGAATCAATAATACATTTTTCGCCCATAAGCTACAGCATAAATGTACATTTGAAAACTCCAGCGGGCACACATCTATGATTAATTTTATAATCACTAATAGAAAAATCCACCCAAAGCAGTATTTGTACTAACACAAATCACAGAAAAGGCTATCGAGTACAATAAACCAGCATATCTATGTTTTATAGATCTAACAAAGGCTTTCGATCGCATCCAAGTCGAATATCTCTTACACCTACTGTATAAAAAAACTAAACCAATCAATATTACACAAATCATCGAAAATATCTACTTACATAATCGAATACAGGCAAAGATAAATGGAAAACTAACACAGTGTATACCAGTACAAAGCGGACTCGTTAAGCCTACTTTTCTTTAATATAATAATGAACGAAATAATACAAGCAGTACGTAAATGTCATGGTTACAGAATGGGGAACAAAGAAATCCAAATATTATGCAGACAACGCCGAATTAATCGCCGAGACAGAAGACAAGCTCCAAAGCTTAACACATCTTCAATACAACAGCCAAGAAATACAATATGATAATATCAGCAGAAAAAAAAAACAAATGTTGACAACATTTAAATACCGACTACGGTATAAAATCAAAATTGATGGAAAAATAATAAAGCAGGAAGCAAGGTTTAAATATCTGGGAATAGATATAACTAGTTACGGAGATGTTAAAGAAGAAGTACGACAACAGAGCTTAAAAGCAAGTAAAGCGGCGAGATCTCTTAATGACACAATCTGGAAGAACAAACACCTAAGACAAGACACAAAAACAAGAATCTATAAAGCAGCAATTAGACCTATTTTAACATACACGGCGGATACAAGACCTGACACATCTAAAACGAGGCGACAACTAGAAAAATCAGATATGAAAATACTCCTACGAATATCAGGGAAAAGTCTGTTGGATAGGGAGAAAAGCGAAAACATAAGAAGAGAATGCAATATAGAAGACATAAATGGATGGATGACAAAACGGAAACAGGAGTGGAACGAACACATTAGTAGAATGACAGAGAATAGGATAGTACAAATAGCACGAGATAAGTCACCAAATGGACAAAGAAGTATTGGCAGACCAATAAAAAGATGTTACGATAATTTAAACAATTTAGGAGGCTAATATTAAAGAAGAAAAAGGCTTTAAAGCCTACATACAAGAAAGAAGAAGAATTTCTGCACAAAATGCAGTTTTCATTTTAGTATCATGAATTTTTAAACAAACTTTCCTGACACTTTCCCGAATCGAATGCAAAAAGTTGTATAACGATTCATCTTGCTGCGAAAAATTGGTAGGTTTATTGCTTTTTAGTGCTTCAATGCCTCGCCTATTCAAATATATTACATATATGATGAAGTACCTTAAACCTTTATGATGCTTTTTCTAAGGCAAAGGCTAGGGATTATGTCAAAAAAAAATATATTTTATACTAATAATAATTAAAATATATTGACATAAACTAACCTGAGCAGTTTCTCTTGGTACTTGAATCGATCCAATTAATCCAGTAGAATCCATTCTGGAAGCTAAGTTTACTGTGTCTCCCCAAATGTCGAATACTGGTTTCCTGGCTCCGATGACGCCACATACCAATGGTCCGCAGCATATACCGACCCGTAATCCGAAATTATTAAAAGATTCTTTGTTGATTTCGTCTAATTTGTGTCGCATCATAATGGCGAAATCTACTAGAGAGCAGAGGTGTTGAGGAATATCTGTGTTTTTGCACTAAAATCAAATACGTAAATATTAAAGAACAAAATAATAATATGAAAGAACAATATATCAATTTTTTTTTGAATCAATATAAATAAATAAATAAAATCAATTATTTCGTATTTAACTGACCGATAGATAGCTACAAAAATATCTTAAACCATATACGGTAGTTACTTTATATTAGTCAGTACAATTCAAGTATCGCACTGCATTATTACTATGAGAGGAACTAAAAATCTGAAGAACAAAATCTGCTCTGCTATTTTCTTTAACATCGTCGCAATAGTTTGACAAATCGTGGAATAAGGAAATAAAACGAAAAATAAAATCTGCCTGTCTATTTATAGCCAGAATGTATTGGGATTTTCCCAATAAAAGCAAATAACTCATTATAGCTTACTGATGGACTCATAATCAGGAATTTAAGGGAGATTAGGAATTACAGCAGATCTCCCAAGAGATAAGTTGTATAATTATTATATAAAAAATATATTCCCCAACCCAAGTCCAAATACCATTGCTACATGTACTAATGACGTTGTAATCCTTGCAATTGGCAGTTATAATAAGAGAATAATTCCATGAAAAAAATCAACAACTGGACCAAGCTGTGCACGTGCACACATCAAATTATGTGAATTCAAACTAGTTGCTATTAAAATACATAGTAATCAGAATAAACAAATCTATAAGAAGTCCGGTAAATTATGTGGGGCCAAACTCTACGTCAAATTAAATAAAACAAAATGTGGTTGTTTTTTAAAAGTAAGTTAACATTATCATCTATTATAATTTTTTTAAACCCAATTTTCAAATAGTCAAGATATGGTGAGTATGAGCCGATGGAATGAGAATGTAGTTAAATTTCTTATTTTTCACTTCCATCTGAGATCGGAATTTACCAAGGGTATCTTGGCCTCATTAATCACTGATCTCACGAGTTTAGTTATGGTGCAGTCAAACTGTTTCATACGGAAACCATGGTCATCATACCAATTCCACAGCATGCTTTTGGTATCAAATCAAAACAACTTGTATGTGCCTGCCATCCCATTTGAACTATACAGTGCTAGTCAAAACTCCTCTCCCCTCGTATCTTTTAAACGGCTATATTTATAATAGTGAAATTTGGAGGGAGGAAAGAAACGAACGTATGCTTCTTATCTAGTCATAACAAGTTACGTAATAGTCATAGATCACCTAACAGAACCACTTTTAATGAATATTTCACCTTATGACAAGTGATATCTCGTTTGAAAGGTATTTAAACTACCTAGTCAATCATACTAATTTAAATGGGTGTAAGCTGATTTTGACGAATAAATTAAATAAATACTAAAATTGTAGTTTCTCATTCTACAGTTAATTCTACAAGACAAGATTAAGAAAAAGATAGGCCTTAGATGTAGACGTATATCCGGGCTGGCCATTCTTAGAAAATGAACTGGTCTAACGTCAAATGATCTATTTCGAGCTGCTGTGAATAGAAAAAGATGGTTCAATGTGGTCCCCAACATCATTAGAACATAGGCACCTTTTAGAAGAACCAACTGTGGTAAGTATTAAGTGTTCAAAATGTGCTTCATCTACTTTCTGACAGTAATGCATCGTATTGCTAAACTCTTGTCATACATTCTTTAAAAATTCTTTGTTTCAAAATGTAATACTGTCGAATGCTGCAGCGTAAACTTAAGATTTCAAGTAACCTCACAGAAAAAATCTAATGGTGTGAGGTCCAGTGACCGAGCTGGTCATTACTGCACAAGAATACTGTAGAGGAGCACCATATTCTTGAAACGTTATTTCATATGGATTCATCTGGATTATCTTCCAGAATTTCAAGAATTACCGGCTCAATTGCATTTTGTAACATCTCCAGATACAGTTCACGAGTTAACTAAGCATTGAAAAAACCTGGTTCAACTATATAGTTTCCTAAAATAGCTGCTTAAACATTTATTTTTTTCTGGAAATTAAGTATGCTTTTCACGAAACATGTGAGAATTTGTGTCCGTCTAATACCTCACATTCTATGTGTTCACACTTCCATTGACGAAAAAGGTACTTTCGTCACTAAAACAAATTATTTTTATCTAATGTGGATGCTGGCTACTTTAATTGGATATATTTTCACAGAATTCTAGTTTTCGGTTGGGATCATCATCTGAAAGTTGGTGCACAATTTTTAATTTCTATGTATGAAATTTGTTTTTAGGCAACACTCGGTGTACTGTCCTTTAAATGATTCCGCAGATAGACACAACTTAATCTGTAAAGAAGTAGGGTTCACTACCATTTCTACAATTATGTCAATTTTTGTCTACACTTGTCTACGCTTCCCCTTTTCCTCTTCCATTTTTAAAACCCATGCTGAGGATTCAGACGTATTCATTTCTTTATGAAATGCAGCAGATCTTGTATTAACCATTAACAATTATTTAATATATCTTTTATTTTATCACTGTCACTAATGTTACACTTCTTTTTAACCACTTTCATTAAAAAATCAGCAAAGAAAATTACAATACTTGTTAACAACTTTAATTGAATTACGGGAATGCTCAAACACTCAATTACTGCTACTACTCTTGAACTGTCAACTTCCTAGTTATATACATTTTCCGACGTTCTAAACATTATAAGACATTTTTGGACATTTAGATGATGTCTAGAATATTCTAGATTGATAATTCTTCTTTTTTGTTAAGGTACTTTTTTTTTCTATATGGAATAAATCTCATGGAACTGTCACAATAACCATATCGGTATGAATCAGACATGTCATCTCAACAGCGCGCGTAGCGACAATGAGCTGGCCAAATACCTAAGTGAGCGAGGGCCAATAAACTTAAGAAGATGAAGAAGAACAGCGTATAATAGCTAAAATATTAGTCTTTGTAAGATTAATTGTAACATTTCTATTTCCCCTGGTATATGTTAAAACGCCGAAAAATATTCTCAATCCTTTTGCGTCGCTGGGATTGACAATATAAACATTTCTGGTCTATATATAATAGCACTAATTGCATTTGTTTGATCTTTATGCCGCCTAATATTGCGCGTCAAATAAATATCCATTTGGGTTGGTGGGGAAAGTGAGGCGGGGAGATTATGGTCACTCTACAAGGGCGTTTAGAGGTCCACATGCTTTTAAAAAGAAATTGAGTGGCTGAGTTTTGAAGATTGCGGTTTGTTGTCATAAAGGATAATCCGAAGCCCGAATCAATGTCCAACTTTCCAAGAATTGTCCATTTTGTGTTCCATGGTCACCCAGACTATTTGCAGTTTGTGTGGGACACAATTATGTGTGGAACAGTGTTTTGATCCAATTCAAATCCCAAAAACTTCTTAAAGGAAATACCAGCCAGAGTGATATAAGGTCCTTTTTATTAAAATTTTTCTAAGTAAAAAAAAAACAATTTTTCATTAATAAAAAAATTTGCTTTCATGGCAAACCAAAAAATTTTAAATAAATAAAATTATGAGTTTTATGGACTAGCTAATTGTCATATGTCTTCCTTTAAATAAAGTTAACTTTTATAATTTAGTCAGTATGTATTATCTTATTCTGACATTTGGTATATAACAGGAGTTGTAGAATTATTTCATTTAAAAAGATTTTTACCCTTTAATATTTTTAAGGAAAGAAAAACCTTTCTTTCTATCCAGCAAGAGGATTCTTTGAAACGGCGTCCAAATTCAAATAGCTTAGAAACCTTCTTATGTTTTGTCGCCCAGGAAATCTCTGTAAGTATTTTTTTTATTTCTTTCTTTGTAGTTACCTCTTTCAGTCTCTTCTTTATTCACTTACTGACGACCCAGCTCTCCAACCAAAACAAGAGTGGCCGTTCGCAAACGTTTCGGTTTGTTTGCTTAACCTATCTCTAGCCCAGTAATTACTCAGTTCCTACTTTTAATACCCTATAAGTGATACCCAATGTGGTAGGCAAATTATATAGTTACATGATTAATATTTCAAACAAATTATTAAACAACTCTATACATCGTTTTTATAACATTGATGTGTATGATCAATAATTACTTTACATACTCCAGGTTCCATATACCTGAACAAAACAATTACCACAAAAATCAAAAGACGAGTGGAAAACAAGTATAATACTATCTAATGAGACTTAAGTGCAAAAAAAAATTTAAATGACAGAAATTAGAAACAAATTTGTATATTTCATTAGGTATATTGTAATCTTAATTATTAAAGAAAAAAATAACACATTTTCCAAGGAATTTATTCGCATAAAAGACATATAAACTTACTTTTTGTGTTGTGGGATTTAAACCTGATGCAGCCATGTAGGTTGCAGTTGCGCTGACTGTTTTTATTTTCTCTATACAACAAAAACGTTCCTCGTCAAGTAATTCATCGAAATCAGCTAAAATAAATTACAATTTTATATTTAATATTTAGTAATTTCCGTACCACTTGTTTATTTCTTATTTATATTTTGAAAGATATTGGTAAAACTTAAAGTGATATGCTATGCAGAATATGGGATATTAATTTAATTTCCGCTTCTACCAAGAACGACATCCACGAGGTAACTATGAAAATCGGCGATATCACAATTGCTAATATTTATTTACTCTTTGTAATGTATCGTCCCTTTACTTAAACATAAAACTTAACTGTAATGTAGTCATATTCTAAATAAATAAAAAATTGGGATTTTAAGGGCCCAAAGCAAGTATGAGTCAAAAATCTGTGGTACTAAGGCAAAACCCGATATGTCAAAAATGATCTATTTTTCGTTTTTAATGTCAATATATACATTGATCGATAAAGAATATGATGACAAAACACTGCACGGTCTAGACGCATCCGTGTAATCAGTGGATTATAAAATTAGTTTCCGATATATTCATTTCATTACATTTGGTCGGCGCCAAAACCTTATATGAAAACATATCGGCTTCTGGCGTCGTCTATAAAAGTGAAGATTTGACTTATCGAATTACAACGTTTGGCTCCAACCGTCTATCTCAAACCTAATGAGGGATATTGAATTTAGTTGCCTTATTGTGTTTTTTGCGTAAGCAGCGTTAGTGGTTGTTAACTTTCAAAAAGTGAGTTTTTACAACATTACGAGGCATTTTACAAAAACAAAAAATTATTAAAATGTTTGGAAGTAGTAGGGAGAGTAAGCTTGTCAACATGGCATGAAGTTGTAAGTTGATATAGATAACAAATTTCATTTTACTTTTTAATTAGTTATGTAATTACAAGGTATTGAAGTATGTTGTGATATGCCAAAACTATCCCAGAATTGTAAAAAAGAAAATAACGAAATTTGTAATATACAACTTACAATTTTCAAAATATTAAAATATCTAACACAGCGGCCAAGGTTAATGCTGTTCAAAATTTGAAAGTACTCAACACGCTAAGAGATTTTACAACACATACCTCAGAATCAGATGGACATCGTAACATCCGACAATGACTTCTGAAATGGGGACTTGACTTAAAATAATTTCATGATAATAAAACCTAATAGTCAAAGTTATCTCAAAAAGATAATTTTATTTTGTTACAGGTTCCCTGAATATGTTACTGCAATGGATATTGGAGATCAACTCACAAACACTGGGTAATTCCTATACATCAGCTGATTAATTGTCAGTGGAAGAAGACTATCTAACGTTACTTGAAAATGTTCCACTAAAGAAAACTAAGCCACAAAAATGTGAAATACTGATAAGTCCAATGCATAAAATATAGAACAAATTACGGATATTGGAGATCAACTCACAAACACTGGGTAATTCCTATACATCAGCTGATTTATTGTCAGTGGAAGAAGACTATCTAACGTTACTTGAAAATGTTCCACTAAAGAAAACTGAGCCACAAAAATGTGAAATACTGATAAGTCCAATGCATAAAATATAGAACAAATTACGGATAACTCCCAAAATACAGATGTAATATCACACTTAATACCCAAGAGAGGAGAAAGGGATACTCTAAGTGAACAGAAGCTATTACGGGATCATGGAAAAAATGCAAATACTAGGACAGATAATACTAAAAAATAAAAAATAATATATTATTTTGGAAAAGCGGTTTTGTTCCATAACTAACTGCTGTCGTAAAAAATGCTTTGAAAACATGGATGAAGAACAGCAAAAGATGGTTTTAGAAAAATTTTATGAATGTACCAAAGGTGAACAAAATCATATTTTGGCTGAAAGTCTGACAATTTCGAACAAAAGTGGCAAAAAAGGGTCGCGTAAAAAAAGCAGGAATTGAGCATAACCGCAAAATCAATGCCAACTACTCGTTAAAATTAGTCAGAAAAAATGAAACAGTATGGAAAAGTATGTTTCAATCTATTTATGGACTAAAGAAATTTAAAGTAGAGTAATTAATAGGAAAAATGAAACAATCATCTGTGTCAGCTACCTCTCTCACTGATCAAAGGGGTCGACATGCATAAAAAAATTAGAAGGCAGAAGAGAGAAAAGCCATTTTAGAGTACATAGAAAAGTATCTGAAGTACGAAAGCCACTATTTGCGTAGGAACTCACAGAAAAAGTATTTACATAATGAAAAAGCCATCTAAATATAAAAATTTTATATAATGAATTTATATTTAACATGGACGAAATCATCAAAACCTTTAACAAAGCAAGATGATAAAAAATGGGAAACAAAGAAATCAAAATACTCTGTTACGCAGACGACGCAATATTGATAGCCCAAGATGAACATAGTTTACAAAGACTGGTCCACAGATTTAACATAAGAGCAAAAGAATTTAATATGACAATCTCATCTCAGAAAACTAAAACAATAGTAGTCAGTAAAGAACCAACCAGATGTAAAATAGAAATTGATAGCATTAGTATTGAACAAATAATGAAAATAAAATACATGGGAATTACACTGTCTAGTTATGGAGACCTGGACAAAGAAGTAAGAGATCAAGTACAAAAAGCAAATAGACTGGCAGAATGCCTTAATAACATTAAATGGCGAAACAGACACACAAACAATTTATAAAGCCAGTGTAAGACCAATAATGGCATATGCCTCAGAAACAAGACCCAACACAGCCACAACGCAAAGGCTACTGAAAACTGCAGGAGAGTACTGAGAAGAATTACAAGGAGTACCCTGAGAGATCGAAAGAGAAGTGAGGACAATAGAAGAAAATGTAACGTACAGTGTATAAATTAATGGACACAAAAAAGAATGGAATAACAACATAAGCAGAATGGAGGATACCCGTGTGGTCAAAATAGCAAGAGATAAGTCATCAATCGGCAGAAGAAGTATCGGACGACCACGCAAAAGATGGAGTGACAACCTTCCATGGAGGTATTAATCCGCCAATGAACAAGCAGAATTGCTTATAAAGAGGAAGAAGAAGAAGAAGAAGAATATAAAACTGAGTATCCAAATGCTGTCGAAATATGTAAGACGTGTGATTCTTTCATATTAAAGATCAAACAAAGCACTGATGTAAATAAAAAGATTCAGTTAACTGATGAACACAACCAACACAAGGACATAGTAGACCTAGGATACAAACAAAAAGATATAGACAAAAGCCAAGCCAAAGAAGATGCAACAAAAAGAATCTTGGTATTTGATTTGCAGAATGTTTTGAACATCACTTTACTGACAACTAAAGTTTCTTTTAATAAGCGTCTCCTTTCAACTTATATCTTAACGATCCGTGACTGCACTTCAGATGGAGGTATAACTGGCTGCTAAATGTAACATGAAGCAGTTGGATGAAGAGGATCTGAAGATATTGCTTCTTGTAGTTTAAGAAAACTCGAAATATTGCTTGAAACTGTGAATTCTGTTATTACCTACTCAGATACGTGTTGGGGCCAAAATAAAATATTAACATGGCCAGCATGTTTTCATGTTTCGTCAGTAAATACAGCCATGTTGATTGTGTATAACAGAAGTTTCTTTTACCAGGACATACGTACCTAGAATGAGATGTAGATCATGCTTGCATTGAAAGATCTAAAAAGGCTATTGAGATCCCAATTATGGTGCCTCGAGACTTGTTCCAATTTGTTCGAACTGTGAGGGTCAAACAGTCATTTCAGGTTCACGAAATGACACAAGAGCACATATTCTTATTTTCAAAAGTTGTTCAGGATCACTTAACACGAAGAAAGACTGCCATTGACGACAGGAAAGTAAACTGGCTTAAAATTAAATCGTTTAGGCATGAAAAACGTTTGGAATAATTCAATTAAAAACAGTACTAAACGAAGAAAACTTGATTTAAGAAAATTAAAGAGAGGAAAACGACCTATTCCTATATTGACCCAATGTTACAAAGGGCCACTGCAACCAAGGGCCAATAACCCTCTAAAGAAAAGGGATCTTAGTCGTCTTTCATTGATTTCTTTGAGTGTCACGGTTTTTATTTAACACTGGAGACAAATGCCGATTCTGGAGTTACCAGAAGACAATTGTGAGGAAAACGACTGAGTATTCCTATTATTCTTTTTGTTATATTTTAATAAATTCTTAACAAACTAAACACGTTTTTTTTATATACACGCACAAAATATAGGTACTTAGAAAAAATTTACATTAACAACTATTAACAGTTATAGAGCTAATACCGATATGGAATATTCATAGCAGACAAGTCAGTTTTAAATAAAATTGACGATGGCAAAGCCCGATATGTCCTTATTATCTAAATATTTTTGTTATCCTTGAAAATTTGACAGCTATCTGTCACAAGAGATAAATGTTATTTGTTTACAAACATCAGAAGGGTTTTGAGGTTCCTATACATCAAAATTTAATTACAACAACTTAACTTAATTACTCGTCTGCTGCAAAATTAAGTTTTTTACATATCAGGTTTTGCCTTAATACCACAGAAATAATGTTACACAAATCAAACAATTAGCTATTAAATATGATAATTTTATCAGAAAAAACAAAATGCAGGACACAATGACGCACTAGGAACGCACTAGGGTGCAAATTGGAGGTAGAAGGGGTAAAATAGGCCATGGAATTTAAATACCTGGTCATTACTCTATCAAGCCATAGAAAGCTTGAGACGAAAGTAAAATAATAAGTAAATAGAGCAAACACAACCATAATATGTCTGAATGTTACATTAAAGAGGAACAAAAATAAAAGTAAGAAAGTTAAAAGAAGAATTCACAAAAATATGTTACGACAGAATGACTTATATTGCAGAAACCGGACCTGACAGAGATAATGCTAAGAACCGTAGAAGGTTATAGTAGAATGATCATTTAGATAGAATGACAAAATTAATAAAAAATACAGATGTTTTTCTAGTAGGAAGGTGATCAGTGGGATCATCATAAAAACGACGGAACTATAATACACTTACAATTTAAATGGAAACTTTTTAAACTTATTAGCGTGAAGAAGTTAGACTTTTTATGAGAACGACTAACAGAGCGATAAGTCGTTTCCGATAAATCGGAGCAAGAATAGAATCGGGTGAGGACCTCAGATATTATTTCATTACCACAGCTTAAAAAAAGGGAAGGAACACGTGGCAGAAGCCATAAGACTAACAAAGCGATAACTTATTTGGACGTACGTAAATTATTGGGGAATGCCCATTTGAAAATCCAGACAGAAGAAAGAGAGAGCAGTGAAAGGCTTTAGTGCTACTGGAATTTGTCCAGTAAGACGTGGTACATTTTATGAACAAGACTTTTTAGCAGAATGTCAGTTGCAAAACCTAGCAAAAAGGACCTAAATATCACCGTCCTTTACTCAGATATTATTTCATTACAACAGCTTAAAAAAAGGAATACGTAGCAACAAATGTGGCAAGTCGCTGATACTCACATAGACGCCAAATAAGGACCAGTTAGAGCAAAGTGTTTCAGTTTAAAGTAGAAACAAATGACTGTAAAAAGAATTGATGATAACACACCAGAACATAGTGGTATCAAGTTCAAGCTCAAGAATATATGCAAACGACGCTAGCCAACAACGTCAAGTTCAAAATCATCAGATTCATCCGATGACAATTTTCCACTGGCCAAGTTTGTTGGGAAAAAATCAGAATGAACGATCACGATTTTTTGGAGGACGTTATTCTTATAGCCTATTTGACTTCTAAAGACCCTAACTCAGATGTGAGTTGTACGTTCTGTGAAGAATTATTTTCTAAAAGTAAAATCTGAAAAATATGGACTCTATGTGCGAATGCACATGAAGCCTGTACAGGGAACTAGCACGAAATGTACATTATGCCACTTTTGTAAATAGTAGTCCATAACGTTGCCAAATAAAAAATAAACAACTTTATAATTTTTGTATTGAATTGTCGTTTCTCATATTACCAGATAATACCTACTATTGAATATTACTCGCCAGTTTTCTTGGCGCCTAAAAATGACATATGACATTTTTGTTATTTTTTGACTGCATGTTATTTCAAATACATTTTTTTCATGAAGTGAATGTATTTGTTCATCCATATCCTTATTATTATCAATTGTTGTAAAAGTATGAAAAGATAGTCCAGTTCAGTTCCCACAAATTGATTAAATTAAGTCGTATCGTAAAATGGACTTATTTACAGATGCTTTATACTAAAAGTATTATTTTTACGTTACTATAATTATTATTAAAAAATGCGGAAAAAGACAGATAAATAAAAGACAGATAATTTTTTTTTACCAATGATTTCATTTAGTAGTCGTATACATTCAACTCCCTCGTTGATATCTTCAGAGTAAAAGTCCGTAAAATTTGGAATGCTACCAAAGAGAACTCCTACCTCTTCTCTAAATTGGGAATATAGTTCCTGTAAGAGGGAATACATTTTAGGAATATTATTTTAATAAATCATACGTATTATAAATTAAATAAAAATTATCTAAAACTGTCGAAATTCTTGTAAAAATTTTACAAATATATAAATTTTGGAATTTATAAATAAAATTAACTGTACCCAAACACAGAAAAGGCTAATCTTTAAAATATATTCCAAAATTAAGTCATTTCTTATTTTTAAATGTTTAAATGCAAATTGTGTCGGGCGCATGTGTGGTGCCTGCAAATTGGCATAAAGATTTTAAAATAAAAATTTAGAAATAACGAAAAAAAAAAACATTTAAACATATAAAATTCCACTCTGGTACATAACATAAAATATTTATAATGTTTACTTTATGTTTTCTTTTATAAAAAAATAGTAAATACGCATTGCAACATACGTTGCAGTCACATAAAACGCTTATTCAAATATTGAATAAACAATGATATTATAAATGCTCTGAAAAATAATGGATTGGATCTAAAATTATGTAGCACTAAAGGCTATAATAATGAAATTCACTATGTTAGGCATCCATACGGCGTCCAAGCAAGGATAAAGGAAAAAATAGCAAAATCATGTTTATGCCTTGTACAAACCATTATCTCAAGTAAGACTTTTTTTACGAAAGAAGCTTTTCTATACAAAAGAAAATTTAATTTTCACGCAAATTTCCAGAGGAAACACCACAGTTTTCACATATTTTACTCCTTTATGTCATTTTCCAGTACTCTCAAAGGCGTAAGGGGATTAAGTAAGTGGATGAATATAGTGATAGATATTTTTAATAAACTAATTAGTCTTAAAATAGGTGTAAAAGGACACGATCATAGACAAACTGTGAGAGTTAATGGCATTATGGAAAAAAAAATTCGAAAAAAACTGACGGTATGAGACAAATAGAAGAGGGTATCTCAATCTCCATAGAATGTATACGATTCAAAATTATACATTTATTATATTTTTGGAACTAACCTCGTTTTACAAAAAATAAAGTAATGAGATATGGACAAAGTAATAATATTTCATTGTGTTCAATAAATTTATTTAAACATACTTTTTAACAAATGTCTGCAAGAATCAACAATATCAAAATTCCTGACGAGTCCCCATCCATTGTGCCTAGAGCCCCGTGACCGTAATCATACCCTACCGATATGACATCTTTTCCCCTTTTTTTTACATTTGATAGTCATTAAAACGCACTGAAGCCCTTTTGAGTCTAGCGCTAGTTCTATTTCCAGTCTTCATCTGGGAGGTTGAAGGTTCCTCTACTCCAAGACTCTGATTCCCAAATGAGGAGTTCAATGATCATTATGTGCAAAATCAGTATTCTTCTTAATTTCCGCTTTAACTAGGGAAGGCCTCAAGTAATAACTGTTTCGCCTGACCACTTCTCCATTTTCTTTCTGCACTAAATAAGATCTGGGTGCATCATCTTGCGATCATTGACAAGGTTTTGGGCCACCCTTGTATACAATATTTCTTTACTTGGTTCAGATCCTCATCAGCATCCACTTCAGTCCTAAATTGTTCTTTCTTCTCGTGAGTCATGTCAATAGGGTGAACAATTTCTGTAATAAATTGATTATCATCCACTTCATCTTTTATAAAATTCCTCGATAATAAATCCGCCACATGTATGAACTTGCCTGGCTTAAATTTTACCTCTATGTCATATTTAGATCATCTTACCCTAATCATTGTACTCTCGGCGACATTATGTCCGCAATGCCTCTATGCATTAATTCCTCCAAAGGCTTATGGTCAGAATCAATTTGCACTTTTCTTCCGTAGATAAAATTGTGAAATTTATTGCATGCATATAGAATTGCCAAGAACTCATATTTGACTCTGCTGTCGTTAGCGCCCTAGATGCAAATACTGCCGGTCTGTTATTCTGTAAGAGACAGCACCAAAAGCCATTACTGCTACTGTCAGTCTGTATCACGGTAGGTAACTTCTCATTGAAATTGGCGTTGAATAATGATAAGAAGTTGTAAATATAAAATTACACGATAGAATTTTGATTTCATCCTATCCTATACAAATAGTTTCAATCCTTAAAAATGGCACATTGTCTAAGACATACAATATGACATCTAAAAATATGGTTAACGAGCTTATACTGAAATTAAAAATACAGTTTGAAAAGACAATAAAAAAAAATAATAAAATGTAAAATCGACGTTATTTAATTTAATTCTTTATATTATGTTCATCATGATAGCACACGTAATACTTGTTTTAAATTGGCCGAGTAATATTAGTCGTGAGAAATATTTAACATATTCTATAAACAATTTAAGATAAACTATACTTACATAAAAGGCAGATATAGAACATTTTTTTAATCTTGTCCAAGCACTTTCGCTGTAAGAATATCTTCATGGGCATTTCAGGTAATTTACGATAAAATGATTTAGGAATCGTCAATGGTTAGATAGCTTTTATTACACGTGCCTGTATTATTGGTTGTCTATAAACAAATTCTTTGGGAGTTCCAATGAGACGTTTTAGAGAAACTTAACAGACTAAATCTAAAAATTTAGTCTGAGGGGTTTCTTAAATATGACCAATTAATTTAAAATATTTAGATCTTCCTTATTTTAAATATAAATCTCGGTATATTTTTACGCACTTCCATAGAACAATTCTTGATAATTTGCTCAATATAAACTCTTATATCGAGCGTTTTACGAGATATGACAAATTTCGCTGTGAAATATTATTCGATTTTATACCCAGAATCTGTATATTAAATAATAAAATTGCAAACATTTCGTTTTGATAACAAATTTTAGTTATCATCTCTTTTGATAAAACTTCAACATTGTGTAAATAAAATAATTCTTAACGTACAAAGTAATTCAAAACCTTTAGGTACGAAAACGAGAGAACGTTAAATGTTTTTTAAGTTTTGTTAATAATTTTCTATACATAAATATAACAATTATTAAGATATGTATTTGTATGTGTAGTCATGATTTTATTATGATTTTGATTATTATTTCTATGCTATAGAAATTTTACTTGACAGTTCTCAGTTCTCGAAAAATGTACATCTATAGAGAGTTCTATTAAATAACCTAGAGCTCGACCTTCCTATAATCTTATTAAGACAGAATTGAAGCTTGCCGAGGGCCCAAGATTTTGAAAATTAAACTTGACTGAATATAAGAAAATTTTGAAAGATCCCACTTATATTAGCTTTATTTATGATGTTTATCACGAAATAATGAAGTTTAGGACTTGCTTTATCAAATTGAACTTGTAAGCAAGCAAACTAATTGTTTTATACCAAACTAATTACAAAAATGATACCCATCCTGCGGTTTACTATTACACTTGGGTCTAGATGGGTTAAATGCTTAAAAACTTTGCTTGTCTATTTTCTCCTACGACTGGAAGTTTTTATTTATTTGATTACTAAGAATACTTATGTGCACAATTAATAAGCAATGACTAGTACATCTATCCATATATTCTTTCATTTTTCACACACATGATTGAGACCTGAATTCAGCAACAAGAAAAAACTTTCTCATTGGACAGACCGACCAGGGCAACACTGTTTTAAGTTTTGCAAACAGGGCAATTTTTTTTTATTTTCCTGGCCTCAGTCCAATATCACAAAGGATTTCCCTAAAAAAATGAGCCTGGAAAGTATTTTATTTAGATCAGACTGTGTAGCCAGCAGAAATCCTTAAATTCCCCGTAAAATACTGGCTTTTATCTTGGGCACAAATTTTGTAAATGTAATTTAACGAAGGGACAGGATTTGGTATGAAGGTCCCACGATTAAATGCTACCAGAACTAAGTAGTGTCTGTTTTGAACTAAAAGGTGAAAAATAATTCTAGAATTTACAAAAAATAAAGAAACACGAAACTGAAGCAAAATTTTATAAGATCTAAAGGCATACTACCATTAATATTGCTCTGAAGATAATTTCTTGTAAGATAATAATAACTTACATTGATTTAAATTATAAACGAAATCCTAGAAATAAAACGACTAAAATAAAATACAAAAAAGTTGAATATAAACAGTGGATTTGTATTTTAACCCTGCGCTTAGTTGATAAAGTGCCGATTAAAATATGCTCTTAGTAAAACTAACTTTTTACTGGTTTATAATCAAGAAACGCAAAATTAGCTTAATAGTGTATTTAAACAACAGAGTTTCCTCACACAAAAAATAAACTGTGAGTACATTACCAATTTAATACAAATTAATTAATATTAAATATTAACCATAACGAATAACACACAAAACGAAAAGCTCGGGTTCGTTCGGAAAAAAAATATTCCCATGATATTTTTTTGTATAATCACTATCATGCTATACCCCAAATTGTAACAATAAATTTTTTTCTATCCGACCTTAAATTAATTCAAAAATAATTTTTTAAATTTATTGGACCATTCCGAGTAAAATAGGTCTTATAGTTTTTCTGCAAGCTTGATCCTTTTTGAGTTATAAATAGACTTCGGCAAATATGCATATTGCATATTTTGCATATTGTGCATATTTTATGCAAATATTTCATATTTTGGCATATTTGTATAAAAGTTTGCATAACGTGCTTCAGATTTTTATACTGTATTTGAAAATTTTTAAACATACCAATTTATTTCAATTCTTGTATAAAATTTTGTAGTCATTTTAATCAAGAAATGATCTAAGTACGTAATCTCTACAGGTACAAAACATTTACATTTTCAAAGAAGATCAATTTAAGTAGCCCTCAACATTCTTAGAAAGTCTCGGTCACTGAGGCATTCAGTTATTGGATAATCGCTAAGGGTTCGCTCATTTACATTTTATGATCTAATCCCCAAATCTATCTACAATTTATTGTATCTTAACAGCAGGTAAACGGCTAATAGTTTTGTTCCTAATTTAGGGATTTTCCAAAATCTCCCAGTTTATTGAATTAGGTACCTAAACATTTCTAATTTGATGCTCAGATTTGTAAATCATTTTTGTTTTGATATTCAAAGCGTAAACACTCGTTGTGCATAACAAAAAGGAAGATTGTGATTTTATAATGCCTAAAACAACCAGTGCTTCAACTTGGATTAAACCTTATAAAGAGCTGTCTATGGATATGGGAAAAATCTACTGTTCAGTCTGTGGCAAAATTGTAAGTATCTAATATTTTCTATTAAATATCTAATATTTCATACATACAGGGTGTTTCCAAATGACACTTACAACGTTTGACTGTAGATACTTCTCGAAAAATTGAACAAAACGATATAGTTAATGAAGGGTCAAACTTATTTACTTTTCGAGATACAGGGTGTTAAAATTAAAAAAAATTAAATTCTGTTAGTTAATAACAACAATAACTTTAAAACCAATAAACGTATTGTTTAGTACTCGTAGGTTGTTTTTAAATGAAAAATAGCTTCCTTTAGTGAGAAAAAATTGTCCATGGTACAATACAATGGTGTGTATTTAGAAAAAATTTTCACCTTTACTTTTTTTTATGAAGTCAGTCATTCTAAAACACAATTATTTTTATTGTAATTGAATTAACAAAAAAAAAACTTTTGTTGAATTTTAAAATAAGTTATATGATGTACTAATGGTTAGTAACAAAAACTAATTTGTGGATTAATACTGCATTTAAAACACTTAGCGAGTGTTTTTTTTCCAAACCAGTTATTTGATTAACCAAAAACACCTTGTATATTTTTATATTTTAAAGGTTGGGTTAAAATAAAGGTTTTTATTTTTATTTATAGATAGCATGTGAGAAGAAATTTCAGATAGACCAACATGTGAGAACTGCTTCACACATTGCAAATAAAGGAAAAATAGGAGGAAAACATCAAACTTCAATGGCTAAATGTTTCCAATCTACTTCAAAAAAATTAGATGAGCAAGAAACTTTTAATGAAGACTTGTGTCGCGCATTAGTGTCTGCAAACATACCGCTTTCAAAATTAGCAAATGTAAATTTTAGTTCGTTTCTAAAAAAATATTGCAAACTTAATGTTCCAAGTGATCGGTCTCTAAGAAGAAATAATGTGAACGGGCTATACTCGTCGGTGTTAATTAATATTAAGGAAGAAATTGCAGATAATTATTTTTACATATCTGTAGACGAAACCACTGATTCCTCAGGAAAGTATATTGCTCATTTATTGATTGGTGTTCTTAAAGAAGATACCTTACCAAAATCTCATCTTATTTCATGCCAGCAACTTGAGAAAACAAATGCTTTAACAATTTCGCGTTTTATACAAGAAACATTAGCAACCTTTTTTCTTCCGACAACTATTCCTTCTAATAAATTACTGCTTATTTTATCGGATGCTGCTCCTTATATGGTGAAAGCAGGACAAAATTTAAAAATATTTTTCCCCGATTTAATACATGTTACTTGTGTAGCCAATGGATTAAACAGAGTTGCAGAGGAAATACGAAAAAAGTTTCCTCTTGTAAATACCATGATATCCAGTGTCAAAAAAGTATTTCTTAAATCTCCTATAAGAATTCAACTTTATAAAGAAATGCTACCTAACATTCCTCTTCCACCACAACCTATTTTCCCGCGATGGGGAACATGGTTAGAAGCAGCTAATTTTTATGCAGATCATTTTGTTAAAATAAAGAACATAATTGATACGTTAACAGATGAAAGTTCCCAATCTCTTTTGGATTCTAAACAAACTTTTCAGAGTAACTTGCTTCAACAAGAACTTTCATTTATAAAATCAAATTTTAGTTTTGTTCAAAAAACAATTACCGGTACTCAGTTAGAATCACCAAAACTGTCATTGTTCGAAAGTACAGCATTAATAAAAGAATTTGCGTCATGTTGTCGGAACGTTAGAGGTAATATTGGAAAAGATATTTTAAAAAAATTTGAAGCTACTATGGAAAAAAATAAAGGTTGCCATATTCTTTCTGAAGTAGTCAGTTGTTGTGAATTTATTAAAAGGTTCAATATTTATAACACTTACGGATTTAATTTATTTCTTTATTTATATTAACTTATCTGACAATAATTTATTATATCCGTACGTAACAAATTCGCGAGCGCGGGTCTTGAGAATTAACTGTCCTTCCATATAAAAATGTTTTATTTTTATACATAAATCGCCGTTATCTCGAAAAGTCCAAATCATTCTTGAGTAGACGGCGAAACGGTAAAGGCAAACTGGATTTCCCTCGCATCGGTTCTGGAAGGTCGCTCAGGTAAATCGAGGCCTCTCGTAAACTCTACAACATATTAGAATAAAAACATGTTACAGGTTAAAACTATGACTCATATTTTTACGTAACATTGCCCCCCTCTCAAAAGATGGTTCCTCCTGGAACCTTGTCGGGGCTAGAACTGGAACGGTATGCTGGTATCGGCAACTGGACCCTCTTTTACAACTTCCAGTTGTATAAAAATGACAAGGGACGGTTTTCTCTCCGCACCAGTAACTATGCGGATTGCAACAGACTAACACCTGGACTTCGGTGTCTTTAAAGATCTCCTCCACCATATTTCGGATAACCCTCCAATCTAATTGGCGGCACTCCAACTTTGACATGGCTAACTTTTGCACGTCGGACTCTAGTACGTGCTCTCTCAATTGAAGTAAGGCTTCCCATACATCTCGGTAGGTAGGTTGGTCACGGGCAGTGTCTTTTGTTACCAGGTAGAAAAGGTAACGTGATGCATCTTGGAGTTTCAAGGTTTTACCGGGAGCTGGCACTTGGCATTGAAGTTCTGCAACTCGACCAAACTTCCTTCGAAAGACGGATGCCAACCCTGGTGCGTCTTTGATACTGGCCGGGATGGTAAGGGCCAGCGAGTAGTCATCGGGGAGCGCGAGTAGATCTTGCTTTTCTTCAGTGGTAACACCATGTCTCGCTTTACCGGTACCTCCATAGGCACCCATGAATTCCTCAAACGTGAGGTCAGACACATCGTGGATTTGGTTTACTTCCACTTCTTCATCTACGTTGTGGTCACCTTCGAAAGACGCCAACCGGTTATGGTGTACTATCATCGGCTTTCCCCTCGGAATCTTGCTTATTCGGTAGATGACATCGTTGATCTTCTCCATAATAAGGTATGGACCTTCCCAAAACTGCTGCAATTTGGGAGAACAACCTTTTCGCTTCTTGGGATTATACAGCCATACTTTGTCGTTCTTCTTAAAGCAACCCTTTTCGGCTTGTGTATCGTACCGTTTCTTCATTCTGTCGCTAGCGATCTGAAGGTGGGAACGGACCAACTCATGTACATCGTCCATTCTTCTTCGTAATTCGATCACATAATCTTCACCTGCTACATCTTCTCCAGGTTTACATCCAAACTCGAGATCACAAGGTAGTCGCATTTCGCGTCCGAATAGGACTTTGGCTGGTGTCTGGCCTGTTGATTCGTTAACAGCAGATCTGTAGGCCATTGTGAAGAACGGAAGGTATTGGTCCCAGTCTCGCTGATGATCGGACACCATCTTTGTCAAATACTTGCCAACTGTCCTATTCATTCGTTCTACCATACCATCCGATTGCGGATGATACGCGGTAGTTCTTGTTTTCTTCATGCCTAGTCTATCACATATTCCTTGGAATAGATCGCTTTCGAAGTTCCTGCCTTGGTCACTATGGATCTCCAAAGGCACTCCAAATCGGCTGATATATTCTTGGATCAACTTATCTGCAACGGTGGCGGCCTTCTGGTCTGAAAGTGCGTAAATCTCGACCCACTTAGTAAAGTAATCCATTACTACCAGCATGTACTTGCCTCCATTTTCACTTTCTGGAAATGGCCCAGCGATGTCCAAAGCTATTCTTTCAAACGGGCTTCCAACATTATATTGTCTCATAGGAGCTCTCCTTTTTCGGTGAGGCCCGTTACTCGTAGCACAAATAGTACATTTCTTACACCAGTCTTTTACGTCGTCGGAACTGTTCATCCAATAAAACCGTTCCCGAATTCGCTGAAGGGTTTTCCTTACACCAAAATGCCCTCCCGATGGACTGTCGTGTAACTGACGAAGTACTTCGGCTATTCTGCTCTTTGGGATCACCAACTGTCTTCTCTTCTCTGAACCGTCATCATTTTCCAGGACTCGTTTAAGCAAGCCATCTTCGATGATAAATGAGTCCCACTGGGCCCAATACGTCTTAACTACTGAGCATAGGTTTGATATTTCCTGCCAAGGTGGTCGACGGTTTTCCTCTTTCCATTTTCGGATTTTCTGTATAACTGGATCTCTCTCTTGTTCTTCCCTTATCTTAGTAGGCGTCCAGTCGTCGTTGACAATCGTCGTTCTTAGCACTGCTGCTTCCTTGGATTCCGTTTTGTTGCAGTGGGGACACTCTGCTGGGCATGGCCTTCTGGAAAGAGAATCAGCGTTTCTATGGCTAACTCCGGCCCGGTGCTCAATCTTAAAATCGTATTCTTGGAGTCGTTCGATCCACCTGGCTATCTGACCCTCTGGATTCTTAAACTGCATCAACCACTTAAGGGCGGCATGGTCGGTTCGGATTAGAAACTTTCTGCCATAGGTATTGATAGAAGTGCTCTACTGATTTCACTACTGCCAGAAGTTCTCTTCTCGTGACGCAATAATTCCGTTCAGGTTTTGAAAGAACTTTACTAAAATATCCGAGAACTCGTTCCTGTCCTCCTTGAATCTGAGACAGCACTCCTCCAATTCCCACATTACTTGCATCCGTATCTAAGATGAACTCTCCTTCTGGCAGTGGATACCCTAAAATTGGTGCTGTTATTAAATGCTTTTTCAACGTTTCAAAGGCATTTTGGCAGTCTATATCCCAGCGGTATTCTCTTGCTTCCTCTGTAAGTCGCGTTAATGGCTTAGCGATATCTGCAAACTTCTTAATAAACCTCCGGTAGTAAGTACATAGTCCAAGAAAACTTCTCACTTGATGTTTGTCAGTTGGTTTTGGCCATTCCTTAATGGAATCGATTTTTCCCTTATCCACGGCCACTCCTTCTTTACTGACTATATGACCCAGATAATTGACTCTACCTTGAAATAGCTGGCACTTCTTGGGGTTTAGCATCAATTGGGCAGCTTTAAGTCGATTAAAAACGTTTTCTAAATTCCTCAAATGATCTGCGAATGTCTCTCCTAAGACGATTATGTCATCCAAATAAACCAGGCATGTTTTCCAAGATAACCCTCTCAACACATTTTCCATAAGCCTCTCAAATGTCGCAGGAGCATTACAGAGTCCAAATGGCATAACGTTGAATTGCCACAATCCAGATCCTGTGGTGAAGGCTGTCTTTTCTTTATCTACTGGGTCCATTTCTACCTGCCAGTATCCAGACTTCAAATCCAAAGTAGAAAACAATTTACTTCCAGCCAATGTGTCCAATGTGTCATCGATCCGAGGCAGAGGATAACTATCTTTCTTGGTAACGTTGTTCAGCAAACGGTAATCCACACAGAACCTCGTCGTTCCGTCTTTCTTCTTAACCAGGACCACCGGAGAGACCCATGGGCTCGTAGAGGGTTCTATCACCCCGTCTTTCTTCATTTCCTGAACAATCGTTTCAGCTTCCTCTCTCTTCGCCTGTGGTAATCGTCGAGCTGTTTGACGAATTGGCTTAGCATTACCAGTATCAATTTTATGCTTAACAACGGTAGTTCTTCCCGTCTTTCCTCCTTTCGGTACGAAAATATCACGATACTGCCGAAGAAATTCCCTTAATTTCCTTTTCTCCATCTGATTTAGAGACTGTCCTGCAACTGCAACCATTTGGTCGAATTTGTCGTTGGAATTATCAGATGTTGTCGCCTGACGGATTATGGATGTCACAGGTACACAAGTTCCTACTTTTGTCTCTTGTCACTGGGTAGTCACTGGGTAGTCATTGACATTGATAAGCCTCACAGGAATTTCCTTAGCCAAAGTCACCAATTCCTTTCCAATTATGATTCCACGGCCAACCTCATCGTCGTGGTTCCAAGGCTCCATCATAACAGGTCTCCCTTCGTCTACAATTCCCTGTAGTCGCGCTACTATGATCGTTTCGCTTCTCGCAGGCACGACTGTATCTTCTTTAATGGCTGCTTGCACAGTGTTGTCATTATGTGGATGGAGAAATACCTCCTCGTTGCCAACTTTGATTACCTTATTCTTAAAATCCAATTGGAATCCATGCATATTCATTACGTCCATTCCTAATATAACATCCTCTTCGATGTCAGCAACTATAACAGTATGGACAAACTTTTCTGCCCCAATTCCCAATTGTACCTGGATTTCTCCATGAATGTTGGCATTTTCACCTGTAGCGGTCCGAAGTCGTAACCTCGTTGGTAACAGTTTCTTTCGGCTGTTTATAACTGTCGGGCGTATAATGGTTCTGGTCGCTCCGGTATCCACCAACAACGTATGCTTTTTACCATTTATGTCTCCATCTACATATACACTATCTTCACGACATTTCAAAGAAGCTATTAGTATGAGAGGGTCTTTGGAGAAGTTCTGGGTCGAAGCTGCCCCCCTAAGGCTGACCCGTTCTAGTTTTCCTGATGGTGAGTTTCTTGATTTGCGTCGTACCTAGGGTGCTTACAGGAGCTTCGTACGTGTCCTATTTCGCCACAATTCCAGCATCTGATGGTCTTCGTTTTCTTGTATGCCATGCTTTTCATCATATTAACAAGCTGGTCAAGTTTATCTTCATCTCCTTCCTCTTTTACAGTTCTAACTTTACTGTACCCGCCAGAGGCCTGCGTAGCTGACTCGTATTCGAGGGCGGCGGATAAGACATCAACCAGCGTCTTGTGACGAGCTAATCGTAGTGTTCTCTGCATTTCATGATCACGAAGACCATCAATAAACGTTTGAACGGCCAACTTTTCCATCATGTCTTCGGGAGCTGTTGGATAAGCATATCGTACTAATCTGGCAATATCTACCTCATATTCTTGAAGAGCCTCATCTTTCTTTTGTCTTCGATTTTTAAGCTGCGACTGATATACATGCTCCAAATGTTCGTGGCCATATCGCATATTTAACCTCTTCTTCAGTTGTTCGAAATCATCCGTCTCCTCTACTGCTATGGTCTGAAGCACATCTAAGGCATCTCCTCGAAGAGCGATAGTCAGGTTTACAGCCTTTTCTTTTTCAGACCATCCATTTGCTCTTGCGGCTGATTCGAATTGTTTCATGTAGTTGTTCCATGATGATTTTCCGTCGAAAGTTGGGACTTTAACATGAATAGAACCTCCACTTCCTTCAAATTTCGGCCGTGTCTCCAACTTACATTTCGTCTCGTCTTCTTTTATCTCCACTGTAATCGGATTGTTTCCTCTCTCTGCTGTCCCTGTTTCCTCCAGCTTCTTTTCCATCTCTTTCCATATCTTTTCTTCGAAGGCCAACATATCGGCAGCAACTTGGTTTTTTAACGACGACATTCTATCGTCGAGGGCAGACATCTCAGAAGTGACTTTAGAGATTTCCAAAGAGATGTTAGCAGAAACTTTGCTTTCCAAAGAAGAAATCTCGTTAGAAACTTTGTTCTCCAATGATGCGATGTCACCAGAAACTTTGTTCTCTAATGATGCGATGTCACCAGAAACTTTGTTCTCTAATGATGCGATGTCACCAGAAACTTTGGCTACATCACCAGAAACTTTGGCTACATCACCAGAAACTTTCGAAATCGACGAGAGGACAGCATCTTCAAATATATAAGTCTCTGGATCTAGTCCTTCTTCTAGCAAAGCGTTCTTTAGTCGTTGGACTAACTCAGCCTTTTTTCCGGTAGAAGCTAATTCTCTGTCTTCGAGATGTCTTCTTAAATTCGTCACTGTGAGCTCATAAATCGTCGTCATTTTCACAATTTATTTTATATTCACTTGTATTATTATTATAAGTCTAATTTATGTTCGATCCCACTTCTGACACCATTTGTTGTGAATTTATTAAAAGGTTCAATATTTATAACACTTACGGATTTAATTTATTTCTTTATTTATATTAACTTATCTGACAATAATTTATTATATCCGTACGTAACAAATTCGCGAGCGCGGGTCTTGAGAATTAACTGTCCTTCCATATAAAAATGTTTTATTTTTATACATAAATCGCCGTTATCTCGAAAAGTCCAAATCATTCTTGAGTAGACGGCGAAACGGTAAAGGCAAACTGGATTTCCCTCGCATCGGTTCTGGAAGGTCGCTCAGGTAAATCGAGGCCTCTCGTAAACTCTACAACATATTAGAATAAAAACATGTTACAGGTTAAAACTATGACTCATATTTTTACGTAACACAGTGTTCTAGCTGGAAATATTTCGGAAACAATTAATTTAGAACCAAATGTTTTGGTTAGTTTGAAAAATGCTCCCGTTACATCAGTTGATGTTGAACGAAGTTTTTCCATATATAAATATATGTACTCAGACAGAAGCCACAAGTTTTTGTTAGAAAATTTTGAACACCACTTGGTCATTTATTGTTACCATAATTCTAAATAAGTTTATTCATACTTAAAAATGATGTAGTTACTTAAAATAAATGTAAATCTTAATGAATAGTAGGAAATATTTAGTTATGTACACTTTTTTTTTTAAATAAAATTGTTACTATTTTACGATTTTTTTATTTATTTGTATGCATATTTTGTAAAATATTTGCATATTTTCGGGTAAACACGTGCATATTTATGCGCATATTTTCTACATTTTTATTTGCATATTTGCCGAAGTCTAGTTATAAATAATTTAAAACTGAGAAAAACGCAAAATAACCGTTTTCAAGACTCAAAAACACAAGTAAAAAACATTATTTTTGAATTCACCAAGGACCTCAATTCAAGTTCAAACCTTGTTTTATCATTTTCCTATAAATACCTAATGATAGTAATATATTACCTCACTATTTCTGTCGGTAGAAAGAAAATGCAATGCAACATGATCGGGGAGAATATTCTTCAAGAGTTGTGCGTTATTGTGTCTTGTTTCTTGCATATCATTCAGTTCGCTTTCAGCTTGTTGTTTCCACAAAAAGTCCAGTCTTGATGTAACCTCAACTAATCTTGCATGATAAGCTACCATAAGAACAAACACGTTGAGAAGAATCATCATTTGAGCAGAGAGTGGAATGTGCATTCTGAAATATGTAAAGCATACTTAAATATAAAGATAATAATATTCGATAAAATACCTATTTTATTTAAATTTTAAAAATGTGGAATGTTTGATTTATTGCATTAATTTTATGTTTCAAAATGCATTCTGAAATATGTACAGCATGCTTAAATATATAGATAATTATATTCGATAAAATTATATTGTAATATAAAAATAATTGTATTATTTATACAATTATATTACTTAAAATATTGTATTTAAGTTTTAAAAATGTAGAATGTTTGATTTATTATTCAAACATATGTCCTTATTTAACTAACCTAAGTCAAGTTGCAAGTTAAGTAAGTAAATATCCTATAGCTTTTTGGATCCCCTCTTTTTCTTTTTTAAAGATAGTACTAAAATATTTTAACTCTATTTTTGCGGTATTCTATTGTGATATGTGATTTTAATTGATTTTAAATTGTTCAAATCTCTTAATGATTCCGATACTTCTCTTTCTTGAGAGTATAGTTGGTTTTTGTTCTTCTCGTTCATTATCCTTTAATAAATAAAGATTGTTTTCCTCCAATAGAGAATTAGAGAACAAATAAAAAGAGACTCGACAGGAAATATGAAACGTAAGAGAGAAAAATCAATAAATAACGAAAGAAAACCAAAAAACTAAAACAAAAGATCGACGATATCAAGAAGAGGTTAAAAGAAACAAACAGTAGAATAGAATGGTAAGAACGGAAAAAAAGGAAAATATTAAGTAATGTCAAGATTGCAAATATATATTGAAGATAAAGAAGAATTTAAAGAAGCTATGAGATTTACGAATAATAGTACTTTGTAAATGCATATAAAGGTGAGGTTAGCATACAAATTAGGAGAAAAACCTGATTGGTAGAAATCGATAGCGAATAACAAAAAGAAATGCCTGTAGAAAACAGAAAAAGCTTTTTTGTAAAGCTTTATGTAAGATTTGCTTTAATTTTAATTTAATAATAAATCTTTTTATATTTTTTATGTACTATAAATATAATTAGTCAATATCTTCTTATAAGTTCATTTGTCTCAGCCAAACTCATTTTTCAGATTTAATTCTAAGATAAGACATTCTCACACCTGAGAGACTGAGCTAGATGAGGCCTAACAATTGGCTCCCAAAGAAAGTTGTGAGTTTCACCCATTAGCACCCACCGTTTCTGATGGGTTGTTCGATGGTTACAGTAACGTTATAGATATCCCATATTTGATATTCTTCTTAAATAGCTATTTTATTCCAATTTCTTTTGATTTAATTCATTTGTTAACTTTGGGTTTTGTTTTATCATTTTTATTCTAAAAATAGTTGGCGCTCAACTTTTCGATCAACTAAATATTCTGTTTAGACATTATTCTTTAATTTAAATTTTCATTTGCTTATTTATTTTTTGCATACCGCTTGTATTCAAACCCCGTAGCTAGCTTAAATAGCGACAAAGTTTATTCCTCTGTTAGCATTTCTCAACTTCCGATCTGTCATGTCAAGTTTTGCTTTTAATTAATGGAAGAAGGGAAAGTTATTTTCTGTATTTTTTTATCTATTTAAAGTGGTGTTATAGTTCATAAAGCTATTTCTGTTCTTTAGTCTCACTTGAGGTGAGTATTACAAATATTAAGTTGTAAAATTGATAATTGTTTTATAATATTCCTTTTTGACTTGTTTTTAAATAATACGTAAGTTTTCTTTACGACTTAATTAATGGTACTTAATGGTAATTAATGGTAATTCGTTTAACAAATTTGTTTTAATAATCATTAAATTCATATACATATTTGTATAAAATATATTCATTTAATTCTCGTTGCCAACTGCTAATTTTTTTTTATATTCGTATTATTCTAAAACTTCATGTCAATGTAATATACAATATTTATGCTGTTGTTAACACGAGGAGCCTTATTGTAGTTTTTATTTTATATTGGACTCTTTTGTCCCTTTTTTTGGTGTGACACCCAAATAACCACATAGTGCACCACAAATGTGACAGACTAAAATATCATAGCCAACATCTCTATGGAAACCAATAACATATCCATGTAAAAATTTCCATGGTAACCAACAATATCTCCATGTAAAACCTCCATCACAAGCCAACATAATTATGTGAATATCAAAACTACATACAGAAGTGGCAAAAATATATAATTGCCATCATTTTTACTTTTTTGTTTGTAAAGGTTTAGGTAAGATTTGCTTTTGTTAATATTAAATTCTGTTTCTTTAATTAAATAAATATGATTAGTTATTATAATCCTTTATTTGTCCTTACCAAACTCATTGTTCAGATTTGCATTTAAGATCAGACATAGCTACACCTGAGGCAGAGCTAGTCAAAGCCTCAACAATAAAATTGTCATCTCGCGTGTCGTTTTATAGTTACAGAGCTGAGGTGTCATTTTATTGTTAAACAATTGGGACCTAAGGCTATGGATAGTAACTCCACTCTTACATATTGGTTGTTACATTGTTACACAATGGCGCTCAACGTTGATGGGTAGTTAGATTGTTAAAGCTGTTTACAATCTTTATAATTCACCATATTAAAGATAAAAATATAACGTACTGACCAATTAAGGTATAAATATAATACGGGTTTACAAAACTAAACTCTATTAGAACTCTATTAGGTATTGGATCCTTGCAACAGGTGAGTCATCCTAAAAATGTTCTATCTCTGTAATATATAAAAATACCATATATGTTATACTTACTCTGGTAGACTATCATCATCAAAAGCATCAGTAAATAGACTGGAAGGCATCAGAATAAGAGTTGAATATACTAACAACATTAATAATAATAAAAGAATTTTGATGAGGTAATACAGCTTAAGAGCTGTAGCGAGAGCGATGAGGCATAAGACCCATGTAAACACTACATACTCTGGATGGTAGCAGTCAGTATCGTCTGCCAGACTTGCAGACAAACTAGAAAATTCATCTTTATTGCTGTTGTCGATCTCGGAAGACTTAAAATTATTGGCACTTAAATCTCGTCTTTTTTTCGCACTATAGTTCTGTGACACGATACCACTAACATTTTGTTTAAAATTTTTAAAGATATCATTAGTTTTGTTATTTAACTGGGACTCTATACCTTCATATAAAGTTTTCTTGCAGGTTTCATCACATGCTACATTTTTATCAATGTTTACCGTAAAATTGTTATTCACATTTGCTTGTACGAGAAAGTTAACAATAATAGTAGGGTTTGAAACGTTATAACTGTGGTGTATAGTCCGTGACAACGACAGAGTTGAAAAATTGGGACCACTGTTTTGATCAGTTAGTAAAACTGTTTCACTAGTGTAGTTAAAGTTTATTAAGTTTAAAGAGCTAGTCATAGCCATAAGAATGATCACTCCACAGATGAAAGCGGTTCGCCGTTTTCTCTCATGCACTAACGTGGAAGATATTTTCCTTAATGCTTCTGGCAGTTGTTGAAATTCTTCCGCCATTACTAAGATTGAGGTGGCGACTAAGATCAATGTAGTCAAAACTATGCAGATTACAACCAGGTTGATCCTACAAAATATAAAATAATTTTTAAATTTCATAAAATTAGGTATATACAATTTATGGGATATAGATTAAAAAATATTATGTTATAATATACTGAAATTTAAATTTGAGGCATTTATATGTTATCTTTTATTCTCCCATAGCCTCCCCTTCACATCTGCATCAACGCTCACAATGAAGTGTTATTCGCTATGTGCAAGTTCCGGAGAGCGACACCTAGTGGCATAAATCAGCGAAGGTGTTAGCACTACTAATATTTTAGCTTAATTACTTTTATTAACTTATATTAGATGCAAATAAAGTGACTTAAACTTGTTTATTTAATACAATAATTATTGTAATATTTATATTAATAATTAACTTGCAAAAATTTTGAATTGATTTTTAACTGCAAAAATTCATCAGTATGTTTTTTTACGTTTAGATTTCATTATTTGACATTTAAGATTGAGATTATGAGGTTATTAAAAGGTAAACATTGTATGTAGTAAATAAAATTAATTATTAAATTGCAGTATTTCTATTAATATGGATAAAATAATAAAAACTGGATTCCAGAAAATAAATCATAAAATACCTTTTTACCCAAATATCATATCCAATGTAAAATACAATTATTAATTGCATATCATATCAATATTTTGGAGCGATATTAACGCCCGATTTCATAATGACAACCTAAAGTACACTTTAACTAATGTTCAGTTTAGACTAAATTCCATAACTGTATTTTTTTATATATTTCCTTTTTCTTAAACCTTTCAAAGAAACATACATACCAATGGTTTAAATAGTCAATTCTTTTCTGTCAACTTTTGAGTGGCGTAATCCGAACTTGAAGAAATATTTAGAATTATTTAAAACAAAAAAAAAAATAAAATTGTAAACAAACTTGAACCACCATGATTATTATTGAAATTTACACTTTAAAGTTTACTTTTAATTCAATGTTCACGTCAAACTTATTAATAAATTGGGCGTATGAATGCAGAATTTGGGTTATCTTACTTATTTCTGGTTTATTATGATATAAATCCACTTTTCTCGTTGAATTAATTTGTGCTTAGAAGCTAAAAATCGATAGAACTTGAATTTACTTTTTTTTGTTGCATTTTTACAATTTATAACACAGCATTTGCGAAGTCCCATTTTCGTCAATAACTACTTATGAAATATGCTAACGAAGTTGCAAGATCTCACCGCTGCACGCGCATACTCGTTTCTCGTATCCCCTCCAAGTATTTGCACACAACAAATATACCCCACTGTAGAAAGAGTGCAAATAATAAAATAGTACTTTGGGGGCCATTCTATACATAAAACTATTAATTTCTTTATTACAGCTTTTCAAAATAGGCCAGCACCCATAAAAAATTTGTATTGGATAATATTCATCAATTTATAAAGTTTGGCTATACTAATCGCAGATTTAAAAACTGCTGCTCATCGGATCAACCTCGTGAATAGAAAATTGTTCAAGCACTAGAAATTAGAGAAAGTGCCAGGTCTGTGCATTGACTGAAGTGACGTAGTGTTCAAGTAGACAAATTGCCAATAAAGTTGACTTAAATGAAAAAACAGTGAGCAAAATTTTGAAAATAAAAACAACTAACCTTGTTATAAGTTGAGATAACCAAAAAAATATTTCTTGATGATCATTTTAAACGGATAGAATTCTGTGAAATTTTGATGGAAGAAATCTAGTGAAAATAATAATTTTTTAAAATGTATTTTGTTTACAGACGAGTTTTCTTTCACAATTCACAGGCAACAGAATCCATCCGTTGTACGTCATTGGTCTTGTGTCTGTGCGTACTCAGTATCCACACAAGTTAAATTTTTAGATTGGAATTTTGGGAGATGATAATTAATATTGGTTTTTTTGTCAGAAGGAAATCTAAACGCAGTAAAATATCTCAAATTACTTCAAGAAATCAAATTCTTCCTGTACTTCAACATCTTAAAATCAACTAAACCCTTTAAGCAAGCAAGCAATTTAATTAAACCTAGCCTGTGAGACATGTTCCTCTTTGAATTACGTTCGGGTGTAACAATTCATTGGAGCGAGCTGTATTAACTCGAGTAAAACAGGAGTCACTCTACCTCGCTCCAATGCTCTAGACCATCCCTTCCCCCTTTAGCACTCTGATGCGCGTTTTTTGATTTTTTTTGTTGGCCGAAGAATTTTTTATGTTGTTTATTGATTTTTTTTAATGGGATGTCGTGGTGGAAGGTCTTCGTTGTTGGGGCCTACACAGTGATTTGTGTTAATCTGAATTTGTAGAGCTATGACTGTCCTGTTTATTTCCTAAACCCTTTAACGCTCTCTGGAAGCTATATATACCACAAGCTATTACGGCTTATTTCGACATCAGACTTTGATTGATTGCTGGTAGGTATGAATGCCGAAAACCTGTATGCGGCGTGGCAACTACGTGATTTTCACAAAACTGGTATAATAAGCTACCAGCATGCCTTTTGCAACAGTATATGTAAAAAAAATTATGTTTTTTTTACACGTATCATTTGGAATAATTGGACAAAAGTTGAGGGTATATGTCAAGTGTACTTTTTTCATTATTTTTAACTAGCAGATAATTCTTTAAAAGCACTGGAATAGTTATTACAGGAATAAATATATTTTATAATAATTCTAACCCCCAAAATGCATTTTTTTTTTATTTATTCCGGCGTAGAAACAATTTTTATTCCTTATTTTAAAATGTATGCCACTTATTAAACAATATTTCTACAAAATTAAACAAAATTTCTATAAAATCTTGTTGTTTGACATTAACACAAGGTAAATATTTTTAAAAATTTTGAGGATTGTACCAAACAAAAGGTTATTTTTTTATAGACCAAACCAAAAAAATCTCGAGTTCGTAGTTTACGCACAATAATAAAATTTTTATGGATACATTAAAGCAAAGTTCAGGATGTATTTGCTACACAAAGTTCTAAAAGACTTTAAATTATCTTTTTAGGTCTATTTTTCATTATAATTTTACCATTTATGTTTTTTAGATGTCTCAAAACCGACCGCTTACAGAAGCTGAACTTCAGTATATAGCGAACCATCTATGTAATGAATGAAGAGTATTGTGTTTTTTGAGAGGAAAATCCTCAGAAGAATCTTTAGGTCTTATCACGACATTAATAGCAACCAATACCGAATAAGAACAAGTGCTGAGGTCAACCAGATGTATCGAGCGAGCGATATAGTCCAAGAGATTAAATCCCAACGTCTAAGATGGGCTGGCCATGTCCATAGACTTCATAATAACCGCCTTGCCAAGCTAATATGGAAGGAAGCCCCCACAGGAAGAAAGCCCTTAGGACGTCCACGAATGCGATGGAGAGACAATATATGGTCAGATCTAAGAACAATGGGGCTACCCACTGACCCAACTATTATAGATGACCGTTCAAGATGGAAGCAAGTTGTGCATATATGTGGCTAAACACCCCTTTAGGGGTTACGCCGCTTACGCTCTCTAGATCTATGTTTTGAGGTAGATCAGTCCTCATGTTCCTTATTTAATTTTCTCAGTTATTTTTCTCCATTGTGTCCTATCTCTGGTTTTTCCTTTCCACTGTCGTATGCCCGCCTTGTTGAGATCATTTACAACTTCTTGTAACCATGTAGATCTTGGTCTTCCACGTCTTCTTTTGCCAGCTGGTGTCCATTCCAATATTGAGAATATCGTCGTAGTTGATCCTGATCTCCATACGTGTCCTAGCCATTTTGCTCTTTGTTGTTTTATTTTACACACTATATCTTCCTTAATTTCTTCCAGTAGCTCAAGGTTCGTTCTTTGTCTAAATTCATTTTCATTTATTTTTATTGGTCCCAGTATTGCTCTTAGTATTTTTCTTTCTTGTATTCTAAGGTTTTCCTCTTGTTTTTTTGTCATGCTGAGGGTTTCGGCTGCATACATCATCGTCGGTCGAATTATTGTTTTGTATACCTTCATTTTCGATTTCTTACTCAATAGTTTATTTTTTAGTAATTTCTTATTTGCATGGAAGGTCTTATTTGCTGTAATAATCCTTTCTTTGATTTCTGTTTCTCTTTCTCCATTGTTTGTTATTAATATTCCCAAGTACTTAAATTTTTCGACTTCTTCAAAAATGTATTCGCCTAGTCTAACCTTTTTGTTTTCGAAGTTTTTATCAAATCTCATTATTTTTCTTTTTTCTTGGTTTATTTTTAATCCCATTACTTTTCCTTCTGTTACCATTTCATTTAACATTTTTTCCATTGTTTTTCTATTTTTTGTTATTAGCACAATATCGTCAGCGTATGCTATTATTTGTCCTTCTCTAGTTCTAAGGGTACCTTTGTTTATTTTCCTGACGATGTATTCCAGGGCAAGATTAAACAGGGTTGCTGATAACGAATCTCCTTGTCTAACCCCTTTATTTATGACAAATTCTTCTGTGTCTCCTACTTGAGTTTTTATACTCACTACAGTTCTACTCATTGTCATTTTTATTAATCGTCTTAATTTGTTTTGTATTCCCATTTCTTTCAGAGCTACCATTAATTTTGATCTTTTTATTGTATCAAATGCTTGCTGAAAATCTATAAAAAGCAGTTCAATTTCTATTTTATATCCATGAGCTTTTTCCATAATTTGTTTAACTGTATGTATGGCATCTGTTGTAGACTTTCCCTTAATAAATCCGCATTGATAGTGTCCTATGATATTCGTCATAGCGTTGGTCAGTCTTCGATGTATTAAGGTCGACATAATTTTATATGCTGTGTTTAATAGCGTCAGTCCTCTGTAGTTATTACACATTTGTTGGTCTCCTTTTTTATGAATCGTGATAATTTGTCCTTTGTTCCATTCTTCCGGCATTTTTTCTTCGTCCCATATGTCTTTTATTAAATTGTACAGTTTTTCTTTTAATTCTTCACCACCATATTTTATAAGTTCCATATTGATCCCGTCTGATCCTGAAGATTTACCATTACGGCTGCTATTTATAATTTCCTCAACTTCCTCTTTTGTTGGTCTTTCTAGCTGGTTTCCTAACATCATTGTCTCTTCTTCTACGTTTTCATTTAGGTCTTGATCTTCTTGCTCTGTTAATAATTCTTTAAAATAGTGAGTCCAAATTTCTTTATACTCTTCATCATTTTCTGATACTTTTCCATTTTTATCTTTTATGCCTTTTATCTTTCCTTTAAAAGTTTTGTTTTGCTCGCTAATTTTCTTATAAAATGCTTTTGTGTTTCTGTTCTTACTTTCTTTTTCTATTTCTTTTATCTTATCATCTAACCAGGCACGTTTAATTTTCCTTATTTTTTTCTTACATTCATTCCTTATTCTATTGTATTCTTCCCTATAATCCTGTCTATTTGTTCTTATCCACATTTGTCTAATTTCTATCTTCTTTTTTAGCATGTTATGGCATTCTTCATTATACCATTCTTGTTTTTTTTTGTTTCTTTTTATTCCTATGTGTACATCCGCTGTTTCATTTATACATTTTTTTAAATTTCTCCATTCTGTTTCTATATCCTTTGTATATTTACACTGTTCCTTTAGTTTTTTGTTCATGTCATCAGCATACTTAATCCTTATGTCTGGAGCATTCAGTTTTTCTACGTACCATTTGTCTTTCATTGTCGTGTTTTTTAGAGTTCTTTTGACTTTTTGTTTTACCTTTGCAGTCACCATAAAATGATCTGTGTCTGCATGCGCACCTCTGTAAGTTCTCACGTCCGTAACCGATGTTTGTTTCCTTCTTGTAATCAGAATATGGTCTATTTGGGACCATGTTTTTTGGTCTGGGGAAATCCATGTTACTTTATGGTATTTAGGATGTTCGAAATTTGTACTAATGATAATCATATTGGTACTAGCTGCTAGGTTACATAATCTTTGACCATTGTCATTTGTTTTTTCGTGTAATGTGTGTTTACCTGCTACTTGGTTAATGTAGTCTTCCTTACCTACTTGGGCGTTAAAATCTCCCATTACCAGTATTGTGTCTTCTCTAGGTAAATTCTCCATTTCTCGTTCAAGTTCCTCATACATTTTGTCTTTTTCCTCCGCAGCAGCACTTTCAGTTGGAGCATATACGTTTATGATTGATATATTAAATGGTTTGGCGTTAATTCTCAGGTAAGCCATACGTTCATTTATTGGTTTAAATTGCATAATGTTATTTTTTATTTTTCCCATAATTATGAAAGCAACTCCATATTGACCTTGTTTTCCATGTCCCGAATACTGTAGTGTGTAGTTTTTTTTATTTATTTCTCCTTGACCTGCCCATCTAATTTCTTGAATCACTGCAATATCAATTTGGTATCTTTCTAGTTCTGAGACAATCTCCTGCATTTTTCCTGGTTCAAGCATTGTTCTGATGTTCCACGTACTTATTTTTAGTTCATCGCGTTTTTTCATTTTTCTATTATATTTTTTCCTGCTCGTCTGTTTTATCTTATCTAATCTATTCATGTCCTTTTCCTTTGTCATTTTCGTTTCCGTTTTTTGTTGTGTGTACGATATTTGTTGTTTTATCGGTTTTTTGGCGTGTCTTGGTTTGCCTTTTCCAGTTCATTCTTCTCTTTGTTCCATTTCCATATAGCCCCGTCAATATTTAATTTTTGATAACCTACTCTGGTGTTCATACCTTTTTCTTGTTGAAATTTTGCAATTTTCCGTATTTCTTGTTGGATCTTCATCTCTTCTTGCGTTAGATCGTTATTGATGTATATTTCTGGCTTTGATGCCCTTAGTTTGTTTTTGTTCTTCATGATTTTAATTTTTTCATTTCTGTTTTTTAGTTTTACAAGACATGTTTTGTCGCCTATTTTATAAGCATCTTCTATTTCTACTTTAATGCCTAATTCTTTTTCCACGAAATTTGCCATAATCTCGTTGACTACATTTGGGTTATTTGTATCCATCGGTAGACCCTGGACAATAACATTGTTAGCCTTTCTCTCTTTCTCGAGCTGTTCTACCTTCATTTTCACTATCTTTAGTTCCTGCTTCATTTCATCATTTTCCTTTTTTAGTTGTTGGTTACTTTGTTTGAATTCATTTATTTCTTTTTTTAATTCTCTGAGGTCATTTCTATATTCTCGTTGTTCTTCTTTTATTCCTTTTACCTCCGTTGTTAGATGTTTTGTTTGATCTGTTAAATTTTGCATCATTTTTAAAAGCTGATCTATTTTGTTTTCATCTTTCTGTTGTTTGGTTGGTGTTCTGGTAAGTTTCTTGCTCTTGTTGAAAATATCTTCATCATCTTCCTTTCGACTTCTTTTTTTATTGTCTTCTGAGGTGTAGTCATCATCGCTATCCATTTTTATTTCTTTTTTATGTATTTTTTACTCTATATTATAGCAAGCGGTAAGTTCTAGTTCTCCGGTCAACCCGTCAGAAGCTCTAGAACTTCTCAAGCAATAATTGAGTATGAAATTTAAATTTATTAAATATTTTATTTCTTCTAAATTTTGTTTATTTAGTTAATATTATTAATTAGCGGATTTCCTTTCTTGGATTTTTGAAACTTTTTGGATAACCGGCAACGTCGCATTCAATTTGATCAAGACTTGTCTTCTTATCTGTTATTAAAAGAACTGGAATTTCTAAATGTCGTTTTGTTTTGAATACAATAAAATGTTTTAAAACTTACTTACAGGTCACTTTTTGCCAATTTTCTTTGCACTGCAGAGAGTTTATGTCCTCATACAATTTTTCACGTATAGTTTGGATTTTATTTCTCACTATTACCTCAAAAATCGGAATAAACACTGGTAAAAATGTTTAACACTTTTATTTCGCACAACGCGCTGTTGCCTCTTCCAATTTAGAGAAAGAAAAGCTACGAGAAGAAAAAGAAGAAGATTGTGTTTCCGAATTTGATGGCGATGAGGATGCGGACGATAATTTCCATGAGACAAGCTCAATTTTCAGGTGATAAATTTTAAATTTCTATTAATAATTTCTATTATTTTCAAACGAGTTGTTTTTGGCAATGCAGTAACAGAATAAGCAAGACTTCATATAATCTTCTAATAACCTGTAACGTAATCCTAAGAAGCGTCTTCTAGGTAAGTTTAGTAATAAGTATTTTACATATATTTGAATGCCATACCGATTGGGGTTTTTTGGAATATAAACTTTGAAAAAATTGCATCGGTCTTTATAACTTCATAGCATTTTATCAATTGTAATGTGTTCGGAAAGTGAGTAATTTGAAAACGACTTGATTTGAAATCTTCAAAAATTTTCCTGATTGGGACATTATACAATTTCTGCCTGTTGACTCTAGTTGGTTTATCATTATATCGAATATTTATCAATAAAAACTTTATTTGTTTAAGTGACGAAAAATCTCCACACCTAACCCATCTGTTCTTCTAAAAAGATCCACTAGATATTAATGACTAGTTTTTAAAACGCCCAGTATAATAGGTGCAGCATACCTTTTTTAATTCCGGAATATCTGTTTTTTAGCTGTTTGATTGGTTAATAAATAGGATTAACATACATAGATTGATTGGTGTAATAAACTATGCTTTCTAATAATGTATCAGTAACAAAATTAAAATTTGTAATGTGATTTTCTTATATTTCGCTTTATGTTTAACACCAGACATTCATATTATTCTATTTATGGAGCGTGTTTTTATTGTGTTTTTTCGCGACTATGATGTTTGTTCCATACACCCCCTTTTTTTGGCAATAAATCTTGGTTCTCTGAAACTTGAACCTTTGGCTAATTCCATTTCTTTTTTCACAATTTTATATTTACTTTCAAACTCATCACTGATATCATTCGAACTACTGGCATCATTATCTAACTCGATATCCTCAAGATCTGTTTCAACTTCTTTAAATATGGTAGCAGGTATGAACTCCTTCTGGATAGTCCTATCAGAGGAACTAAATCAATCTCTGCGGTCCGTAGATTTCAGGTATTTCCTGACTTGGGAAATTAGTACCTGATAAGAGTCCTGAATACCAGGGTCAGGAATGAAGTCAACAACGGCATCCTTGGCGAAGAAGAAAGTCTTCACAACGGTTTGCAGGGCGGAAGTGGCAGTCCTCTGGTTTTAGGGTTTGTATAATATCAAACCTGGAAATCGGCAACTGAGTCTTCAGTATTTGTATTGAACCGAAATCATCTAGACCAGAACAGTCAATACATAATAGTACCCGGTGCGGTGGTAAACACCTAAACGTGTACACAGCGGCATAGAAAGCCAAGGGAATGACGACTACACTATTTTTCCCAGGAATGTCATTATGGCTGAGGAACTAAATAATTGCCCCGGAAAATACATAATGTAATAAATGAGATGAGAATATAGCATATAATAATTTTGGGTATTAGTAAAATAAGGTGACCCGAATCTGGCCAATGCAATGTAGATAATCATGAAGTATATTATGCAGGAGAAGATTATCATCGTAGGATTTATAATTTCTAGGGAGGTTAGAAAATGGGTTATCGCTGTATGCCAGGTATCTGAACGAGTTCTAATGCTTCAGTTGAGAGTGACGCAACTTCTGACTAGAAATACTAATTCTGTTTTGGGCGGACAAGAAAAATTATAGATATTGCTTTGTATCAAAACATGAGGTCTTTTAGTTTTCGGCAAATTGGTGCAACGGTAGTTTTCTTTACGGTAATTTTTAAAACTAAAAATAACCATGTCCGAGACACTTAAGGTGTGAGGTCACATGTTGATCCGGTGCTTAAAGAAAGAACCTTAGGCATATGAAGGAACACGGCGTTGACACTAGCTAGATCATAATATCTGGGAGATCTGCACTGCTCGAGGGAGAAGTGATCGCAACTAGAAAACTACCAAAAAGAGTAAACCTACAACTTCGTCCATATTATAAAAGAATATTATGGTGGAATTTACGAAACTAATATATTGGGAATTACAATAGCGGTTATCTTCAAAAGCTATCCCTAGAGAATAATGTTTAGTGATAAAACATATAGAAATATTCAATATTGGTTCAATGTTCAATATTAAATAGTTGCAATTTAATAATACATAAATCTATCCACATGTGTAATGTAAATTGCCTATGTTCTAGGGAAGATGTTATTCCCAATATTTTAAAAAATATAGTTTTTTTGCTTTGAAGTTGTGTTAGTTTTTGCTTTATTGAAAATTATTTTAAGCAATGAAAGACACTTTTGTATACTAAAAACAAATTAAGCTGTAAATTTGTATACAAGGTACCTCTTTAAATATTTTCACTATTTATAATGATTACCTATCTTATATTACACAAATTAAGATAATATTAAGACAAATAATTAAAATAAGAATATTTTATCTCTTTAATAATTATATAGTCGATTATAATCTCACCTACGTGTGGATTTGTTTGATTTAATATTCTTTGTCATATATATTCTAGGGTGAATTTTTTTTATTTAGGGGCATTTTTCTTACTTTTTCAGACGTTTTCTCATATTTCGTCTTTTCTATTCACATTTGTATTTATATTCCTACAATGTAGGAATATAATGTATCAATTTACATAGTTTTTTATTTTCACTAGGAGTCAATATAAAATAATTTTCACAAATAAACTGTCGCCTTTTTGGACGTAGCGTTTAGAATTATTATATAGAAATAAAGACAACAACTTTTCAGAAAAAGGAATTAACACACATAGAGCAGACCATGGAATAGATCGAAAAAGAAAAAGGGAAAAATAATATTGATTATTTTAAGCGGCCTGGTAAATTATAGGTTGTCCAGCGGATCTTAACCCTTAATTTGGATTTGTATCTTATAGGCTACGTCATTTTCAAATATTCAAATTGTCTATTGGCGATGTCAAACGAAAGAGGCGGCACGGTGCGGTAAAAATTTGAACTAGTGCACGTAGGATAACAAAACATTTTGTATTTATTTATACACACATGACATAGTTATAAACATTTTAAATATTATTAAATAAAGCACAATAAGGTAACAAAATGTTAAAAAGTATTGTTCTGCACCGCAATGCAGTAATTATCGATCGGAAAGAATAAGTATGCACTTTTTTCCTCGTAACAAAAATCTACAAGATCGTACATGACATTCCTTCGTTTTTTTTTTCATAAGTACATTCTTTTATTTTATTTTGAAGTGTCACAATTTTAGTTTCTTAATTTGTTGTAATTAATGTAACTAGTCTTAAATGTATTAATATTTGTTTTACCAATGTTCATATTAAAGTTAAGTTCTCCTTTTGTACAGAAGTGATCAGTAGTAAAATGTAAATATAATATTGTATAATTTAGTTACTATTAAGACATTTACAATATGTAAATATATTAAATGTCATAATAGTAACTAAAGACAAACTGCTAAGTAAGACTTTAGATTAGAAAAAGTTAGTTAGTTTAGGTTAGAAATAAATTACTTATTATTCGATCAGTAAACAAATCGTAATATTGCTTGTTTTTTATGCTAATCAAACATAAAAAAATTGTACCATTTTGGAATAATAGTGATATAAAAACAACCAAGTGTTTTATTTATATATATTTAGGAAATAATATATCATATTATATTTGCCACACAACAAAACGTGGCCAGCCTTTAACAAGGCCTCGCCTTCTTTTAAAGGTCTTTTTGTGTCTCCTATATATTTCAAAGTATCGAGCAGACTAACTTCAATTTCTTTATTTGCCATTGCATTAACAAAAAATAATAAATACAGATAATTTTTACACACAACAATGATTCACCTACAAAGATTATGGAAGCTCTGTTTTGTTTTCCTACGTGCGTGATCAGCTGATCATCTGTCAAAGCGCCCCCTATAGTTCGTTGACATCGCCAATCTCTAAAACAATTACCCACCCACTATTGTTTGTTAATTGTGTTGTCTATACGTCTACTAAACTCAGAAAGCTAAATAGTACTGCCATCTATAGTGATCAGTCAAAGCTAGTCACAATTGATGGTTGCCTAGTGAACGCCGATTAGAAAAAGGCTGGTAAGTTTTATTCAGTATTAGTGTAAAAATAAGTAGTATTTTGTTTTAATAAAGGAGGTGAAGTTGTAGTATGATGTTGTATTGTGTTTATACATATATGAATATTTATATATAAATAACCAAAAGTGATAATACCGAACCATCTTTTAAGCTATATCCTATAATCTATTTTACCAAAGATGTATAGCTTAATGGAACTTTTTTGTTATGTATCTTATATAGTTTACTTTGTCATATATTCAGTACCTATTGTGATATTGTGAAATATCTTTGTTTTGTACTTATTCCACACTTCATTTCCAATTACATTAGTAGAATTTGTTTTAATGAAACGTTTCAAAATGAGTTCGAAATGAGGTCCGAAAAAATTTTGGCATGACCTCCACCACCTTCATCTGATATGGATAATTAGAGCGATGAAGAAAATAAAAGTTATACTAAACCATCTAGAACTCAAAGTTCTGAAACCGATGAAAGTTCTGAAGTCGAAAGTTTACCTTCTGAAGTTCAAGAGACTTTTGATACATTATCAGATACATATTCAGTAGGGTAAGTGTGTATAAGAGCCCGCATGCGTATAAGAGTACGCACCTATTATTTTTAATATATATATCGCCATCTATTAAAGTAATTTTTAGGCCATAAACAGACATCTGCATTATCGTCCTAGTTTTGTCAATATGGTCGCTGCTTGCCGTTCAGATTTATAATTTTGTGTTCACAATTTAGTCAATTGACAGGTAAGCAAACCATCAGTTTTGTATAAAATAATTTTATACTGCATTTATATGAAATAGTGATTGCTTTAAAAAAATGGGATGTAAATCTATTTGTTTTCGTAATAAACGCTGACCGTTACCTATGTATAAGATTACGCAATGCGAACTCTTATACACAGTTGGGTACTCTTAATCAATTTTTTATTTATTTTAAGTTTTCTTTTTATTTTCAGATTTTAAATTCATAATGAATCGGTACAAGCGAAAAACCGATAGAAAGTTAATTTTTACTGAAGAAAACTTACGAGAAATACAGCAAAAATTAGAAGCAGGATGTAGTAAAAGAAGTATTGTGAATGATATGGGAATAAATGAGGCCACATTAAGAAAAATATTAAAATGTGGAAATGTACCAAAATCATTGGGGCGATTTCAAAGTGATATTCCAAGCGACTTAGAAACCGAATTAGCACAACAGATACAAGAACTGGATCAGATGTTTTATGGAATTACAAAAAAATTGCAAATAGCAGGATATAAATTTGCTGAATTTAATAATCTTTCTAACCGTTTTAATAGAAATCTACAAATGACTGGTGAGTCATGGGTAAGAGGATTTTGTCAGCGGAACAAATTTGCGTTTCAACAGCCAGAAAAATGTTCGATGGCTTGAATTATGGGTTTTAATAAAAATAAAGTAACAAGGTTTTACGATAACCTTAAAAATCTTTATGAACTAAGGCAATACTCTCCAAGTTCAATATTATATAACATGAAGTGCCTAATAAGTTACCCAAGACATTAGCGAGCAAGGGAAAGAAACTTGTAGGGAAGGTAGCTAGTGCAGATCTTGGACAACTTGCAACGGCTGTATGTTGCATGAACTCCACAGGTAACTATATTTCTCCAGCACTCATATTCCCCAGAAAAAGAATGAAGGAAGAGTTGTTTTTAAATGCACCATGTGAAACTCTGAAATTAATTTCTGAATCTGAATATATCAACACGGATCTTTTTTGTAAGTGGTTAATCTATTTTAATAAGTTTCCCAAACCCAGTGCTAAAAACAAAACCCTGATCAGTTTCATGACATGGATTTTGCCCCCTCCTATGTTACCTACCTACCTTTGGACAATCCAGTAAGCGCGGTAGTAGATAATACTTCAAATGGAGTCTGTGTAGAAGATGAAAATATTCATTATTTTCTCAAAACAAATAGCATAATCGACTACGTCGTCTATACGAAAAAATAAAAGAAAATATAAAACCAGTTAGAAAATAAGGTGTAAGTCGGAACGCATCACATACTGGTACTATAAAGATGACATGGTTAAAACCGGTACGGCAAGTTCATTAAAAACAAAAGAAGATAAAATAAAGCGAAGAGCAACAAAAAACTAAAAGATAAACAAAAGAAAATAATATATCACAAATAAACTGATAAAGCATTCAAAATATGGGAGAGAAAAAACGGAAATAAGCATGGAAAAACAATGGGAAAATTTTAAAAAATAATAATTTAGAAGGCAGAAGAGAAATGCGACAACTTCTTCATCATGATTGAAGCTACGACCCTAGATTATTGATTTTCCTTAGCTTATTTTTATTCGATTCTATTCTTTGAAGTTTATAGCCAATTTATCCAAATGATGTTTCTGGCAAGCCTTCTGTTTGCAAGAAAACATCTCATTATTCATCAAACAGTTTTATATTTAGATGCAACCTTAAATGTAAAAAAATTTATGATATATGTTTTTAGACAAATATCCTGAAATTTCGTCAAATGATATGAGTTCTTTTTAAAATACTATGAGAAAAACCTTGATTTTAAATTCGGCAGGCAAACTCTCTGTAAAAATGAAATCTTCTCTTAGAAGAGCAAAAAATTTTTACCGTAAAATAAAATGTATTCCGCAAATGTGCAATAACAGAACAGATATTATGGCAATTATAATAGTTTTGACTTTTTGCACAATGTACAGTTGCCTGCATTACCTATGCAGGAAATGTTTTACCTGCGTATACTATGGTTGTATGTTTTTAGTGTCCATAACTTAACAACTAATGAAGTAGTATTTTTCATGATTGTATGTATATTATAAATACTTACATTTCTGTTGTAATCGCCTGACAGACTACGATGAACAACCATATTATAAAGCAACACATCATATTTGATTTGAACATGTCTTCTCTAAGTTGACTGAACTAAACGAAAAAAAAATATTTTTTTTACACACATTTTTTCAATAGAACTTAAAATTAGAATCCACTTTATTATTTTCATACATTCTTTATAATAAAATTTAGCAAATAATTTTCTACACTCCATCAAGAACGGTTAGACGGAAAACTTAGGGTGCACATACGAAAATATTGAAGAAACTCATGAACACATCAAAGAATCGATACAAGCACGGGAAGCATTGGAACCAACTGCTATTGGAAAATGTAAATAGAAGCGTATCGTACGAAATCGAAGACGAAATCAAAATAAAAAAAGACTGCATAAAAAAGTAAAGAAGATATGTATAAAAAGTGTATGGAACTCTAGACATACTTAAAAGGAACACGATGTACAGAAGATTGAACATTTTTAGGCAACATTGGAAAATACAACAAAACATCTAGATTACGGCTGTAAGGAAAACTAAAAAATAATTAATTAAGGATAAATACACGTCTTCCTATTGGGGAATCGTCTCTTGTCGTCTTTACTACTCTATTTGTTGTCATTCGGCTTATATGATGGTTCCATTCTACTCTTCTATTTCTTACCCAGTTCTTGATAGTCTCTACCTTGCATCTACGTCATACATCTGTACTTCTAGCTCTTCCCATAGTGTCTTACCATCAATTTTTCTAAGTGTTTTCATCTCTGCTGTTTCTAACATCCTTTTTGTCCTGTCTGTGTCAGTTCCTGGTTCTGCCGCGTATGTCATTATTGGTGTGATGACTGTTTTATAAATTCTGCTTTATATTCCTTTCCCGATATTTTTATTTCTCCATATTGTTTCATTCAGGCACCCTGTGGCACTGTTTGTTATATTCACTTGATCTTTTACTTTAGTTTCCAGCTTTCCGTAGCAAGATAATTGATGCCTAAATATTTAAACTCCATCACTTATTACATTATCTGACCTTCCAGCTCCAATTTACATCTTAGTAAATTTTCTTATATATCCATGCATTTTGTCTTTTTTTTTTTGGGAAATTAACATACATACAAAAGTACTAGCTACTGCAGATGCTTGTTTTGGTCTGCATGTACATAATGTCTTTTAAAAACCTGTCAAAACGTATTTATTTGGAAGAAGTTATACATCGACAAGAAATTATAAAAGTTTATTTCTGAGAAAAATTTAATTCACTTGAGTGTCAAATAACTGAGTTAGTTTATTTAATAGCGGAATTAATCAATGTCCTTACATTTTACCGAAATGTGTTTACACAGCAAAATAAAGAAACAACAGATTAATCAGCACACTGCTGCAACGAAGCAAATACTTTTGCTAGGATTTTGCAAGTGTCAATAAAAAACTGAAAAATTCGCCAAATGAAGAATTGCAATACAGTTCACGCTGTAAACACAACCAGAAACAGAAATAATTCCACGGCTCAACAAAATGAAAAAATTTGGTGTTTAAGAAATAACGAATTTTAAACATTTTGATGCTGTGACTTCAAAAAAGTCTTATTTTTTTCATAGTTTTTTTTTTAATCGATTGTATAATTTTAACTTAGCTCGGAAAGACATACGTAAAGGTACGTGGAAATCACCAAGACAGACTTACAGTAAAAATAGTAGATCATGGTATTGTAGACCCTGTTCGCTAATTGTAGAATATTCGCTTGCAATTAGATTCGTCATAACTAATAATATATTATAATATTTTTTGCTTATATTAGTAGTTTTCAGGGAGATTATCATTACTCTCACTATCACTGCTATTGTCGCCTGATAACGTAATCACTACAGATTCGATTATTATCAACATGAACATCTAACTCACACATTCGTTTTTCAACCTTCCGTATATGGGAAATAGCATTTTGTCATGCTAATGGCGTAATCTTATCAATAGCAGTATTTAGCAGACGCCTCACATCTTCTATTTTAAAAGTTACATTATAACGTGCCACATAACCCTTTGTTTGTGCCCAGATTAAGCTCAATTGGGTTCAATTCGTAGTGATATGGTGGCAGTCTTAAAACAGTAACACCACGAGTACGGGCCATTCCATCCACTGCGTAATCGATATGATTAGGGCGATGTTGTTTGATTAAACACATTAACTCTACCCTAACTGCATTCTCATAATATGGAATTTTTTTTTCCGGAGCCATTTTTTCATTTTATCCTTTCGGCTGTTGGAAGTGGGAATTTGTTCACTCCGGCAAATATGGTAATATGCATTGTCCATAACGATGACGCAGTTATCTTCAACACATTGCAGAACATATTGAAACCACTGTTTGAAACAATCTGCATTCATATACTCATGGTAATGACCGGTTAAAAAAAATTAAACCACTGTCTTTTAGAAAGCCACTGTCACTTTCAATATGGGTTACTATAAGTCGCTGTCCTTTACCTGTCGGTTCTCGGAATCCTTGAGATAGACCTTCAGCAAAAGCTTGCCGACTTCTTGTTACAGTAATGTCAGTCCACACATTTTTAATAGTATGTCCCACATTTTGACCGAAAATTCGTCTAAATAATAGATTTTTTTATTTTTTTTCACGGAACTCTGACATTTTACGCAAATACTTGCGACTCCTTGTAATGATTTTACGTTTCTCTATCAAAGCTGAATTCCTGTTGTACTTAGATTAGCGTAAGTAAATTCCAATTTACGTAACTGCTTACGCAAAGTTACACGACTCATTTGGAGAATTACTTCATTAATTTTTATTGCAGAAAAGATTTTGTCTGGAGTAGAAGTTTTCTTATTAAAATAAAAAGTATAAACTGTACGTCTTATTTTTGAATTGTTTTGCTCATTAAATTCAATTGGTTTTCGACCTCGTAGATGTGTCTGTGGGACCTGAACTTCACCCGAGTAGATGACGATACTCCTGTCATACATTCACAACGACTTATTGCCTCCGCCTTGTTGTTCTCAAGTACTTGTACACATTAGACACTATTTTTATAGCTTGAAGTCTTAACTGTTTGCGAGAACTTTTCACATTTGTACTCTCCCTGCTAATAGTAGGTTCATATACTTTTATTTAATTAAACAATGTTTAACAAAATCAATATATCGTTAAACATAAAGGCACCTGTATACTTCTAACACACAATGTACTTATAGCTCTCTTCTTCAAGTGCCATCTCCGCGGCGGAGGTCAGCAATCATCATAGCTATTCGGACTTTTGAGACGGCTGCTCTGAAAAGTTCATTTGGTGTACATCCGTACCACTCTCTCAGGTTGCGCAGCCATGACATTCTACGCCTCCCTATGCTTCTCTTTCCTTGGATATTTCCCTGCATAATTAGTTGGAGCAAGGTGTATTTCTCTCCACGTGTAATATATCCGAGATATTCTAATTTTCTTGTTTTTATTGAATTTAAAATTTCCATTTCTTTGTTCATCCTTCCCAGAACCTCTTTGTTTGTGACGTGTTCTGTCCATGATATTTTCAGAATTCTTCTCTACACCCACAGCTCAAATGATTCCAGTTTTTTCATTGATGTCGCATTCAAGGTCCAAGATTCCATTCCATAAAATAAAGTCGAAAAAATATAGCACCTCGCCAACCTAACTCTTAGTTCCAGTTTTAAATCCCTGGTACATAGAACTCTTTTCATTTTGTTGAAATTTGCTCTAGCCTTTTCTATTCTTATTTTTATCTCCTGATTGTAATCATTTGTGGAGTTAATCATTGTTCCCAGGTATGCATATTTGTCCACTTGTTCGACGTTGGTTTCGTTTATTAGAAGATTCTCGTTATTTCTTCGAGTTTTCGATATTCTCATAAATTTCGTCTTCTTGACATTCATTGTTAGACCATACTCTTTTTTTATACTTATAACTCTGAGAAAACTAAATATATACTGACAATATACGCACTGTTTCTTCGCTACTAACACGCTTCTTAATAACAATTATTGCGATAGCTAAACGATACGGAAAACCCAACTGATCACGCTCATGAGTCATGTCACTTATTAGTTGTCAGACTGTAGGAGCAGGAGATGTCTTTAGTTTAGATAGAACAAGATGAAGGAGAAAGAACGGACTACCACACGATAGATACTATGATGATGTACATATACATATAATTTTCTAGAAAAATGAGGCCCGCACGTAACCATAAATCGCCTATGACCCTATAAAAACTGACTGTGCTCGTTTTTGGAGTAGTCAAAAGGCACTATAAAAAAAATCGACCAAAAACAAATTATCCCTAATTTTCTATACTAAATAATATATAGCCTACAGGAACTTACCTGATGTTCCATTTCAGTATCAATAAATCGTAGCGTCCATGGATTCACGTTGGCATTTCTCATCCTTTTGTTACTTTCTATTTCTATACTATGATCAATAATATCGTCGATTTGTTCTGCAGCTGAGACAAAAGTAGAACCCCGCTTTCGGTATTTTGCTTCAATGGTATCAAACTTTTGTTTATATGAGATATTATCAGATTCTTCTTCTAATTCAGTGGACAATGTTCTATGTAACTAAAACAATATAAAAAGTAGTAATCAGGTGATGTTTTTTTGTGATGAATAATTGAATAATGTGATGACTATTTTCTATTACTGAAAAGTTTCAAGAGAAAATTAAATCTTTTGAACAACATCAATATGTGATTGAATAGAAAAGTAGAAATGATATTTAAAGTAAACTAATATAAAAAAAAATAATGACAAATTTGGTACCCAACCAGAACATTAGTAGTGGTGGGCAATAAGTAGAACTCGTAGATAAATATAAATACCTAGAACATGAAATTATGATTGGCAGAGATAATCGGACCCATGAACTAAAGAGAAGAATCGGTCTTGGGTGGGTAGCATGTTGAACATTGAGAGAAACTTTTAAAAGTGAGTTACCTATATCCCTGATGTGAAAATCTTTGATCAATGCGTCTTCCCAGTGTTGACATTCGGAGCAGAAACACTTAGTCTAACAAATGCCTCGGATACTAAACTAAGAGTCACATAGAGAAGAATGAAGTGATTCATGTTAGGAGTAACTCTGCGAGACAAAATAAAAAATGAAGAGGTCGAGAGAAGAACCAAGGTGACTGACGTCATCGAAAGGATAGCCAGACTAAAATGGAGATGGGCAGGACACATAGTTAGAATGACGGATAGTCGATGGACAAAGAGGTTATTGAAATGAAGACCAAGGGAAGACAAGAGAAACGTCGGTCGATCACCTACACGATTGGCTAACGATTTAAGAAGAAAAAATAAAAATTGGATGAGAGTGGCAAGATAGACGGGAGTGGATACACGAGGTAGAGGCCTATGTTCAGCAATGGACTTTTAAGGCTGATGATGATGATGATAAATATAGAAGAAAGGATCAAAGACAATTAATACCTTTTAAAGTTCTGCTAAATTATATTAAAAATAATTTTCGAAAATAAAAGTGTTTTATTTACTTTACCACGTGTTCATACTACACGTGGTAAAGGTAAAGCAATTAAGAAAAATAGCAGACCAACAAAGTTAGACTTAATGAGAAGTAAGGATATTAAAAAACTGTAGGTAATCGTTCCTACACCAGGCCTATGGTCACTCCAAATAAAATTACTTAAAAGCATACTGTCAGGTAAATACTTAACGTTTATTTTAAAAATCCCATATTCAGCGTATCGTCTCTCGGGCTGAGGGCTGGTGAAGGCAATTAAAATTTAAAGACTTTTTCGTCTGAGAATGTAGGAGTATCGAATATCATATTATAAGAATATATACAATTGCATAGTTAGGGTTAGTTGAGTCGAATTCGAAAGAAACTGAATTAAATAAAACTTTTAAAGTCACATTTGTGTATTTTAATACAAAAGTAATTTTTTTGTAATAGAAATTTAATTTTGTATTTTTTCGAACCAGGAGTCTCTTGCGAAAATTAATCGTAGGACATTCCTAACGTAATACATACAATTGTGTAAAATGTGGAGGTCGCATGATACAAAAACATGTACTAAACCTAAAGATACTCCTAAAACTTGCACTTTATGTAATAGTAGTCATCGAGCCAATTACAGAGGTTACTAATATACCGATCTATTAAAACACAGAAACAGAAATATTGTAAATAAAACCCATAAAAACTACCCAGTTAATTCAGGAAATACCAAGGACAAAATGAAAACAGTATTAATAAAGATATAATTTGTCATTAACATATGCAACATCCATATGTGCGATAAAATCGAATCCCATTTTACATCATACTATTGCTAAACGTTTCAAAGAAACTTATATAAATAAAAAAGAACGAACCCTTTTACGAGAGAGCCAGAAGATATCTCTCTCTCCATAATATTCAATTCCCAACATTTTTTGATCGGACAAATACAGTCACACCTCCCCCCTAGACCTTTCCTCCTGCAATATGTGATCTAACTCTTTCTAAATACAATAAGCTTGATACCCCCCATGCAACAATTATTAAATCATTTTACAACATATCGCTTCTTTCTCAGATCATTTTCATGTCTAACAGATTCACCGATACTATTACTGGTATGGGATCGGCAGTTATAACTGCAAACATTGTATTACACTTTAAATTATCTTCCAGTTGCAGTATTTATTATGAAGAATTATACTTCTGCAAGCCCTAATTTATATACGTACCCAAAACATTCCAAATTCTGTCATAATTACTGACTCTCTTAGTGCATTACATCCAATAAAACAGTTATATAAGAGTAAACCTAAGGTATTTTAATAAAAGAACAATTACATTTGCTAAACAATGCCAGGCAGCAAGTACGCTTTATATGGGTTTCATCACGCATTGGACTTCAAGGAAACGAACAAGCAGATTTTCATGCCAGGGAAGCAATGCACAGTGCCTCTTCAGTGTTAGTGAACTTAGTGTCTGTTTCCGAATACAAATCGTTCCTTAAAGAAAAAGTGACAAATAAATGGAAAAACGAATGCAATATTTCACAATCAACTCTACACATCGTGAAGCCCTCAACCGAACCTTGGTGCGAGATAAATTTAAATCTGCTGTTTGTTAACCTAACCCGTTTACGTATAGGTCATAGCAGACTAACTCACAACTACCTAATCTCCAAATCAAATCGCCCCATTTGTGACTGATGTAACTGCGACATTAATGTAACACATATCATAATAGAGTGTCCTAAATATATTAGTCAAAGACAAAAACACACACTACCTTAACAATATAAAAGCAATCTTAGGAGCACATTGTAAATTTATAAATTTGTTTAATTACCTAAAAGATATTATTGTTTTAAACAAACTGGAACTCTTAATGTTTTTAACACCCTATTTACAAATTAACAGTTTACAGCAACTAATAAACAAAGTAAATGAAGTAAGTGAAAGATTTGGACTACAAGTAAACATATCAAAAGCTAAATTTATGGTCATCAGCAAAAATAAAATTAGAGACGTCCAACTCCTTATCAAGAATACACCAGTGGACCGAGTAAAACAGTTTACCTATCTTGAAACAATAGAAAAGAACAATGGGATAACTTACAAGAAGTAAAATATAGAATAGAGAAGGCTAGGCGTGCATTCAACAACATATCCAAACTCTTTTCAAGCCACAACCTTAAGCTGGAGATAAAAGTAAGGCTCCTACGATGTTATATCTTCTCGATATTATACTACGGAGTTAAATCCTGGAGACTCACTGTAGCGATGGAGAAAAAAACTTGAAGCCTTCGAGATGTGACTATACAGAAGAATCCTAAGGATATCATGGACGGACCAGATAATCAACGGGACGGTACTACGAAGAATGGGGAAAGAAAGAGAAGTGATGTATACAATTAAAAGGAAAAAGTTAGAATATCTCGGACACATAATGAGAAAAGACATCAAATACAGATTACTGAAAATAATCCTTCAACGTAAAGTATTCTCAAAGCGAGGAATTGGGAGAAGAAGAATATCATGGTTAAAAAACCTGAGGAAATGGTTCTCCAAAAAAACAACTAATCTTTTTAAAGCATCAATTAATAAAATAATTATAGCCAGAATGATCGACAATATTCGAAACGAATAGGCACCCAAAAAAGAAGAATTTACAAATTGTAAAATATGACATTCTTACCTAATTGTGAATCTATTAATTAATCAAAAATACTGTTTACAAAACCCTGCTTGAAAATCTAATCCTATAAGTAAAAACTGTAATCCTAAATACAACAATGTGCCGTTAAGTGTACAAGAAATTCTAAAGGAAAAAAGGAAAGCGCGTGGAAAATGGCAAACGTCCCGAAATCCACTTAATAAAACAGCTAAATAGACTAGCACATCAGCTTACGTTAGCGCTAAATCAAGCTCGTAATGACACCTTTAATTTATATATTTACAATCTCTCTTCAAATGACTATTCTATATAGAGAGTAACAAAAAATTCAAAAAACCGACACTACCAATTCCTCCAATAAAAAACCTGATAGAAATTGCGCACAGACTGACAATGAAAAAGCTAATGTATTTGCAGAATGTTTAGAAAATATATTTAGGTACTCCGAATTTAGATTAAAACATAAATAATGATGTAGTTAGCGAATATTTAGATGCACCCTGCCAACTATCACCTTCATTAAAAGCATTCTCCCCATTCGAGGTCCGCAGAATAATAATGAGAACCAACTCTCACAATGCCTCAGGTTACGATTTAATCGATGAGAGAATCGTAACATCTACCTAGGAAAGCAGTTATCATGCTTACTATTATCTACAATGGAATGCTGCAGTTAAGCCATTTTCCAATCTAGTGGAAAAATGCTCACATTATACTGATTGGTAAGCCAAATACCTTTTTCCTATCGCCCGATAAGCTTGTCACCCTTATTCAACGTAGTAACGCAATATTGTGCTATTTTTACTCATTTATATTTTATTATTTTTATTTTAGTTTATCACAATGATACCACCAAACATAAAACTGTGTGGTAGGCAAAACACAAATAAAAATATCTGTAAATTATTCATGCTTTTGGTAAAAGCAACTAAAATAGAAAAAATTAGTCATAAATTTCTTGAACCTGGGCACACCTATATGGAATGCGATAGGGCTTTTGGACTAATTGAAAAATCGAAAAGAAAAAATCTTCAAATATTTTTACCTGCAAATTGGATAGATGTGATAAAAAGCTTATTAAAGTGTTTTATTGTACATTCCATGAGACAAGAAGATTTTTTGTCTTATTCAAAACTTAATAAAATTCTCAGTGATCCCAAACGAGACTATGACAACCACAGTATTAAATTTCGGGATATACAGTATTTTAGATATAAAATCACTGAATACTTTTCATTTTTTTTTAAATTCACCTTGGATGAGGAATTTCCTTTCTCTCAGTGCATTTGTAAAATAAAGTCCTCTAGTCGCCCATCTTTTGACAGAAAACTTATATTATTTTGCAGTACACATAACTGCACGAAAATTAACATAAAGAAATGGAAGAATTTACAGACTCTTCTTGAATTTATTCCTCCTATTTATCAGTATTTTTATACATCGATGCAGTATGAATCGAATACAGTGAAGAATAAAAGAAGAGCTGTACAAATTACAGAAGCATTAGAGTTTCTGTTTCTGAATTTCTGATAATGATAATATTACAATATTATCCTCTGATGATGAGTAAAATGTTATTCATACCAGTCTGGAAATAAACAGTTGGATTTTTAAATCTGTACTTTTATTTATTTCTACTATTTTTTTATTTTTACATTTGGAACCAAAAAATAAGCTCCTTACAAAATTTATACAAGCATCATAGTTTACCTAAATTATTTTAGTAATTTACAGTGATGAAATAACTTTAAGTCCAATAATTATCTGAAAACAAGGTTTAATGCCATTATACCATTTTTATTCCAAACCCTTCAATTGATTTCGCGTGCGCAACAGTTCATTCTACAGAAAAAGTGCTGCTAATAAACATTTTTGTTTAAAATTATCTCAGATACATTTTTTATTTGAAATATTTTTTCTACGGCGTACAGATTCTTGGTAAATCTTGGGGTGGGTTTAGGGGGAAGCCGTGGGGTAGAAATGGTAAAATTTTTTTCACCTTTTTTTTTGGGGTCCCAAAATTAAAATTTCAGCCTCAGCAGAATTCAGCTTGTTCGTATGATTTTTAGAGATCAAATCCATGAGGACTGGGCTATTACTGCATATAAACATTAAATATTTTATGATTAATTTATTTATTTCTTAATAGTAAATATTTTTTTATTAGTAATTATTATATTATGTGAATCTAAATATTATTTTACTTTTATAAATTTATAAATTATATAAAAGTAAATCAGTTCATTAAAACTCACATAATGTAGTTAATTATTTATATAAGTAACAAAACAAGATTTAATTTTTAAAATTACATACATTTTCAAACGGAATTTCTGGTGTCCAATCTGTAGTATTTTCTTCTTCTGTACCACTATGCTGTATACCACTGTCACTTCGTTCACTTGGCGGAGGTAGCGGAGGTGATACAGGTGTTGGTGGAGTAGTAGGAGAATTAAATCCACTCTTAATGTCTTCCTCCGGCCATAATTTGTTTGAGAAAATACTAAAAATAAAAATTGTTAATTGCATACTCAATGCTAAAAAACACTAACACCCACTCTTCCTAATCCTAATTTTAATTACATATAAGAAGAATTTTTTATTTTTAGTTTAGGTTTGCCAAAAAGTATCTTTTGTCAAACGCGTTATACTTTAATTTAAAAACAAACATTCCTATCGAGGGTTACTAATTTCTATCAAAATTTAGTTAAATTTATGCCAAGACAACGTTTACGAAACAATTAAAATAATTTAAGTGATTGCGAAAGGGACTAATATACTGTTTGCATGCTAGGAGCAGCTGTTTCAATTAGAAACATATTCATTTTCCTAGGATTTGTCATTTGAAGATTATCACTATACAAGACAGTGTTGTAACAATACGGTTGATTGGAAGCGCTTGGCGCTGGTTTGAAATTGTACAATAAAAAATGTTTATCATATCTGTATATCGCAGAAGCTGTGCTTTGGGGCTTTCTTCACATATACACAATTACTTTTAGTTTGTATTCATAAATATTTAGATGAGACTCCATACAAACAAAAAGTACTTTACTTATAATATTACACTGACATACTTAAATCTCTCCAACGACGAATAAAGTAGGCGAATAGTTAGTCGCGGCAATATCAGAAACTACACGACAGGTATCGATACTGAGAGTTGAAAACACTAATATGACACAGTAACAAGGATTCAAAAACTCCAGAAGTACACTTCCCGTCATATAAAACTGGTACACTTTTTTTTCCCAATGTAAACCTGTGTTTAGACTGGACACAATGGTTCGTGAATCAATTCGTTGTTGCCATCACAGATAACGGAATTTCAGTAAATTTAAATAAAACTTAAAACGTAAAAAATAACGTTCAAAAATGTATAAAGTATTTAGATAGGTATTATTTTTATTATTAACAACAAAAAACCGTATCTAATAAATTTAATAACCAGAGAGAGGATTAAGTTAATGTCAAAAATGTTGAACGATATTTAAACGTAGGGTATTGGCACAGGAAACATTGGAATGCATCTACTGTAATTTTATACTTTACTTAATTACTTACCGAACACAAACTGTTGACTGTATGTTATGTCAATAAGTTTAGTAACAGGCAAACTACTTAAATTAATTTATTATTTATTACATAAACGATAAATGTGAAAAACTAACATTATACTTTATCCTACGTAGAAAAATGCTTTTCAAAACGTGACAGTATTACATTACAATCCAATGTCTCACTGTAATGTTCCTTATGGAGGTTGAATCTACACCCTAATTGTAATCCGTTTTTATCTATAAATAGACTATTACTTTTTTACATTATTATGTATAAAATGTAAACAAAAAACATTTACCTACCCATTGACATGCATATTTTTTTCAAAATTAAATGATTTACGGTGTATAAATGATAATGAGAATAAAATTAAGCGGAGTAAGATATCATCGTCTGTCTTAAAAAATCCTCTTATAACAGAACTGAAAACTTCCCGAACATATCCGAACGATTAAACATAAAAAATATTGCTTGCCATCAGTCACATTTGACAAGTTTGTCAAAATGAAATATTTTCACAAATTATAATTAAATGAAATCGAATCAATGTATGGGTACTGAGATAATGAAAAATTTCAAAATTAATAGAATTAATAGAATTAATAGAATGTTTAAATAAATGTTTAAATATAAATGTGACTGACTGATCGAGAATGCTCGATATTGTTTTAGATTTTAATATACTAAAAACTTGCGACCTGTCGCACAGCCCTGCTTTTAGCTGGTTTGATATAATATTTTCGTTGAACTGGCAACGTTGCCTTCGAAATTAGAATGACACATGTGAAAAGCTCAATTTACACAACTTAAAAAACACGATTTTCGATTATAAGTGTTGTACCAGTTTTTTATGACGCGAACGGTACTAGTGGTATGCTATTTTGTATGGAATTACTGTCGAAGTAATGTACATATTATACATGGATCATCAGTTGTTTAATAAATTTGTTATTTAGGAATTTATTTGAAGGGAATATTTTTACTAAAACAGAAATTAGAAGTTAATACTTTTGTCCCAGTTTTCTAATCAAATATCAAATACACCATTTATATTAAGAAAAAAATTAACCCTTTTTTTACAATATAACGTTGAATACATTGATCCAATATTCGCAAAAACAAATTTCTCCTTTCGCCGACCATATCTCACTTTTGTAATGTATTTAGAATATCTTGTAAAAAAAATCTCATTCTTCTTTTATAAACTAGATTTTTTTCCTAATATTATTGACTTTCTGAAAAAACTTAACTAAACAAAAGCTACTTAGAATTTAATCCTTTAATATTTTGAGCAAACCAATTTCCACCCCCGAGAAGAGTTGACCCACGGGGTGGTCACCCTTGGGGCGGAAGCACACATCGGCGTTATATTTGTTATTTAGGCAGTTTTCCATTAACACCAAATTTAAATGGAATCGGTTCAGTCCGACAAAATTAAAAGGTGAATAGCCGGAGTGGCTGGAGTATAATACGTCGCACAGAGTGGTATTTTATATAAAAGGCTAGCCAAAACCAAAATTTAAAAAACTGACATTTCGAACTGATTCTAGAACTAAAACAGGTAGTTATATGTGACGTTATCTGGCAATATCCCCTCCCTAAATAACCCAACCAAACAAATTTGACAGCTGTCACTTTCTAACACGTTTTGGCTGCGTTTAGCTTTGAGATTTTATTACACTTACACTTGTATGAATTGTGATTTCTTTATTTGTATAATTCAAGTGATTTTTGTAATAGCAGCAGTTATAAATATGCCAGAGGAAGTAAGTACTCAATATTGAACCATTTTTTAAAACATTACCCTACTAGAACTTCAATCAAAATTAATCAAATTTTTTGTATAATTTTCAATATAAACGAATGCTTTTTGTTACTTTCTACTAATCGGTACTGCATAAAATTTATTTCATAATAAAGATTAGACTATCTATTCTTCGTTCACAAATTGTTGAGAGCACGAAATATGCCTCAAACTCATAAAACGGTCGTAAATCATAGGCGTTCCTAAGGTGTTTATTCATTAAATAATAATATAATGTTTTAAGACTGTTATATATAATATTGATAATATTTTAATACTAATATATTTAGCAAAAAAACAATTAAAACTTTCACGACTAATGTTGGTTATTATATTATATTAATAAAAATAAGAATTTAACCATTAACAATTTTGTAAATAAGAATACCTTATCTCTTTGTATATTTCAATACTAATCTTCGCGTTTAATCACTTTACTAGAAAACCTGGAATTCATATCCGAAGGTACTATTCGTTGCAAGATAATTAGGATGGAATTCTCCAGATTTTTAATAATATAATTATATTCGAAACTTAACTTGAAAGGGTGAAGTTATTACGAACGAAAACAATTTTTTTGTTTAGTACGTTTTTGATCGCATGTAATTTACGGCTCGTCGGTGTTTCCGCGTCTACGGCAGTAATTAGCGTCTCGAATATTTCTTTTGCGAATTATATGCAGTGAGTGAGTGATTTTTTATTCCATATACCTACGAACATATACGTACCTTTCGCTCGTGCTCGTTTTGTTGGATTGTTTGTGATGGCTTCATCATCAAGTTTTACACCGGTACTGTTGCGTATAGTCAGTAAGTCTGTCTATTCACCAAGAGAGAAGACTATTGTCCTGAATGTTCACGATGCTCTGGTTTCTCAGAATCCCACAAACACTGTTCGCAACATTGTCGAAAGTTGTGCCAACATGACTGGCGTAGGAGAGTCAACTTTATATAGGTTCCTATCAGAAAGAAAAAAACACGGTATAGCTAACCCAAACACAAACGAAAACTTAAAGAGGGGGAAAAAGCCTATTGAAACTGATGAATTTGCCAAAAATGGTATTCGAAGGAAAATCCATGGATTTTTTTTTCAAAAAAGAAATACCAAACCTAAACAAAATTTTACAAGAAGTTAGAGACGACCCGGATTTGCCTCATATCGGACGAACTAAATTGTGGCAAGTTTTAAAAGAATTAAATTTCCGGTGGGAGAAATCAGACCGAAAATCACTTTTGATTGACCGGAAGAAGAAGATGATGTTGGAGAAGAAATTATCTAAGATTCATACGAAAATTCCAGGCTGAAGAAAGGCCCATCTTCTACCAGGATGAAACTGGGTAAACTCAGGTCATACTTTAAAAAAAATTTGGTCAGATAAAAATATATTAAGCTCCAGGCAAGCCTTTATGGAAGGTTGGTCTACTGGATATCCCCACCTTCTGGTAAAGGCAGTAGATTAATAATTTCTCACATTGGCAGTGAAAAAGGATTTGTTAAGCATGGTTTGTTGGAATTTCATTCCAAAAGCACAAAAGACTATCACGAGGAGATGACAGCTGATGTTTTCGAAGAGTATTTTGAGCAAATGATTGAACACATACCACCAAATTCAATTATAGTATTAGATAATGCACCTTATCATTCACGACTAGTAGAAAGACTTCTAACGAATGCGTGGAAGAAACAGGATATTCTTGACTGGCTGCGGAATAAGTATCTGCCTTGCGAAGATGGAATGGTAAAAGCAGAACTTTTAAAAATTGCCCGGCAACACAAATCTAAGTTCAAGAAATACGTAGTTGACAAAATGGCGGAAAGGCGAAACATCACAGTCTTTAGACTTCCACCCTACCACTGCGAAATAAATCCAATTGAACTCATTTGGGCACAAATGAAAAGTTATGTGGCTAGAAAAAATACGTCATATAAAATACAAGCTGTACGTGAATTTTATTGTTATACGAGTCTTTATAACATATTACAGAACAAAACTGGAAAGATGCAGTAAGACATGTAATAGAAGAAGAACAAAAAATGTGGGATCTTGATAACATAATTGATGCGACCGTAAAGATTATTAACCTAATTATTAACCCTCAAGACGACTCGGATTCCGAAGTTGATCCTATTTATTTTGAATTTGAATAGTTTTCTAATCGTAATTATATAAGGTAAGTAATAGTAGTTGTAATCGTAAGGTATTAAAGGGGAAAGGCGCAAAATGTCGCCTGTCAAAATGTTCAATGTGTTTTAAATGTATCCATTTTTTTTTTCAAATCCTGAGAAAACTAAAAAGCATTTTTGTAAAATTTAAAGGCAGAATGAAATATTTATTAGACTAAATAAAAAGTTTCTTTTGCATGCAATATTTTCAAATAAAAATTATACTATATTTTCTCTTTTATTTTCACCCCTGTTACATAACATATTAAAATAAACATTGTAGAAGTTTTCAGGGACTTTTTGCCCTGAGTAATAATGTAATCTTTCATTCTGCGTTTAAATTTTTCATAAATATTTATTAGTTTTCTCCGGATTCGAAAATAATGGATACATTTAAAACACATTGAAAATTTTGCCAGGCGACATTTGGCGCCTTTTTCCTTAATTAAATAAATGTATCTTTTACAAATGGCAAGAAACTTTTCATTTTTGAATAAAATAAATAAGTTTTATTAAAAAATACAATTTACATAAGTACAATTTAAAAAATATATTTATTTAGTTCAAATAAATGTTTCAATCGTATACTCTACGACACTGGTCGTTCATATCTAACCATTCAAAATACCCCCGTAATAGGATTATAAGGTATTGTATTCCTTCAGATATAAGGTGGGTTAGTCGAAAACGTCTTAAACCGTCAGTTTTAGGTTGGTTTTTACTATTATATCGTATTACCTATCCTCTCTGTATTTCAGTTTTCGAATTAGGGTTAAACTTGTAGTGAGCTATCAACAAATTGTGAACCGACTTTACTTTCATAAACAGTTTTGAAAGTTTTCACAACTTTTTACAAAATTAAAATAATGTAAGTAGTAAAAGCTAAGTTATTAAACACAGTGCATCCAAATGTACAAAAATATGTGAAAAAATAGCATTTATGTTTTTTACTTGGAGTTTGAATCTGAAATACCTTAAGCAAGCAAGCAAGCAATTTGATTAAACCCAGCCTGTGAGAAATGTTCACCCCTAAGAATAACGTTCCGGTGTAACAATTCATTGGAGCGAGGTGTGTTAGCTCGAGTAAAACAGGAGTCACCCCACCGCACTCCAATGCTCCAGACCATCCCTTTCTCCCCAATAGCACTCTGATGCGCGGTAGGGGCACAACTATCAGCCCAATGCTCTTCATGTGGAGGTCCTGGGTAATAGAACCCCAACATGGTTTCCTAACCGATGCAAAACTCAGGACAGCGCATTGTCGCTATAATCCTGTTATCTTAATGTGGCTTATCGGCGAACTAAAATTGCTTGGGCCCTACGTGCCCGGGTTTTGGGGTTTTTGTTAATTTTTTTGTTGGCTTGCGTCGGGTTTTGTTAGTATTTTTTAATTTTTTTGGTGGCCGATGCCGGTTTTTTGTGTTTTTTATAATTTTTTTTGTATGTGGCCTCGAAACAAAAAAATCAGAATTACTGTAAAATCTATTCGCTCCGTGCGTAACCATGGTAGGGGTACTTTGAAACGATACCTTTTTACTCATAAATTTTATCAAAAATGTGTGCAAATACATATGGCGTATTTAATTGTGCTAATAATAGCAAAAATAGTAAGTGTAGTTTTTACAGGTTCCCAAGAATTACATATAAATTAGAGAAAAGAAAAAGATGGATCCGTGCTATTAATATGAAAAAGTAAATATTACATAACTTCATTTTTATGCAATTGAAATAGGAAAAATTTAAATAATTTACCTTAAATGATATTTTATAAGGCTTCAAGCTAACTGCAGAGTGCCTGATGACTTTAGCTTTTATATCATAACTTTTACTATTACTGTTTTTAAATATATGCTCTTTTGCGTGAAAAACTTGATTTGCCAGTACTAGATTTTTCCCTTTCTTTTCCGTTTATGGTTGAAAAGATAGATTATGATGAATTTTGAGAAACCCAGTTTTTAATACTACATTTATTTTGTACATAAACTGAAAAAATATAATTAAAAAGTTAATTATTAATAATTGTCAATTTTGCATGTATTTAACAATGTCAAACATATGTCATATGTTTAACCTGACAATTGGTAGGTCCAAAACTGTCAGATGAAGGCGGTAGGTGTCGCGTCAGTCACGCACGGAGCGAATACTATAATACTGAAAAATATATAAAATATAAAACAATATGACAATATAGAGTTTATCTTCTTTAAGGCAACCAGGCCCACTTTGTGTTTGGCGATAGTCCTTGAGTGTTTTTGAGCTACGAACTGTCTTCTGAGTGCGTTGTTGTTATTTTGAAGTACCTATATTCTCTCTATTGTTTTGTTTTCTCTCTGGTTTAATGAAATACCTTAAACCTTATAGCACTTGCTTTTATACCATAAGTAATCATTATATTGATAAATTTTAACGTTTTTTAATTGTTTTTTTTTTAATTTTTTATTGAAATTATTTTTTTGCATTTTTTCATTCCTTAAATTCGCAATAATTCCTATATTTATAATAACAGGGATGATATTTATATAGGTATATTTTATACCTGAAAATGGTTGAATATCTACCTGGAATATTAATTATTACATTATTAAAGTAAGTTTTATTACTAAAACTTTCAGGTATGGAATTTTAAATTAATATCCTTCCTATATAAATATCATAATCTTAATTATAAATATAGGAATTAATGCGAATTCAAGAAATAATAAAAATTAAAAAATAACTTCACTGAAAAATAAAAAACAATGGAAGAACGTTAAAATTAATCAATATAATGGCTACTTCCTGTATAAACGAAAGAGTTGGAAGGTTCAAGATATTTCAGATTCAAAGTCTACGCTAAAAAACATAAGTGCTATTTTTTTCAAATATTTTTGTATATTTGGATTCATATCGTTCATTCGTTCATATCGTACATTCAGTATTTTCGTTTGTATTTAATTTTGTGAAAACTTATGAAAACTTTGAAAACTGTTTATGAAAGTAGATAGTCTAATCTTTACTACGAAATAACTCGTGTGCAGTATCGTTGAGTAAAGAGTAACTAAAAACATTCGTTTGTATTGAAAATTATTCAAAAAATTGGATTAATTTTTATTTAAGTTCTAGAAGGGTTATGTTTTAAAAAATAAATAGTTCAATATTAAGTACTTACTTTCCTCTAGCATATTATTCATAACTATTACAAAATTGGCTTGAATTATAAAAATAAAGAAATCACAAATCGTACAAGTGTAAGTGTACTAAAATCTCAAAACTAAACGCAGCCAAAACGTGTTAGGAAGTGACAGCTGTCAAATTTTTTTGGTTAGGTTATTTGGAGAGGGGATATTGCCAGATGACCTCACATATTTGAAATTTTCGTTTTGGCCAGCTTTTTTATGTAAAATACCACTCTGTGCGTCGGTCAATAAGTCCCGAACCTAACCATGAAATGGCGACTCTAATGAATTTTCCATTTAATATTTCGGTAGTCCTAATCTTCCAAAGCACACTGCCAAAATATTTATGTCATTCGCATTATTACTTATTGAGTTACAGTGTTTAAAATGACTCTACTTTTGTGATTTTTGTAAACAATGGATTCAAAGCAATTTCTTGTTGATGTATCACTCTTATTTGATGGCAAAAAAATACCGTCCAAACTAAGCAATAGCTCAACAAGTGTTGTCGGAACTCTGCGCTATCGATAGCAAACATTAAACGATGGTTTGCTGAATTTAAACGCGGTCGTACCGACATGAATGATGCTGAGATGCAGTTATTCTAAAAAAGATAGAAACAATGCTAAAAATTATTATGGAAAACCTCAAAATAAAGTTGCAAGAAAAAGCTAAAACTCCAAAGTTATCGAAGACTGTTACACATAAATATTTGGGTACGAGAAAGATGCTCTCTAAATGGATGCCGCGTTTTCTCATACCAAAGTAAAAACAACAACGAATCGATGAATCTCAGCACTGTTTGGATATGTTTAACTAAAATAAGCCTGAGTTTTTGCGTTGGTGTGTCATAATTGATGCAACGTGGATCCATCTCTTTACTCCAGAATCAAATCGCCAGTCATCTGACGGTACTCGGAGAAAGTCGTCCAAACGACTAAAGACACAATAAACCTCCGAAAAGGTTATGACCTGTGTATTTTGATACCCACATGGAATTATTTTCATTGAATATTTCAAACATGGAGGAACAAGCATCAGGGACTACAATGTAGGTTATAGGTTATAGGTATATTATTGCAGTGTTTAAAGACCGAAGTCGCAAAGAAAAGGCCTTACTTGTTCAAGAAAAAAAATTGTTTCACCAAGACAACGCATTGTGTCATAAGTTGATGAAAACCATGGCAAAAATGGACAAATTACTTCCTCACCCATCGTGTAGTTCAAATCTAGCCCCTAGCGATTACCACCTTTTCTGATTAAAAAAAAGCTGCGTGGCATGATATTTTTAATATTTTTAATACAAATATAAATCGTTCTACAAGGGCGGCATCGAAAAATTAAAAAATCGTTGGAATAATTGTATCGCCGCTAAAGGAGATTATTTTGATGAATAAAGCATAATTTTTGCAAAAAAATGTTGTTTTACTAGTTAGCCCTGGACTTATTGACTGACGGGTATAAGTCTGTTATATTGTGTAAGTTATTAGAGAGAAAATCTTATTTAGATAGTAGCAACGGTAGAACACAGTTTCACCAAATAAGCTGAGCTGTCAGTTATTTATTGGTGCAGTCAGTTTTTAGTTTTTCCAAGAAGGAAATTACTAACTAGAAAAAAAAGAAAAGAATGGTTTCTCCTAGACTTTGTTTTGTCCAATAGAACTGTCGAAAAATAGGCTAAAGTAAAAGATCACATTGACCTCGAACTATTACTGTCGCTGGAAGAAGTCGGTCTACTATTTTTCATACTTATTTATTTACCTTGGTCTTGAAGCCAAACGTTTTCTGGATCTCATAGGCTCACACTGTTTGATTAAGTAGGTTACTACGTTGTGTTCCCTGAGGTAAGCATCTCTGTCTTGCCCATTTCCAGGTTCAACTTCATAGGCTCCTCCCAAACATTGGTAGGTGGATTCAGAAATATGTACTTGTCTAAAAAAATTAGGATTTTTTAAAATATTATCCTAAAATATAATACGAGTATTAAACGATTTTATATCACTAAAAAACGCTTGCTATTATTTCAAAGTACTCAATAGCAACAACATGTTTACTACTTTATTCCATAGGATTAAATCAGAAATGTTTTTATAGTTTTAACGTTTTCAACAGATAGATCGTTTCCAAAATATTGAGCTGAAAATCGAAACATTAACTAAAATAGTAATTTACCTAACAAGTTCCGAAAGTGATATTTTACGGATTGAGTAGGAAGTAGATGAGCACTTTTTCTTCATTACTTTATTTTTCAAATAAATTGCAGACCAATTTATCCCCTTTTTCGACTTTAGCGGCAATCATTTATAAGTAGCCGTTGTAGCAGCTTCACTAATCTCATCTGGAATACGTCACTTTCACTACTAATTTCTATTTTTTTAAATTGAAAAGCGAAAACACTTTCGAATTTTTTATGACAAGCGCTGAGCGCTTTCATATTAAATCCGTCTACGTAGATACTCAAAATCGTTCCAAAAGTAAAAAAACTCGTTTCAAATCGTTCCCTGCACCTCTTTATAATGGATCGGGTTTATTAACAACATGACCTTTCCATTGGTCGTTTAGGTGGTCGATAAATCCGGCCCATTAGAAAGAGATGCAGGGACTGCTTTGCGTCAGTTTTTTCTGTTGCATTGATAAAACGGGCCTGTATTGCAGCGCTCAGTCTATTTGTATTTGATGTCTATGGGTGAACGTAACGAATGAGAAAACCCTTTAATTAAATTCGCAACTGAAGAGAACCTTGTAATACCAAATACCTTTTTTGATCTTCTTCCAAGACAATTAGATAACTTAAACTTGCCTAGAGATTCTTCAGATCACATGAAATGGTGGCAGGTCCAATAGGGTCTACATAGCTACTGTTAGTGTACCTTCCAGATCCCCTGCGAGTTTAAGACAAGCAAATCTTTGCACTTTACTTAGCTTGGATCCGATATAAAATTAGACCACAACCCTCTTTTCGGCAAAACAAAACTTAAAAATTAATGAACTAAAAGACCTTGCAATAAAAAAAGTATAAAACGTCTAAAAGAAAAAACGTAGTCCTTGCAGAATTCGATATCTTAGATATAATTGAAAAATATACACAAAATAGGAACCGAAAACCTAACAGAGAAATATTGAATTTCTAAATTATATAATAAAGGAAAAGAAATGGAGGTCAAAAGATACTGAGTATGATAAAAGACCAACGAACTAAATAATGAAATAAAAAGACCTTTAAAGCTAGTCAAATATAATTGGTCAGAGGACAATTGACACACATCAAATCACACAATAAAAATCTGATTTATTTAATAGTCGTGAAAAGGTCAAGGAAGTTGCAGATTTAAAAAACACAAGCAAAGTGGACTTCTAACAGACGAATAAGGAAACAGTAATGTAACCACAACCCTCTTTTCGGCAAAACAAAATTTAAAAACTAATGAATTAAAAGACCTTGCAATAAAAAAAGTATAAAACGTCTAAAAGAAAAAACGTAGTCCTTGCAGAATTCGATATCTTAGATATAATTGAAAAATATACACAAAATAGGAACCGAAAAACTAACAGAGAAATATTGAATTTCTCAATTACATAATAAAGGAAAAGAAATGGAGGTCAAAAGATACTGAGTATGATAAAAGACCAACGAACTAAATAATGAAATAAAAAGACCTTTAAAGCTAGTCAAATATAATTGGTCAGAGGACAATTGACACACATCAAATCACACAATAAAAATCTGATTTATTTAATAGTCGTGAAAAGGTCAAGGAAGTTGCAGATTTAAAAAACACAAGCAAAGTGGACTTCTAACAGACGAATAAAGAAACAGTAATGTAACCACAACCCCCTTTTCGGCAAAACAAAATTTAAAAACTAATGAATTAAACGACCTTGCAATAAAAAAAGTATAAAACGTCTAAAAGAAAAAACGTAGTCCTTGCAGAATTCGATATCTTAGATATAATTGAAAAATATACACAAAATAGGAACCGAAAAACTAACATAGAAATATTGAATTTCTCAATTACATAATAAAGGAAAAGAAATGGAGGTCAAAAGATACTGAGTATGATAAAAGACCAACGAACTAAATAATGAAATAAAAAGACCTTTAAAGCTAGTCAAATATAATTGGTCAGAGTACAATTGACACACATCAAATCACACAATAAAAACCTGATTTATTTAATAGTCGTGAAAAGGTCAAGGAAGTTGCAGATTTAAAAAACATAAGCAAAGTGGACTTCTAACAGACGAACAAGGAAACAGTAATGTAACCACAACCCTCTTTTCGGCAAAACAAAATTTAAAAACTAATGAATTAAAAGACCTTGCAATAAAAAAAGTATAAAACGTCTAAAAGAAAAAACGTAGTCCTTACAGAATTCGATATCTTAGATATAATTGAAAACTATACACAAAATAGGAACCGAAAAACTAACAGAGAAATATTGAGTTTCTCAATTACATAATAAAGGAAAAGAAATGGAAGACAGAAGATACTGAGTATGATGAAAGACCAACGAACTAAATAATGAAATAAAAAGATCTTTAAAGGTAGTCAAATATAATTGGTCAGAGGACAATTGACACACATCAAATCACTACAATAAAAACCTGATTTATTTAATAGTCGTGAAAAGGTCAAGGAAGTTGCAGATTTAAAAAACATAAACAAACTGGACTTCTAACAGACGAACAAGGAAACAGTAATGTAAGTAGGGCAGAAGAAAGGTTATATCTATACGAATTACATAGAAGAAAGTTTTCATGATGTACGACATCACATCGACCTCGAACACAATAAATACCAACTGCCATACTGGACCTGAACTTACAATCGATGAAGTAAATTATGCTATTAAAAGTACTAAAGATTTCCAAGTCTCTGATGATTTTAATTTGGAATTATTAAAAAATATATACTACAGGCAAAAGTCCCTAAAAGCGTTTTTACAAAATAAACTTTTCCAAACTTTACTAGACATTTCATGAATTTTCGATATGATCTTGAATGTTCTCGAACTACGTCTTCTTTTTCGTCAAGGAACTTTTTCTATGTGAGATAAATCTTACGGAACCTTTGTAACATTGCTTCCTTCTTTATAGTTATTGGCCACGAATAACTGGACTACTTCTAGCTGAAAACTGGATGCGGTAAATTAGATAATTTATTTTCTGCAGGACGATGTATGGGCTTTCCCGGTTTGGTTGAAGTTTCGGACACAGTCCTTTCTTACATGTGCGGTTCTATAACCATACTGGGTCACCTCTTTCGAAAATTGTACCAGTAGCAGGCATGTCGAGCCTGGCATTGGATTTATTACTTTAAAGCTTCAAATTTTTACGAGCACATTCGTAGACTTTTTCCAATTTTTATTTCAAATTTTCAATGTACGTCTGGGATGAACGTTCTTCTTCGCAGGGAGGCAATCTTCCGAAAATAAGATCTTGAGGAAGCTTGATTTGATTTGTCTTCCGGTGATCATCATCGATGGAGAATAACCAGTTGATTCATGGTCGGAAATTCTATAGGCTAACATGAATAGTTTAATTAAATTATCTCAATCTTTATTGATTATCAGCGACAAACATTGAAAGGTACTGACAAATAGTTCTATTATGTCTTTCGATCATTCCGTCTGATTGAGGATGCAGAAGCGTAGTGTGAGTTTTCTTAATACTTAAGATTTTCATTAATTCTTGCCATAATTCAGATTCAAAATTTCGTCCTTGATCAGAATGTAACTTTAAAGGAACTCCATGTCTTTATATGACGTGTGTTATGAATGCTTCTGCTACTGTAGTCGCTTCTTAATTAAGAAGGGGTACAATTTCAGACCATTTTGAAAAATAATCCATTGCGACCATTAAGTACTTGTTCCCTCTCTCTGCCATCAGAAGTAGACCGATAATATACACTGCAAGCCGTTCCAAAGGCTCTCCGAAGATATTGTGCCATTTAATTCTTGTTCCAGGGCCTTTTCTACCATTACATTAATCACATTTCTTACACTAATCTTCTACATTTTGACGGCAATTGATCCAGTAATCATCTAAAAAGACCAAAGTCATCTCGAAAGGCTGCTATGAAGTTCTTGTAACACAGTTTTAGTGTGTGATTTTGGCAGTACCACTTGTTGCACTATACGTACTTCATCAGGATTCTCCGACCTTCAATAAAATTGGAAAGATACAGAGATAGGGATTCCCATTGAGTCGAGTACGCCTTTATAGTTCCACTTCTTCTTCTTCTTCTTCTTAGTCGTTGACCTGATGCAGGTATCGTGATATCATGAAGCTATTAGCTAAATTTCCCAATGTTCCTCCACGTTTTTCTATCTTCTGCCATTCTAGCACATTCTGACAATGGAACGCCAATGGTAGCAACAATATGGACCTCTATTTCTTTTGCCTTCTACTTTTCCCTGAATGATAAGTTTTTCAAGACCATTTCTTTGAAGCACATGCCCAAAATAGCTTATTATTTGTTCTGATATTTGTGTTCTTAGTCTTTTCTTTAGGTTTAGCTGGTCCAGTATGGATATATTTGTTCTTCGGGCCACCCATGGTATTCTCAGCATTCGTCTCCAGCAGTACATCTCAAATACATCTATGTTCTTTTTGTCTTTCTCAGTAAGGCTCCAGCATTCCGATGCATAAGTAAAAACTGGAAAAACTAGACTTCTTACTAATCTCATTTTTGTACCGGTAGTTATTTAATGGCTTTTCCAAATTTTTGTTAATTTTGCCATAGCGCTTCTTGCAATTGCTAACCGCCGCTTTATTTCTTCAGTACAGCCTCCTTTGTTGGTTAATAATGAGCCCAGATACACAAATTTATCTACAACAGCGATATTGTTTATCATGACCAGATGATTTTGATTGTTGTTAGCTCTGTCAATTATCATGATTCTCGTTTTATCTCTGTTTATTTTAAGGCCCATCGTTAAGCTTACGTCTTCGATCCGTTATAGCAGGTGAATTAATTCAGCTTCAGAACTAGCGAGGATAGTAGTATCATCTGCATATCTCAAGTTGCAAATCTTCTTCTCCGCCAATGGTGATGCCACCGTTCCAATCCTCAGTAGCTTTCCGCATTATCCATTCACCATAGATGTTAAATAGAATTGGGCTTAGTATGCAGCCTTGTCTCACGCCCTTTGTGACCCTGAAACTATCGGTTAGTTCCCCATTTATTCTAACTCTGGCATAATTGTTATTGTACAGCCTTTTAATTAGCAGTATCAGATGATTGGGGCCATTCCCATTTCAGACAAAACCTGCCACATTTTACTCCAGTTGACCAAATCGAAAGCTTTACTATAATCTATGAAGCACAAATATGTTGTGATGTTGAATTCTCTGGATTTTTCTACAATCTGCCGTACGTTTAAAATTTGTTCTCTAGTACCACGTCCGGGGACGAAACCTGCTTGTTCTTTCGCAATGTTAGGTAGTAAAAAGGGCTTTATTCTCTCGAGAATTATGTGTAAGAGTATCTTACTGCAATGCGCAATTAGAGCAATCGTGCGATAGTTGCTACATAAATCTTTCGCTCCCTTTTTATGTATGGGAATATATAGTGATTGTGTCCAGTCCTCAGGCCATTTGCCTGTCTCCCACACTCTTTGACAAATTTGATGTATTATATCCACTCCAACGTCATCTAGGGCTCAAATCATTTCAACAGGTATGTTATTTGGACTCATAATTGCTGCTTCAACTTCACTTTTGAGTACGTCAGGTTCCGTCACAAAACTGGCATCTTCTTGTTGTGATGGGGCGTCTGTGCTTTCCTCCATTATCAGTCGTCCACAGTATTCTTTCCATCTGTGTAAAATATCTTTTTTAGAAGTGAGTAGAGTTCCGTTATCATCTTTGATAGCAAGGTAGTTTGGTGTAAAGGAACGTGTTATCTGCTTTATTTTTTTAAACATGTCTCTGGTCTCAGTTTTGGTTTTATGTCCTTCTGTATAGTTCTATATAGTTTCACTATATTTGGTTATTTCCTGCTAAATTTAGTCAATTTTTAGGCCATTCTCGTATAACTGTTAAGTCATTGTATTTTTTTTTACTCTTTTTTGGGGTTTTCAGGAAGGTTTGATCATTATCTTCTTCCTGTATAACTGTGGTTACCTGAAGACTTACTTCTTCAGTTATGTTCTCTTTCTCTTTAAGTCTTTTACGGTACTGGTATTGTCGTTCAAAACAGGTTCCCGTAGAAAGAATATCGGCATTATTATGAAGACAACTTTTTCGATGTATTAAGTTATACTGTTGGAGTCTCTCTCTGTCAACCGAGGAACTTGTCCTTATGACTTTTTAAAATTCATTAGCCACTGCAAAGCACAATGGTTAAGTTTTTTAGATGTTCATCAAAAGTTTTGGACATTGTCACGATAAACTAGACATGTTTTCCAGGAAGTTATCTTAAAACCATCTACATTAAACGTTCAGACGTAGCTGCAGCATTACAAAGACCAAATGGTAGAACCTGGAACCTGAAGAGACCACGACCAGTTGAAAAAGCTATTTTGTCTGGATCATCAGGATGTACTGTTACTTGTTAGTAGCCGCTTTTTAAATCTAGGATCGAAAACCACCATTTAGCACCTGATAAAGTGTTTAGCGTATCATCTATTCGTGGCAATTGATAACTTTTTTTTTATGTAATCTGGTTTAATCTTCGGTAGTCTACACAAACGCGACTAGATCCATCTTTCTTAGTTGCTAAAACTACTGGTAAACACCAGGGGCTCAAAGCTTCTTCGATGATATCGGTATTTATCATTTCTTGTATTATGTTTTCAACTTCTTTTTGTCTAGCAAATGGTAATCTCCGTGGGACTTAACGAGTTGGTCTTGCATCCTAAGTCTAAATTCTATGTTAAACTAAACTAGTACACCCTGTAGATTTATCAGATTCAAAAATGTAGTTTTCATTAATAATTCGTTAATTTTGTCAAATTCTTCAGTTGTTAAGTGATTAACATTTTTGATTATTTGTTTCAAAACGTTTTTGTTGTTCTTCCTTCTATTTAAAAGGGACTTTTTCTATGTGGGATAAATCAATGTTGAAAAAAATAACTGCCTTCGGATGTTTTACAAAAGAAAAGAAAGATTACTACATGCAGATTGCAAAAGCCATTTTAATTTAGTGGAAGACAATGAAACCAGTGTATTTGAGAAAGATTTTTCTTTAAATAATAATAACTACACTAACAAATTAAACAGTAATTTATAATTAAACGAAATTAATATATTAAATAAAAACAAAAGTTTTTAAAGTAAGGATGATTATAATTATAAAAAAGTTAACAAAAAATTAAATATCCCCAATTGATTCGGATTTATTGAAGAGGACAAGTAATAGAAAGGAAACCTCAATACAACTTTAGAATGTTTCGTAACTGAAAAAATCCAATTTCAATTAAAGACGATCAAAAAACTGAATTTAAAACAATTAATAACGCAGCAGAAATAAATAAATTTAATGAAATCGACGATTCACTAAACTTTTCTATTAAAACATTCGATGAAAATACAGAATCCAAAAACCAACTATCAGAAAATTCAAATTTAAATTTAGATGAAGATAATTTTGAAGACGCTGCTGAAAACTTCCGTATATATTAAAATGATTTACTTGTAAATACTTCACTAGATATTTCATTAATTTTCGATGTTATCTTTAATGTCTTCGAACTACTGCTTCTGTTTCGTCAAGGGCCTTTTTCTATGTGGGATAAATAATCTTACGGAACTTTTGTAACAGTATACATCCAAATTTCCTCTTTAATATCCTCATTTGTTATATAATATAGAGTTCATTGTATGTGGAGACAGAGAGCCACAATGTTAGCTATATTTATTATTTCTCCTTTCATCTTTGTTCGATTTATGGGTAGAACCATCGAGATTTATATTATCTTTATTGCTTTTATTTACAGTTGTAACATGGTTGTAACATTTGATTAGAATGCAGCACCCTTATGTCTTCTTATGGTTTATTTTGTATTTTTAAAGACCATTTTACTAACGTTAAATACAAAATGGTTTTTTTTGTTATATTTTAATATAAAATAATTAAACATGTTTTTCCGAAACAATGAAAAAATAATTACTATTTCATAATCATGTGGTAATATCTTGCCACTTCATTTTCGTACACTAATTACACAAACTTAACGTGACATAAACTAGACATGCACCGAACTTATTAAACATTTTTTAATTACTTTTTGAACTATCTAAAGAAATTAAATATTTTCGATAAAATAATACACAAGGCAAATATTTAATATATATATATATATATATATATATATATATATATATATATATATATATATATATATATATATATATATATATATATATATTGTTATGCTATTTAAATTGAGAATAATATTGGTTTGATTTTTAAAATATTTCAAAATACAAAATATAAGTCAAATAATTCACCTAATAAACTATAAAAGATATTTCGAAGAAATGAAAGTCCATTATCTTTGGATTACCTGTAGTAAACAAAATTTAAAGATATGCATAAATTATTTTCTTTGTAAAATATATTTGAGTGAACGTAGTGAAATAATGGAACAATGGGAGAGTGGATTTTCCAAATAGACTTGTACGCGGATACGGTGAATAAGACAATAGAATCAAAATATTTAAAATGTATAATTCTCCGTTAGTTTTTAAGAATTTGTAGAACCAATTAGCATGTTAATAGTATTTAGGAAATGTATAATTGTAGGTAAAATTGTTTGTTTGTTATCTAAATGGTTGATGGAGATACGTATGACGAACTGTGATTGGAGGAGATAAAAAAAGATGGGATAGCTATGTACGGATGAGAGTTTAGGTAGATTTTTGAGGGAGAAAAGATAATCAGTTGTTTTTCAAGGGTGCAAGGTAAACAGTCGTTGTTCTTTGGCGGTTCCCAAGTGATAGTAAGCATTAGAAGTGAATGTTTGTGAGTTTTCGTGGACTAAGTGTATCCTAACGGAAGCTGATCCAGTAAAATATTGTAAGTCATACTTTTCTACTTATATATTCCAAGAGTCACTGTTCAGGCCGGAACGAGAGATTCAGTTTATCGAGAGGAGAAGAGGCTAGAATCATTTAAACGATACGTGCATCTGAAGGAGATCATTGAAGACGAGAGGCTCGCAATAATTTGTTGTAAGATTGCTGATTACCTAGGGAACTGTTAAGAATAGATAGTGTAGGCTACAAGGAACAAGGATTTGGACAACTCATCATCAGAGAGATAGTTTTTTTTACCATTCGTCAGTTTTTCCTTTATCAACAAAGCTTTTTTTTTAATTGCTTCAGAAAAGATAGAAATATTTATCAGGAGATATAGAACAACAATTTTGATTTGAAATTTTAATTTATATAGTATATAACATTAATTTTTGAAGGTTCACGTACGTAGAACAAAATTTTGATAATCCATATAATATGAGATATTTTTTGTTTAAGATATTTGAGTGTAAATTTTATTTCAATATATAATTTTGTAGCATATATGTTTATTATTCCGGTATCCCTCAGACCTTACCTATCATATGTAAAGCATAGATATTGAAGCACGAATATAACTCTGAGATAAGAGAATTAAATAGTGTGATAAAATCATGATTGCATCATTTAAATAAGTTTAATTAATGAATTAATTAGCTAATTAATTGCTTGGCGCACCTCTGACTTATAATATCACATTAACTGGCTTCCAAGACGTGGGGCTTGAAAATATCGCAGCTTTACGTATGATGGTAGGGAAAGAGATCAGGAATAAGTACAGGTGATCCAGAGATAAAAAAATAACATTGAGGGAATTTGAATTTGAAAGTATTGTGACAATTTTTCCAGTGGATAAAAATTTGATTTATTGATTGATCGTAGTTAGTTGATATTTACTGCCCTACTAAGAAAGAACCCCGTATCTCCAAAATTTGAAAAATTGGGATATTTGCACCATATGAATAGTTATGATTTATATAACATATTCACAAAGAGAAAAACCCGTATTTTACATTTCTAAATATTTTATGAGAGAAAATAGTTTCCCCGTAAACGCCAAAAATGACTATTATGCTTAATATTAACCTGGCATTTAACGCTTCGTAGTAAAAACCTGGTATATGCTCAGCAGATACGGGTTTTTAACGTAGGATAAAACGATATGCGAGGTTTTTTCTAAGGAATAGAGCCACCGCTAATAGTTTCCACCACCAAGTGGAACTATCGTTAAAGAAAAAGAAGACAGTTTATGATTATCATGATTTCGTCGAGGCCGTTAAAACGTGCAATTTGAATCGTGTGGTGGTGAAAGAAATGGGAGTTTCCTATTTTCTTATCTGGAAAGACTTATCATCACAGTCAAAATTAAAGAAAACAGAGTCACGTATTTACCTTATCACAAATTGTTAAAGTAATTGTGAAAAGAGAGAGAGCAAGATTTTACACGTTAAGATTGACGATAGCGAGGAGTTGATAGAGATGGAGTTTTTGCAGGCCAGAGTGTTAAAATACGGGATAAAGGACCCCACACCTGTGGCGAAACCTTCTGGGATTGCTAAGAAGAGAAAAGAACAAATACTAAAAAAAATTAGGTCAAATTATACCGGCGAACCGCCATCAATTTTGGGAAGAATTGCCAACTTCCGATTAATAATAATTTTCATTTTGTATTTTTAAATAAACGTTTTTCGTAAATACTTATGTTTTATTCAACAAATGTTCATAAAAGATATTATAAAAATATTTAAATGTTTTGCCTTTCGAGGCAATTATATCAATTTTATAATAATTACATAGTTAAAACCAAGCTTAAGACAAATTTGGATAATACGTGGTTTTAGCTAAGTAAACTTGACATAATTCTTTGCTTTGTTAGCCCGTATGTCGCATAACTAATGTCCATATGGTAATTTTGAAATTTTTTTTTTAAAAGTTAACTACGATGCTACACACTCTACCCTAAATGATTTTGTGTTATTATTGTACCAAAAGCACAAGGGATTAAACAAAAATCTTTATTCGCGTTTTCCTCAAAACTCGCTATAGTGGAGATACGGGGTTGTTTCTTAATAGGGCAGTTTACTGCTATTGAATTATTTGATTTTTATTTTCTTTACCAATCATATATTTGAAATTTATTTTGAATTATTTGAATTGCATATTTGATATTTGTCGTGAAAATTTATTAAATTTGGGGAGAAATATTTGTCGTGTTCTACAACATAGAGAGTGTTGTAAAATTTCACATTTGGCGGGGACAAAAAACAGTAACAAAAAGAAACAACATGTCCACATGACCACAAGGAGTCAAAGCAAAATGCAAGAAAGAAAGGAGGATAACAGATTAGAAGAAACAATTGTTGAAGAAGGATCGGATAATGAAGGAAATGCTACAATAATGGAGGAAAGAAAAGAAACAGGGATGTTAAAAAAATTATTAGCAATGATGCAAATACAGACACAAACAATAGAGAAAAACCAAAAAGAAACATCACTAAAAATGGATGAAACAAAACAAACAATGAGCAATATAGAGCAGCGTCTGGAAAACTATGAGGAAATTAAAGGATGTGTTGAGGGGATAAAGAAAGAACTGATACAACAAATAGAAGATATTAATGAAATTAAAAATAAAATGAAAGAACAAGAAAAGAAAGTAGAAAATAAGATGAAGGAAATCAAGATTGGCCAGAAAAAGGAATTAGATCAGTTAGAAGAAAAATTTGAAATGGCGCTACAAGAAGACAGGAAAGAAGTAGAAAGGAGATTAAAGCAAAATGAATAACATATTGCAGAAATTGAACTAAGAGGAGCAGAGAGAAAAGAAGTTATCGTCCATGGAACAAGCGAGGCGAAAATACAATTTGGCGGGGATATTAGAAAACACACCTAGTACCGTTTGTTAAAAATTTGAAAACTAAATTGTAACATGTTAGATCTTTTGACGATTGCAAAGAAACAATTAGAAACCATCTGAAAGAAGAAGCAGCGTTATGGTATAGTTCAAAGAAGATTGGGACGAAGTGAAGAGAAATATCTCCAAAGGCAAGAGAGGAACCGAAGAAGAAGGCCGATCACATTCCAGAAAGGAGATAAAGTCTTAGTGAGGGCACTGAGGGTGTCGAATTTACAAAATGGTATTTGTGCTAAATTGATGCCGGTATTTGAAGGTCCATATAGGGTCAATACGGAAAATGGGGTAAATAGTTATGAATTAGCGCACATAGAGACAGGCAATATACAGGGTATTTTTAACATTCACGACATATATCAGTATCATGAGTAGATTTTAATAACATTGTGAAATAATTTGATCCTGGAAACCTTATGTCATTACAAATATTAACAAAGAGTTTTCGGCAAATCAAATGGCGGGGAGTTGTTATGCTATGTAAAATTGAGAATAATATTGGTTTAATTTTTAAAATATTTCAAAATACAAAATATAAGTCAAATAATTCACCTAATAAACTATAAAAGATATTTCGAAGAAATGAAAGTCCATTATCTTTGGATTACCTGTAGTAAACAAAATTTAAAGATATGCATAAATTATTTTCTTTGTAAAATATATTTGAGTGAACGTAGTGAAATAATGGAACAATGGGAGAGTGGATTTTCCAAATAGACTTGTACGCGGATACGGTGAATAAGACAATAGAATCGAAATATTTAAAATGTATAATTCTCCGTTAGTTTTTAAGAATTTGTAGAACCAATTAGCATGTTAATAGTATTTAGGAAATTGATGGTGAAGATGATATTTGAGTGTAAATTTTATTTCAATATATAATTTTGTATCATATATGTTTATTATTCCGGTATCCCTCAGACCTTACCTATCATATGTAAAGCATAGATATTGAAGCACGAATATAACCCTGAGATAAGAGAATTAAATAGTGTGATAAAATCATGATTGCATCATTTAAATAAGTTTAATTAATGAATTAATTAGCTAATTAATTGCTTGGCGCACCTCTGACTTATAATATCACATTAATATATATATACATAAATATATTATATCCTATATATACTATATATATATATATATATATATATATATATATATATATATATATATATATATATATATATACACGTTTGCACGTATTTTTTTCATGCTTCTTTTTTATCGGTGATAGCCACTTCTACTCGGTTTGCTCACCATATGATCCGCTACTGGTTGTTCATTATTTTATGAATTCTATCGGAGATTAAATTAATAATAATGACCCTGAACGTCCAGAATTTCCTCTAAATCCTCACATCGCTGGATGTAAACTAATCACTCATCTGTAAATAACAATAGATCCTTAATACCGATAAATATGTGTACTGTTTTTAGTTCCATATTTATAATGTAATAAAATGTTAAATGCTTACTTTAAGTCATATTTATTTATATCACTAAAAAGATGAAAGTTTTAGTTACATTTATTTAAAGATGTAGAACGTAAAAATTCTATTGCCACGTCTCAACAAAAATAAATAATAGGTTAGTATTAACGATTGACCAAAAAGAAAAATAAGCAAAAAATCTGATAAATTACATTTTCTATAGCGCTTGCGCTAACTAAAAATCCGCACTCTAATTCAGGAACCAAATGGGCTGATTATGAACCAGTTAGAACAACTCCGCGAACATCGAACACTTTGTCAAAGTCCAGGAATTTTAACACCGCGAACGTTTGAAAGCAGAACTGAGCATGCGAATCAGTCAGAAACCAGTCAGGGACCGTCTCCGCGAACAAAACTAATAACACCTCAAGTTCAAAGTAATGATTCGAAATAAATTTCATTATATATATATATATATATATATATAAATATATTATATATATATATAATAAATATATATATATATATATATATATAGATCTAGCGGTTAATGGGGGCTCCGTACTAAAACTGTATTATACTAACTCCAGGCGAATATACATCGTGTATATTATTATCTGGGTAGCGCTTTATGTGGACTCCGACCAACACGTCGGATTAAGTGGACTCCGTAATAGGTTAAAACACTTTTAGGATCCGTATACATTTCTTTGCGTATACAACTAAACTCCTCCGATGTTGCCAATAATTTGATTAGTCGTAGATTTTTAAATTTTACTGCAGGTACGTTTTGGAACTTCAAATTTATTTAAATATCCATCAATTTAGTCATCGAGAAATTTCACAAATAGGTACTCGGTTAATGTAGTTAAATATTTTATGGTGGTTATTTATATTACTTGCTTTAATTATTTTCAAACTTAAAAAGGTATTTATTATAAGCTTGGAAATGGCTAGTTTTCGTTTTATTTATTATTATTTTTTGTTAAAATGAATATGCACTTAAACATTTAGTCTCTAAATGTACTAACATCGAGTAGAGTAGTCGTGTAACAGTTTAAGAAAGAAGAAGCCCTTCGGTAGGATTATAATAAACTACATAAAATTAAAAGAAACTCTGTAAACAGGAGATCTTTGTAATTTTTCAATTCCTGCAATTTATGACGTGCAATATTTGTTTCATAAAGTAGTTAAATTTAAACTATAATAATTTATGGGAAGCGTTTAAAGAAGTAATCGCTAACCTTAATTAGAATACGGCACAATAAGAAGATGAAACTTACTGTATTTTTACTTATTATATTCACAAAAAGAATATCCAAAGTAAAATTTAACACGTTTTTATGGAGTTGTAGTGAAATTTGACATCTTATTACGATACCGGATCCTGTAAAATTTTAAATACATTAAATCTCCCGTAAATTATTAAACTTATTCTTAGAATAAAATAACAAACTTCTTAGTAATTAGGTACAATATACCGTTCACAATTATGTGATAATGTGTAGGTGTCAAGATTGCACGGTCATGTGCCATAAGGTTTCATCTTTCATATAAACATCGATAGTTTTTAACTTTGGGTGTATTTGATTCCACCGTGCTGTAACCGATCCGACTTGAAAAGTGTTATTTTACATAAAATTAGCACGTTGTCCCTAATAATGACCTATAAATATACATTGTTAAAAATTGTATACATTTATCAATTTAAAACATTCTTTGTCGTCTTCTGATCTTCATCTCCATTCGTTCCTAATTAAGCACATGTTATCCACAGGATACCTCTCTCATTTTTAAATCATTACTCTTTTTGCCTTTTGCCATGGATTTCTTTATTTTGTTTATTCATATCGTTTTTACTCATAACAAATATTGGGTAGATTATTGTATCATTAAACTTTCTCCTTATATGTCCGTATTATATAAGTTGTCTAGTTATTTTAGCGTATATAATGTCGTATGTTAATTCCATTTTGTTTAACAATAAAACAGCAAAACTTCTACAAAATTATTTCTATCTTATCACTACAGCTGTTTCGGAGAGTGCCTTTCTCAAGTCTCAAGTTTCTCGAATCCATCAATCATCCATTGTATTTCTTATACTTTCATTTAAATCCTCTCCAATCAAAGATTTTGAAGTAGCTTTGCTCCATAGTCCATTTTTGTTGCTTTTTGTCACTGTTTCTCCTTTCTCTTTATCATTATCAATACGTAGCGCTACAACACTGGGTAGGTCTTCGCTGACTACAACTTATCTCCAAGTTGATCGATTTTCCACGAATCTGCAATCAAATGAAATGTTCATTTTTTGAGATATGATTGGATGTTTTCTCTCCATTGTATACTGACATGCCCAAGTGGCATTCTTCTGTGCTAACTTCCTTTCACACCAGTTCTACAAGTTTGACATTTTGGCGTCTATGCACGTGTCCGATATACCTTAAGGGATTTATTTTCCTGAACAATATCGTTATGCGAGATTTCTTTATTCAGTATGTTTTCTTATTGTATACGGATTTGTAGCGATATGATAATGACTTCTGAAGCTATTTTCTCGTGGCATTTTAAAGTAATTACTATTTAAATGGGAATAAGCCACAATTAAAGCTTAAAGTTAGTTTATTGACGTTTCAATTTCCACTTCGGAAATCGTTCTCAAAATACAAACATTAGTGAGAATTATTTCCGAAGTGGAAATTGAAACGTCAATAAACTAACTTTAACCTCTAATTGTGGCTTATTCCCATTTAAATAGTAGTTATGATAATGGGGTTAAATAAAAATTTCTGATTATTTTCCTTTCAAATATTCGGAGTGCTTCCTTATTTGTTTTAGTCATTCTCCATGACTCACATCCATGTATTAAAATAGGTCTGAAGTTTGAATTATGCTCTGTATTTCTTTAGTGGCACTATTACTAACCGTGATTAGTGATCTAAGATATTTAAAGTGTTCCATACTTTCGAAATTGTAGTTGTTGACTTTAATGTTTTTTCTAAATTGATTGAATTGGTTGATTGGTTTTCTGTTGATTCGCTTGTATTTGGTTTTCATTTCGTTGATTTTAAGTCAAACATTTTTTGTGCTCTCTTCACTTTATTGAAGTTTGTGGACGGAAGAGTTTCTCATTAGAGTTATGAGTTCTATATCATTAGCATATGCTAGGAGTGCTTTGTCCCTTGGGCCGTTAATGGATTACATCTTAAATAGGCGTTATTTTTATTTTAGTAAGCTGTTCATTAATTTTTTGATTATTGGAATCGAGAATCTGTATTTTATTCGACTGTTTTATAACACAAAGTTTCTTGGAGCATATTTTCATCTTTGGTTTCCAGTATCATTATTACAAGGATTTTGCTGGATATGGACATAGTGAACCCGGTGGTATGTACATGATGTTTTCATAACCAACGTTCAAAAATTTTTCTTACTGTAAATTTTTGATTATTTTACTAGGAAATATGTGTTGTTTAATAATAATAAAGTTCAAGCAACAATTCCTATATGCATTAACTCGGTAATGATAATTCTGCTCCCCGATACCAGGTAGCAGTCCCGAAAACATTAAAACTGCTACACTCATGCTTCTCATTATCCAACAATTAGCCAGTCCAGAACTATACGCCTTATGATGGTACTGATATTGCTGCTGCTCCTCATAAGTGCATAGAATATGCAAGGAAGGTTTTGACAATTTAATAGGATTTTGTGTGTTAGAATATTATTTCTCCATAAATTAAATAATAGAATGCTCTAAAATAATGCTAGTAGCAGCAAAAAAAGCGGTCTAATAGTCATCATCATCATCATCAATCAGCCCTGAGTTGTGCATTGTTGAACATAGGCCTCCTCTAGACTTTTCCATCTGCTTCTGTTCTGCGCCTCTGGTATCCAATTGGTCACGATTCTTTTGAGGTCGTTGGTCCATCGCTTTGGGAGTCTTCCTCGGCTTCGCTTTTCAGCCCGTGGTCTCCACTCAAGCAATTTTTTTGTCCAACTGTTGTCTTTCATTCTTGCAACATGTCCTGTCCATCTCCTTTTTTGTTTTTTGTAATATGTTCGATAATGTCTTCCACACCGGTTCTTCTACGAACTTCCTCGTTTCTTATTCTATTGCTTAAGTTTATTCCAAGCATTTATCTCTCCATCTTTCGTTGTGTCCTTCTCAATTTTTCGGCTGATGTTTTTGTGAGAGTTAAGGTTTCTGCTCCGTATGTGAGGACTGGTAGAACGCACTAGTTAAAAGCTTTTCTTTTTAAATGGATCGGTATATTTGTTTTAAATACGTCTCCCATTTTTCCGAATGCAGCCCAACCCAGACTTATTCTTTTGAGTAGCTCGCATGTTTGGTTTCGCGTTAACCTTATTTTGTGACCCAAATACACATATTTTTCTACAAGTTCTATGGGCGACTTTTTGATTTCTATTAGCTCATTGGGGACGATATTGGTCATCACATTTGTTTTTCCATAGTTTATTTTTAAACCGACTTTCTGGGTTACTTGCTGTAGTTGTTGTAGCATAACTCTGGCTTCTCCTAAGTTGTCTGTTATGAGAACAATATCATCGGCATATCTGAGATGATTGAATATCTTTCCATCGATTCTAATACCCTTTGATTCCCACTCTAGCCTTTTAAATGCGTACTCCATAACTGTTATAAATAGTTTTGGCGACAAGGTATCTCCCTGCCGCACCCTTCTGCCAATTTTTATCTTCTCAGTGCAATGGAGGTTAACGGTTGTTGTCGGATTTGTCGCATGTCGTATATATTTCGAATAATATTTGCATACCTTTGATATATTCTGCATTCTGATAGTGCTTTTAAGATAGCAACTGTTTCGACTGTGTCAAATGCTTTGTGGAAGTCGACAAAGATAAGAGCAAGGGGTCTGTTATATTCGATAGACTTTTCAACTAGAGTTTTAAGGCATTGCAAATGGTCGTTTGTTCCGTGTCCCGCTCGAAATCCTGCCTGTTCTTCTGATTGATAGAAATCGAGTTTTGCTTCTAATCTGTTTGTCAGTATTCGAGTAAAGAGCTTGTATAGGTAGTTAAGCAAACTAATTGGCCTATAGTTTTCGAGATCTGCTTTATCCCCTTTTTTGTGGAGGATGATTGTAACCGAATTTTTCCATTTACTTGGAATGTTTTCACTATGCAGACATAGATTAAAAAGTGTTTGGATTCGGGACATCAAAAGTGGACCTCCTAGTTTAATTGTTTCAATGACTACACCATCTTCCCCCGGACCTCTATTATTTTTCATATTTTTGTGGGCATGTTGAATTTCCTCTCGTGATATATCTGGTATATCCTCCGATCCTACATTATGTACCTTTTGTATTGGTTGTTCGATGAGCTCTGGAATAAGTTGACTTTTATATAATGTTTCATAGAAACTTTCCACTATATGTAATATGCTTGGTCTATCTGAGATAATATTTCCATTTTTGTCTTTAAGTTGGAAGATTTCTTTTTTGTCATTTTCTATTTTTCTCCTCAATGCTCTCATGCTTTTTTTGTCTTCTATAGTTATTATAATTTTCTTGTTGTTGTATTATCTAATATCCCGTCTGATGGCTTTAGAGATTTCTTTATTTATGTTGTTTCTATCTTGTGAGTCAACATTTCCTTCACTTCTCAGTATTCTACGATCTTCCATTTTTTGTTTCGTTTCATTACTACTTTTTTGTTCTTTTCCATGTTTAGGGCCAAATTTTTCCTAAGCTTGTGTTAAAGTATCTACTATTTCTTCGTTTAGGTTATTTATGTCTTCTCTTGTTGTATTTCTGAGTAAGTTACTGCTGATATATTTTTCAAACTCAAGTTCATTCGTTGGGCGCATCCAAGGTTTGAATTTTTTACTTTTTATCATCTTCAGTCTTTCTTGCTTAATATTGACTTCTACAGTTGCTCGGACCATTCTATGATCGCTTGCAACCGAAAATTGATTTAAGACTGTAACATCTTTGACTATATGTTTTTTGTCAGTGATGATGAAGTCGATCTCATTTTTTGTCTTACCATAGGGGCTCTTCCAAGTCCATCTTCTATGGATCTTCTTATAGAAGAAGCTATTCATTAAATATAGATTGTTTTCTTATAGGAAATTTAAGAGTATTTCGCCCCTTTCGTTTCTACCTGGTGTGCCAAAATTTCCGAGGGCATTTTCAGCTGGGTCAGTGCTTATTCCTATTTTGTCATTAAAGTCGCCACATATTACCGTAAAATGTTCTTGGTCTTCTGAAACAGCTATGTACAAGTCATCATAGAACTGTTCTATTTCTTCGTCAGCGTGACTCGATGTTGGTGCATAGACTTGAATGATCTTTATGGAGTAACGGGTGTTTAGTTGTAATTTTGCAAGTATAACTCTTGTGGAAACTGCTTTTACTGATATGATATTCTCAGTTAGTTTTTTATTATTAAAGAGCCCAATGCCTCCATTCCCATAGTTTTCTCCGACATGATAGAAAATGTGACCGGATTTTAAAGTGGTTAGGCTTTCTTCTTTCCTTCTGACCTCAGCGACTCCAACAATGTCCCAATTGATTTTATCAAGTTCAGATTCCATTTCTATGAATTTTTCTTCTGATAGCAGGGTTCTTGCATTGAAAGTTGCAATTTTTAGAGATCTATATTTGTTAGATGGTTTTCTAAAATATGTCAGAATTTTGCCCCCCCAGAATCCGTGGACTGACTGATAGTCTGACTGATGGTCTAATAGTCACTAATGAGAAAAGCAAATAAATGTTCTTTAACATACAAAAGAGAGGATCCAGAGTAAGGCATAACGGAACAATAAAGCCATATAATTTTGAAAGATTGCAGCGTCTTAGATGCCGTAAGTAATGTTGTTAGATAAAAAATAAAAGGGAATATTTAGGTAGCTAACTGATGTTTATGTATATATAACCCTCTTTATTAGACCAGGATTGCTAGAAAAGCCATCAGAGGTATTTTCCGACTTACAGAGGTCCGAGTACTAACCAATACCGAACAGAGCTAATTCCAAGATCAAACACATATATAAAGATAGCAACGTCGTACAAGAAACTAAATCTCAGTGCTAAAGTTGCGCTGGCTTTATCCAAAGACTCTATAATAACTGCATTGCCAAGTTAAATTGGGAGGATGCCCCAAGAGAAAAAATGCCTTTAAGACTTCCACAAATGAAGGAGGAGGTAACATATGGTCAGATTTAGGAATAATGAGACCTACAATCAATACTTATCTGTTGTGGAATATCAAATCAATTACATGTAATTAAACGAACTGGGCTTAAAAAAAATATCCAAGGAAAGGCACTTCAGAAATATTGACATAAATTTTAAAAACGTCATTTACCTGGCTGTATTTTCAATAGGAAAGGGAAGACAAAAAGAAGAAAAGGCAATAGAATCTTGTTCCGTTCTGACTATACAATGACGATGATCTTTATATAACGTATAAGGAGAAAGAGAGAATAATGTTTATGTTTAATTTAGAACTCTCAGGTTTTTTCCCTTTTGAATTGGGTATGTATATGTATTACCATAGAAAATAAAAGCAAGAGAACTATAATTATAAAACGAAAAGATTACGAAATGAAAAGATTATATTAATCCCTTATATTTACACAGACTGTTTTACAAAATGTGAACAAATGAGCATAAACGGACAGCTGTTTTACAAACTTAATATTATTAGACTCATTTAGGATCAATTTCACTCAAAATATGATATGCTAAAATACGATACGACACGAAAAAGGCAATGACTTTTACAGCTGATTGCCACATAAATATCAATGTATTGTAGTTGTTGACTTTAATGTTTGTTCTAAATTTATTAAATTGGTCTCTTCTGTTGATTCGCTTGTATTCGGTTTTCATTTCGTTGATTTTAAGTGAAACATTTTTCGTGCACTTTGTTAAAGATGTTTGCGGACCGGAGAGAGTTTCTTATGAGATCCATATCATTAGCATATGCCAGGAGTGCTTTATACCTTGGCCCGTTAATGGATTACATCTTAAATATGCGTTATTTCTATTTTACTAAGCTGTTTATTGATTTTTTGACTATTTGAATCAAGAATCTGTAGTTTATTCGACTGTTGAATAAAACAGACTTTCTTGGTGCATATTTTTATCTCTGGATTTTTGTTTGCCGTCTCCTTATTACAACGATTTTGCTGGATATCGACATAGGGAACCTGGTGGTATGTACATGATGTTTCCATAACCAACGTTCAAAAATTTGTCTTACTGTAAAGTCATGATGATTTTACTAGAAAATATAGTGTTGTTTAATAATAATAAAGTTCCAGCAACGATTACTATATGCATTAACTTGGTACTAATATCTCTGCTCTCCGCTAACAGATGGCAGTCCCGAAAACATTAAAACTCATGCTTCCCATTTTCCAACGATTAGCCAGTCCAGTACTATACGCCTTATTATGGTACTGATATTGCTGGTGCCCCTCATGAGTGAATAGAATATGCAAGGAAGGTTTTGGCAATTTAATAGGATTTTGTGTGTTAGAATATTATTTTTCCGAGAAAGTGAAGAATATCAATTTGCTATCCGGATTTAATCCATAAATTATTAGAATACTATAAAATAATGATATTAGCATAAAATAAACGGTCTAATAGTCAGTAATAAAGCATATAAATGTTCTTTAACATACAAAAGAGGTGACGTAGAGTGGGGCATAACGTAACAATAGACCCATATAATTTTAAAGGATTGCAAAATTTTAGATATCGTAGATAACGTTGTAACATAAGAAATAAAAGGGAATATTCAGGTAGCTAACTGATGTATATATAACTCTTATAATACTTTTAAATTCAGAGGTCTAATACGACTTTCTTAAATCAGGATATATAAAACAGTGATTAAACCAGTGCTAATGTGTGGATATGTGGCCAGAACGCTAACAAAACAATGTACGTAAAACTCAGGTATTAATTAGATCAGGATCGCTAGAAAAGCCATCACAAGTATTTTCCGACTTACAAAGGTCCGCGTACTAACCAATACCGAACGGAACTAATGCCAAGGCCAAACACATATATAAAGACAACAACGTCGTGTAAGAAGCTAAATCTCAATGCTAAAGTTGCGCTGGCTATATCCAAAGGCTCTATAATAACTACATTGCCAAGTTAAATTGGGAGGATGACCCAAGAGAAAAAATGCCTTTAGGACTTCCACAAATGAAGGGGGAAGGTAACATGAGGTCAGATTTAGGAATAATGAGACTATCTACCGACCCATCATATTGATCAACACATGCCTGTTCAACTACCTGCTATCCTACCTATAGTCAATACTCATCTGTTGGGGACTATCAAATCAATTACATGTAATCAAACAAACCAGGCTTAAAAAAAGTTATCTCAGGAAAGGCACGTTATTTACGTGACTTATTAAAATTTAAATTTTTAATGAAAAGTAAAAGATTAGCCATTTGTTATGGGGTTCAGAGAAGAACCTTCACGATGTTAATTTTTTGAGATATGATTGGATGTTTTCTCTTTATTGCATACTGAGACGCCCAAGTGGTATTCTTCTGTGCTAACTTCCTTCCATAACAGTTTTACAAGTTTGACATCTTGGCGTCTATGCATGTGTACGATCTACCTTAAGCAATTTATTTGACTGAACAATATCGTTATAAGAGCTTTCTTTATTAAGTATGTGTTCTTCTTCTATACGGATTTGTAGCGATATGATAATGAGGTTAAAACAATTTTCCTATTATTTTCCTTTCAAATATTCGTAGTTCTTCCTTATCCGTTTTAGTCATTGTCCATGATTAGCATCTATGTATTAAAATAGGTAAAAAGTTTAAATTATGATCTGTATTTCTTTAGTGGCATTATTATTAACCGTGATTATTTATCTAAGATATTTAAAGTGTTCCATATTTACGAAATTGTAGTTGTTAACTTTAATATTTTATCAAGATCTATTAAATTGGTCTCTTCTGTTGATTCGCTTGTATTTCTTCTTAGCTTGACGAATTCTTCTTTTTTCATTCTGTGAACTACTAGTGGGTTCTTTTTACGGAATTTTTTCATCACGTTTAGGTAATCATCAACGGTATATAAACGTTGTTGAAATTTTAGGGCATTTTCAAAATCTCCAAAATCACTACCATTGGGTAAAAGCTATGACTAGGAAAGAAATAGCGTAATGTAATTTTTTCAATGGTAGGATGAGTTTCCAAAATCATTTTTAGAATCAACTATTTTAATGCTGCGGTTTTGGCCGCCACAAGAGTCTGACCACAAAATTACATGTTTTGCAGAAGTAACATTTTCTTCAATGTGTTTCTTAAGACCAATGCCTACGTCCTGGGCTCCCTGACCAGCTTCACCTTCTATCCAAATATAACAATGACCTTTTTTATCCTTGGCGCTATGGATACCAAGGTTGTAAATACATAATTGACGCTTATAATATACAATATTTATTAGAATTCTCGAAAGGGGAAGAGTTTTTCTTTAAATCAAAACAAAAGGTTTCCACTTCTGGTTGATCGTTGCTTATCTTCATGTCTAGCTTTCTTTCTTCTAAGTGCACATTTTTTCTTTTTTTAACGCTTAATTGTTCGTTATCTGCGCAATTTTTAATTTCTAATTCGAAACAATCACATCTACTACAAGTATCTTTTTTCAACTTTTTTCTTTGAAGATTAAATCGTGTTAAAAACATTTTTTTGTAAAACGAAAATTTAACAAGGTCATTGTCTGCTTCTTCAATATACAATTCATACATTTTACTTAATGTTATGTCTTTTGTTAAGTATTCTCTTTCTGTGTTAGCTCTTCTGTAATGTGACTATTATAGAAAAATTTAAGCAATAACTGCCACTACTTCTTAACCTAAACGCCTCAACAAGTTGCCAACGTCACCATTGTTAACCACGTTTATGTACATATGTTGCCAAATATTCGATTTACAATCATTAAAACGCTCGCAAGAGGCGCTTGGTCCAAAACTAATACACAAAAATTAGTCGCTTGCTCTAGTTATGCAAAATTCAAAATCCAAAATAAAAAGAAAGGTACTTAATCTTTTTAAATATATCTGGTTATCCGTTACTAACAGGTTAATGGGATTTATTACGTAGATAGTTTATGCCTTTTTCTATCTTCTTCTTTAAGTTCCATCTTCTATCGAAGGTTGGAAATCATCATGGCTATACGGACTCTGTTGACTGCCGCTCTATAAAGTTCTACACTACTGCATTCAAACCATTCATTTAAGTTTTTAAGCCAGAATATTCTTCGTCTTCCCACATTTCGCTTTCCTCGGATTTTGCCTTGCATAATAAGTTGTAATAATGCGTATGTTTGCCCTCTCATCACATGTCCTAAGTACTCAAGTTTTCGTCTTTTGATAGTTAATAATATTTCCGCCCCATTTCCTATCATTCTAGTTACTTCCACGTTTGACATTCTTTGAATCCATGATATTCGTAAAATTCTTCTGTAACACCAAAATTCAAAGGCGGCCAACTTATTCAGATGGACTTGTTTTAGTGTTTACGCTCCCAAGCCATAAAGAAAAGTAAGGAACACGTAATATCGAAGCATTCTCAGGCTCTAACTTTATATCCCGAAAACAAAGAAACTTTTAAAGTTTAAAAAATAATGCACGTGCTATTTCAATGCGTGTCCTAATTTCTTTTGTTTGGTCTACATCTGATGTTATCCTGTTGTTCCTCTTTTCCACCAGAAAGCGCCATAATCCACAATTTAAGAAATTGGGGCTGGGTCTAGTGATGCATAACGCCGTTCATATAGCAATTTGTTGTCACATGTTTATAGTTTTTCAAAAAATGAATTTCGATTTAAAGATTAAAACGTAAAACAAAATATAAAAACCTATTGAACCTTATTCAGAAAATTTCAGAAAAGAATAACTTTTGTGAAAGATTGTGGGACACAGTCATATTTTAAGATAAAAACTTCAATTCAGAGAGTGGACATTCTTAATAAATGTATAATCTAATATGGAAGCATGTTTATGTTTTACAGACTTAGAAAGCACTGAGCACACAAGTATTTAGTTTTTTATGTACTAGGTCGTAAACTAAGTATACTCAAAACAAATAAATATTATCTACCAAGTATTCTACTCCACTTTAATATCAATGCATCAGATACATTATAAAGATTTCGTCGTAGTTGTAAATTAATAGGAGATAAAGCCAAATGTAGAGCATATAGTGAAATCTGAATATCTTAGAATAACTATATCGAGCGGGAACATTATTGATGAGCAAAAGGAAGACCCATCGCTGAGAAAGTGACAAAGCAATTGGCAAAAGCAAAGGGTACTTTGTACTAAAGTACCCATACTCTAAAGCATAAGCAGGTCTTTTCGTACTCTTTTAGTAAGTGATAGATTCGACCGTTACTTGATGGAAATTCATTTTATCTAACAATTAAACAGGTATGCGTTTACACGTCATATTTTGTAACTGAATAAGTTGAGGAGGGGATAACTGTTTGTCTCAAGTTGGTCATTCAGAATTATGTCTGTATTTTTTAATTTGCTAATTTCCATAGATTCTAATATTCATGGAATCTCCAGATAGCTTAAGGCCTTTATTATAAATACACTTTTTTAGTAATAAAAATATATAAATAGAACCTAGAATACGCCTGTAAAAGTATGTAACCTTTGATCTCTGGGATAAACCCATCTCCTGAACAATGGTGCCGATATATGTAGGTAAAATTTTCTACACCTATTTTAACCTGTTTATTTCCTCATTATCAATATATATGAGTTGTAACCGATACCACAAACTCATTTACTTATAGAGGCTATATATTGACTATAGTTATTACTATACAAATCTGACTCGAAATATCGTCTTAAAATAACAGTAACAGCAAAGTGAAAGATTAGTCATTTTTTATGAAGTTTAAAGTAGAAGCGTTCACGAAAATTGAAGTACTAATAAGACCACCGCAATCGGGCGTACCCTGGGTAATGAATAATTAAGTAATCGTTAATTCTTAAATCACCCGTTCAACATGTTTTTTGTTAAATCGGTGCTTTTTAGGACCAACTATTCTAATTATGTGTATAAATATTAAGAGTATATCTAGAGATAAAGACACTCCACTTTACATAAAAACTTATAATGAGAGAAAACAAAACCAGTCAGCTGAGAGAACCTTTTAACGATGTTGAGCTTGGATCCGCTATCCACGAATATAATGAGCAATATTACGGCTCCTGGCTGAGGATCTGAGCACAAAACTATAAAATTTGAACTAAAAATACAACAATGGCTAATATCCAAAGTCTTTAGACAAGCAAAGCAAAGATAAAGTTGTTGCCTTGCTTAAACCTGGCAAAAACTCCAACGACCACAAAAGCTATCGGCCAATATATCTATTTATTTTGTCAGCTATACAGAATACTTCTGTACATGATCCTTAATATAAACCGATAATAGAAGAAAAACTCAAATTAAAAGACAAAAGTGGCTATATATGACAGGTTAGATCATATATGTCACAAATACTAAATCTTGCCCAACACAGCGAAGAGAAGTACGAAAAATATCAGGTATGAGGAGTGGTATTTGTTAATCTAAATGCCGTTTATAAATAGTTATTTAAATAACTTATAAAATATTTAGTTATAAATTAGTCAGCCAAATTCAGGGAATATTAAGACTCACATCCATACATAAGCTCTACAATATCGTAGCTATCAATCCACCTAATATCCAAAGATAAGTAGCTACAGAGCAAAAAAAAAACAAAGTCCAGATTCGTGACATCCACTCCACGAATACCAGCCTATTTTATGACTAGAATCAAGGAAAAACTGGCTATATCAACACATCTGCAAGATATACAAACAAAAATAAGCTGCTCCTCTCCATCTGATCCCTCGAACGGAACTTCCTTATGGTAGTTATCTTCCTTAAATCTGCCAGGAGGACTCTTGCCTGCAAACACCGGTTAACTTATGTGCATGTGGGGTGGTACAAGACTTATCACACTTTCTTAGTTAACTTTACCGTTCAAATCGCTCTTTTTGAAGGGACAAAGTTTATTTATGTGAACTGAACATGTAAAGTACAGTCAGTAAGCTATTACTTATAAAGATTATTGCAAATTTGACACTAACTCCACTTATATTGATTACATATTACATATTATACATATATTCTTCCCTTTTTTGTGCACTACTACCCATTTTAACAAAAAAATATCTATTTTAGCACTTAAATATTTATTTTGAGATAACCTTCTATCCAGAATTAAAAAATAGAATAATAAGAAATAGAATCCAGAAAAAAATAAAATAATGAAATAGAAGAAATAAAATAATAAAAAAGCTGTATATAAGATATGATGAAACAATAAAAGAAGTTCTTATTAACCGGATTCTTAAATAAAACGTATAAAGACATACTCACGATAACAAAATACATTAGGAAATTTTCGCATATGAAAAAACACATCCAACTTGGTAATGAAATCCTTTTGTATCTATAAATCTATTTTTAGAAAAGCACGTACCTACCAAAAACAGGTATTTGGTAGTACACATATCTGTTACATACTGTAATGCGTATGAATGATAACAAAAGTAAGGAGTCTATATGAACCGTTTAGAATATACGCTGGAAATAAACGGCTTAATCCCATAGTTGCCAAACTATCAGAGCTTACTTAAACCGATATACGTATGGTTCCAATATACACGGAACAAGATCTGAACGACCCCTATAATATATACACGTGAACTAAGCGATATACATTCATGATACAGGGGTACTTAGGGGCTCCACAAAATTTTTAAAAATTGTGAAACTATACATGTTGACGAATCGACAGAGCCAATATTATGGAATGGTCAAGTGAGCTCCGTATATCGGTGGCCACTTGACCACGGAGCTCACTTGAACCTGAATTTTAACATGGGCGGAGTCCACTTTATGCCGTAGATATATATATATATATATATATATATATATATATATATATATACAGGGTGGTCCTTAAGTAATTGTACAAAAAGAAACCATAGATTCTACACTTTAAAATATTACGATTTAAGCCAAATTGCTTTTATAATGAATTAGCGCACATAGAGACAGGCAATATACGGGGTATTTTTAACATTCACGACATATATCAGTATCATGAGTAGATTTTAATAACATTGTGAAATATTTTTGATTCTGGAAAACTTATGTCATTAAAAAAATTAACAAAGAGTTTTCGGCAAATCAAATGGCGGGGAGTTGTTATGCTATGTAAAATTGAGAATAATATTGGTTTGATTTTTAAAATATTTCAAAATACAAAATATAAGTCAAATAATTCACCTAATAAACTATAAAAGATATTTCGAAGAAATGAAAGTCCATTATCTTTGGATTACCTGTAGTAAACAAAATTTAAAGATATGCATAAATTATTTTCTTTGTAAAATATATTTGAGTGAACGTAGTGAAATAATGGAACAATGGGAGAGTGGATTTTCCAAATAGACTTGTACGCGGATACGGTGAATAAGACAATAGAATCGAAATATTTAAAATGTATAATTCTCCGTTAGTTTTTAAGAATTTGTAGAACCAATTAGCATGTTAATAGTATTTAGGAAATTGATGGTGAAGATGATATTTGAGTGTAAATTTTATTTCAATATATAATTTTGTATCATATATGTTTATTATTCCGGTATCCCTCAGACCTTACCTATCATATGTAAAGCATAGATATTGAAGCACGAATATAACCCTGAGATAAGAGAATTAAATAGTGTGATAAAATCATGATTGCATCATTTAAATAAGTTTAATTAATGAATTAATTAGCTAATTAATTGCTTGGCGCACCTCTGACTTATAATATCACATTAATATATATATACATAAATATATTATATCCTATATATACTATATATATATATATATATATATATATATATATATATATATATATATATATATATATATATATATATATATATATATACACGTTTGCACGTATTTTTTTCATGCTTCTTTTTTATCGGTGATAGCCACTTCTACTCGGTTTGCTCACCATATGATCCGCTACTGGTTGTTCATTATTTTATGAATTCTATCTCTGACTCATTATATTACTTTATTTAATTTTTTCTATTTGTCATCTGGTGGCCCAGATTTTTTAATTTTTTCGTTTGTCCGTAGTATCGGTTGGTACAGGTCACTTAATTTGTTTAATTTTAGTTTCCTTATGTTTATCTCCATCATCATCATCACCTTCTGCGTCCAAAGTACCAAATAAGCCAGTTTTAAGCTTCCTGCAGCCAATTTGCATCGTCTGTTCATCGTGTCTATATGTTTGTCTTGTTTTACTGTATATTCTTTAATTTAATATATGATGTTTCTATTATTTATGCTATTACTAGTCTATGATGTATGATCAGTTCTGCATCATTTATTAGTTTTACTTATTTTATTGTCATTTGTAGCCCTTGTGAATATGTTATCTTGCGAATATGAATCCATGATACTTGCTGCTCCTCTTTTCCTGACTGTGAAGGTATATCGTTGATTTATTTGTTGTTCTCATAGATTGTTTACTATTTTTAGTTTCTTGGCAATATAGAATTGGATTATGCTATCTCCGTTTCTATTTCATTTGATTTCTCCGTATTTTTCCATACATCTAAATCATTTAGCTAAAATTTCTCTAGCCTATTTTTAGTTTGTATCTTCCATTTGTAAAACTTATAATCATGATGTCAAAAAACTAAACAATCTGCAAGTAAATATTTTTGTCGATTACCAAAAGTATCTTTTAAGCCCTAAAACTTGGAATAAATATTTTCAATTTTGTCTTAAATCTTTTCAAGACAAAATAGGCTTTTAATAGGGTAGAGTGCTTCAAGAATGCGCACTTGTAGTAGCAGCAGTTATAGTAGCAGCTTTAAAGTATGCAAGAGCAAATAGTAAAGCAATTTGGTAAACCGTAATTACCCACCATGGAAGGTTCGTCAGCCATTTTTCACATTCGTTGAAATAAAACTTTTTTAGTGGGCTATAAAAACATCTGTCAAGTGGCTGCATACAGTGACTACTATGAGGAGGAAGTGTTAATGCGATAATGTTATATTGTCGAAAAAAATCAATTGCTGCAATGGAACAATGGGAAGTGTGATTATCTAACATCAATAGGACTGGTTGTTTCTTTGTCGGCTTAGCGTGATCTCTAAAATGTGTAGCATAATCAACAAACAGGTCCTGATTGACGAAACTACTATCGGATACCATTCCAACTGATGATGGTGGCGCTCCATCCAAAAGTTCTCTGTTCATTCTTTTACGTGGATATATAAATGCGGGAGGAATATATTGACCACTAGCACTCATTGTGCATACAACAGTAACATTGGTTCCCCGTTCTGCGCTAGATATTTTATTGACACACCTTTTTCCTTTTGTAGAGAAAACTTTAGGAGGCCTGTTTGGGATATTTGAGGCAGTGGGTTGCCTCAAATTTTGTGTCGTTTCAAAAATCCAGCCCTTGCCTGCCATTTTTGAAGTTTTATCAAAACGATGTCCTAATTTATTTATTTCAGCGAACTCAAACGCTAGACTTCTTAGAGCTCTAGAAGTTAACCCATAAAACATGCTGTATATTGTTTTTATATAGTTGCATAAGTCTTCTTCCATTTCTGCTGTTAAAGTAATGTCGTATCTTCCTAGCTTTGTAGCTAAAGTTGTTCTTTTTAGCCTCTTTTTAACGTACTTTCCGCCATTCTTATAAATTTTGCCACGCTTCTCTTACTTTCTCCATTTTCAACCCTTTCTCTTGCTGCCTCCATAACCACCGATGAGCATAAAGCACGCTGAGAAATTCGTTTTCTGCCAGTCATGCTTAAACAAAAAAAAATACATTTAATCCGTTATAAAAAAACCTGGTTTATAAGAGTGCGCGCGTACTTTTACAATATTAATGACTGCGCATTCTTAGAAAACGAGCATGTTTTAACAAATGCTAGTGCTGCCTTGATCTTGGTCTTCTTCTTCTTAGAGTGCCATATCCCTACGGAACGTCGGCGACTACCATGCTTATAATATTTTTATACTGATCTCGGTCTTGCGCTACGTGTAGCAATTGGTCCGCTGTCAAACCTGTCCACTGCCGCAAATTCCTCAATCAAGAAAGTTTCTTCCGTCCTATCCATTTCTTTCCTTCAATTTGACCATTAAGAATTAGCCGAAGGAACTCATATCTTGGTCCTCTGATTATATGTCCAAGATATTCTAGTTTCATCTTGGTGCAAAATTGTAAACAACGGTATGACACATACGATTATTCAAAATTTATTACAAGTATGGTAAAATATTACCGCGAAATTCTTACAAACTACAGTAAACTTACAGTTGTGTACAATATCAAAAATTTCAAAATATAATAAGAAAATAGATAAAACTAAATAAAGTTACCTAATAACGTTATTATCGGTGTTTATTTGCATAAAATGCTTAAGACACATACAAACACTTCGCTTAATCGGTACGAACTAATTGATCTTAAAAAACATATTTATAGAAAATAAACTAACTGTATCTTTAATACAACACTTACTTACCCTGGTTTTCCGCCAGATTCCATATGGTTTGCCAAACGTACATCTGTTGACCATATATCAAACTGCCATTTTCTAAGACCCAATACTCCGCACAAAACAGATCCAGAGTGAATGCCGATTCTCATGTCCAGATCTTCTACCTGTAAAAACACAAACGTAAATGATGTTTTCAAATAAATATTTTATTTATTACTAGTTCAATGCTGATAATTAGAATAATTTATTAAGGGCCCTATTCAGTGCTTAATACATTTTGAGCATTTCGTTTAATTCTAATGTCAAGGTAAGGGATGTTGTTTTCCTTCTCTTCTTCATATGTAAACTGTAAAGGTTTGTTATAGTTATTAAAAGTTTGTAAAATTTCAATTATTTTGTCAGTAAGTAAATCAAGTATCAAGTCATAAAAATCTCTCATCTGACTGTGTTTGCCACTGAAGCGATTGCAAGAAAATTGTGTGAAAGTGTATTTGTTGCTCCAGCTTAGGAGGTAGGATATTTTTTATCTTAATGAATGGTCCTTATTTTTTTTAATTGTAAATTCAAAATAATTTATACAACTTCACCTGTACAGTTTTAGTTCATTTGATCCGTTTGTCAAAAGTTAATTTGTGATATTTTATAACTACATATAAATTATTAAAAAATGACCTTTAACAAACGTCAATTTATGTTTTTATAACTTTTCTATAATATTAGCCCAGGGAAATAAGCATTTTTTCATGACACTCGTCCGGTCAGGCAAACGACAGTTGTTTTGAGTAGTATGGACCTCTGTAATAAAAACCTATATGTTTACTGCAGTCGATATTTTGGACTTAATTAGTTATTAACAAATTAAGGTCAAAAAACGGAAAATTTTTGCTTTTTTCGTCTATCGACAAAAAGTGAAGCATTTTAAAAAAAATTTACAAGAGAAGAAACTTTTGAGTCATATAAAATCCTTTAAAATGGCGTTTTCTAAATGTTTCTATCCTTATTTGTTGCTTGGAAAGTTGCAAAATAAGTCAAAAATTTCGGTTTTTTATGAATGTTAATAACTTTTTTGAAAATAAACTTATAACATTTATATTTGGACATATGGAATGCTGTGCCTTCTACTGCTTAAAATATGGTCAAAATTTCAAAGTGATCAGTTAAATAGTTTAAAAGTTATTCTATTTGTTTATCCCAAATTAATTTTTTTTGCAACAATATAAGTCAGAAAATTATATAGTTTTAGTAATTGTAATGATAGTTTCTGGAAGAAGAAGACTTGTTCTATTATTAACATTAAAAAAAATTCAGAAAATTAATTTTAAATATTGCAAAATAATTTTGCAAGAACATGTCGCTTTTTTGCTTATAAACAATTAGAATAACTTTTTAACCATTGCCTGCAAGAATATTATTTTTTTATATTTAAGAAGCCTGAATTTTTTCACAAATTTAAAAGAAAAGAAATTTGTGCTAAAATACTTTGCGACAAAGTTAGCCTTTTTTTAAATTTTATTCATAGCAGCTTTGTTTATAACAATTAATAAATCTTATTAGCGTTATTAAAAAGACCATACTTTATAGTTTTAACGAACCAAATTCTAAAAAGATTGCCCTTCAATAAAATTGTCCACAAAGCTTCAAAATGTGGTCATTAGAATAGGCTGGCTTAGAAACTCACGGGAGCCGAAGGGAGGGGGAAAGTAGCTGTTAGCTGTGTCTCTGGTTCTTATTTATGGATTTCGACGTTTCTTTTTTTAATTTGTATGTACTGTTTGCGTACATTACGAATATGCATTAATTCAATAAATAAATTGTTAAATAAACTATCTAATTTGCTTTAAATTTTTTTTTAATTTTTATTGTAATATTTGAGATAATTTTAATTTAAAAACATAAATATTTATAATTAATTTATACCTCTTTAATAAAATTGTAAATAATTTATTTATAATAGATTTTATGAAAACAACAAATTGTCGTATTCAATTGTTTCTAAAAATAGTATTGCTTTGGAAATATTAATTAAAATAATTTTTCTAATGGCTATTTTTTATTATTTTATTATTATTCTTTTTAAGTTAGAGTTAATTTCATGTTATCGAATGAACTATCCTACAATAAAGTCCCAAGAATGCAACTCAGTAATATTGGGAATATCATTTTAAAGTCATCTACTTTAAAATATATGTTAATGTATATATATATATATATATATATATATATATATATATATATATATATATACAGGATATACAGGGTGATTGATTAGTACAAGGAAGCTCAGTAGAATCTGTTATAGTAAAAATTACAAAAAAAAGGTATTAAAAAAATTGTAGGCAGCTTTAAACTCCAAATTTTAAAATTAGTTACAATCTTACAGGGTGTTCCATAAGATGGTGGCAGACCAAACTTTTGTTTTTTTAAACGGAACACCCTGTATTTTATTTTAAATTTGAAATCTGCTTTACTTCCACATCACAACAATGTAAAGTTTTATTATGTTATACCGGGGATTTAAGAAGTTATAACCAATATTACCTGAAAATCGTATTAAGTTTAACTCCCTGTATAATTAAAAAGGAGTATAGTAACATTGATCTATTGCAACCGTAGTTTTTTAATAATTGTTAAAAATTTTAAAACATATTTTTCATAATATTCGTTAAACGTTAAACGTTAAAATATCTACCAAATTAATACTTTGATAGAAAAACAAAAATATCTAGAAAACTAATAACTTTAGGTATAGGGAGTACTTTATAAAATTTGAAGTACGATATTAGTACTTTTCGATAATGATATAAAATACAGGATGTTCTATTTAAAATTACCAAGAAAATAATGTACTTGCATTTTGACTTACCCTGTATTTGATTTAACGAATATTATAAAAACGAATATGTTTTATAATTTTTAACAATTATTAAAAAACTATTGTTGCAATAGATCAATGTTCCTATATTCCTTTTTAATTATACAGGGAGTTAAACTTGATACGATTTTCAGATAATATTGGTTATAACTTTTTAAATATCTGGTATACCATAATAAAACTTTACATTGTTGTGATGTGGAAGTGCTAAGTGAACTAATTTTAAAATGTGGAGTTTATACCTGCCTACAATTTTTGTCAATAACTTTTTTTTGTAATTTTTACAATAACAGATCTACTAAGATATCTTAATTGTTATAAACAAAGCTGCTATGAATTAAATAAAAAAAGAGGCTAACATTGTCCCAAATTATTTTAGGACAAATTTTTTTTCTTTTTAATTTGTATAAAAATTTAGGCTTTTTAAAAATAAAAAAACAATATTCTTACAGGCAATGGTTAAAAAGTTATTCTAATTGTTTATAAGCAAAAAAATCGACATGTTTTTGCAAAATTATTTTGCAATATTTAAAATTAATTTTCTTAATTTTTTTTAATGTTAATAATAGAACAAGTCTTGTTCTTTCAGAAACTGTCATTATAATTACTAAAACTATATAATTTTCTGACTTATATTGTTGCAAAAAAAATTAATTTGGGATAAACAAATAAAATAACTTTTAAACTATTTGACCGATCACTTTCAAATTTTAACTATATTTTAAGCACTCTAAGACACAGCATTTCATGAAATATAAATGTTATAAGTTTATTTTCAAAAAAGTTATTAACATTTATAAAAAACCGAAATTTTTGACCTATTTTGCAATTTGTTAAGCAACAAATAAGGATAGAAACATTTAGAAAACACCATTTTGAAGGTTTTTATATGACTTAAAAGTTTCTTTTCTTATAAAATTTGTTTAAAATGCTTCACTTTTTGTCGATAGACGAAAAAAGCAAAAATTTTCGGTTTTTTGACCATAATTTGTTAATAACTAATTAAGTCCAAAACATCGACTGCAGGAAACATATAGGTTTTTGTTACAGAGGTCCATACTATTTAAAACAACTGTCGTTTGCCTGGCCGGACGAGTGTCAAAAACAGGGTACTTTTTTTGCTTATTTCCCTGGTCTATATATCGTGAACGATTGAATCGATTTGCCCTTTTTTAGTTTTGAAATATTAATTTGACGTTCTAGAAAAGTCTAATAGGTGAGAAAATATGAGGAAATTATAAGGAGAATAGTAGAAGCAACGATTTTATTTTCTCATACCAATAACTACATTATATTGTTATACCAAATGTTGTATACGACCCTCTTCTACTACAGTTGTAGTTTATTTAAACATAAAGCGACGTTTAATAGAAACTTCATGTCTATTTACTTTTTTTGTTTCGCTTAAACTTGAAAAAATATAATGAAATTGTAAGAACAATAGTAAAAGCAGTTTTATGTTACCATACAAACAGTTATACTGATCTATACCATATACCACAAGATACCAACTTTTATTAGATGTTGTATATGCAGTGTTTTAAAGAATGTGATTTTTACTCGAGAGTAAAATATTTTTATTTTTGACAGAATTATTTATGCTTCGAATTAAAAATAATTAGGGCCTGCGTAGCGCAAACGGTAGGATGCTTGCCTCGCATGCCGGTGGTCCGGAGTTCAAATCCTACCGCCGGCAAGAATAACTAGACATTTTTAAAAATGTCTATAGGCCCCAGGTCGACTCAGCCTGAATAAAATGAGTACCTTGGGTAAAACCAGGGGTAATAATAGGCGGTTGAAGCGTAGCACTGGCCATGTTACCTTCCTTGTATACCGTAGGCCCTAGATATAGCAGACTACCCTGCTATACTCCCAAAGCCGCGAACGCGGTATAAACGGGAGACTATTATTATTATTAAAAATAATTTAAAAATATTTAGCATTGTTTATTTACGAGTACAATAGAAAACTATTTTTTAACATTTTCTCTGCAATAAAGTTAAAAATTTAAGTTTGTGCATTCATTCAATATTAAAATTCAAAATTAAAAATACTAAAATCTACTGATATGATAATTTATTTACAGTCGTTGGGTTGCGCCAAATTTAGATAACTTACAGTTACTTTCAGTAACGCTGAGAAATCATTTGACTTAATATTTACTTAAAGTAATGAACAAAATTTAATATTATTCAATAATAGTTTTGTTCACGGAGACAGTCCCTGACTAGTTTTGGATGAATTTCAGACTTATTCGGGATTAATGTTGTGCGCTGGCGCGATCAGTTACTAGTTTTTAACAGTCAATTCACCGCGAACAATTTCCAGGCGTTTCTGACTGTTTTTAACCCCAAAACATCAACACGTTGTTTTATTTATATGTACAAGGAGGAACACAGAAGTTTGACAAAATTTGATTTTAAAGACGATATTGCCAAAACGTGTAAGTAAAAAATAGGGTACTGTGTAGTAAGACGGAACAATGTCTACGGAGATTAAATTAATAAGAATGACCCTGAACGTCCAGAATTTCCTCTAAATCCTCATCTCTGGATGTAAAATGATCACTCATCTGTAAATAACAATAGATCCTTAATACCGATAAATATGTGTACTGTTTTTAGTTCCATATTTATAATGTAATAAAATGTTAAATACTTACATTTTATTCTGATTTATTTATATCATTAAAAAAATCGGTTGCTTGTAAAGTCGGTTTTACGGGAGAAGATTTTACGTGACAACGTCTTTTTCTCGGTAGAATAATATTGATTTAAACTAATAATTTACTTAACACTATCAACATTTGTCAATAGTATGACATAACCTATAAACTCAGTTTCTCAACTTTTGTGTCAATCTAACAATTAATCAATCAATCATAGTTTACGATAATGAAATATTAGTGTACAATTATTTACCTTTATTGTTGTAGTTGTTGTAAATGACGAATCTAAGCACTCCACATTTTCACTACAGACACAGCTGACGATACTTTAACCACACGTGTGAACTTGTATTATGACGCTTTCTCGGTTTTCCAACGCCAAGAACGCTCGAGAAAGACAGAGACACAAGCACGCACCGATTCAACGCGCCTAATTCTCTAGTGCTGCGCGCGCAGCGGACCGATCATGTCTGAGTGGGAGAGAGACGCAAGGCATTCGCCGGTCCGGCGGGCCTCTCTCTCTCGTTCGGTGACTCATCGTAACAGACGTGAACGGGCGTTACACTTTTTCATGAGTGACTCCGAGCCAAAACCTAATTTAAGACGTTGTCACGTCAAAAGATGAAAGTTTTAGTACATTTATTTAAAGATGTAGAACGTAAAAATTCTATTGCCACGTCTCAACAAAAATAAATAATAGGTTAGTATTAACGATTGACCAAAAAGAAAAATAAGCAAAAAATCTGATAATTTAAAGTTTCTATAGCGCTGGCGCTAACTAAAAATCCGCACTCTAATCCAGGAACCAAATGGGCTGATTATGAACCAGTTAGAACAATTCCGCGAAGATCGAACTCTTTGTCAAAGTCCAGGAATTTTAACACCGCGAACGTTTGAAAGCAGAACTGCGCATGCGAATCAATCAGAAACCAGTCAGGGACCGTCTCCGCGAACAAAACTAATAACACCTCAAATTCAAAGTAATGATTCGAAATAAAATTCATTATTAAATATATATATATATATATATATATATATATATATATATATATATATATATATATATATATATATATAATATATATATGGTGTAAATAAATAAATTTTGACGTGACAACGTCTTAAATTAGGTTGTGGCTCGGAGTCACTCATGAAAAAGTGTAACGCCCGCTCACGTCTGTTACGATGAGTCACCGAACGAGAGAGAGGCCGGCCGGACCGGCGAATGCCTTGCGTCTCTCTCCCACTCAAACATGATCGGTCCGCTGCGCGCGCAGCACTAGAGAATTAGGCGCGTTGAATCGGTGCGTGCTTGTGTCTCTGTCTTTCTCGAGCGTTCTTGGCGTTGGAAAACCGAGAAAGCGTCATAATACAAGTTCACACGTGTGGTTAAAGTATCGTCAGCTGTGTCTGTAGTGAAAATGTGGAGTGCTTAGATTCGTCATTTACAACAACTACAACAATAAAGGTAAATAATTGTACACTAATATTTCATTATCGTAAACTATGATTGATTGATTAATTGTTAGATTGACACAAAAGTTGAGAAACTGAGTTTATAGGTTATGTCATACTATTGACAAATGTTGATAGTGTTAAGTAAATTATTAGTTTAAATCACTCTGCAATCAATCGTAATTCAGTCGATTGAGAAGAAACAGCGCGTTTCAACTGCAAACAACTATTGTGCAATTTAATAATATTCATATCAATAAATATTCTACCGAGAAAAAGACGTTGTCACGTAAAATCTTCGCCCGTAAAACCGACTTTACAGGCAACCGATTTTTTTTTATATTAGTTTTACTATAAACCAAACAAATGATGATGGCCCAAAAGCTATTTTGTAAATAGTAATCTTTCTATTTGTAAATACAAATCCATCAACGATTATACAGTTTCAAAAATGTAAACATTAAACCTTTGATTTATTGTTTTACGTTGTTTTATATTGTATGTATTAGTAGTGAATAATTTTTAGTTTACAGATACTTTTAATCTGTCAAAATGTAACTAACTTCACAAACAAAAATGATTGCTCTCCACATCTGAAGTTTATCCTTAGTTTCACAAATAATATCAGCTTTTTAGGTATGGTTTTCGACCAAAAGCTCTCCTGGAACAAACATACAGAAGAACTGTATGTCAACAAAAAAATAATGCCAACTAGGACTAAATTTTATGAAAACTATTTCCTGCAAAAACTTGGGAGCAGATAAAAAATACACTATTACATGTATAAATCTTTACTTCGATCCAAACACGACTATGATGCGATAGTTTATTCATCAAGCAAAGTATCAGTATTGAAAACATTAGAAACTGTTCAAAATACAGCTCTACGAATAGCTACAGTTGCGTTTCGAACGACACCAGTTGAAAGTTTACAATGCTTAACAGGAGAACCACCACTAAGTTTATGATGCAAATACCTTTCTCTCTCATATGCTTCTAAAATAGCTAGTAATAAAGAACACCCTACTTATACCAATACGTTCACAGATCGAATTTCAAGACACTTTCTCTACAGCAAGACTAGATCCCCCATTTTACGAAAGAGTTAGAAGAAACCTTCATGACCTACATCTTGAATTTCCTGAAATTCTCCCAACAAATATCCTAACTTTTCCACCTTGGTTAATACCAATTTCCAAGATTAATACTAACCTTAGTATATATAAAAAACGTGAGACTATAACAGACCTGATCAAATAATAATTCTTAACAGAAATGGAAACTTATAAAAATCACTATAAGATATACACTGACGCATCCAAATCTTCAGACGTTATTGGTGCAGCCATCCTTACACCAAATACATCCTAAATCAATCCCATTACTTCGTCATACACTGCGGAGTTGTTTGCAATATTACGAGCACTTATCCACATAAAAGAGTCGAAACAGTCCCCGTCTCTTATAAAAACCGATTCACTAAGCTCAATTCACACTATCAAACGTTTATAAACCAATAATCGGAAGGAAATCAAACAATTAGTGAAACCGTGGATCCAACCCACAGCGAATAGACACGACCAAGTGAGAATAACACGTTTGCGACTAGGACACAGTAACTTTACACATAAACACCTCTTTACGCGAACTGTGCGGCCAATGTGTGAAAATTGTCAAGTAACACTCTCCGTGAAGCATATACTAACTCAGTGTAAAACATATGAAGCAGCAATAAAGAAGCACACTATCCCAAATAATATAAAGGAAGCCATAGGAAAAAACATAAACATTAAAAACACAATAAGTTATCTTAAAGACTCAGGACTGTATCAATTATTGTAATTTTTTTAACTTTTTTACCTGTATTATATTTTTTGGGTCGCTAATAACCCTGGTGGTTACAGCGTAAATAAAAAAAAATGATTGCTAAATTTACAAGAGTTAAACTGGGATTAGTGAACCGAGAATACATACTATATTGATTTTATTATCATTCTGCCGTTTGTTACTTTATACCTATATTATTAATAACAGTAGGCAAATTTAAAATAATTTTTGTGTATTATAATATATATAATAATATAATATATATAATAATATATATAATAAAATAAAAAAGAACAGATGGGTTTTACTGAGTTAATTTTTATATTTATCTTGATTCTATTCATTTATTTTTTAAATTGTTTTAAAGCGTATCAATTATTATGTTTAGTAAAATGCCCCGAAGCAAATCAAACCCAACAATGTATGTAGGCAAGCCGTAAGACGTAAACGAATTGCAAGGGCTAATATATCGGGCGAACAAACTACTCAAAAAAATAAAGATAAGAGAATGAGGACAGAAAAATCTTATGTACATTTTGACCAACGTGTACGACAGAATATATTACGAACTAGAATTGCACGTGAGCAGCATATAGCGACATCCAGAACATACGAACGAGAAAGACAGCGAATCAACCGCGCTTTTACACGTATATCATTTGTTCGCCTTGCATTTGAATATGCCCAAGACATTAATAATTTTGAGCATTTTAAAATTGCTATTGGTGCATTGGACATACAATGTCAGTATTGTCAGACATTGCAGTTTTTCCATAAAGTACTTGGCATCTCTTGCGCATCAGGAAAAGTTGTGTTCCACCTCTTACCATTCTACCAGAACCTTTAAAATTATTGGTGATTAAGAAAATTGTATAGCAAACCTAATGCAATGTGTAACATTAAAAAAAGTAGTGGAATGGTTGCAGTGATGCAAATGAGTTCAGTTACTATCTTTGATGAATGTTCTATGGCTCATAAACATTCACTCGAAGCAATACATAGAAGAATGCAAGATTTAAACGGCAACGAAAAACTATTGGGTGCTGCTGTCTTACTATTGTCTGGTGACTTTTTTCAGATATTATCGGTTATTCTTCTCTTTACATATCCGGATGAGATTATTGCATGTTTAAAACAATCGTTTTTATGTCGAAACAGTTCAATTGACTATTAACATAAGAGTACAAGTGCAAAATGATGGAGCCAATATTTACCAAATATTTGCTAGATATTGGAAACGGTAAAATAAAACTGCATCCAAATACACCATGAATCAAATCAGATAATTTCTGCACTTTTGTTGAGACCAAATATAAATTAATTGTAAGTGTTTTAATGGCTATACTGAATAATTTCGCAATTTTGGTGGCGAAAGATGTTGATGTTGACAAAATTAACTTCCGAATTCAACAGTAGGGAACCAGGTGATCTGATATCTTTTAAATCAATCGACAGTATTGTTAATGAAGACGAAGCCGTACATTATCCAACAGAGTTTTTAAATTCTCTGGTTATACCAGCGATGCCACCACATAATCGTCACTGGAAAATTAGCTCACCATTTATTTTGCTACGCAATTTGAACCCACCCAGAATATTATGCAATGGCACACGGTTGTGTTTTTCACCAGAAATACTATTAAAGCAACATTCAATCCCATACGGATTTACCATCCGTAAAGACTAGTTATCACGATTAACGTCATTATGAAGTTAAGAATTTATAAGAACCACCTGATGAGATATTTTTACATACACATAATTTTGATTTTAAACTGAGAAATTCGTTTTATTTCTTATTAGAATTACTTTTTAATATCTTAGTGTTCTTCGTATAGCTTGCCGATATCTAAAATTTAATAGTTAGACAAATATTTCTCGAATAATTGAAGCACTGACATATTTATGTCACTTGTTTTCATGCTAGCGTAAAAAATATAAGTACTAGCGGAATAAACACTAATCTCATCAAATACTGTTTAGTCTAGTATCTTCATATCAAGTGCTGATTTTTCTCGGTATATTCTGTGTCTGATGGAACACACGCATATTATAATCATCATAAACATGTCTTTTAGCATCTAAATTGGTACTAACCAAATAAAAATAACTTTGCTATCACACCAATACCTTAAAAAATAGGTTATCTCCGGGTAATTGTTTTAAAATTTATATAATTGTCATTTGGAATGCACAGTCGTGTGCGTATTTTAATGCTTTTGCCATATTTATTAGTTAAGTAATGCCTCGGTAGTTAGAATTACAATGACATTATGTAAATTAAATTATTTCGAACTAAAAATCCATGACGACAACACAAATATCTCTCTAGCCGAACCACTACGTTCTCGCGTTCCTCTCCAACTTACACAAAATTGAATTTTAGCCGTCTTAAATTGATTCACAGCAGGCGATCAGTCCATTCATTAAGAATTTATAGGTTGCGGTTAACTACTCATTTTTTGTTAATGTTTCCTCCGATGTAACTTTCCAGAAGGTAAGTTTGATTTTATTTTGGTAAACTTAATTTAAGTAAACAGTCGCGTTTTTTAACGCATCGTAAATCTTTTACTGTGGATGGGTCGTTCAAAATGTAATGCTGGGTGAAGGTCACTGTTTCGTAATTTGCTGCGTAGTGTGTTGAGATAATCACTTATTTCGCGTAACTGTCGCTATTTGTTTGGGTAGAATGGTAGATTCGAAATATTGTGATTCTTTTACTTCTAAGGCTGTTGTAGTCGTTCATCAGTTTTCATTTCACACTGCAGAAATGTAAGATACTATTTCGCGAATTTGCCATGAACGTACAGTTAGCATCTTAATAAATTATTTTTTACTTTCTGTCATATTTATTAACATGTTAACCTTCTTTCATCAACCTAAATATAATTTAAAATGTAAACTTTCCTAATAAAATATTTCTGTTAGCAACTCTAGTTAATGTGATGGGTGAGATGCAAACAATACATTTTTGTTGAGATTAGAAGAGTGGACATTTTAAATTAATTAAAGAAAAATAAAATATTTGAAATATAATCTATAAGATTGAATTGTTTTGAAGCTATTGTTATTTTAATATTATTTACTCCCTTAAAATATCTTCGTATTTACCTTTATTTTAACGTTCCTATTTCTACTTTTCTCAAACCGTTCTCAAAATACAAATTAAAAAAATTAAATTTAACAAAAACAAAAGAAAAAAGTTTAGTTTGTATTTTAAGAACGATTTTTTAAGTGGAAATCGAAATGTCAAAATTATATTATGTCAAAGTTAATAAATATTTATCCAATATTGTTGTTAATTCTCATTCAGGATAATAATAGTTATTTAACCAACAAGTGTATTAATAAGGGCGATTAACAATTGAGATATTTTAACGCGTGAGCGAAGCGAGCGCGTTAATGTTCGAAATTGTTAATCGCCATTTTAATTCACGAGTTCGTTACAAAACTTTTCCGTCGACCGAACTTTTCAGAAATAAAAATATCTTAGTTTAAATTTTTATTTACTTAACGATAAATAATGACAGACAGTAGGTACTTACAGCGACTATGTCATTTTAAATAATTTTTTAATGGGAATATAAACAGGTACCTATATGTTTGGTTGCCTACACCACAGGTCACTGCCAATCACAAAGCGTTAAATGTGGTTAAATTAATTTATACAAGCAATGTATGTTGTGTTGCATATAATAAAATCGTTTATTAATAGAAAATCATTCATTAATAGGGGTCATTAATCAATGATTTTGAGGGTATTAAAATTAATCATAAATGGATGGTCGACGGAAAATAATATTATACTGAATAATGTTCTTAATATAGGCCAGTCATTAGAGATTTGATCTCTAGAAACGAGACAAACAAGCGGAAATTTGCTTGAAACGTCACTCCCTCCAAAAAGATGCAAACATTTGCCACTCGTATCCTCCAGCTTCCCCTTAACCCTCCCTTTTCGTAGGAACAAATACGGAAAACAACAATTTATTAAGAATCTGTACGTAGTAGAAAAACATTTTTCAAACAAAAAATGTAGCTGAGATATTTTTGAATAAAATTGTTTATTAGCACTTTTTACGTAGATTAAACCGTTTTTTCACAAATAAAGCTTAAAGCGACCGGAAAATTTGAATGCCAATTATGCGCGCGAAGTCAATTTTTTAAATAAAATTTGTATCAACACGTCGGTAAAAATTCGATATCTTTTCATCAGAGTGTCTTATCGACAATAATCAAGATGCATTTTAAAGGTGCAGAGTGCATCTTTGGTAATTAATTTTTGCATTTTGCTGCAAATGAAGTCAGTTTCTATAAAGTTGTTAAATAAATAAATGAAATAAATAAAATAAAAAAATATTTTTGAATGTAAACTTATGTAATTGTATATTTAAACGAAGTTTTTAGTTTTGATCAACTTTTCTTAGTAACGATGTTCGATATTGTGAAATATAAAAGTACATACTTTACTCTTGAGCGAAATTAATATTTTTTGACATAACTCGTACCTATACTATTAATAAAATTTGATATGAAAAAAAATTTATAAATTTTTATATAAATTTGATTATATCTGATGATTGTATTTTAGATTTTAGAACTTGCAGAACTTTTTATGAAAAATAATTTTTTTTCGTAAAATAATAATAAAAAGTTTTCCATATGGTTCCAACGTAACATATTGTACATAAATGAAAATTAAAAACAACTAAGACTTCTTGTTTTAACTGTAGTCTTCTATTTCATGATCTTATGTCATAAGTTACATATTATGTTTATATTAAAGCCACAATTAATAGTACTAAAAATTACATTTTTATTGTTATTTTAACATTTCAATTTCCACTCCGAAATAGCCATGCTTTTAGTTGATAATTTTGAAAGTTATGTTTGAACGAGGATGATATAAAATTCTGATTGTTTTATGTGTTTATCCGATATACTCGATATTGGTACCGGTAAATGGCCGTTGTTTACTGTAGTTATTTATAATTAAAACATTTCATTCAAACATTTAAAGATCAAAATATTAAATTAAAGAATAATTAAACTAATTAAAAAATAAATAAACAAAAAATATGTTCAATTGATGATTCATTACGATGTCGGAATTAAAATGAAAATAGTTTAATGTTAAATGCATTAGTAATCAAAATAAATTCGGACGTCATACAAATTAACAAATGAGTGTCTATATATGAAATAGTTACCTAAATGTTAACCAACACGATAAGGCATCATTTTAATAACAAAATAGACAAACATATAGATCAAATGAACACATCAAAAATATTTAAGAAGCACAATTTTTTTTTGTCATATATACATCAATTTTGATTGGATTTTTAAAAAATGGCATACCACCGTAATGCCTCATTAGTCAGCGGCGAATTCGTCTTAATTTCAGATTAATATGATTTCTAGGTGATGAAATAATTAAACAAGATGTAATTAGTGCATTAACATAATGGAAATTTTTAACATAAAAGTCAATATGATACATAAAATTTTTGAATGTTGAAAACAGTTAAAGAAAGCGATCAAACTTTTAAAAATTAAAAAAAAAAACATGTTTATAAAAAATTCAAGTAGCTTCCAACAAGTTATGTAGAAACTTAATGGTAACAGATATAAAAATAATGTAACTGGCACTTCTAAACTTCAGGCAATTAGTTTTAATAAACACTTCTGTTCGTCTGCTGAGAGAGTAATAAATGAACTTGAGGTTTCTCAGCTAACTTTTGATGACTATTTAACGTTTACACCACAAATAAATATTCCGTGTTTTAATTTTCAGCCAGTGAACTTTAATGATGTTGACATAGCTATTTCAGAAATCAAAAATGGTAACAACAAAGATCTTGATGAAAAACTATTAAAACCATTAAAAATATAATTGTCCAACCTCTAGCAACTTAAATAAAGTTGTTATTTAAGTTGTTAGATCAATCAATCAATATCATGTAATACTTACATTACTAAAGTTTTCAAAACCGCAAAGGTAATAACTCTATTTAAGAGTAAAGGATCTATTGACGATAACAACAATTATTGACCCATATCTTTGTTGCGCATCTTATCAAAAATTTATGAACGAATTTTAAAACATCAAATAAATCTACATTTTAAATCTAATAAAAATCCATCTATAAATCCAAACTGCATTTCATATTGTTTTTTTTTTCTTTTTCACACTCATTGTTTATTCTACTCTTGATGATACGTTTCGGACATTATTTTTTTGGTGAAGGTATGAATTCAGGCCTCAACCAGTCTTTTGTGATTTCACCTGCTAAATACGCATGATTGAATAGCTTTATCAATAAAACATAGAATCAAATTTTTCTTCGTGAATTAATTTTAACATATCTATTGTAATATTATCAGGGCCAATAGTTTTTTTTGTTAACTTTTAGCATGCAATTTTCATACCTTTAGTATTTCTGGTCCTTCGTCTTAACCCAATGTCTGTTGTTCTTGTGCCATTAAATAGTTTATACGTACATATATCAAGTTGTTCGAATAGCTTCTGTGTTTATTATCATTTTCTCTGTCGAGTCTACACTTAACGTATGGTCATAAAGTTTTGGGAAAAATTTCAAAAGCATATATCTCTGAACACAATAATCTTATATTTTTATTAAATTATTCAACAATTTAACTTAACTATCCTTATTATAAATCAAAATTCAAATGACAGACAAGGGACGATTATTTTCGATTTGCCTAATAATTCCCCTGACACGTTGCATCATCCTTTGGACGACCTCGACGTCAATTTCTCTAATTTTTGTATATATAAGGCGTCTTAACTGTTCCTGATTTTGTGCTTCCCATCCGTTATTATAGACTTTCCGACTTATTATTGCCCAGAACTCTTCAATTGGACGAGCCTGAGGTAGGTTGGGGGGATTGTCTGCTTTCGGTACAAAGGTAATGTTGTTAGTTTCGTACCAGTCCCTTGTGATCCTCGCGTAATGACATGAAGCAAGATCTGGTCAAAAGACTATTTGATCATTTGCATGATGTGTGTTCACAAACTGAAGCAATTTAGAGAGACATCTTTGAATATAAATATTTGCGTTTAAGGCTTCGCCTCGAACAACACCAATGTAGGGCTGTGAGATAAAGCCAGCCTCAGAAATTGCACACCATACCAAAATTTTGTCCTCAAATTTTTTCTTACTTTTGAATTTTATTTCATCAGGTACATTTTGACAAAGTTTTACAGTTGGACAAAGTAAAATATTTTTCATCGTCCATCACGATCAACTTGTTGACGAAATGCACTCACCTTAACGCGCGGCAACATCTTGGAATTCTCTCTAATTGATCCTCTGTGTATTTTGGAGCTTTCCTTCTTTTCCGGTAGATAATATTGTTACTCGATAGGGTCCTGTATACTGTAGTCTTTCCAACATGAAATCTTCTGGCCAGTTTTCACTGTGAGACCCGAATTTTATTCTTAGCTGCTTCAATCAGTCTTGCCTCTCTTATATGGTTCAAAATCCGCGGTCGGCCACTTTTACGCAAGTTAACACATGGTATCCCTTCTTCACATTCTCTGATTGTGCGATAAATTGTCGATTTGCTTATGTTTTGATCTCGATAAATATTAACAATATCTCGTTTCGACATTCGCCCAACCATATTATAAACACCTTGACGAATATCAATGTTATAAGACATTTTGCAGAGCACAAACCAAAATATTCTGCTTTGTTTATTAAATGTCAATAACTGATGACATTTCAATTTCATGGCCTTCTTTGTTAAATGCATTATGCTTCTCAATCAGACCAGGTGAAATTTTTCCCAAAACTTTAGGACCATACGTTATGTGAATTGTCTTGTAGTAGAGGTCTTTACTAGAGCTATTTATCTGCTTTTTTGTTAACATTGAATGTGCCGTGTTTGTATTCTATTCCATTTTAATCCATCCATCCATTTTTCTTTCGCGATCTTTATCTCTTGTGCTATTTTAATTTTTGTTGTTTCTTATATTCCTGCTGTTTCACTGTTGTCTCCTTAGACTGCTGCACCAGTTCAATATTTTCGTTGATCATCCATTGTTGTTTTTTTTTATCTTTAATTATTTTTAAAAGTTAGTGTTTTTATTATTTATGAGATATTATCTGTATATATTTACCGCATTTTTACATCATTGTTTTTATGTATTATTTTACTAAGCTAGTTATTTAGATATTTTTCTATTTGTTTTGCGATATCTTCAGTTGTGCTTATTTTTGGTGTTTTAGAACTTTTTCTACTAGACTAGAACTAGAAATTTTTTTGGAGCTTAATTTTGATCTCCAGCTGTTCAATCACAAATTAGTCTATTCATTTGTAATCTCACATTAAACTTAATTTCTTGAATTTAAATGGTTTCACCGTGTATAATTGTAAAACATATCAATTAGTATCTTAACTACAGTTTGTTTAATTTCCTGCAAACTATAGATTGCCTAATAGGTATTGAGGAAATGCTTGCAATTATTTCCTCGGTTTAAAATATATTTGTCATATTTTAACAGTCAAAGGTTCTTCTATGCCGACGGCAATACACTTATTTGATGAATCGTAGCATTTTAGTGAGATTATAAATATAGCTTCGGGACTAGCTTAAAACGCAGCCTATTATAAATTTTTAGCTCAACAACAACTATAGTCTAGGAATTCAGTAACTGTCCATAAAACCATATTTTACTCCACGACTTCAACATTTTATTTTATTATCATCGATCGAAAAGAATCGGACACAGGGAATTAGAAACAATTCGAAATTATAATTACATTCGAATTGTCCACCAGCTATTTACTAGAATATAATCCCTATGATTTGTGTTTGTATGTGGATTATCTCCTGATTCCCTCTATTTTTAAAACCTTCTCTTGCGTAGCTTAAGCTAAGTATTTGTTATTATAATATCGTGTTCCTGACAGAACTGGTAAAACCTATCGCCTCGTTCATTGTTTGTTCAATGGCTTTTGTTTAGGTTCACTTTCCAGTTAGACTACTCTATCTACCTATCAGAAGAACTTAAGTCTTTTCTACTTTAATATTAGTATATTACTTAATAGTATTTTTTTTGCTATTATATATATTAAAAATAAATTTTTATGACACTGTAGATTTTCTATCTGCTATAATAGTACCAGGATAAGATCCCACTGCAGGATCACTATGTTTATAACGTACTTTATCAAACTCACATTTTTACATTCATTTAACATTAATAATAGGTTGCCAGTGAAAAACGGGCCGTAAATATTTTTAATTCAATTAATAGTAATTAGTTTCGGACAAAAATTTATTTCCTTTATTTAAGTTTTAAATAAATTACGCTGCTCATGACGTAAATGCATGTTTCTTATATAAAATTAAACCTAATTTTTAAGTCTTAGAGTCTTAATAAATCTTAAAAAAATGGTCCAAAGTTAGGGTTACCAGCTGTTAACGACAAGAGGTTTCAAAGAGAAAGTAGAATACAGTTAGGGCACAACGATACTGCTTTGACAAGTGATAATATTACTGTCCCGGAAGTATATTGACACAATTGTGAAATTTAAAAAAATGACTTTATTGTATTGGTATGATCAAAACTGCACTTTATAATCGTCAGAGTTGTACTTACGAAATCCTCTGTCATAGCGAAATTCGTAAGTACAATTATGACGATTTACAAATGCAGAAAATGCAGTTTTGATCCTTCCAATACAATGAAGTCATTTTTCAAAATTTTACAGTTGTGACAATGTACTTCCGGAACGGCGAACACGTATATTATTATATCTCTATCGATGCATGCTTTAAAAACTCACACAACTAACACTTTAATCCAGTAGCTATGCTCGCTAGCTGTCTTTTATTTTATCTTTAATACCTAAGAAAATCAAAGAAACGAAGAATGTGCAGGAAAGATTAGAAAGACAACATAACAGCTTTAATATATACAGGAAAATTAAAGAAACAGCTAGCATAAACAAAAAAAGAGGTATTGAAAATAGAATAAACAAAAACAACAAAATATTAATTGAAAGTGCAAAGAAAATAAATAGATGGAAAGCATATTTAAAAGAGCTATTTGAAGAAGACGAAAGATGGACACAATAGAAATAAGAGGTAGAAATCGACATACAATTACCAAAGGGGAAATTGAAAAAGCACCAAAAATATAACAAATGATAGCAATGGGACCGGATTGAAATACCTAAGCTTATTAAGACTAATAACAGATTACTACATTATTATACTATTAGAAATATTCAATGAAATTTGCTATACCGGGAAAACTCCGAAAGAATGACAACTATTTAAGTTCATCCCAATATCCAAAACAATATCAATTTACTAATGTTTGTATTTTAAGAACGGTTACCGAAGTGGAAATTGAAACGTCAATAAACGTACTTTAATCTCTAATTGTGGCTTATTCCCATTTAAGTAGTAATTACTTTAACATGCCACAAAAAAATAGCTTTAGAACAATATTAAGAAACCGTTATGGGCTATACAAAATTTTCGGAGATTGGAGATTCTTTGCAAGAAACTGGCATTTTGTCAAAATTTCGTCAAATTTTTACGAAGATGTAAAGACAACAACCTAATACCAAAGGGCTTAAAGTTACGTCCAGCATATTCAAGTAGAAGGTTGGAAAACATTCTACATAGAGCCAGTTTGTCCATGAAAATTTACTAATGTTTGTATTTTGAGAACGATTTCCGAAGTGGAAATTGAAACGTCAATAAACTTAGTTTAACCTTTAATTGTGGCGCATTCCCATTTAAATAGTAATTAATCCAAAACGTAAATAGTACCAAAACGTAATTTAAATAGTAAACAATCCCACCATGGAGGCAAGTCACCTATTGAAGTTTTTTCACTCTTTTTTGATAAAGAAGTAAGTGAGAGCATTCGATATTTTACAAATATTTATGCATCGCAGAATAACCGTCACGATTTTAAAATGAATGATACAGATTTAAAAAAAAATTATTGGCATATGTCTATTATCTGGTTATCACACTCTGCCTCAAGTTGATATGTATTGGTCGAAGCTCTTTTTGGACTATTAAAAGAAAAAGGATTCTTTGCAACAGGAACAGTAAGGGAAAATCGCACTGCTAAGTGTCCTCTAGAAGAAAACAAAATTATGAAAAAAAAGGAAAGAGGTTCATATACATGTGCATTCGATTCCAATTTAGAAGTTTTGGTGACAAGATGGGACGATAATTCAGTAGTGACTGTAATGACAAATACATGAGACGTTTTACCCCTTATGCAAACTAAACGTTATAACCGTAAAGAACACAAAAAATTCTTATTCCTCAGCCTAATATAATTCACCAATATAACCAATACATGGGTGGAGTGGATCTGCATGATAATGGCATTGCGAATTACCGTATTAAAATAAGAGGAAAAAAGTGGTGGTGGCCGTTGTTTACTAACATGATTGACAGTATGGTGGTCAATAGTTGGAAAATTTTTAAAATTGCGAATGATTCTAAAATTTCCCAACTGGAGTTTCGTTCGAGATTGGTTCTTAACTTACTAAAATATATTGGACATGCAGAGAATAGTGAAGAAACCGCTACATCATTGTCAAACTCAGTATATGGACGTCCATCTAAATTTGCTTTACCAGATGAAACTAGATTCGACAATATTGGCCACATTATAAAAAGAGACGATAATAGTGCAAGAAGAAAATGTCAGATGTGCAAAAGTAATACTATTTATTTATGTAAAAAGTTAAAGCTACACCCCGAATGTTTCGAAAATTTTCATCTTAAAATTTAATTTACAGTTAAGATACAATATGTTCCTTTTTTAAAAATTGTATGCGTATTCGGCCAAAGGTGCGTATACGCAGTACGCACCCACCTGTTTTTCCTTTCATGAGAAAAAAAAATTCTTTTTGGTTGTAAATTAGTTTAATTTATGTGTTTTTAATCCAATCTAATAAATCAATTGTCAAATTTCTCTTTGTTTATTGTCTCGGCCCTTAATGGGTTATATATAATACGACAAGAATGTGTACTATCACCCCTTTTTTTTGATATGTGCTCAGAAAAATGTTAAAAAAAAAAACAGAAGACTAGTGAATCATCGCAGATATGCAAACGATACAATATTCCTTTAGGACAGCAGAGCAAATTTTGCTTCATTGCACTAAGTAGTAGTAGTATGCGAGAGATGTGGAATATCTCTGAATATAAAAAAAATCAAAAATCATGATTATCAGTAAAAAACTACGTTAAATAAAAAGCTTTAGAGAAAGTACCTAGATACAATTACTTTAGATGTGAGCTAAATGAACAATAGAACTGCAGCCTTGAAATAAAATGACATATGAAGATGGCCAGAAGATCTTTCAATAAAACAAAAGCAGTATTCTGCCCTCCTAAGGAAAACCACAGCATCTACAATACATATAATAATGAGTAAATGGACTTCAAATAATCTGCAACTTTTAAAAAGGGCGAAAATTGTTACAACAATGCGGTTAGAAACGATTTTACTTTATATCAATAAATCTGTAAATAAACTATGTTTAAAAAAAGGAGCAGTAGTTTATCTTAATGTTATGCTTAATATGGAGATATTGGGAAAAATCATAAGTAATATTAAGAACTGCTAATTAAAACTACAGCATGTATATATATATATATATATATATATATATATATATATATATATATATATATATATATATATATATATATATACCGGTATTTAGGCGCCACGCCCTATAACCTGCTGCAAGCCCTTATCTCTTGCCGTACTGCTCCACCATAGGCCGATCAAACACCAGCATATTCTAGTCTAAGCCGCAGATTCATCTAGAATTTTAAACTGCTGCGTTAGCCTTTTTATTTTTCTATACACCGAGCTGGGGCTCTAACCCACATCCACTAAACCATTCGACAGTGAAGCGAATGAGAGTCGGCCGCCTAGACAGCTTGGCTATCTGACCGACTACAGCATCTACGGATGTTATATTTTTGCGGTGTTTTTCTTAGCATAATGTTAAAGAAAATATAATTTAACAACAAAATAAGTTTTTCAATAAATTATTAAAACTACATATTTAATAAAAAAAAATCACATGTATTAGACCGGATAAACCACAACAAACAAAATTTAACACAAAAAAGAAGAAATTAAATATAGAAACAAATTATCTTATTAATCCTTATCTTTCTCAAGGTTTTGCCAAAATTGTAATCTATTTAAAGGCATTATGGTTCTGAGATGTTTAATAAGGGTTTCTTTTTTATTTTTTAATACTTTACATTGAGATGTAAGTGCCTGAGGGCTGGGAAGTTTTTTATTTAAAACTTTATTTTGAAGAACATTCATTCCAAACATACTATCGGAGTTATGAGTTAACTTGTACTTTGGAGAAAATGATTGCTCTATTTTTTAATTTTTGCTTGTGACGCAAAATCTTGCCACTTAAAAAATCCTGCATACTGCACTGTTTTTATTCTAACCTTTTTTGAATGTGCATTTCAAACAACTGTCCCAAAATCGTTAAAATCGTAGGTTTTCTTTTGTTTTTTTTAAAGACAGTTTCACCTAATGGTGGAAGCTCATCGGTGGACATGAATGTGTGTTCTGGTTCGAAATACTAAATACAAATATCTTGAGCAGATATAGCCTCAGAATTTACAATATATACAAGCAGGGTTCACAGTAGGAAAATGATGCCTAGATCATACGTACACATTAGAACAACTGATAGAGAAGAAAATGGCAAAAGGTAGACCGGTCCATCTGGCCTTTGTTGATCTAAAGAAAGCATATGACTCGATACCTAGAGTCAAATTATGGGAAGCAACGAATGATCTCGGAATCCGACAAACACTAATAAAAGCAGTTAAAGCACTATACAAAGAAAACAAAGTAGCTATTAAATGTGGAAATAAAGCCTACAGTCCATTTAAGACGACAAAAGGACTTCTACAAGGCTGTGCTACGTCCCCTACTCTGTTTAAAATATTCTTGGAAAAGACACTCAAACCATGGAGGAGAAAGTGCGAAGGAATGGGCATACCAGTAAGAGACGAATACCTATACACCTTAAGTTTTGCCGACGATCAAGTAGTCATCGCACAAGATGAAGAAGATCTCAGCTTTATGCTCAGAAAACTAGAAGAAGAATATAAAAACAACGGAATGGAAATAAACTTAGAGAAAACCGAATACCTAACAACAGAAAACAAGAATATGAGAAACCTAGAGATAGACGAGGGAAGACAAATAAATGGAACAGATAAATTCAAGTATTTAGGAACCATAATATCGAACCAGGGAACAACAGAAGAAGATATAAACAACAGACTGAGACAAACAAGAAACTGTATAAGACAACTAAACTCAGTGTTGTGGGATAAGAACATTACGATAAAGACAAAAAAGAGAATATATAATACCCTGACAAGAAGTATCCTGACATATGGGTCCGAAAACTGGACAATAAACAAGAGAAATAGAGGTAGAATAAGAGCAGTAGAAATGGAGTTCCTGAGGAGAAGCTGTAGACTTACAAAAAGAGACAGAATTGAAAACGCAGAGATTAAGCGGAGAATGGGAGTGCAATCAGACATAATCGACTATATAGAGGAGAAGAGACTATCCTGGTACGGCCACGTCAGAAGAGCGGACAGAGGACGCTGGATAAACAAAATCACAGAATGGAGCCCGATTGGAAGAAGAAAGAGAGGAAGACCCCGAAGGTCATTTAGAGATGAAATCGACGAGGCTATGGAGAAAAGAACCCTGCGAGATAGAGACTGGAATGACAGGGAAAATTGGAGAAAACGGTTGAGTGAAGGAAGACAGTGAAAACTGTGGAAATCCTTAGTAGTAGTACAAGGAAATACAAAAAACTCCAATTTTTATTTTGACAGCAAATATCAACTCAAAGAACAAAATATTCGACATACCTGTAATGTAAAAAGAAAGCATTAAATAAGCTAATTATTTCTTCTTTTCCCCGTCCAGTAATACAGTCATACCATAGGCATGCAAAAGTTTTTTGTTTTTTTCCTTTGCCCAGGGGTACCAAGTTTTCATTGAATGTCGATATTCTTTGGGTAAATATTGCTTTCTTAAATATATCAATTCTTAGTGACATTATGACTTTTTGTAAGTCAACTTTAGATTCTTACTTAAAGCTCTTAGAGAGCCTTTAAGGGTCGTTGATGTATCTGGTTCATTTGTATCTAAACGGTATAATTATCTTGAATCTCTGTCATGTTGAATGTGTTCTTTCCAGCTATTATATTCACTACATGCTGGATTCGAGTTCTCAGAATTATGCTTTTTATTGTGTAGTTGGAATGCTTCACACAGTTCACACTCTTCATGGCCCAGATTTGTGAAAGATATGTTTTTATTTTTAAGATGTTTTCGATAAACCTTATATGAGCATTGATTAGGAGGGTAGGTTGCTAAATAATCCTTGTGCATGACCTGTATGGTTAAATCACTAGGCAGGTGTTCACGCCTGTAATGGGATATACTGGGATTAAAACTTTCTATATGCGTATCATTGTTGAGAATAATAAAAGTACGCAAGACTGCATATCTTGGACACATACTGAGGAATGAAAAATATAGCCTTCTGCAGGTCATCATGCAGGGTAGAGTCGGTGGCAAAAAGAGAATAGGTAGAAAGAGTAAGTCACGGCTGCGAAATATTCGAGACTGGACAAACACGACTGTAGACGAATTATTCCATGTTGCAAAAGACAGAGAAACTTTTAGAAATGTGGTCGCCAACCTCCGTTAATGGGGACGGCATAGGAAGAAGAAGAATATGCGTATCAAGAATTATAGTAGATATTTTGATTTTAGAAGCCGCCTTCACACGTCCATCTTTTTTAAAGCAGATAGGAGTAGACGATTGAAACATAATTTGTCTTTAGCTTACCGCGCCAGTTACATAGCAAAAACACCGCGATTGTGTATTGCTTAAAATAAACACAGTAACTGCAGGCATCATCAAGTATATGCGGGGTTTTACCTAAGTAATGTTGTAGTTATAGGGTTCTTCCATAGTTCCACGCATGTTTTCGTAGATGCTAGGTTTAGTATTTCTTTCAGAATATATAATTGGGATTGTAAATATTGTACTTTTCTTAAATAAACATGTAATATAAACTCTCTAGATCTAATTTTCGCGCCCAACTAAATATTCATAATTTTTGCATATGCGGTTTTTTTCCTAAGGACGGCATTATTATGCAATGGAAAACTAGGAATAGAAATTAGAACTAGATATTGAGATGTTACTAATTGTCTGACCTTTATATGGAGTTGGACCCTGAACAATTACTGCTTGGTGTTATCGAATAAAGTGGAAAATATCATGGACACAACACGTAAGAAACACGGAAACGTTAAGAAAGATAAAAAAGAAATAAATAAAATAAAGGAAATAAAAATGAGCTAGTGTCGTCACATACTAAGAAATGAAAAATATGAGTTGATGCAAATGGTTATACAAGGGAAAGTGGAGAGAAAAGAGGACAGGGGAGACGTCAGAAGAACGTCCTGTTTGAAATATTTAAAGCAGTGAAGTGAAACAACAAAAGTAGATCTTCAGAACTACTTCAGAAAGAGTAAAATGGGCCGTGATGATCGCCAATGTCATCAAAAGATGAGGCACACGAAGAAGAAGAAGAAGTAGCTTATTCAAAATCTGCCCAAAATCTTATGTAGACTCTAAATACTTGCTGTATCTTTGCATACTTATTATAATTTAGATTTCATTAAAAAATATTAAAGTGGATGATGACTTCCGGATTAAATGGAAGTAATATTAACGAATATGGAGAGCTGTAAATATTTGATAGGTCATGCGTGTATGCGGATATTTACAATTTCAGATTTCGAATCATATTACTGTTAGAAATATGTTTAATATAGTCTAAATAAAACACTCTGTAAAATGTTTTAATAATGAATTATAATAAATAGTTATATACTATTATTCTATACAAAAAGTGACTTAATTTGTGTCTTCTGATTAATAAATAATTTGTGTTTTAATCGACAAAAACACAGAGTTCAAATCAATTTATAAAAAAAAATATTTATAATGGAACAATAATTTTAACTTGAATGTAAATAAATTAAATCACCCAGAGTTTGACATTATGCCAAGGTCAACTATAAATAATTCAAACATAAATAAATAATTCAACAATTTATTTAGTAATAAAATGAAAGATTATAAATATATTTAATAACTGTTAAATTCTAGTTTTTATTAAACAATATCTTGTTTCATAGTGTACAGCTGGAATAAAACTTTTATATTTGAGCGTTTCATGCCATTATTATTTATATGAAATAATTATAGATTAAAAATCGGAATAGCATCTTGGAATGTTGGAAGATTTACAGATAAAAGTATGGAGCTGGTAAATGCGCTTAAATATCACAGAGTGCAAATTGCGTGGATCCATGAAATAAAATGTGGTACTTATGTACAGATGAAATATTACACCTTATGGACAGAAGGAGGGAAAATAAGAATAATCCCGAACAATATAAAAAACTGGATAGAACAGTCAACAGAAAGATAAAAGAATCCAAAGAGAAATGGTTACAAGAAAAATGTCAAGAGATAGAAGAGCTAGAACGAAGACACGATAGTTTTAATATGCGTAAAAAAATTAAGGAGTTTACTTACACTTACAAGAAAAAACAGTTTGGCAGGTTAACAGACGAAAAAAAAACAAACTTATTGTAGATAAAGAAGAACAGTTACAGACTTAAGCAAATTACATAAAAGATTTGTTTACGGATTATCGTCATATTTGTACGAACACTCTTGATCTGAATGGACCAAAAATATTGAAAAGTGAGGTGATAAAAGCTATAGATCAAACGAAAGATGGGAAAGCAACAGGATGCGATGAAATACCAGTCGAATTTTTAAAAGTTTTTGACGAGAACAACCTGAATGTAGTATTAGAACTGTTTAATAAGATAGATGTTGGATTCTACAATTTGTTTGGCCTATATTTTATCGGGGGCTAGTCTGCTCAGTCAGGTGAGTCTTGAAGATTCTTGCCATTGTTATATTCGTATTCATTGACGTTAAAAACTCCCCGAGTAACGAGTTTTGTTAAATTATTTACCGAATTTTTACAAACCTGCAGATGAAAGCGACCCTTTAGAGGGTCTCTGGTGATCCGAGGACTCTTACCAGTATCATAATCATGTTTAGCGACCTCGATAACATCCGAGTACGGACTTTTGACTAGTTCTATAATGAATTTTTACAAGGCTTTTACGAAGAAGGCATTGTTAATACTCTTCACCAGGGTACCAGGGCGCTCTTGTCTGTATCATATTCGTATTCAACGGCCTCAAAAAACACTGAGTAACAAAATTTGACTCTTTTTTGTTAATACTCATCGAGTTATAACTTTTTAAACTTTAAATACTTAAAAATGCACTTTTAAATTCATTTTTCTAATGCACAAAATGCAGTTTTTCATTTCTTCATGATCAGATACACTCACACAGGTTATAGAGATTATTACAAATAGAATGCCTAAAACCGCATTTAAATCCAGTTTTCTTTACGAAAAATCGGGAGTGCAGTGCTTCATTTCCTCGATTGATAATTTTTTTTTAAATTTTTCACAACTTTTTTAACTAGAGCACATTCTAATTCTACTTTGGATATATACTATATCAAATCACAATATTAATATTAAAAAGGGAATCATTAAATCCTTATATGATAGAGCCAAAATTACTTCGAACGAAAATTCGTTCTTGGAGGAAAAACATTTTGTTAACATCTGTTTTATTAAAAAATGATTATCCTTTATCGTTTATAAATAAGGAGTTTTCAACAATCGATCGAATAGAACAGAACAACTTAGAACGATATCCTACAGCATACACAAGGAATAATACGAGGAAAATAACAATACCATACATAAAAGGATTATCAGAATAACTTAAAAGGATAGGAAATAAATTCAACATTTCAACAACATTCAAAACAACAAACACGTTGAGATCTATTTTGTCCAAAATCAAGCCTAACAATGAACAAGAAAGGACAAAGAATTGCATTTATAAAATACCTTGAATCCGATCAGTTTTATTTAGGTGAAACATCAAGGCCATTAAATGTAAGAATAAGTGAATATCAATCTTATATTAAAAATAGAGAATTTTATAGATCTCAAATATGTAAACACACATGAGATAATGAACATATGATTCAATGGAATGATTTAAATATAGTCCTAAAAGAAACGGGTAGTAAAAGGAGAAAAATCAAAGAAGCGGCTCTAATTATGCTAAATGAGACCAATTGTTTCACAAATTCCTCGGCAGAATGTAGTAGGATCTGGTTACACATATTGAAAGAGAAAGTTATTAAAAGGAAAATATCAGTATTGGTAAGTCAGTAACATATAGAGCATACATCATTTATGTTTTTTAAATAACAAACATATAAAATCAGAATTTGGTGTTTATTGAAGGTAAACTAAATGCACGACCAAATACTTATCATGTCGGGATAGTATTAGGAGGTTTTTTCCTGGTTTTCCCTCATAATTCACTATGAAATCACTAACAGGAGAATTTTACTGTTATCATGACATGCATTTGTCTTTTTAAAGACGAATTACATGCTATGATCTTTTCTGATCGATATTCTCAAGTTAAAGTTGATTTCATGTAATCGAATGAACTATCTTATAAATAAAGTCATCCCAGAAGCGCAACTCAACAATATTGGCAATATAATTTTAAAGTCGTCTACTTTAAAATGTATAATGTATGTCTGAATTGTCAATATACGTGAGTCAGATAAAATTAAATTATTAGAAGAATTTTTTACTAAGTAACAAAAAAACAAAATTTGTTTAATTTACTAATGTTTGTATTTTGAGAACGATTTTCGAAGTGGAAATTAAAACGTCAATAAACGTAATTTAACCTTTAATTGTGGCTTATTCCCATTTAAATAGTAATTACTTTAAAATGCCACAAGAAAATAGCTTCAGAACAATACTAATTCTACTTATGAACAAAAATCTGGAGACATTTCGCTAAACATTTAATATCCGATTTATTACAACCAACTTAGTTATTTATGTATAGTCTGGACTAAAACTAGTTAAAATTAAATGGATTTGCGAGCCTAATAAGAAAAAAAAATTACGGTGTTTATTTTGCTCTGATAAACACAAACAAGCTACAGGCGTAAAAACCCATGGATCAGCACCTCACCTGTATGTATCAATATTATCACAACGGCTATATGCTAGATCAATTAACCTTGACTTTGTTTAGTATGCATCATTTAACACATAAAGCCGGATTCTAAGCAGTGATTTAATATTTACAAAAATATCGCGTCGTTGCCAAACAAAAAAAAATCCTTAAATCTAATTATCATTCTAAGCATTATTTATAGTGAGTTCCAGAAACTCACTCTGTGGTAGAGAATTTAAACTATTGTGATAAGAGCCTTGTAAGTTAATTTTTCTATTAGAATTGAAAATTTTTTTTCAAAATTGTGATATGGTTAAAAAAGAACTAAAAAATCCAAAAATTTATTTTAATTTTAAAAGTTTCTATGTAAAAATAACAATTTAGAAATAACATCGATGTTCAAATAATATCCGTGAGCAATCATATCATATTAACTACACACAACCAAAGTTATATGGAATAATCTGGTATTTCTTATTATTTCAAGCGAATTTAAAAAAAAAACCAACATACGAAGTCAAAGAATATTCATTTTAGAACAATTTAATCACCTTAAACGGTATTAAAAAGGAAAACGGTGAACTCATGAAATAATAAATTGAAACCACTTATTTTAAGGTTAGTAACATAAAAATTTTCAATGCATAATTCCTAATGTTTAAATTGTTTTTATTTATTTGTGTTTTTTTTAGTAGTCCCTGTAAATACCCCTAACCCTTATACAAGCTTCAATTTGCGTGGGCATGCTCCTAAACAAATTGTCAATATTTTGTTGTGGCAGGTTATTCTATTCTTTAAGAGCAGCATACTAGTTATACAGTGTTTTGTGGATTCTCCCTGTGAGCTCTAATTCTTCTTTTAAGCATATCCCACAATTGCTCTAAAGGGTTAAGGTCAGGTGAGCAAGCAGGTCACTCCAGAACAGTAATTCTTTCTGTTTCAAGGAAGTCTATAATCACTCTGCTGGTACTTGCATTATCATGCATGAAAATTAAAATTTCCCCCATCGCACCACTCCAGAGCCTAACTATAGGTTCTAGAACTAAATCAACATACCAATGAGCTGTTAAAGTTGGTTGGATGAAAATTAAAAAAGTTTTTTAATAATTATATTGCCTTCTCAGAACATGGCACTTCCTTCTTTATATCTGTGAACAGGTCTGGTAATTTCCGTTTTTGCTTGTCTTCCTGGCTCTCTAAGTACACGAATTCGTCTATAATCTGATTTTTCACAAATCATGGTTTCGACAATCTCTCATGTTCCAGTAAATTTTTGATGTATTTTGGTTTTGGTGGTGTTAACCCCACATAAGGTATAATTTCCTTTTTGAACGCAAAAGCACGTTGTTTTACAAGTAAGCAACGGTAAGTTTTTCGTTTAATATACAACTAAAGCAAATAATCTATAACGTACCGAGCTGTGTTCTCTGATTGTTTTATCGGTTTGTTAATTTTTCATAAAAACCTTTATACTTCGCAACAGTAACAAGATTTTTCAAAATAAATAAATATTGGGAAAAAGACAGTTAAGATTTGATTTCAAGTATAGTGCATCTGTGTATCCGTTTATACGTATTTCGTCCTAAAAGGGCTCTTCAGAACGTATATTCACAGTCGCTCTGAACGTGAAAATAAATATTTTCTGTCTTAGGAAGCAACTCTAACATGGCTTCGTATGGACGCAAATAGCGACATCTGATATTCAAATTAAAATAAATATTGGTTTGAAATACATGGTGATTCCATATAAGTTTGGTTGTGTTTATAATTTAACAGCATATTTTGTTCATTTACTTTGTACAAAAATTAGTTTAAAAGGTTTATAAAAGTGTAATTTTAAAACTTTATGCCATTACCATTGAATCCATGTATTAAATAAAATTTACATTTATTTTATGTAACAATATGGTGTCCTGTAATCCAGAGAACAATAGGGCAATTTTACCAGTTAATGAGCCGGACAAAGGAGGTTATCTCATTTGAACATTAGAATCTGAAGACCGTTAACGAATACATTTATCTTTTGATACAAGAGAATTACTTATTGCTAATATTTTTCAAACTCTCGTGGAAAAAATTAGGAATAGTAACGAATCTTTAGGAAACGGCGACTTTGACTGAAAAGTCAATGTCCACAGTAAGAAAAATTGTAAGTAATTATCATCATCATCATTTAACCCGGATCTATCCACTGCTGGATATAGGTCTTCCTCAGTCTTTTCCATGTATTTCTGTTTTGTGCTGTTTGCATCCAATTTTTGTCGATCCTTTTTATGTCATCAGACTATCTTGTTGGTGGACGACCTCTACTTCGATGTGCTTCTTGTCTCGGTCTCCACTGTATTATTCGTTGTGTCCATCTGTTATCCGACATTCTGTTTTCCGTCTTATTTCCTTGTTCGTGATCCGATCCCTACGAGAAACGCCTAACATCGATCGTTCCATGGCTCTTTGGGTAACACAAATGTTATTTCTTACTTTCTTGGTTAGTGTTAATGTTTCTGCACCACATGTAAGTACTGGCAACACGCACTGATTAAAGACTTTTCTTTTAAGACACATAGGCAGTTCTGATTGACAGCTTAGCTTGCCGAATGCCACCCAAGTGAGTCCTATGCGGCGGCTTAGTTCGCACGTTTGATTTTCTTTATTGGCATTTACTGATCTTCGCTATCGTATTATGTCCTAAGTTGACTTATATTAGGTGTTACTTTAAGCATTCATTGACATTCCATTTACTGAAATCTTTTTCGCTTATTAATCGTTTTTTGTGTGGTTGATTTTTAGTCCTACTTGTAGGGAGAGGCTTAAGTATTAGTTTCTCCAGTTGTGAGCAAACCTTCAAATGACTAAGCATTTCTCATTGTCATTCACTTTCCTTTTTCACTCAGATTTGCGTTCTTATTCTTAAACATATGCTCTATAATGTTGTAACAATTTTTGGCGAAATTGTGTCTCCCTGTAGCTTATCCCCGTTTTATTTTAAATACGTTGGTCTTTTTATCTGCCAGTTTCACACTTGCTGTCTTTTTTGATAGATGTAGTTTATCATGTTTATAGGCATATCTGATGCTCTATGTACGAAAGCTCTTTTAGAAAGTCTTAATTCCTTGTAAATGATCATTCGTGCCATATCCTGCTCTAAACCTGCTTGCTCTCTTGGCTGATAGAAATCCAACTTACTTCCTAGCCTGTTGGTAATAACTCTAGTAAATAGCTTATATACTTGTGACAACAAGCTAATGGGGCGGTAGTTTCTAAGGTCGCTGATATCTCCCTTCTTATGAAGTAAGATGATTTCCGCGTTGTTCCACTGCGTCGGTGTTATCGCTTCGCACAGACATTTATTGAACAGTTTAGCAAGTGTCAGTAAGAGCTTATTTCCTCCTAGTTTTAGGCTTTCGGTCATTACCCTGTCTTCACCTGGGGATTTATTGTTCTTCATCACCCGAAGTGCATTTTTAATTTTGTCAACAGTTATGTTCGGCATTAATTCTGAGCCTTGATTCTCTATCTTTGGTAAGGGGCGTCTTTCATCGGATTCACTTGTTTCATAGAGTTGTCTGTAGAAGTCTTCCACTGTTTTCACTATTTCTTCCTTATCAGTCACAATGTCGTCTTGTTTATTTCTTAACTTATGTATGTTCTTTTTTCCTGTGGACATGTTGTGTCTTAGAACTTTCAGACTTCTATTTTTCTCTATCAGCCTTGTCACCTCTCTCATGTTATGTTGCCGTATGTCTCTTCGAAAATCTCTCTAAAATAGTTAGAATCTGGGAAACTTATGTGGAACAACTGTTTAATGATGACCGTCCTAGTGGGTATACACTGAGCAATGATGATACTGGCCCTTCTATTCTAAAATCAGAAGTGGAGAATGCTATAAAGGGTCTTAAAAATAACAAAAGACCAGGCAACGATAACGTATACGGGGAAGTATTGAAAATGCTGTGCGAAACAAACAGTCAATTTCTAGACTCACTCGTCAGACTCTTTAACAATATTTATAACAGCGGGGAGTTTCCTGAAGACTGGCTAGAGTCAACTTTTGTTGCCATACCGAAAAAACCAAAAGCAAAGTCTTGTGATCAACATCGGATGATAAGTCTAAGTAACCACATTTCGAAGGCATACACCAAGGTTATTTACAACAGAATAAGCAAAAAATGCGAGGATAACATTGGAGATTCGCAGTTTGGGTTTCGGAATTCTCTTGGGACAAGAGAAGCACTTTTTAGTCTACAGGTACTTATCCAGCGCTGCAGAGATATGAACAAAGACGAGTACATATGCTTTATAGACTACGCAAAAGCATTCGATAACGTAAAGCACGAAAAGATAATTGAAATTCTCCATAAGATCGGAGTCGACTACAGAGACATTCGAACAATAGCGAGTCTCTATTGGGGCCAAACAGCTAAAGTGAAAGTAGGATCTACATTTACCAATAAAATTGAGATCAAGAAAGGGGTACGACAGGGCTGTATCTTGTCTCCTATTCTCTTTAATATATACTCAGAAGAAGTATTTAAGACAGCGCTGGAGGAAAGCACAGAAGGCATAAAGATAAACGGACAAATAATTAATAACATAAGGTATGCTGATGACACTGTGATTCTAGCAAGTAGCATGGAGGAACTGAGTTGCCTAATGAGTAAGATACAAAAAACAAGTGCACAATACGGACTCAGACTAAATATCACAAAAACCAAATGGATGTTAGTAAGCAAAACCCAACAACCACCACAGCAACTGATATTAGACGATGAAAGAATTGAACACGTGGATTCGTACATCTACTTGGGAACAACAGTTAACTCAAATTGGGATCAAGCGAAGGAAATACGTATAAGGGTAGAAAAGGCAAGAGCATCGTTCACTAGCATGAAGCAAATTTTCACCTCTAAAAGCCTCACCCTACCTCTCAAAATTCGACTTCTGAAATGTTATGTATTCCCGGTTTTGTTATATGGAATGGAGGCGTGGACAATGACCGCAACATTGATGAAAAAAGTAGAGGCCTTCGAAATGTGGGCTTACCGACGTATATTACGTATATCCTGGACTGAGCACGTGACCAACGAAGAGGTACTACGCCGGATAGGTAAAGAGAGAGAGGTAGGAATAAGTATAAAGAAAAGAAAGTTGGAATACTTGGGTCACGTTATGAGACACAATAAATATAGAGTACTACAACTGATCGTCCAAGGGAAAATAGACAGCAGAAGGGGTCCAGGGAGGAGAAGACACTCGTGGCTCCAAAACTTGCGGCAATGGTTCGGATTGTCATCTGCTGAACTATTCAGATCTGCCGCAAACAAAGTCAGAATAGCCATGTTGATTGCCAATGTTCGGAACGGACAAGGCACATGAAGAAGATGTCTCTTCGGATTTCTTTGTTTATTGTGTTACTGAGTTGACTAAATTCTGCGTAGTTTGTGTTATACCTGTCCTTTAGCCTCCTTCTTTCTTAGATCAGATTTTTAGTGTTGAGACTTATTTTCTCATGTTTTTTTTTCATTTTAGGACAGCACAACTTCTCGGCTTCTTTAAGGGCTTTTACGATACTTTCGTTTAAAACTTCGACCTGTGTTTCGTCGTTGATTTGTTGAAGGTTATGGTCAATGATGTCACGAAAGTGGTCTATATTTTCGGGCGGGTTTATTTACGATTATCTGATTTTATCGTTTTTGTTCGTTCATTCTTTAAATTGAACAGAATTTTTGCTCGAATCAATCTGTGATCGCTTCCAATTGTAAATCTGTTTAAAACAGATACAATTTTTTTTTATTAGCAATGATAAAATCTATTTCGTTCTTTGTGAAACCGTCTGGACTTTTCCACGTCCACTTTCGTTGGGGCTTTTTTTGAAAGAATGAGTTCATAAAAAAAAGATTTTCTTGGTGTAAAAAATCTACAAGCATGGTCCCTCTTTCATTTCTTTCTTCATAGCCGTAGTTTCCTAGTGCGGTTTCACTTTAGTCTTCTTTATTTCCCAGCTTAGCATTAAAATCTCCTATTATCAGAGTATAAAACGTCTTAGTACTTTTCAGGGCTGTTCTAATATCTTCAAAGAACATTTCAATCTCTTCATCTGTGTGGCTTGTCGTTGGTGAATACACTTGTATCAATTTTAATTTATATCTCGAATTCAACTTTAAGATTAGAGTGATAACTCTCGAGCTTACACTTTCTATTTTTAATATGTTTGGTACATGTCGTTTGTGTACGATAAATCCAACCCCACCATTTGATGAATTGTCTTCTCCTTGAAATGGAATAAGTGGCTAGATTTAAGAGTATATTGCTCTTCTCCTCTTCTTCTGACTTCGCTGAGACCCATTACGTCCCACTTTATTGATTTTAGCTCTTCCTCCATTTCTAACAATTTAGACTCTGATGCCATTGTTCTTACATTATATGAAGCAATTTATATTATTTAAGTAATTATATAACATCAAGAATAAGAAGACGGAATACAGTGTGTATCTTGTATAATGAAAACAATGACACTAGTCGACAGGCTTCTCTACACTAAACACTGAAATTAAGTGCGGTAGAATAACTGTATGGAAGTATGCATTTGCTACGTACAGGGTTTAGATACAAAAATGTAGATAAAAGGTAGATATACCTACTTATTAAAATTAAAAATAGTATAATCGAGGGAACAGATCTATTGTTTATGTAGATGAAAGCTGGTTCCGCACTCTCGATTCGGTATCTAAAGTTTGGATAGATAATAGTCAATATTACACAATAAAAGCGCCTTCTAGTACAGAAAACATAACAATATTCAATGCAGGATCAGTAGACGTATGGATTCCAAATGCCTTATCTCTATCAGCTAGAAACATTGTTTAATCACAAATTAGTCCAATAACTTGTAATCTCACATTAATTTTTACTGAATTTTTATAGTTTCACCGTGTATAATTGTGAAACATATCGATTAATAGTAATTATAGTTTGTTCAACTTCCTGAAAATTATAGATTGCCTAATAGGAATTAAGGAAATGGTTGCAATCATTTTCTTTGTTCAAATTACATTTGTCAGCTTTCAAAAGTCAAAGGTTTCTATTTTATGCAGGGGACAATACACTTATTTGATGAATCGTAGCATTTATGTGAGATTATTAATATAGCTTTGGGACTAGTTTGGAAGGCAGTCTATTATAAATTTTAACAGCTATAGTCTACTAATTCAGTAACTGTCCATAAAACCATATTTTACTCCAAGACTTCAACATTTTATTTTATCATCGTCAATCTAGAAGAATTGGACACAGGACATTAGAAACAATTCGAAATTATAATTACATTCGAATTGTCCAAACATCAATGATTCAGGTGTCGATTGCCATGACAACACTCTTTTAATATAGTTGAAGACTGGTTTAAAAATAAGTTAACATCCAATATATTCTCGAATAGTGTTACAGTTATGGATAACGTATCAAATCATAGCAACCAATTAAGTATAATTGTCAGATTAAGCGATACGCAAATAACAATACATAACTAAAAAACTCAAACATCGAAGTATAACACGTCTGTTGTAATCGGCATATTTAATTAAAATTAAATTAAACAATCCATAAGGACTAAGCTCAAAACGTTTTTGGACTAATCAGTGCATCTTCAGTGAACCTAAAAGCCAGTAATCCCACTAAATTAAATAAAAATAGAAAGTAAAATTTTTAACTGCTTTTTAACATCAAAACCAAACAGTGGTTGAGTTTAAATGGAATAAATTAAACTTAAAAATAATAAATTGTATGGCAGTATGCCGATGAAATTGGATTGCCAACAGGGAACATAAGTCCCTACTCAAAAGAGTTATTTACATCTGAACTGTAGGAATATTAGATGACAACTAACCTGAGATACCGGAAGTTACTCTTGTACTTCCGGTACTAATTGAATCTTTACAGTAATAATAACATTCGGAACAAGATTGATAGTATATTTTTATTAGATTTTATTAAATTGAGACAGTAGGTGTTAATTTTATTAGTAATTATACCCATTTCTTTATATTTTGTAAACTGACTATAAAATTAAATTTATCAGTTAAATTTGAAGAGGATTTTAGAAAAAGGCAGAAATTAAAATGTAATAATACGAGAAAGTAACTGAATTAAGAATGAATGCGGTTAAATAATTAAATGTGAATGAAATATTGTTTGAATTTGATTGAAAAAATGAGGGTTTTATAAGATTATTGATGCTAAGAGATAGTAAATTATTACAAGAGTCATAAGATAAAATGTGGTAGTGATAGTAATAAATGAATTATAGTCAATGTCATAAGTTGGTAATTTAAATTAAATACCCACAGGAAAAGAACTTGATAAGTCCAGTTTTTGACAAATTTCGTTTTTAATACCATTTTGTAGCTTTAATTACTTGGTTTCTAAGAGTAATACAATACAGGGTAATAACTTCATAAGTTACAAGATATAAGTGTTTAAAAAAACCCTGTACAGGGAAATAACTTGACATTTACATTCCAAACTGGAAAAAACGTTGCTAACTCCAGATATTCCTAGTAGTTGAAACAAAGGTATGCGACATTATGTAACCTGATTTCCACAGATGCTTTTAGTTTTTGTGTTTTGAAGGTTATGTTATTGCTCAGTTTGTTTATTTTAAAGTAAAAGTAATTATTTACAAAGTTTGATACTTTAATCTGATAAATCAAAATATTCATGGCAAATTCGGGTGAGTGTTCGAGTCATAAATTATCTTGTGCTCGTGTGAAAAACCTCGCTACGAGCACAAAATTGATCATTTTTCCATGTAAATCTCCATAAGAAATTCTTAGGTCCAAAATAGTAAATTGACGACAAAGTCGTATAGCTCGGAAACGGCTAGACGGATCATGATGTATGAGGTATCGATGGAAAGGTTAATAAACATGGCTTCGTATTAAGAAGGCACTGTGGCGTATTTTTATTTGATCAGGTCGTATGGGGTATCAAAAGATTGGATTTTGTGTATTTAATAAAACTATAATACAGCGTGTAGTCAAAGTTTGTAACATCCACTGATAGATAAAGGTAAACATATATAAAGGGTAACGTTCACTGATAGGCATGAGTCTGTCTGAGTCTGTCAAAACATATATACAGGGCATAGTCAAAAGTATATGACTACAAAAAGACTACAGGGTATTGCCAATAACCAGAATTATAGTGTAAAATGTTTTGTATATCTTCTTCTTTTGCTGCCTATTCGTTTCGAATATTGGCGATCATTCTAACTATAATTATTTTATTAACTGATGCTTTAAATAGATTAGTTGTAGTTGTGGAAAACCATTTTCTCTACTCAGTTCCTCAGGTTTTTTAACCATGATATTCTTCTTCTTTGTATGACATAGTTTACTCTTTTTCTGTGTTTTATTTGTTACATCAGCAATGATTTTATAGGGAAACAACGTGAAAGTCCTTTTTACAGGGGAAAAACTTGTTAAGTACATGTAGACAAATAAAACACAATTAATACCAGTAACATGCGATATACAGTTAAAAAAAAACGTTAACCAACGACCAATATATCAAATTTTATTCTTTTTATTGCTGATTAATTGTAAGATGTAATCTAACATAATCACAGAGTTTTAAACTTTCAAAATGTTCTCCTAAACAAAACCAAACCTGACTTATTAAGTTATTTTCCTGTTGGTTTCTACGTATCTATGGTTTCACATACAGACAATATATGTATGTGATATATGTATTAAAATGTAGTACAATATTGCCAAAAATATAATCTAATATCATTGTTTAATAAATTGTGTGTACCTATATTAAACAATTTGATTTCAATCATAAGTATTTTTTGGAACGCCACTGCTTTTTTTTTGGTGAGGCATTACTGTTCCTAGACATTTCGGCCACTACAGTTGAAACATAGGTACTCTATTTTTTATTATGAACATTTGGGTACCAACTTTGCTCAGTAGCTAACGAGTTATATAATATATAGTTATAGTCTCTATAACCTTCTATATAACTATATATATATATATATATATATATATATATATATATATATATATATATATATATATATATATATATATATATAATCGTCAAATCTTTGGAACTCCCATGGGATCGTCCATTTCCCCCATTCTAGTTAATTTCGTACTCGACGACCTTATCAATGAGAGTATCAGTAAGTTAGATTTCCGGGTTCCCTTTGTAAAGCGTTATGTCGACGACTTTATCCTAGCAACACCACCTGATAAGATTTTAAGCACCTTATCAGTCTTTAATAGCGTTGATCCTCACCTTCAATTTACATGTGAACTGGAGGTTGATAACAGCATACCGTTTTTGGATATGCGAATCATACGCACACATAGTAACACATTGGGCACTACGTGTTACAGAAGAGACATAGCGAGTAACCGGTTCCCTAATTACCACTCTACACACCCAATAAGATACAAACAGAACTTTGTACAAGCTCTTAGCTTTAGAGTACACACGTTGACCCATACGCGGTACAAGAGGGAATCTTTGGATTTACTCAAATCCATTATCATTGATAACTCTTACCCCATATCCATCATCAACAGATACCTTTTCTCTAAAAGCTATGGTCATTCTATTTCGGAAACACCTAACGGTGCAATACTAGCCTCCATATCCAATAGCATACAGACGAACATTTCCCAGTTAACCCCAAAACCAGCCACAAAATATGCTTCTCTTCCCTATTTCCCACAAATTACGAACAATCTTACTAAACTATTCGAAAACTTACCCGTCAAAATATCCCTAAAAAATACTAAAACAATTGGAAAGTTATTCTCCAAGTTTCAAACTCCACTAAGCTCGTTAGAGCACACTAATGTTGTCTATCAGATACCCTGTTCAGAATGCAACTCCTGCTACATTGGCCAGACCAGTCGGTCTCTTGTAGGGCGTATAACTTCACACAAAAGCGACATTAGACTTTCCAAACCCTCTTGTGTCCTTGCACAACACGACATTTCCACCAAACATCACATTGACTTCACAAATACCAAAATACTGGCGAAACAAAATAACCATCAGAAACGCTCCTTTATTGAAATGTGTGAGATCCTCAAGAACTCATCGGCAATAAACAAAAGAACTGACATCGACAATTTGAGCCAGGTTTACCACTCTCTCATCTTACGAAGTAAATAACACCTATTCTTCAGTTAAAATTTGGCTTATTTCCCATTCAAAACAATAACACAATCATCCCCTATTTCCAAGTTTCATTAAAACATAAATTATAAGTAATATGTATATCAAATAATATTTCCGCCATACAAATCCACCCGTCTAACTAATCATGCAATGACCCCTGTAGAACTTCATAATTGTCTCAAACCTTGGAATTTGGTGACATATGGCCCTTAAAAAATGTTCGGTATCGCGTCACGTTGTTTGCATAGGTTGCAATAAATCAGAGCTCCCTTCAGTGGAGAACCATCTAAATGAAGCCAAATGTTCGTTTAAAAATTTTTAAATCTTCGTATCTACGAATATGAACATTATTTTCTGCAGAGTTTGTGTGTTTTTTGTTTTGTTTTTTTTTGTTAAGTTAGTTTTAAATAATGAGTAAAGGTTGCAGTAGATATAATAACATCGATAATATGCTACATATTGAGTTGTAAGTTATGAACTATAAACATCTGTATTTCTTATAAACTCTATGTCATCTGTTATCTTTTAGAGAACTGATGAACCTTTAGAAATATAAAGCGAAACGTGTTCGATAAACTTTGAAGTAGTTGACTTCTTTTTTTATTTGTCAACCTGAATGACCGATTAAACCTCTGAATTCACTAGTTGAATACTTTAGAAATATATATATATATATATATATATATAGTTATAATCAACTTTTTTGACTTCACCTTTGATTTAGAATATTAGTAATACCTGTTTAAAAAGGGTAAAGCCTGAACTCTGTTACATCATTTTTTTATTTAGGTATTACGATAATACGATAAAATGTAACAATGATAAAAGAATTTCCGTTACACTAACAATACCCAGCATAGTTCTTGTAATTTTAGAATGTTAAAAATCGTTGGATGTGCTCGACGTATTTGTTAGTAAATCTGGCATACCTGTATTACTCAACTAAGATGCGGGTGTGATGTTTGGTTAAAACACAAACCCTGGTAATGCTACATAATATTTATAATTTAATTGTTAGTTTTTGATAACACTGTGATGATAACCTCCGTTCTATTTTCTTGATAACACGAATTAAAAATTTAATGGCTGTTGATTTGAGCCTAATCGTTGTTAGGAAAGATTACATTTACGACTGATGTGTTGATATCTTCAGTGAGGGTAAGTGTTCTATTATTAGTTTTTTAAAGTGTTCTATTAATATTCGCAACTAGATTTAACATAAGCTCCAGAAAAAAAAAACATAAGTACATAGATTTGAGAGAGAAAAAAGTCAAACAATTGATAAAGTCGAGTCCCGATTAAAAAATATAACAAAAGTTAAAATAAGCGCTTAAAAATCATAAAATTTCACTTGAAAAAAGCATAAAATATGCTCAAAAAATCGTACAATTTTTTTTTTATTTAAATTAATGTGTCTCGGCATTGACACAAACAATATTGTGTACAATAATTACAAAAAGCACATGGTACTAATTGCTACAGTTAATCTATAAGCTTAGAACCTATGACTAAATAATACAACAGTTTTATCACTGAGTTATAAGTTAAAGGTAAAGTACATGGAAAACAATAAAACTCGGTTTCTGTTAAATTGTAATTAGGTGGAATATATGTACTGCATATGGTTATTTGGTCGGGACACCAGACAGTTATTGCCATGGGCTCTAAATTGGTAGTTAGGATTTGTTGTATAGAAAATAAATCATTAGACACGAAGATAGATGTTCCTCCACTTGTTCTTGTATACGTAGTCCGAAGGAAATGGTAACTTTCAAAATTTTTAAGATCACGTCTATGAGTTTCCTTGAAATTGGATTCTTGAAGGCCGATGATATCTGCTTTTGTATTATTGATTAATTTTTGTAAGCGTTCTCAGCGAGGGTAGAACCCATCGCAGTGCCACTGCTAACGTAAAAGTAAAATATATTTAACGTTGAGAACGTTGAGAGGATAGAGAAGAGTCGGTTAGATAATCTTCATCATGATTTGTAGATTGAGGTGTTGTGCTTCCAATTTCTGAATTGTCTATATTAAGTTGCTGTTTAATTTTCTTAGAAACTCTTGTAAATCTATTCTTGATTTTTTTATCTTCCAGTGAAGGGTATATTCTAAACATGTCGTCGAGTAGTGATCGAACATTTTGAGTGAACTGCTATGCTTCTTAAAGAGGATTATTACTGCCGAATGAGTTTCCAGAAAGGCAAGAAAATTTTCAACTGGTAAAGAAAATAAGTTTGGATTTTCTTGATAAAGATAATTGACTGTGAGAACAGAGGAGGCGGTTAATTTAGATTGATCGGGTGCAACTTTCTTGGATTTTTTATTTTTATGCTTTTTATGCACTTTTGCATCGGGTGAAGGCATTTTTATGTCTTTGATGGGTAAGTTAGTAGATGTGTTTGTTTCTTGGGAGGTAGAATCGCTGAAGTCAGAACGAGTTCGTTTCTGACCAGTGGTAGGAGAAAGACATTCATTGTTTGCGACAATGGAAGTGGTGGATATATCGACTGTTTTATCTGTTGACTGGGAACCGTATTTTGTGTTGTGTTTGGTGGTGCCATATTGTTTGATATTGGGGTAGCAGGACGGGGGTCAATTGGGGACGTTTGTGCATTTGGGAGTGGATTGCTAGGGATTTTGACAGTTATTTGCTATATGTCCATATTTTTGCATAGAAAACATGCCATTTTGTCGGTGGAGAGAAATATTCTGTACGAATTATTGTCGAATGGAATTATTAATGAAGTTTAAATTTCGAGGCTATCTGTGGTTGGAGTAACGTATACCTGTCTTCTGAAGCTCTTAATATGCGTAAATTCATCACCAAGGATTCCAGCTTTAATATATGACACTGGTGAAGCCAGTTAAAGACCTAGATCTTGAAGTTGTTTTTCTATAATTTCATGAGGTATTGATGGACAGACGTTGGAGATTATTAGTCTTTTGGCTGGGGTAACCAGTCTAGTTCTACAGAGTTGATTGTAATCGTAGGGTATTCTGTTAAAATATGTTCGACAAGTTCAGGATTTGTTAAGTATATGCATATCCGATTATTCAGCATGTATTAATATGGCTTGATCTTTTTTTGTGATATTTCGGTTTCGGTTTTGACATATTAGCAGTTGCATATGAATTTGGATTATTACTGATGATGTTGATTCCAGACATGGTGTTGCTAACTGTAGGAGAACAGTGATTTAAGTTGTTACTCATGTAGTCAAAAGTAACTATTTTTGGTTTTCTTGTAATAAAGTTTCGACTGATAGGCAGCAATTGTAGCGGATATCTGTATTACTGGTTACCTGGCTAATACTTCGCCGAACCAGTCCTTGATAGAACTGGCTTATGTCAAATGTGACAAAAAATGTCGACACAGCTGAATGTTTTGGTTAGAAAAGTATTAATAAACAATTTTTTACCAAATAATATTACAGCTCTTGATGTTAAAAACTCTACACAACAATTACTAATTACTTTTTGTTGGTTAAATACTTTTAAAAACTGGTATGTACCGCGATAAACAGCCAATTTTTACACTGATTCACAGAGCAGTATGTACTCGTTCGAATGACTCATACAAATTTAAAGGGATCTTAAAATCAAAATAAAATTTATTTTTTTCCTAATAACCACTAAATCATTTATTAAACATATAACAAATTGAAGTTTTGTAAAAACAAGCAATAACTAAATGTTTGTTTAAAAGTTCCATTGACAAATTTTGTCTTGCATTTAAAAATTTAGACGTTTTATATGTTTAATTGATTTATTATGCCTTAGGCTTAATTTTGCAAAACAAATAAATTTATTTTAATTAAGATTTGATCTCAGGGCTCTTTTGTCGTTAATTATAATAAGTGGCTTCAAAGTAATCTTTAAGCAGTGGCCTTTGAGGAAAGGATGGACAATAGGACAATAAATTTACCCAAATAATTTTATGATACTAAACTATTAAAAAAGAATAAAAAAAATAAACTTTTAAGTAAATTTAAAAAAAAAAAATAAATTTATTGTGAAATGAAGTCACTGAATAAAATATAAAAAAATATAAAAAAAAACAAATTAATTATGATCTAGTTATGATCGTAGTTGAAAGTCTTTGTTGATTACATGGCAAACTAGCCTTTTATTTCCAAGAATTCTATACTGGCTCATTTTCTTCTTACAACTGTCATCGCTCTACATACGCCTGCTATCTCCTGTGCTTGTCAACGTCTCTCGTACACACTATCGCCGCCACAGTCTCTCCAAAAGCTTCTGGACCAAACTTCTATCTCACAGGAACCCAATCTCTTTCTAGTCGAAAAGATTTTCACTTAATCGACTAATACCAAATATACTATACACCTGTTTGTTTATTTGTACTTTCGTTGTCCACTGCTACAAATCCTTGGAGCTCTTTAGCTTTTGCTAAAAGATTTAATCTTTTACACATTTTGTATAGCCCAGAGGGCAGAAAACGATATTATTAAATCGTTTCGTTCATGACCGCCAACGCAAGTGGCACCTCTATAATATGCCAACCACTGCCGTGGTCAAGTTTTAGGAGACATTCGTTGGACTTTCCGAGTTTGAATTTGTATCAGCCCAAGTGTCTGATGAGGCTGATATGCTGAAATTATTCATAACACTTTATTGAAACCGAATAGTCTGCTCGATCTTTCATAGGCGCCAACATGGTATTATAATAAGAAAAATGTAATCGTGATTACATTCGAAATTTTAGAATGATATTGAATAAATATATAAAAACATTTCTTATTACTAATAATCTAAATTTTATGCAACCATTGTTTAAGTTTAGTTATTTAAAAACCATGTTAATTAAAAAAAAGTTAAAAAATCATGTTAATTAAATAGATTACACAATCGTACGCCATTGATACGGGAATACTTCACGTTTCAATAATATGATGTTGGGGTTGCAAACATTGGGACAGTCACAGTACAGTGTTGGCAATACTTAATAACCTTATACTAAGTCTGTTTACCTATAAGTTTGTTATGATCAATTTGATTCGCAATAAATATATATAACTTTATATTAAATTGTATTTATAAATACATAAATTAATATAGCCTAATAGCTTTAAAAAATATTATTTTTGTGTGTGCTAAACAACTAAATAGTCGTTGCCGAGAACTAGTTGCTTGTTTTAAAGATTATTTTGAACAAGAGCGAAATAATGGCGGGCCTTTTTTACGGTTGAATGCTACGAGAAAGATAATTTAAAGAATTTAAAATATATAATTTTGTATTACAATTTTTTATTAAGTATTTTAGCGTGCTGCAAGCCTTAAAACTAAGTTTATCTACTTCTAGTATTATTTTTCAAGCTGTTAAAAATAATGAACTTTTAAAATCACCTCCGACAAAAAGGTATCACAAAAAGACTAAAACTAATAGAGAAGAGTTGAATGTTAGTGGTATCCGTGATATTATTTACGCCTTGTAAAAATCAAGTAATAGTATTACATAATAAAAGTTACTAATTTATTTATTGCCTCAGTATTTGAGGTTTAAATTTTAATTGTATTTAAAATTATACATTTTTATGTGATATTTTATAATACTCGTATTATGGATTAAACTTATCTCGTTTTTCGGTTATGGTTTCAATTTTTATTGAAGTCTAATAAAAAATTAAATTCACCGACCGGTAAAGTCGTTTCACCCTATAAATAGAAACAATTAGATTTGTAAGTTTTAAATATTTAAATGAGTAATGGTTTTTCTTTATTAAGTAGAAAGTAGGCAGATAATACAATAGATATTTGTACGTACCCAAAGCCAATTTGATAGCCCAAAGATAGCAATTATATATATATATATATATATATATATATATATATATATATATATATATATATGGTATCGTATATCGTAAACCTTGTTTTAGTAACCGTTTCATAAATTTTCATTCTCAACACCCATCCAAGATAAAAACAAATTTGGCTTTGGCCTTAAAAACTAGGGTTACTCACTTGTCACACATCGATTTCAGGGACAAGGGACTAAAAAAGTTGAGATCTATACTACTAGAGAACTCCTACCCCATAGGGCTTTTAAATAAATTCATAACAATGAAATAAATTTTCATAACAATGAGGTCCGACAATTGACATTGACATACAACACTTCAATAATACCATCTAAAATAACTTATGGTTCCTTACACTACATTCCAGTTCTGACACCTAAGTTAATGAACATTTTTAAAAATCTTAATGGCTTGAAAATTACAACTGAGAATGCGAAAACGGTATCGAATCCTTTCAATTACTTAAGAAAATTCTGATTGAGAATTCCTATCCATCCTCCCTTATTAATAAATACCTTTTCGTGCAAAGCTATGGTTCCTCTTTAAATGACATACCCAATGGTGACCAACTTAGAATATCAAATAATTCCATTAACAACACTGTTTTGCCTAATACTGTACTTGGGACTCCAACTACCCATTACTCATCTTTACCTTATTTTCCTGTTACTGAGAAACTCGTTACTGTACAAACATAATAACGTACCGGTTAAAATTGCAATTAAGAATGCTAAGACTGTCAGGAATTTGTTTTCTAAAACTAAAACACCTCTGTCCCTTCTGGAACAAGTTAATGTAATCTATCATATACCTTGTGCTAAGTGTGACTCATGTTACATCGGTCAGAGAGGGAGATCACTAAGAGGGTGTCTTACGATACACCGCAGTGATATTAACTTATCCAAGAATACTTGTGCTCTTGCCCAGCATTCTATTAACTCTAAGTACGAAGTGAACTTTAATGAAGTTAAAATTCTTGGCACTGAACGCAATCTCGTTAAAAGACAGTTTTTAGAAATGTGTTCAATATTAAAAAACCCCAATACTCTTAATAAGAGATCCGACATTAGTAACTTGAGCCAAATTTATCATGCATTAATTTTGCAGAATTAGGCTTAATATGTTGTTTACTTTAAATTGTCCCTTAAGGTGTTTTTATCACATTTTCATATTTAATAAATTCAAATAAAAATAAAAATAAAATAAATTATTCTTTCCCTATTAACTTAAATTCATCAACTTACATTTTATTAACTATTTGGCCAATATCACTTTTACATACTTAAAGTAATTGTTCCTTTTGATTAACTTGTTTGGTAAAATTTTAAATTGGAATTGATGCATAGAATCTTTTTCATTCACAGTTCCAAATGCTATGAACCTTGGACTGTGGAAGTTGAATTAATCTTCACCTGTTGGCTGGCTAACCAGTGACATCATAAATATTATAATAGATGATATTTTGGATTGACCTCGCATGCTTTGTTCTTTGTTATCAAATCAATCACTGGGCGGCAAATGGTGATCTTAACCACCTTTTCCTTTCATTTTTTCGCTTTTTAACGACAAGTTGTCAACCAAATTTATCACATTCTATGAATGTACCGCTCTATTGTATTAGAGGTTGGTATTTTGAATTGCTGTTCTGCCATTTTGACCTCAAGGCCATATATATTCACGTTCTTTACGTGGGTGTTAAACCTGTAACTTCATTTACCTGCGAGATTCAGTAAGCTTAAGACTGGTAACTTCATTTTTTATCTTTAATACTATATTTTAATTTTAAATAATTCAATATTGTTACCTAAAGTCAACATTAAAATTTATATATATATATATATATATATATATATATATATATATATATATATATATATATATATATATATATATATATATATTTAGGGATTCTACAGTATTCACTGCTTTCCCTCGCTCAACCGTTTCCATCTCTCTCTGTTGTTTTTTTTTTTATATACATAGATGATTATCACATGTTATTTTGCTGCGCTAATTCTGTTAATTTGTAAACTATACCTAGTTTCAATTAATTGTTCTATACAACTTTAACTCTAAATGTCCAGTATCGTAAGCTTTTTCATATTTTTAACATCATTGACTGCTACATGTCTTTGTAAGTTAACACACATGTTTTTAACTTCTCTATGGATGTTTGGTTTCATATTGTTCTTTTTAGATGAACTGATGATGCTTTCTGAGCAGAAAGCGAAACGTCTTCAATTAATGGATGAAGTAGCCACCTTCTTTGTCTTTTATTTTTCCACCACTCTTCGAGTGTACCTTATTATATATAATATATATATATATATATATATATATATATATATATATATATATATATATATATACATATAGTATTTTTTGTCTTCCTGAACTAGCTAATGGTACGATACGGTAACACCAATATTTTTGAGGTTATATTACAAAACTTGAAATACTTTTGTAACAAAATTTATTCTGGAACTAAAGAATAAGTATTTATACATACCCTTTTGTAAGTATTTTTTATAAAAATTTAAAAACTAAGTTTTACTAATATTCTAGACCGATGTTCCTGTTCGAAAACTTTTAACTGTTACCAAAATTTTTTAAATTTGAATAAAAGTGCCAAACAGATTTCACGTCGACGATGTAACCAACAACGAGTTCTCTCACCTAATAAAAGCGTGTTCACAAGTTAACAACGCATTTCGATCAAACCAGAAGCCGTGTTACCTCTTCTAAAATGGGACTGTCTACCGTTACCATACGGTAACACTAGCCGTTGAAGGGTTAAATTAGTATAAAATAACAGTAGCATATTTATTCCGAAAACGTTCTGTGATTTAGCCCGAAAGGATTTGCTTTAAATAAATATACCTTTAATTAAGAATTTTTAATATTTTTTCTTGGGATATATGGTATACAACCGACTACAGGAAATCAAGTCCTTCCTTGTGGATTCTATTAATTGTTTTATGTCCATTTTTCATTCAGTAAATTCGAGATCTTTAACTACGTTCTCTATATTTTAAATTAGTCTTATTGTCTAACAAATTATATTTTTAAATTCAAAATTTCTGTTTGTTTCAGGTTACCTATAATGGATATCATAGAGAAAACCTTATCGTTTAATAATAAACTAAAAGAACCTCAACCTAATAAAAATGTTGCCCAGAATGAAAATACTGAAGAAGTTAATTATGTAAATATTCATGAGATACATGTCAACAAAGTCATAGAGAAAAAACTGGGTACTAATCACTTCGTTCTACTCAATTATGAGCTTAAACCTATAACTGACCGTCTTGGTCTTCTTGGAGACCACAGTATTTTATTCGTAACATTTCTAAACCAAATCGGATCCAAAGAACATTTGCAATTTTTCGTTAAGTATTTTCCATTTACTGAATCTCAAGCACAATTCGCTGAGGGCATTGGGGCTTTTGAAAAAGAAGCTCTAGTATATAAATTGTTTAAAGAATTTTCTAAGGAAGGTATCACTCAAGCCAGTTATGTTGTTCCCTATTGCTATGTAGTAGCTCCCAAAAAATACTTTATATTAAATGATCTTAATACCGAAAGCTATCAAAGTTTGAATAAACATATTTGCTTAGAATACGACGTTATTGTAGTTGTTTTACAAGCTTTAGCCCAGTTACATTCCAGCAGCATAGCGTATGAAGAAAAATTAAAGAAGAGTCTATTAGATTTATATGGAAACGATTTAGAAGAGACTTTCTTTAACGAGAGAAAAGGTTTTCCAAATGTAGAAGGAGTAGAATCTTGTATAAAATGTATCGTGGACGAAATTAAACTATTTAATTTTCCAAATAAACTGGCGTCTGGAAAAGTTTTTACTGAAGTAGCTGACACGGTTTGTCGTAAAATATACCAAATAGTTAAACCATCGAAAACTGTTAAAAATGTTTTAACACATGGAGACATATGGACAAATAATATATTAATAAAATATGACAGAAAGTTTAATAAACCAATTGGGTGTAAGCTAGTCGATTTTCAAGCTGGACGGTATGCACCACCAGCTCAAGATGTACTTGCTTTTTTATACCTAAATACTCGCAGAGAATTCAGAAAAAAATATCTGTATGAATTAGTGGGAATGTATTACAGTTTCTTGGAAAAGAACCTCAAACAATGTGACATAAAAATTGACAGTATTTTACCTTTCACAGACTTTTTAAAAAGTTGTGATGAGCAAAAGCTGTTCGGTGTGTTAATGAGTGCTTTCTATTTTCCTTTAGTATTAATCAGCTCAGATGAAATTGAGATTTACTTGTCAGATGCAGAGCTAAACCACAAAAGTCTGTTCGAAAATAGAATTCATTTGGTATTGGCTCATAAAGGAAAAGATACGAACTACGATGAACGACTTAGGGAATCTGTAGAAGATTTGAAAGAACTTTGCGAACTTTTTTAAAAATAGGTTATATTTATATATAGCGAATAGATTATTTAATTTTTTTAATAAAATATATAAAAACTTGCTGAATTATTATATTTAATATTGATCCATATCCGATCTAATTGTTCTAATTTATACCATATTTTTATTGATCTGATGATTTTTAATCATTATGCTTGTTAATTCTGACTTCAATATAGACGGACTGTAGTAATAAAAAAACTGGTGATTGCACTATATTTGAGATTTTATTAACACTACTGAATGTACTAATAAAACTAATATAATTCTAACGAAATATGTATGTCTTTCTTAAATGTAACCAAAAAATGTAATGTTCTAAAGTCATCTGTCTTTTTTCTTGCGCATGTGGTTGTTTTTCACACTTCTTTCAATGCGCCACTGCCGTCAGTGGAGTTCAGCCACACACAGGACCGGCTTAGTTTTTTAGTGAATGAATCACAATCTTAACATACTCCCCCCTTTTGAACAGCATGTTCAAAAATTCTTATCAAAACACATCGTCATTAGGAAAAGGGAGTGGACAAATTTTCGAAACACCCCGTTTAAAAGTTTTTATAGTCACTACCCGCACTACACCATCATCGCCTGGATGGACATCAACAATTCTTCCCAAAATCCATTTAATAGAAGGCAGGTTATCATGCTTTACGACGACCAGGTCACCAATATTGACATCCATTTTTCCAGTTTTCCATTTGTGTCGTTTCTGCAGTTCAGATAGATAAAAACAGGACCATCTTTTCCAAAAGCTTTGATTCATTTGCTGCAATAATTGAAATCTGGACAGCCGGTTAATTGTAATACTTTCATATAGTGGGTCAGGAGGTGATTTGAGGGCATGTCCAATCAATAGGCGAGAAGGGGTAATTGGGTTTAAATCGTTGGGATCTGGGGACATAGGATACAAAGGTCTAGAGTTTAATGTTGCCTCAATTTGCGTTAATAGTGTTGAATACTCCTCAAATGTTAAAATAGATTCTCCTATTACTCTGTGGAGATGATGTTTAATGTTTTTGATATTTGACTCCCAAAGACCTCCAAAATGTGGAGTATTTGGTGGAATAAAATGCCACGAAATTTTTTGCTGTGAACAGATTGTAACAAACTCAGATTGAGAATTTTCTAAAAACTTATATAACTTTTGCAGCTCTTTATAAGCTCCAACAAAATTAGATCAATTATCGGAATATAAATTATTAGGAGTACCACGTCGAGCGGCAAACCTAAATGTAGCAAGAAATGCTTCACTCGTTAACTCAGTGACCAGCTCAATGTGAACACCCTTAGTGGCAAAACATATAAATAAACAAATATATGCCTTATAAGTTTTATAAGGTCGGCCCTTTCTATCACGCAACAGTACTGGACCAGCGTAATTAATTCCAGTATTTGCAAAAGGTTTTGAAATTTGAACCCTATGTTTAGGGAGGTCAGCCATGATTGAGGCGGTTTGTCTAGGTTTATTTTTAAAACATTGTATGCAATTTCGTACCACCTTCTTGGCAAGACACATGCCAGCAGTCGCCCAGAACTTCTCACGTACTGAAAACAATAAAAGTTGTGGACCTGCATGTTGTAATCGTAAATGTTCGGCGTGAAATATTAATTTAGTGAATAAATGTTTACCATCTAGGAGATATGGATGCTTTTCATCAAATGACAAAGAGGAATTTTTAAGTCTACCCCCTACTCTCAGAAAACTGTTTGAATCTAAGAATGGACTTAGAGAAAGTAACCTATGTTTATGAGGCAAATTTTTTTGTTGACTAATAATAGAAATTTCATTTTTAAAACTTTCCTTTTGTGCTAATTTAGTTAAACATAACATACTGTTTTCCATCTTTAGAACGCTAAGAGGACCTTTTGTCCTTGTACGTTCCTTTAGGTTTGTAATGAAGCGTAAGCAATATGCAAAAACCCGTTTTAATCTATTAAGAGAGGAGAACCGTTGAAACAATAATAATTGTTCGGTAACAACAAGCGTGTGACAAATTTTACGGATTTCTGGAAGCTCCTTGTTATCTCCAGCTTGAAATAATCGTGGCCAGAATGGTTTTTCATATAAAAATGAGGGACCATTCCACCATACCTTGCAATTGGATAGTTCATCTGGATACATGCCACGAGATGCTACATCAGCAGGATTTTCTTTAGTATTGACATAGCTCCAATTCGATATATTGCTCAGCGTTTGAATTTCTGAGACTCTATTGCTTACAAAAACTTGTAGTTTATTGGCCTCTGTATTCAACCACCACAATACTATCTGAGAATCGCACCAATAAAAAACATTACATTGACATGTAAGTGCGTTTGACACTTGATTGACTAAGCGAGCTAATGCTAAAGCACCACATAACTCTAATCTAGGAACCGTTAATACTTTTATAGGTGACACTCTGGTTTTGGAACATAGCAATCTGACATACACTGTTCCATTTTCATCAACCGTTCGAACATATAAAACTGCACTATAAGCATCTTTGCTAGCATCACTGAAGGCATGCAGCTCCATGTGAACTATTTTATCACACATAATATACCTGGGAATATTTATTTTATTAAGAACAGACAATTTTGATTTAAATGTTACCCATTTGTTGAGCAGGTCTCGTGGTAGTTCATCATCCCAATCTAAATCAAGCAACCATAATTTTTGAATTAATATCTTAACTAGAATAATACATGGACTTATTAAACCTAAAGGGTCATATATCTTAGCAATATTACTGAGTAAACTTCTTTTAGTACTAGGTTGTTTATTACTGGATGTTGAAACATTGTATGTTAATACATCAGTATTACTAATCCATTGAATTCCTAAAGTTTTAAGCCTATCACTCTCTCCTAGTTCCAATATACTAAACTCATCAGATGTATCTTGTAAACCCTTTAAAATATCTTGGCTATTAGAAGGCCATTTTCTTAATTTAAAGGAAGCTGATTTTAATATCATCGAAATTTTATTACAAATTTCTATTCCATGTTCTTCACTGGTGAAGCCAGTTATTAAATCATCTACATACATGTCACGGTCAATCAATTCACTAGCAATTGGGTAATCATGTTTATAGTCAGAAGCTAATTGTTTTATGCATTTTATGGCCAAATAGGGAGCACTAGTCGTACCATAAGTAACTATTTGCAACTCAAATGGTGTAAGGTCCTCATTAGGATTTTGTCGCCAAAGAATGTTTTGTAAATATCTTTCTTCAGGGTGTATCAAAATTTGACGGTACGTTTTTTCCACATCAGCAATTACAACAAACTTGTGCTGTCTAAACCTAAACATAATTTTAAATATATCATTCTGAATGGCTGGCCCAGTATATTGGATATCATTTAATGATATCCCAGAATCGGTTTTAGCCGAACCATCAAATACAATCCTAAAGTCAGTAGTAAGACTGTCTTCACGGAAAACAGCAAAATGGGGTAAAAAACATCGAAATTGACTGGATTCCTTTTGTGTTAATTGCCTCATATGTTGCAAGTTTAAATACTCATCCATAGATTTAGAGTATTTGCTTTTTAAAACATCATTCTTTTCCAATTTTTTCTCTTGAAAAAGCAGTCTTTTAACAGCTAAGTTTTTTGATTCCCCTAATTGAGTGGCTTCTAATTTTAGTGGAAAACGAACAATAAATTTTCCAGAAGGATCTCGAGAAACTGTTTTATTGAAATAGTCCTCACAAAACAAATCTTCCTGTGACATCTGTTTCTGTTCATGATGAATCTCCTCGACAAACCAGAACTATTGAAGATCGTCATTTATTAAAAAATTGCAATTAACCTCTTTTTTCATAGGAATATTTATCGGACCTGATACTACATAGCCAAAGACAGTATTAACTAGATGAGGTAGATTTCGACCGAGGTTTATTCTTTCATTTAGTACAATGTCCCAAAACAAATCCGCTCCAATTAATAGATCAACATTTCTAGGACAATTAAACATAGGATTAGCAAGTGCAATGCCTTCAGGAATGTGCCAATTAGAAATATCGAAGTTACAAGATGGTAAATTACTTGAGATTCTTTCAACAATGATACAGTTTAGGACAGTTTGAAAGTTATGAATATTAGATTTTATTAGTACCTCACATTTGTACCGTAAATTAGAATTAATACCAGCGATACCAGATACCGATACATCAATGCGAGTGGTTTTCAAATTTAATTTTTTACACAAATTGTCAGATATAAATGAACACTGACTACCAACATCCAAGATGGCTTGGACTTTGTGAAATTTACCTGTCTTATCTTGAACATCAACAATTGCAGTAGGTAAAATAACATAATTGTCATTAAATACAGTATTGCCACAAATAATGGATGACCCATTGAACTGATCACTTTGTTTAGATTCTGAGTTAACAAAATCCTCAGAATTGTTTTGATTATCAGCAGAATTGTTATTAAAGGAGTTAGATTTCTTATGATGTAATAATGAATTGTGCTTACCCTTACAAAACTTACAGTTTCCTTTCTGGCAGTGTGTATTAAAATGGCCATGACATAAACAATTAGTATACAGTTTCAATTGTTTTATTTTGTGCCATCTTTCAGCTACTGACAATTTTAAAAATTGGTCACAAGTATAAATAGAATGTTTTTGTTTGCAATAATTACATTTTAGTTCCCAAGTATTTTCTGAACTGCTAAAAATGAATGATGACGTGTTTTACTTTTATGACCACTTAGTCGCGCGTCTTTATTTTCTCTAGTGCTATTTGTTTCTATTGTTTCCAAAAAATCTGCTCTATTTTTCAAAAACTCAAAAAAACTAGCTAAACTCGGCAACATCTTATCTGTACGTGATTGTTCCCATTCCCGATTTGTATTTTTATCTAGCTTTAAAGAAATCATATGAACAATCATAGCATCCCAATGCTCAGTAGGAAGTTGCAATGTTTTTAACGCTCTAATATGCTTGTTTACATAATCAATAAGCGCTCTTAACCCTACTGCTGATTCTTTGGGTAAGGACTCAAGTTCAAATAAATGTTTTAAATGATTATTAACTAACAATCTTTTATTGTCAAATCGGTCACACAATAACTGCCAGGCATCCTGGTAATTATGTGCTGCAAATTCTAAACTTTGGATAATTTTCAAGGCTTCTTCACCTAAGCATGACCTTAAATAGTGATATTTTTGAATTTCTGAAAGCGTAAGGTTGTTATGAAAAAGTGCTTCAAATGTATCTTTGAATTCTAGCCATTTACTAAATTCACAATTAAAAGAAGGGCATTTAATGGGTGGTAATTTAATTGCATTTTCGTTAAAAGATTGACTATTATTATTAACTGACCCTAAGGTTTGGGGAATTGAATTACTTTCAATATTTTTAACAACCTCTTGTGTCCTAGCTACACAATCTATTAGAGTGTTTAAAAATATGTCTGCATCTTCACGTTGTGCCTCAAGTTCATCGTCTGGACAAATGTCCTCAATCACGGCTTGAATCTCTTCAAATTCCGTTTCTAATGATTCTACTTTACCTAATCTGATTTTTAATTCTATTATCTCTTTATTATCAAATTCTTGATTTGTTAGAAATCGATTATATAATGGTTCAAAATAGTTTTGAAATAATTTAGTTAGCTTATGTTTAATACCTCCACGCTTCCGTATCTTTGCATTTAAATTAGCGGCCATCCTGTATTCTTTTATGCAGAATAATTATTTAGTGTATAATAGTAATAGATCCAACTTTATTAGAGCTCAATGAATAAATCGATAACTTTTATAATTATAACCAATATATTTATTACAGCAAATAAGAAGTAGCTGTTAATAATATTGAAATTGTAATTGTTTATAATCACTTTTTATTGTTGTTTTGCCTTAGGAATTTGAGATGACTATAATTGCGTTTAACTGTGTTTAATGGTTTAATTTTCGATATCATACATGAACATAATAGTGAGATACCCTTATAATAGCTATGTGTATTTAATATAGAAATATTAAACTCAAAGAATAATAAAAATGGAAATAAAACATACACATTTAAATGGAAAAAAAACATTGAAAATAGCTTTACAAGTAGAATTGATATTGTATTATATATTTGATTTTGTATTGATAATTGATATTGTATTATATGTATAGACAATTGTTAAATGACTGCAAATTGAACCAGCATTAACTCTACAACGACAGGAATTTAGGTAAAATGGATTTGACCTACTTGTATTACCGGCGCCATTCCATAAACCACGTGCAAATCTCAAGCTGCAATCCAATTTTATCCGGCTCGAAGGACCAAATGTTAATTCTGACATCAATATAGATGGACTGTAGTAATAAAAAAACTGGTGATTGCACTATATTTGAGATCGTATTAACACTACTGAATGTACTAATGAAACTAATATAATTCTAACAAAATATGTATGTCTTTCTTAAATGTAACCAAAAAATGTAATGTTCTAAAGTCATCTGTCTTTTTTTTTGCGCATGTGGTTGTTTTCACACTTCTTTCAATGCGCCACTGCCGTCAGTGGAGTTCAGCCACACACAGGACCGGCTTAGTTTTTTAGTGAATGAATCACAATCTTAACAATGTTGCATATCGTCGCTTGAGATGCAAAAGCTCGTATTCCACAAATAGGTTTTTTTACAGGAGAATAAAAAATTCTCTGCATATGAAAATCGTTAAACCAAATAAATAATTATTGATTTAATATCGAGGTATTCTTATATATTGTAAAATACTCAATTTTTATAATTTTCAAAATTATTTTGGCCTAACGGCGGGTTACTATGATTTGCTGCCAAATGATATTACAAAATGTGGTTTAAGTATTTTATCGAATTAAAAAGTTATTTCGAAATTAAGTTTTATTTATAACTAACGTACACTTCCCGCCATATAACACTGGTACACTTTTTTTCCCAATGTAAACCTGTGTTCAGACTGGACACAATGGTTCATGAATCAATTCGTTGTTGCCATCACAGATAACGGAATTTCAGTAAATTTAAATAAAACGTAAAACGTAAAAAATAACGTTCAAAAATGTATAAAGTTTTTAGATAGGTACTATTTTTATTATTAACAACAAAAAACCGTATCTAATAAATTTAATAACCAGAGGGAGGATTGAGTTAATGTCCAAAATGTTGAACGATATTTAAACTTAGGGTATTGGCACAGGGAACATTGGAATGCATTTACTGTAATTTTATACTTTAATTACTTACAGAACACAAATTGTTGACTATATGTTATGTCAATAAGTTTAGTAACAGGCAAACTACCTAAATTAATTTATTATTTATTACATAGACGATAAATGAGACATAAAAATTATACTTTATCCTACGTAGATTATAAACTATAAAATATCCGGGGCGAAAAATGCTTTTCAAAACGTATTACATTATAATCCAATATCTCACTGTAATGTTCCTTATGGAGGTTGAATCTACACCCTAATTGTAATCCGTTTTATCTATAAATAGACTATTACTTTTTTAAATTAAATGGCCAAATAATAATTAATTTAATAAAGCGATAGCGGCTTTCGCTAAAAGATTTTATCTTTTACATATTACTTTTTTACATTATTATGTATAAAATGTAAACAAAAAACATTTACCTACCCATTGAGATGCATATTTTTTTTCAAAATTAAATGATTTACGGTGTATAAATGATAATGAGAATAAAATTAAGCGGAGTAAGATATCATCGTCTGTCTTAAAAAATCCTCTTATAACTGAAAAATGTTGGTTTAGTATCTACAGATGTTATCAGTCCGTGAAAACTTCCAGAAAGTATCCGAACGATTAAACATAAAAATTAAACATAAAAAATATTGCTTGCCATCAGTCAGATTTGCCAAGTTTGTCAAAGTGAATTTTTAAAGATGCCACGTCAGTTAAGTCAGTTTGATAAAACGAGAATAATTTCAAAAATAGAAGATGGTTGGTCTATTCGACAACTGGCTCAAGAGTTAAATAGAAGCAAAACCACAATCCACAACATTAAAACAAATGGGAAAACGAGCAGACTTTGGATATAAGGAGAGGGAGTAGAAGAATAGTTATTACTACAGCCCAACAAGATGAAACATTAACTAATTATTTAAGAGCGTATCCCTTCCATACGGCAAGGCAAGCAAAAGTTTATACAAACTTTAATGCTTCTATACCTACAGCATTAAGGAGAATTAGAAGAACAGATTTAAAAAATTGTGCAGCCGCCCGAAAATACAAATTTAGCGAGGAACATAAACAAAGTAGAATCCTATTTGCAAATTACGTTTTAAATGATCCAGTTATTTTTTGGGACCGTGTAATTTTTACTGATGAAAAAGTATTCCAGTCTCATTAAGATGGCTATATTAGGGTTTATAGACCGTCTCGAAATAGGTTTAACGAAAACTATATTTTATCAAGTGATAAGTCCGGACGGTTCTCTGTAAATGTTAGGACTTGGAAGTATAGAGGAGGTTTAGGAATGTGTTGGAAAGTTGAAGGACGATTCAATACTGAAACCTATTTACATATATTAGATAATGTGATGTTGCCATCGGTTAGGGAAATTTTCCCCAACAATAATTTTATTTTCCAGCATGACAACTGTTCAATCCACACAGCCCACCATGTACGGGATTACCTTATGGAAAATAGCATTGAAGCTCTTCCATGGCCCTCTAAAAGTCCAGATATTAATCTAATAGAGAACGTTTGGAGACTTATGATCAACAAAATACAAAAATTAAATGTGGTTCCCCGAAACAGGGATCATTTATGTACCATCATTGAAAAAACCTGGGAAAGCTTAGCCGAAGATGAAAATTTGTCACTAAATTTAATAAACTCAGTTCCCAGAAGATTCCAAGAAGTGAATAATAATAATGGAGCTATGACAAAATATTAACTTTTCGAATTGTAATACATATATTTAAATTCCACACTTGTTCATTGCAAAAATTATTCATTTTTTATTAATTTCAAATTAAATTTAAAATTTGTCCAGTGAGTTATATTTAGTGTAGTATTCCACAACTCAATACAGTTTTGTGCTACACTTTATGAGAAACCAATCACGCCTCTCGATTTGAAATTAAACATAATAATTTAAAGTCATGTCTAGATTTATTATCTATTATTATTTTTGAATTAAAATATTTTCATAAATTATAATAAAACACGAATCAATGTATGGGTACTGAGATAATGGAAAATTTCAAAATTAATAGAATTTTTTAAGATGTATGTTTCAATAAATGTTTAAATATAAATTTGACTGACTGATCGAGAATGCTCGATATTGTTTTAGTTTTTAATATACTAAAAACTTGCGACCTGTCGCACAGCCCTGCTTTTAGCTGGTTTGATATAATATTTTCGTTGAACTGGCAACGTTACCTTCGAAATTAGAATGACACATGTGAAAAGCTCATCTTACACAACTTGAAAAACACGATTTTCGGTTATAAGAGTTGTACCAGTTTTTTATGACGCGAACGGTACGTATTAAAAAGATTTTAAACGAAATAATTAATTATGTTCGATATTATCGTAAAAGTAATGGCAATTACGAGGAATAACAGCTTTTAAATATTGAAGATGTTTCCATTTCTGAGCTTTTATTTTTCTGTTTTCCAAATTCATTTGGGGCCAAACAGGCATATTTCATGTCTTTTTTTACGCTGCGGTAGTTCTACCCATAAATCATCAAAGTTGAGTTTGTAGAAAATAACACCTTCGGGTATATGTTTAATAGCTCTAATATCAGTCACATTTTTGTTCCCTGGTCGTATGCTGGCATACATCGGGTTTTCCTTTTTAGAATAATCTTTAAACCGATTGTAAGTTACCCATTCGGCCTCATATGGATAGGGATTTTGTCTAGCTTTATGAGTAATAGAAAAAAAGTAGAAGGCAGATATATATCACGTCCTTTAATTTTAGTTTCTATTCGACTGTGAATGGAGTCACACTCCATTTGAGTATGTCCACGTTCTAAGTATTTTTGTTCAATTATTTGATTTCTACTATCAATGTACAACCATCAATGTACACTGTAAGTGGCAAGTTGCTATCCGTAAACCGTGTAATATAGTTCACAATCAAAGAGTTAAATGAAAAAGCGGATAAAGCAGTTTCTATTTCTCTAAACCAATAACCCATAACATGTTTTGTCTTTATATTCATTATGGTGAAATTACGGCAACATAATTTTGTTTTATAATATACAGCAATTGTGTTAAGGCTGGGACATACGTTAACAGCTTGTAAATCCATCATTAAAATGATGATTGATCCATCTTGAGCTAGCATGGTGTCTCTTTTCTTGCCTAGCTCTTTCCTTCTTAGTAACATGATTGACAAAAGACTCCTCTTCCAGGTTCCTTACATCATGTTGGCAACAAATGTCACATTTATCTTTTTTGAGCAGGTATATAGAAGTTCCTTTCTTATGTTATAACTCTTCAAATGTTCTCGTGAATAAACCCGTGATATACTCATAGCCTGCTTGCTTTAATTTTTGCACTTAAACAGATACTCGCTATAATATAAAGCTGCCATAGATCGAACAGTCTGGTCTAAATATAATTTGCTTGAGCTTTTAAGGCAGTAGTGGGATGGCAGTTTTGGTAGCTCACCTAAAAACATCTTTAAAAACTGCTTGTAACCATTCATTTTGCGTAGTGCTTTGTGTAGTTTCTTCTGACATCTTTGACTCGTGAATATTGTGTTTAGCTTTCTTAACCTATGAACTTTCTTAAAATTCACCCAAGCATAAAGTAGATAGAAATAATTTTTTATATACATTTGTCTTTTGCCCATCAATTGGTAAAGTATAAAACATTGAACGATTTCTGGATGATATTTAAATTTTTGTATACCTTCTTTTGACAGGTGTGTCGATATTGGACAAGGACATAGGACGTAAATATAAATTAAGCAGGATTTTGACAAGTAAATACGTAAAATTATTGAAATCATATCTGTCAGATAGAGTTTTTAGGGTTTAAATTAAATTAAATTCAATTAAATTTAATTAAAAGAAATCAATGCAGGTGTATCATATGGTAGTGTGATAGGACTAATCCTGTACCTATTATATAGTAGTGATATCCCAGATAGATAGTGTTTGCCGTAGGTGACGATTATGAAAAAGCAACAAGAAAACTGCAAAGCTGTGTTATAACAGACATAATAACTGCACTAAATGCTGGTGACTTAAATTAAATTAAATGAAGTCAGTGTACATTAATTTTACAAACAAGAAAAAAACATGGACCTGTTAATGTAAAATCAAAACCAAATCTTTTTGTATTACGTTAGAGGCTATACTACGGAGCGCCCACTAAATAGCAAATACAAAATATTTATTGGCTATTGGGAAGACAATCCACCCTGTCAATATACGACAAAATACTTTTATATAAACGGATTCCAAAACCTATATGGACATACGACATCCAGCTGTGAGATTAAAGTGTAATTAAGACTAATTTAGACATAATATGGCGATTCCAAAACAAATTGCTAAGGAGCATTGTCTGCTTGGTACTATAAGAATATTGATCTCCATAGGAATCTAGAAATAAATAATGTTAATAAGATCATTGAAAAATTTCAAAAAAATTTCTTCAACAAATCAATGTCAATGTTGGGGCCATTCAGCTCCTTGATATCACGGATCTGGCTAGAAGACTGAAGATGTTGTCGTTACTACCTTTGAGTTAGTTAAGTGAAAAGCAGAGTATAGTGCAAGTTATGGTACAGGTTATTATTTGTGCAATAAATTAATACAACCTAAGGAATATTAACGAGTTTGCCCTTAGTTTTAAGTTCGTATTAATAGTCTAGGTTAGAAAAAAGTTGCTTATTGATCATATTGATTGATCAGATTAAAATTTTCTTAATGATTTTACTGGTATTTATTAAATAAAAAAAGTTGGTATTGGCTCAGGTAAAGCTATTAAAGGAAAAGACACAGTCTGCGATGAATGACTAATAGACCAGGGAAATAAGCAAAAAAAGTACCCTGTTTGTGACAGTCTATAACAAGAACCTATATGTTTCCTGAAGTCAATTTTTTGGACTTAATTAATTATTAACAAATTAAGGTCAAAAAACGGTAAATTTTCGCTTTTTTCGTCTATCAGCGTTTGAAACAAATTTGAGAAGGGAAGAAACTTATAAGTCATATAAAAACCTTCAAAATGCGTTTTCTATGTTCCTATCCTTATCTGTTACTTAGAAAGTTGCAAAATAAGTCAAAAATTTCAATTTTTTTATAAATGTTAATAACTTTTTTTAAAATAAACTTTTAACCTTTCTATTACACACAATGTTGGGTCTTGTGGCGCTTAAAATAAAATCAAAATTTCAAGTCGATCGGTCAAAGAGTTTAAAAGTTATTTAATTTGTTTATCCCAAATTAAATTTTTTTGCAACAACATAAGTCAGAAAATTAAATAGGTATAATAAATATACGGATGAATTCTAAAAGAAGAGGAATTATTCTATTATTATTATTTAAAAAAAAATGAGGCAAAATAATTTCAAATATTGCAAAATAATTTAGCAAACACATGTAAATTTTTTGCTTATAAACAATTAGAATAACTTTTTAAACATTGACTGCAAGAAACTAATTTTTTTAACTTTTGACAGCCTGAATTTTTTGTACAAATTTAAAAGGGAAAAGTTGACCTAGGACACTTTGGGACGAAGTTAGTGTTTTTTTTTTAAATGGATAGTCGCTTTGTTTATAACAATTAAGAGACCTTATTACGGTCATCAGAAAGAACATACTTTAACGTTTTAACGTGAAAAATTCGAAAAAGATAGTCTTACAGTGGAATCGTTCACAAAGCTTCAAAATTGTGGTCCTCAAAATTGGTCCGCTTTGAAACTAGTGAGAGCGCAGGAGGGGGAAGGAGCTCTTAACTGTATCTCTGTTTCTTCTTTATAGATTTCGACGTTTCTTTTTTTAATTTGTATCTACTTTTTGCGTACATTTCGAATATGTATTATTAAAATAATTAGCTTCTTAAATAAACCGTCTAATTTGTTTAAACAATTTTTTTAAGTTTAAATTTTTTTAGGATTATTTGAGGTAATTTTTATTGTAAAAAATAAATATGTATGATTAATATATACTTCTTTAATAACCTTTGTAATTATTTTATTTATAATAGATTTTATGAAAAAAAAAACAAACTATCCTATCCAATTCTTTCTACTTTAAAGTTCTTACTAGTATTTCTTTAAAAATAAAAAATCTAAAAAATTAAAAGAAAAATTGAAAATTTTCTTCTATGAAAAAAACATCAATAAAATTTTTTTTATGGCAACCTATTTATTTATTTATATTATTTATTTATTTAACACTTTTTAAACAAATTATAAAGAAATATATTTTTTGCTTCAAAATTATTTTCTTTTAATAATTTGAATTATTCGTGTATTTTTTTGTAAAATACCTACTTTAAAGTTAAAATGCAAATTAGCAATTAAAAATGCAGATTTTAATGTTTTTCGAGGCTATTTCTCAATAGCTTATACATCGAATTTAAAAAACAGAAAATTTGAGGTGAAAGTTTACAAAATAGGTTTAAAATGCGCAAGTCCATTTTGATTTGATACAGCATAAGTCAGTTTAAAATATTCATGAACAAATTAATATATGATTGCGTTTCGGGATATATAAACTTGACCATCGAGTTCAAATCTATGGAGAAGCTATGAGCATATTAACGTGTGTATTAAAACAGCGTCAGTAGGTGTTGCTAACGATCATACCAATATGGCGGTGGGATCAGGGCCGGACTCAATAATATTAAATCTACTATACAAATATGACTAGCTATTCAGAAGAATTAATCATAATCTAAAAAAGTGCAATACATTTTAAATAAACCATGCTTTATTTATCCCGCGGTAAACACTAAAAACACGACATATTATACATAAAGATAAATTAATACAGTCAAATAACGTCAAGTTGTATCTGAAAGAGATAATAATATAAATATTTTAAAGGGTAAAATGAATATACGGTATGAAATAAAAGAAATACGTTCGTTTTACAACTTATATATTTGATAACTACAAATTAACTGACATTTAAAAATTTAGTTCAATTAACAAAGTTAGAAAAGTTATTAAAAATACAAAATTGAATATCTGCCGAATATCACAATGGAAATATTGTGTAGAAATAAAAATAATTATGTTGCAGTAGTTAATAAGAAATTTTAAGATATTTAGGATGAAGACATTTTTTAGTATTCTTAAGAATAGCACGTTCTACCTTATTTATAAGATTTTTTATGAATACTATTAATTCATTCTCTGAAGTACGGGCCTTTACTTTGTTTACATATTTGTATACAAACCTGTGGAACGTTATTTCTCAACATTTTTTATTAACATGGCTTTTGCTATTGCAACTACATTGAGAACAAGAAACCATTATTATGCACTATCACAATATAATATTACAGTTTTTATTAAAGTATTATAAAACTAAAAATATTCATAAAACAACAAACCTAAACAATCATACACGATCTGTCAAAACGACCATAACAGTATGGCGAAGTGAAGTCGTTTTTAGTCACGTGATGCCCTCTTCATAGATTCTAACTCGATGGACTTGACACATATCCAAACTTTAACCTTCAAAACACATTGTTTATTTTTTACCCATAAGCTAAATCTTATTTTAATCGAAAGAATAAATATTATGCTACAACATGACAGTAAAAAGTTAACCCAAAGTTTACCACGGGAAGCTGTTTATTTATAACAAGTTTTCAATAAATAAAAAATTTCATTTGTGTTTGAACTATTTATTTTTTTATTTTATATATTAAGCAAGTTCCTGTGGTATACCTTGGCTAAACTTTTTACTGTAATATTGCAGCATCATATTCTTCCGATTAAAATAAGATTAAGATTGTGGTAAGAAATAAACAATGTGTTTCAAACGTTACAGTTTGGACGTTCATCAAGTCTATATATTCCAAAACGTAACAGTATATCAATTTGTTTATATATATTTTAAACGGATTTTAAAATTTTTGATAAACTTTTGAGCATAGCATATTGACATCATAATAATATCGATTAAAACAAGTTTCAGCATGTGGATATGAAATCGAACTTTTTCGACAAAAGCTACACACCTAGGATGCTTAACAAACCTAGCTTATCTGGGATTATTTATTTTCCAAGCATTACATAAACCAACAATATTTTTAGAAATAATTGAATAGGATAATTTGTTTTTTTTTCATAAATTCAATTATAAATAAAATATTTACGAAGTTTCTTAAAGAAGTGTATAAAACTGAAAAAAAAATTGTTTAAACAAATTAGATAGTTTATTTAACTACCTAATTATTTAAATAATATATAAATAATACTGTAATATTGCAACATCATATTTTTCCGATTAAAATAAGATTAAGATTGTGGTAAGAAATAAACAATGTGTTTAAAACGTTAAAGTTTGGACGTTCATCAAGTCTTTATATTCCAAAACGCAACGGTATATCAATTTGTTTATGGGTATTTTAAACGGACTTTAGCAATATAACATTAAAGTGAAATTATGCATTTTTAAACGAATTGACTTAAGTTTTTATCTTGTAGGTTTAGTTTTTTTTACATCTGATGTTTAACCTATTAATAATATGTAAATAATACATTGCCATGGAAAATTTTGGGAAAACTTTTGAACATAGCATATTGACATCATAATAATATCGAATAAAACAAGTTTTAGCATGTGGATATGAAATCGAACTTTTTCGACAAAAGCTACACGCCTAGCATGCTTAGCAAGAAATAAAACCTAGTTTATCTGTGTATATTTATTTTCCAAGCATTACATAAACCAATATTTTTAGAAATAATTGAATAGGATAATTTGTTTTTTTTTTCATATTATCTATTATAAATAAAATATTTACGAAGTTTATTAACGAAGAAGTATATATATTAATCATAAATATTTATTTTTTACAATAAAAATTAACTCAAATATTCCTAAAAAAATATATTATAACAGATGACTCTAATAAGGTCTCTTAATTTTTATAAACAAAGCTGCTATCAATTTATAAAAAAAGGCACTAACTTCGTCCCTAAATGTCCTAGGTCAACTTTTTTTTTATAAATTTGTAAAAAAATTTAGGCTGTCCAAATATGAAAAAGTAAGTTTTTTGCAGTCAATGGTTAAAAAATTATTTAATTCTTTATAAACAAGGAAATTATATGTTTTTGACAAAAATTTTACAATATTTAAAATTATTTTTCCTCATTTTTGTTAAATAATATTAATAGAATAAATATTCTTCTTTTAGAATCTATCCGTATTTTTAATATATCTATTTAATTTTCTGACTTATATTGTTGCAAAAAATTTAATTTGGCATAAACAAATTAAATAGCTTTTAAACAAACTCTTTGACCGATTCACTTGAAATTTTGATCTTATTTTAAGCACCATAAGATCCAACATTGTCTGTAATATAAAAGTGATAAGTTTATTTAAAAAAAAGTTATTAACATTTATAAAAAAAGCGATATTTTTAACTTATTTTGCAACTTTCTAAGCAACAAATAAGGATAGAACGTTTAGAAAACGCCATTTTGAAGGTTTTTATATGACTTATAAGTTTTTTCTCTTCCCAAATTTGTTTCAAACGCTTTACTTTTTGCTGATAGACAAAAAAAGCAAAAATTTACCGTTTTTTACCTTAATCTGTTAATAATTGATTAAGTCCAAAAAATTGACTGCAGGATACATATAGCTTCTTGTTATAGAGGTCCATATTACTCAAAACAACTGTCCCTGGATATTATATAATATCCAATAATTTATAGAAGATTTAGAGAGTTGCCTTTGGATTTGAATAAAAGTTTAGTCACAATTTTATCCCTTATGCCTTTGAGATTTGCGAGAGATAATGAGGTACGACGCTTTCCACAGATGGAAGCACAAAAGACCCAAACAACAAATAGTAGAATAAAATTATATTTCTAGAGAGGAAATCAACAATCACACCAGAGAAAAAACAAAACATCAGAGAGAAAACACTTCAAAAAACAACAACAACGAACAATGAAGATAGTTCGTAGCTCATAACACTCGTGGACAATCGCAACGTACAGCGTGGACCCAGTCAATTTTAAGTAGATAATTTATTATATTAATATGCACTTATTCTGATTTTAAGTTTCAGGCATCCTACAAAAAAATCCAAACAACAACAAAAAAGCGACTTCGGCCACCAAAAAAATTAAAAAACTACTAACAAAAACCGGCGCAAGCCACAAAAAAAAATATTAACAAAAACCATTAAAAACCCAGGCATGTAGGGCCCAACCCTTTGAGCACCACGTCGCCGAACTGAGCCTAGCTCAGAGCGGAGACTCGAGGCCCAAGTAAGCAATTTTAGTTCGCGGATAAGCCACATTAAGATAACACGAATATAGGGACAATGCGCTGTCCTGAGTTTTGAATTCGGTTAGAAAACCATGTTGGGGTTCTATTACCCAGGACCTCCACATGCAGAACATTTGGCTGATAGTTGTGCCCCTATCGCGCATCAGAGTGCTATAGGGGGAAAGCCTGTAGCATTGGAGCGTGGTGGAGTGAATCCTGTTTTTACTCGAGTTAATACACCTCGCTCTAATGAATTGTTACACCCGAACGTAATTCTTAGGGGTGAACATTTTTCACAGGCTGGGTTTAATTAAATTGCTTGCTTGCCATTGAGATTACTAAAAGATGAAATCAAGGAGTGTAACATTTGTGAAAACTGTGCGGTTTCCTAGTGAAATCTTCGTGAAAATTGAATTTTTTTGTCACCCTTATGCCATTTTACTTATTTTATTTATTTTTAAAATTGTGGTATAGGCTACAAGCTAGAGCAATAAGGTTATTAATGATATGTAATGTTAATAGATCAATATCCGTCATTTTCTCCTTCATACCACTTAAAAGTTTGTTAGTTTTTACGATAAGTAACCTGCAAAAAAAGCGACAGGTTGTGAAAACGAAAAAATTTACGTTTTACCTTGGAAAAGTAGCGGAAAATTAGGAAAGTTCGATGTTCAGAACAACGAACGTTCGAAAAAAAAGTTAGACTTTAAATTTCCTTTTTTTGCTCATCTTATATGACATTTTTAGTACACAAAAAGGCGTAAGGAATAAAATTGTGATTGAACGTAGCATTGAAATCCGACGGTCTAATAGAATAGATTATTAAATTTTTTAATAAAATATATAAAAACTTGTGCTGAATTATTGTATTTATTATTAGTCCATATCTGTTTGTTCTATTTTATAACCTCTTGTTATTGACCTGATTATTTTTTATAAAGGTTTAGTCGTAATATTGCATTTATATGACCTACAGATTAAAATTACGCTGATAAAATAGGCTTGCTTGAAAGAAAAGTGGCACAACTAAAGTACTATAGGGAATATTTTGGGAAGATCACATTAATCAAATTGTTAAAAAAATCAGAAAACTCAATAAACATTTTAAGAGCTTTCTGCAAAACAAATTGGGAAGCAGACCCAAATATTGCTTTGATGTTTTACCGTAACATGATCAGGCCGATTTTCGACTATAACTGTCATTTATTAGGATCAGCGGCCAATACACATCTAAACAAACTTGAAGTTCAAAAAAAAAATACATGCCTGAGATTAACCCTAGGTTGTTTAAAATCCAGTGCAGTCCAAATAATGGAAAATGAAGCGATGAAACCTCCATTGCATTTACACCGCCAATTCTTTATCGACAAATTTACAGTCCGTATTATGTCCAAAAAATGTAAATACCTTCAAGATCTTAATGAGCTATCAGTTTTAGACCTCACTCATAGGTACTGGAGAACTAAAAAATCTATACTTATGGTAGAAAGCTATCTGAAGTACAGTAAAATATAACGATATTCTCTATAAAAGCCAAATTCCGCCCTACTACGGTGAAATGACAAAAACACTATTTTCTAGAAAGGTTCAAATATGTTACCTCAACTCACATTTACTCCCAAATATGTTTAACATAATTATTAAAGAAACATGGACAAATTATCAGTATATTTTAACTGATGGGTCAAAAGATGCAAATGGAACGGGCTGTGCAATGTTCCACAAAGATAAAAATTACCATCACCAGTATAGCTTACCCAGTGAATACTCAATAAACACAGCAGAAATGATGGCAATAATGTTTGCTCTCCAGTATGTAGTTCTGAACTCGACTAGCAACTATGTTATATTTACTGAAAGTAAAAGCGTGGTCGACAGATTTAACAACATTCAAACAGTCAAACACATAAACCACATTGAACTGATAATTCTTAAATGTTTTATGAAACTATACAATTAGGATTAAATGTAATAATTACATGGATCAAGGGCCATTCGGGAATAAAAGGCAATGAGATCGTTGACAATTTGGCTAAATCAGAATATATGCTTGGAGAAAAGTAAACAAAAATTTAATTCCAGCTGCAGATATTGACACCGTTAGTAGACAAAAACTTAAAAATAATTGGCATTTACATTACAGAGAATGTAAGACTGGCTTAAACTTTTATCATTGTAACACTAAGATATCCTAAAAAAGATGGTTCTACACAGAATCTAATCGACATTTTATAATCATTAATAGGCTGAGAGCAAATCATGCTCGTACTCCATCTTACATGCATGGAATCGGTTTATCAAATACTCCCAACTGTACTTGTGGCAAAATAGGCAATCTAACACATATTATATTAAAATGTGATTTACAAATTAATAATATAATATAATTATTAATTAATAATTAAATTTATAATATATATAAAATAAATAATATTATAAATGAATTATGACAAAGAAGAAGAAACGCTGATATAATAGCGTGAAAGCCATACAGTACCCATCCACAAAAAGGGAAATACATATACGAGGTATTGCTATTAAATTAAGAGTCTGCTTATGAAAAAGAGTTTTATTATAATAATAATTTTACAATCGAATGCTCTCCTTCAATATATTCCCCTTCCCTCGCCACACACCGTTCCATTCGTTTTTTTCCATTGATCAAAGCAATGCTGGAAGTCTTCTTTTGTTAGAGCTTTTAGGAGCTCCGCCGTTTTTCGCTTCACCTCTTCCATCGACTCGAACCGGATTCCTTTTAAGGCAGACTTAATCTTCGGAAACAGGAAAATGTCACATTGTGCTAAATCAGACGATTACGGCCAGTGTTCGAGCACTGGAATGGGCAGGTGCGTTGTCCTGGTGCAAGATCCACGGCTTGTTTTTCCGCAACTCCGGCGTTTCTTACGAACTCGCTCTCGCAGCGTTGCCAAAACTATCAAATAGCAAGTTTGATTTAGAGTTTGACCCTCTGGAGCCCATTCATCACGATGCCGTTAATGTCGAAAAAAACGATAAGAATAGCTTTAAATTTTGATTTCGACATCCTTGCTTTTTTCATTCTTGGCGATGCACGAGTTTTCCAGTGCATAGATTGTCGCTTAGTTTCAACATCGTATTTGAATATCAAGGTTTTATCATGGCTAATTCAGGCTATTCATGTAACCTCTCAAGAAAATCTGAGCAGATCTGTTGACGGACGAGCTTTTGGTTAGGGGTTAAATTTTTTGGGACCAACTTCGCACAGACTTTCTTCATGTTCAATTCGTCCTGTAAAATTTTTCTAACAGTTTCGTTATCGGCGTTTACAGTCTCAGCAATCATCCGAATGGTCATCTCCGCGCACAATTTTATTTATATTGGTCACTATTTGCGGAGTTGAAACAGAGACAGGTCGACCCGGACGTTGGTCATCTTCATCGCTCTCTCAGAATTAAGAAAACCGTTGATACCATTTAAAAACACGTGCACGAGATAGAGAATTCCCACCATATAGGCTTCTTTCAACAAATTATAGCACTCAGTTTTAGTTTTTTTTTATTTAACGAGAAATTTCACATTAATCCGTTGCTCATGTTTTTCGTCACACATTGTTATTGGCACGAGAAAAAAAACACGTTCTTTTCTAACCTCTACAGAAAAAATACTACTACAGTGACAAAAACGTGTCGTACTGAAAGAGTAGACACTTCCAGCTATATAATGCTGCATTCGTTTCCCTCTCTCCCCCTCTAGGACGCCTTCTGCGTGCGCAGTCACGTTATTTAATAGCCAGACCTCGTATGTATATTTTTGCCTAGACAAGACAAAAAGCTCGGGTTTGTGCGGAAAAATATTCTCATGATATTTTTTGGCATAATTACTATTATGAAATGCCCCAAAATAAGTTTCAGGAGGTTCGAGAATTTTTCAAATTTTTTTAAACAAATTGTAACAATAAATCTTTTCAGTTGTGATTTTTCTGTAAACTTGATCGTTTTCAAGTTAAACAATTTAAAAATGAAAAAAACGCAAAATTACGATTTTTAAGACTCAAAAATACACCTAAAAAATATTATTTTTGAATTCACCAATGATCTAAATTGAAGTTTAAACCTTCTTTTATCATTTTCCAATAAGTATTTTGGGCTTATTTAATTTTATAATATTGTTTTTTAATCGTTAATGAAGCGTTTATGAGAGGACAGGCGCTCTGGCTGCGGCATGTAAAAGATGTAGAAACAAGATCTATGGCACAAATTTTTGCTGGTTTGAATTCTCATTGAAGAACCCCGTCATTGCAGTTTAAATGCACATCGCAAACACGCAGGATCTTTGTTAAAGTTGCATACCGGGGGCTAGACACTAGTATTAGTTCTTCCGCGCTCAGTACCGTATTGTTAACCTGTTACCGTATTGTGCGTTTCGTATTTTTGTGAAAATAAACAGCGATGATGGAAAGTGGAGTGATAGTGGTGATGAGACGAAGCCCTCAACCAGCAAGAAGCAAAAGAAAACAGGTAGAGTAACAGATGTGATGAAAGTGTTGAGAGCTGTGAGCCATGAACTCGGCCGGATTGTTGTTGCAAGATGTTTTGAAGCAGTTCCTGAGGATCAGCGCAAAAGAATCATTCGCGAGTTCAATGCGATGGGGGATTTAAATAAACATAATTCGTATTTAGGCGGTCTCATTAGTGTGTTGCCGGTAATGCGAAGAGGGAAAAATGAAAATCAAACTAAGTACAACACAGCTTCCTTTGCCTACAGAGTTCTTTCGCTAAGAAAAAATGTACACATTTCTGAAGTCACTGAGAGGGAGAAAGTCACACCATTCTCTATAGAAAACGGAACAAATATAACTACCTAAAGAACTCAACATTACAAAGCTGCACAGAATGTACACGGATCAGTATCCAGAAAATGGAGTATCGTATGAATCCTTTCGTGAATATTTAAAAAATGAATTGAACATCTCCTTCGGCTATCCTTCGCAAGGATACTTGCAGCACATGTGACTCCCTAAAGTCTGAGATTTACATATTGAAAGCAAAAGACCTGTTCAGAACAGACCCCAATTATCTGTGAAGTTGAGAAATAGGGAAATACACCTAAAGAAAAGTGAACGTTTCTATCAATTGAAGAGATTTTGCCGAAAGAAGGCAATGAAGTCGGCATCTTTTGAAGAAATTGCCATGGATTACCAAAAAAATTTACCTTGCCCAAACATAACTACTAATGACATCTACTACAATCGTCAACTTAACTTCATCAGTTTTAACATTCATGTACTGTCTACTCAACAGGCTATTTTTTACATGTACGACGAGTCTGTAGCAAAAAAAAGGAGTCAAAGAATGTTGCATCATTTCGTATGCAACATTTTGCCCCCAACGGTGAAGGAACTTACGATATTTTGCGACTCTTGCGGAGGGCAAAACAAACATTTCACGTTAATAAGGTTTTTGCAGAATTTGGTAACCAAAGAAGGAAAGTTGGAAAATATCAAGGTTGTTTTCCCGATTCGAGGCCACTCGTACTTGGAGTGCGACCGTGACATGAGTACTATCAAACAAAAGTCACACACTGAAACTCATGAGGACTGGAGAGATGTATTCAGGCACGCCCGCGTGAAGCCGACTAATTTCCAAGTGGTAGATTGTGGCTTGGACCTAGACATCTTTCAAAGTTGAACTGAACATCTGTCGTCCATTTACCTAAGAAAGACGTGTCCTTTCCCCACCAGACCAATAAGAGTCCTCAAAATAAGTGCCACCAGCAAGAATTTGGTTTACCTTGGTTTACAATCCACGTACTCTGGCTCGTACAAAAGCTCTTCATTATTGGTTCCACTGCCACCTACGAAAACTTTGTCGAAGACTTCGAAAAAAAGGAAACAGAAAGCTTTAAAGCCAGTCGTGGAACTGAAAAGATCATACGATGGGACAATCCCTATTAAAGCAGCCAGACTCAAAGATCTGCTTCACTTGGCACAATTTTTGGATAACCCTGAAGCAAGGCGTTTTTACTAAAGCTTGAGGTCGGATGGACTTACGTCAGAAGACGACGACGGCAACATTTACATCGACGACTCTCCCATTGACGCTAAAAACTCAGAAGATGACCAGGAAATCCGCCAATAATCAACTTCAGCGACTTCCACAATATTTTTTGGAACTGTATTTTTTGTTCGTAAAAACCTTTTTTTTTTTCGTAAATGTCGGGTAAATTTGATTTAAAACCTAGTAGATAAGTACGCAGTTTACAAATAATTGTACAAAGAAAGTTTTTGTGTAGTTTGCGGATAATAAAATAGGTTTTTGCATTCTTCAAAATATTTCATTCTCTCCATTGTTTTTTTAGAGGTAAAAGAGGGTATAAAATATCATTGAATAGCTTGAAAAATGCTTATCCGGGAAACTTATTTTGAATCTGCATAGTTATTGGTCCAAAAACAAAATTTTTGTATTTTTTAAATCGTTTTTAAAGGTTCTTTAAAGTTGGTCAACTTTCAAATTTATTTTTCTCAAAATCAGCTTTGCATTAATGACAGGGTTGTTCCCCTGGAGTCTTCAATTAGATTACAATTTACTAATGTTTGTATGTTGAGAACGATTTCCGAAGTGGAACTTAAAACGTCAATAAACGTACTTTAACCTTTAATTGTGGCTTATTTTTATTTAAATAGTAATTACTAATTTTAAAAATTGGAAAAAAACACGTTTATTCATTACGGGCACGAAAATCAGAGATAGTTGCGAAAAGAACGTGTGTTGTATACGGGAGCCAATTGTCAAGAGAGCGATTTTTGGTTTGCATTATCCCAGAATGTCTATACCTCGCTGGTACGGATAAAAATAGGTATTAGGAATTATTAATGGTTGGCTTAGGTAATGATTTGAAATTAATGGTGGTAATTTAGTCTTTGATACAACGAAAAGTATAGTATTGTTTTTCGCAAGTAAAAAATTTAACCAAAAGTGAACTGATAAAAATTAACGGACAATGGCAAATAATCAGAAAAGAGTTATTCACCTTATTGTGAAAATATAACATCGTGATAAGAAGTGATTACCAGAATGCAGTTAACCCATTAACGCCCAGCGTACCTGCATGGGTACGGCAAATATAATTTCTAATAATATAAATATATTTCCTAAATATAGTTTCTGCTGACGCCATCTATGGTTGAAAATCTCAATATCTGGGACACAAGACGCTTCTGCATAGTTTCATCTCTCAGACGGTGTAACAGATTACTTTTACTGTGGTTTTAAGATACAGCACTTTGAAAAAGCCATTGTAGTTGTGATTTGAGGTTAAATTTTGGTACGTAAACATTTTTATCAATAACGTTTTGTATTCATGAATTTATTTTGTTGCATGCCTAAAATTTGTTTTATTATATGTGTAAGAATATTGTGAGAATATAATTTTGTTACATATTTGTTTTACATCGGAGATTTAACAGCCTAAACTTCTTTATACCTGCTTATGTACATTGGGCAAAAGAAAAATATATAATATATATTTTTTTGAGTCTGAAATTCTACGATGAGTCTTCCTGAAATAACCACGTTTGCATTTTATGGAAAAAGGTATCAAACGCTTGTAGCAGCTGTAAATGATATTGAAAGTGTAAAGATTACCAATAGTGCTGAAATAGATCTGGTAATAATTCCACCAAATGTTGACTACCAAACGGAGTTTGATGAAGATGATTTGATAACAACCCAAATTCCTAACGATGTTCCTGGAGAACTTGAAGTTATTATTGACGAGTCCGAAGACGAGGATGACTATAGAACGGTAGATGATCCTACCTACGATAATTTCGATAATAGAGATGACCTGGATGAAATAGATGATGACATTCCATTGTCCAAACGAATAAAATCATTAAAGAGGGAACTGACAGCTGACAAACTTTCAAAAAAGAACTGAAGAAGCCAGGAGATCCCAAATGGTGTCGTAAAACAGTGAATACGAGCATAAATGGCACCAATGGAATGGAAAAGGTAAAAGCTGAGCTTGCAGAACTAACTACGTTACAAGTTTTTAAAAAGTTATTTGATGATGAAGTTGTAAATCTTATTGTAGAGCAAACCAATCTGTACGCAACAGCCTCCAATAATCATCATTTTATAATTACAAAGGACGAGATCAAAATTTTTGTTGGAATTCTTCTTTTTACCGGGTACCATAAATTACCCCGTGAAGGGAGGTATTGGAATTTGGATGAAGATCTTAATGTTCCATTTATTTTTATGCAATGAGCAGAAATAGGTTAACAGAAATTAAAAAGTATATACATTTGGCTGAGAATACTAAACTCAACAAAATTGATAAAATGTCTAAACTACGACCGCTTATGGATTTAATGAATACTTAGTTTCAACAATGGGGCATTTTCATGAAAATTTATCGGTCAATGAGGCAATGGTCAAATATTTTAGCCATCATTCGGCGAAGCAATTCACCAAATCAAAGCCCGTACGTTTTGGCTACAAGGATTGGATGTTGTGCAGTTCTATTAGCTACTGTTATGGTTTTGATACGTACTGCAGAGCTAAGCCTACAGCTAACGAAGAACAGATGAAACCGAAAAAGTCTAAACTGCCACAAGGATCACAAGTTGTTTTAGACCTCCTGGATTCAACTGATCACATAATATTTTTCGATAACTATTTTGCGAGTTATAAACTTTTAGTGACATTGAAACAAAAAAGTATCAGAGCTACGGGCACAGTTCGTAATAATCGTATCAAAAAATGTCCAATTATACAAGGCAAAGAGATGAAGAGAAAAGATCGTGGATATTATGATCATTGTTACGATAAAGAAAGTGCTATATTATTTGTAAGATGGAACGACAACAGTGCTGTAACCATGGGTACCAATTACGATACCATAGAGCCCCTTGCATAAGTGAAAAGTGCAAAATTAGTGTGCAAAACAAAACGAAAAAGTAGCAGTGTCACAACCTTAGTTATTCAAATCCTACAATTTATCAATGGGGGGTGTGGACTTACTCGATCGAGGGGTAAATAATTACAGAATCGGCATACATGGAAAAAAATGGTGGTGGGTACTCTTTACCCATATGATAAATGTGACAGTTGTCAATGCATGGAAACTATATAGGATTACAAATGAAAATGACAAAATAGATTTGCTACTATTTCAAAGAAATATTGTCCACCATTACTGCAGAGCTTTTAACAAAGCCATACAAAGACGATCCACATCTATCAAACCATCTGGTTCGCTGTCAAAGAGTATACTGGATACTGCTGATGGCCATTTTCCTAAAAGAACGACGAACCCTTGAAGATGTCGCCAATGCCACATGAAAGTTAGATGGTTGTGAAAAATGCAATGTAACTCTTTGCATTAAGCAGAGAGATTGTTTTAAAATATTTCACTCATAATTAATTATGTGTTTTTTATGTATATGTATGTATTTTTAATAAATGTTTCCTTGGTCTGTATGCATTTTTATGTTCATTATTTCTACTGGGTATATATGATTATATTTTATATATTTCATACTGATTGCCCCAGTGTACCTGCTTGGGTACACCATTTTTTTTTTCAAAAATCAAATTTAAAAAATGTACAAAATATTTTTTATATAATTATAATCATAATTAAAAGCAACTTCTAAAGGATTTAGGTATTTTTAGTTTCACTTTTGGCGGTCGGCATTAATGGGTTAAATAAGATAAAGTTGCGAACCAGATAGACATTAGGTAGGTTTATACCAACCTTTAACAAAAAAAAAATCGATTTTTAGCAAGATATAATATGGAATTACTGTCATCGCAGGTACAACAATATAGTTAACTTCCAAATTATTTTCATAATAAAAACGATCAGGTATATGGACAAAATCATTAAATTTTAATTGGAACCCCTTTAAAAAACCTTGAGATGGAATAATTTAAATTGCTGGAACCATAAACTGATTGCATTATGACCTAAAAACTTTATTTGCTTATACTTCCTTAATTATTAGTCTGATTACCATTAAATAATTGGACATAAATCATATAAAGCAGATGGATGTTTTAAAAATAATTTTGGTACTAAAAAGAAAAAAACCTTTTTCTCATATCAACATCACACACATTTTGAAAAAACAGCTTAGGAATATAATTCCCTTTTCACTTAGCCTATTAAAATGAATGGAGATAAATATATGTATGTATTATCATTTTTCAATGATATATGAAACGATATACTACATGTTTCAAGTTAACAGGTCTAATGATTCATTACACCTACCGCTTTACAATTAAATAAAGACATTGCTACAAAAATAAATTCAGATATTTTGTTATATTTTGAGAATGACTACCATGAAGGTAGTCATTCTCAAAATTTATATACAGGGTCGGTATTTTATATACAGGGTCCAGCAGGTAAACGGCCAATTAGAAATATATCGAGAACTAAAGGTACCTAAATCATCAAAATTGGAATAAAGGGGTTTTGAAGAGTGACCTATAATGAAAATATTTTCATTTATTTGCTATTTCTGGTCATACTGGAAGTTGCTTATAACTTCGTTTTTTAACGGGACACCCTGTATGTTTTTGAATTTTAGAAAAGTTTGTTATATTGTTGTATTGTTACAGGTATCGACTCAAACAATTCACAGAGTTTTAAAAAACATCATTAGACCCTTTATTCATATACACCATACTTTATTCGTATACACCAGCTCAATATTTACATCCTGGAGATTATGTAAGGCAGGTGGAATTTTGTGAATGTGTTTTAACGAAATGCCAAGAACAAAATTTTCAAAAAAAATTATTTGGTGTGATGAATCGAAGTTTATAAAAAATGTTGTTTTTAACCACCATAAGAGTCACTTCTGGAGTGACGAGAATCCTTAGCTTACGTAGGATAGTGAATTTTAAGCATTCTTTTTGTTTAATGTAAAAAGTATGTAAAAAGAATTCTGAGCAGAAAACCGTCATATCCTGGACTATTACACCCTGTAACGGCCTCTTTTCAAGGGTTACAGATAAACCGAATGATTGCCGGTATAAGCAATCTCCCACTTACTGGCCAAGGGCTTCGGGCGGATGAGTAGGTCACTCTGTTGTCCTGAGACCGAGAAATCGATCTCAAAGGCAGAGGCACCAAGCAATGGTCAACGGCATCAGGATGTAGAAGGCCAGAAGAAACCACTACATTAAAGATCCTTGTGGATATCTCTAGTACAGCTTCCCATGATAGAAGAAGAAAGTATGCATACTTCTAATGATCATGAACTTCGGAATCCAAGATACGGCAGGAGAGGAAAATCACAACCAGACCAAGGGGCCTCTCAGGTCGTAAACCCACGAAAACCCCGTGTCGTGGAAGTCCACAAGATAGCTACGTCGAACGTCGCAACTATGTTTGAAGGCGCGAAGCTACACAATATTCAGCTGGAAATGGCCAGACTAGACATTCCTATCCTAGGTATCTGCGAGACGAAATGGCTGGGGTCAAACATATTCGAGAGCAATGGATACATTGTCTACCACTCGGGAAAGGCAGAAGATTAACAGAAGGTTTAGGAACAGTATTACATCTGCAAAAACATTCCCAAGTGCAGACGTAGCAGCTAATCATAATCTGCTCTGTGCTGAATGCAAACTAAAATTAAAAATAATAAAAACCCCGACAGCTCAGAATAAACATAATAATCGACTCCTCAGAAATGCCGAAATAGCAGACGAGTTCGGAAATAACATAAATCATGAAATTAAAAAACAGCTAGAAAGATCTGAACAAAAAAATATCGAACAAAATATAGACACAATGAATTCCGCCATGGTTACCATAGCAGACGAAGTTTTAAAATCAGAAAAAGAGCCAGTAAAGAAAAAGAATTGGATGACCGATAACATCCTAGACCTTATTCAGCAAAGAAGAAATTGTAAAAATAAAGATGAGACTCGATATAGAGAAATATATCGACAAATAAGATACGAGGTTAAGCGAGCAAAAGAGGAGTGGATGGAGCAGAGATGTCGTGAGATGGAAGAACTACAAAAAAACACGACGAGTTTAATATACACATAAAACTTAAAGAAATTACCTACACTCAGAGAAAACGAACTCCTCACTTTATGAGAAACGCCAAAGGTAAAATTATTCTCGACTTAAACGAAGAAAAGGAAGAATGAACCAACTATATAAAAGAGCTCTTCCCTTCCTGGATACGAGGCCACCACTTAACACCACAAAGTATACGAATACTGGTCCTAGTATTCTAAAAGCAGAAGTAGAGAAAGCCATCAAATAAAGCAAAAATGAGAAATCTCAAGGCCCTAACCTACTTTAGACTTTAGACTAATTAGTCTTATAAGTCACTCTCTCAAGCTACTTCTTAGGATAATTCTTAATAGAATCAGGCAGAAATGTGAAGACACAATGGGAAATAAACAATTCGGTTTTAGAGAAGGATCAGAAGGATTTCAGAGGAACAAGGAAAGCTTTGTTCTCAATGCTAACACTACTTCAACGATCATGGGAAGTACAGACACCAATTTACGTCTGTTTTGTAGATTTTGAGAAGGCGTTTGATAGGGTTCAACATGGTAGACTGTTCGAATATCTAGAAATGATTGGAATATATGATAAAGATCTGAGACTTTTACAACATCTATATTAAAATCAAGAAGCTTCTATTCTTGTAGACGACAAAGAAACAGACAGAATTTGTATTCAAAGAGGTGTTAGACAGGGTTGTGTGTTGTCCCCAACTATGTTTAACGTTTACTCAGAAATAATTTTTAACGAAGCCTTGGAAGGGAAATGTGGAATTCGAATCGGGGGAGAAACTATTAACAACATCAGATATGCAGATGACACCGCGATCATGGTTGAAAGTATCGAAGATCTTCAATTCCTTATATATCGACTCACTAGAGAATGCTCTAATAACAGACTAAGCATAAATACAACAAAGACAAAGTTACTTGTGGCTAGTAAACAAGACCTCGGCGCTATACAACTAATTGTCAATAATGAATCGATAACAAAAGTTAACCATTTTAAATACCTAGGAAGTTGAATAAACGAGACACTAAATCCGGATGAAGAAATTAAAACTCATATAGAATTGCAAGAGGAGCATTTATGAAACTTAGATCTATTCTGAGCAATTCTCAGCTGAACTTACAGCTGGGAATTAAGTTTCTAAAATGTTATGTGTATCCTGTATTACGGAATGAATGTGAAACCTGGATTATGAAGGTTAACATAATTAACAAATTAAAAGCCTTTGAGATGTGGTTATATCGTAGAATGCTCAGAATATCATGGGTTCAACACATTTCAAACAGAGAAGTCTTGAACAAAGTAGGTCAAGGTGAAGGCGACTTAATAAAGATGATAAAAAAGAGAAAACTCGAATATCTGGGGCATATAATGAGAGGAAGCAGATAAATTATAATGCAGTTGATACTCAACGGAAATATCGACGGAAAAAGAGAAATTTGTAGGAAGAAATACTCATGGCTCCGAAACCTTCGTCAATGGACTGACTTATCAGCAGATGAATTATTATATGCCGCGCAAGATCGAGAACAATATCGGCAAATCGTCATGGAAGCTACCCACGCCTAAAACTTAGGCACGGTACTCAAAGATGATATATATATATATATATATATATAATATATATATATATATATATATATAATATATATATATATATATATATATATATATATATATATATATATATATATATATATATATATATGAAAATTACTGAGTTCTCGGGATGTATATCGATATATAAATATAAACTTGGGCACGGTACTCAAAGATGATATATATATATATATATATATATATATATACACTCTTGGACAAAAATATCGAATATTTTGGACTTTTCTAATTTTTGTTTTTTCAAAATAAATTCTGGTCAATCAAGTCGTTTATTGCAAAATAGAGTTTATTTTAACAATGTTTAATGAACAATTTTAAGTTTTTATGCGGAGAAAATTGCGAAAAAAATAAATGTTTAATATTAGGTAAATAAGGTTATTTTACTCTAAACTTAAATGATAATTTAAATTGCTTAAACAACTGGTTTAAACTGAAAGAAGTGCATGATCAGTAACGAGTCTTCCCCCCTCTAACTCTTATTACTGCTTGCATCTTTCTCAGCATGCTTGCAAGTAAATTTTGGACATCTCCTTGGGAAATTGCATTCCATTCATCCTGTGCAGAAAGCCGAAGCTGCTCTATCGTATTTGGAACGGGATTTCTTTATCGTAAGCTGCGTTTTAGGTGATCCCACATGTGCTCTATTGGATTTAAATCCGGGCTAAACGGTGGCCAATCCAATCTTCAAATTTGAAACTCATCAAGATAATTACTCACTATGGCAGCAGCATGTGGTCGAGCATTGTCGTGCATTAACGTGAATCTTTCATATCCAATGTAACCAGCATATGACAAAACATGATCTTACAGGATGTTTTAAACGTAAGAATCACCAGTCATCCGTCCAATTACTTTCACAAGTGCGGTACGTACCTTCCAACTAATACCTTCCTAAAGAATTATGCCATCATCTCCAAAACTAACAGTCTGGGCGAAACTGCAGCGGGCGAATCGTTCTCCAACTATTCTGTAGAGGTAGATTTGACCATCTGGCTTCCATAATAGGATTCTGGTCTTATCAGTGAAAAGAACGTTTTTTCAGTTGTCCATATTCCACTAAATATGTGTTTTTGCAAATTCCAAACGACGAGCTTTATGATTTTGGAGGAGACGTGGAACTTTGACGGGGCGTCTGGGCTTTAAGCTTCTTTTGATCTTCGTCTAACTGTTTGTGAACTCACATTAACTTGTCTAACATTTAATAGCTCATTTCTGAGGTGAATCGATGTTAATGAACGATTTCTTGTAGAATTAAGAACCAAAAAACGGTCATCAATTGCGGTTGTGCACCTTGGGCGTCCTTGACCAAGCCTTCGTACAAAATTTCCTGTTTCGCGGTACCTTTTTAGAATATTCGAAACTATAGATTCAGTTCTGCTGAGACGTCGTGCGATACCTTTTTGTGCATATCGTTCCTCGTACAAAATAACAATATGTGCTACTTGGGCTTCATCGCAGTGTCGAATTATTGATGGGATACTTGTTTTAAACTTGGTTAAATCAAGACAATATTTAATTAAACTTAATAAATTAAACTAATAATAACCGAATTAGTATGATTTTTCCTTTATGCGAAGAAGTTTTTTTACGATGAAATGTACGAATGACATTAACCACTGAATAAACGTCAAAATAAACATCAAAATATCTCAAACCAGTTGAGTACATCAGTCTACTATATGAGTATTATCAGTAATCTAAAATTATTTTGAAATAATAGTGAGTACAAAAAAAAATTGGAAAATTCTAAAATATTCGATATTTTTGTCCATGAGTGTATATATATATATATATATATATATATATATATATATATATATATATATATATATATAAAATTACTGAGTTCTCGGGATGTATATCTGTATATAAATATATACATGTATGTATATAAATGTATATATATATATATATATATATATATATATATATATATATATATATATATATAAATTGTATATATAGTTATATAAATATTTTTATTTGTCAAAAAGTAAAAAGTAAAAAAAGGTAATCAACATAAAACCGCATAGTAAAAAAGAGAATTATTTCGGTAGTGGACAATATTACAGTTTATCTGCCCTGCAAACCACGTCCTTTATAAAATTTTATATCTATGATGACTGTATTATAAATCAAAATGTATAAATATAATTTTTGTCGGCTACTTTAATGACAAAATAGGCAAGAGAACAGCGGATGACGTTATTGGACATTTTAGATTACGTGTGGTTTTATAAAAATTTATGTTTCATTAAAAATATGATAATATATCACCCAAAATATATTATATAAGAAAGTACTCACACTAATCAATAATATATGGTTTTAAACCAAATTGATTTGATTATAATAACAAACGATTCCAACCTAGTCCTTGAGCAGACTTTGACTCTGACCACAACTCATTAATTGATAGCTTTAGTTTTAAGGAAAAAACAACAGTGAAAAGATATTCAGAAATACATCAATATTATATAAAGACAGAAAGGACGAAAAGTTTTCAAATGCCTAATTATCTCTTAAGTGTATGGTCCAATTTTTCCACTGTCCAAAAGACTGTGTTTTCTTTCTCGAAAGTGTTCTATAAGACTTGACCACTTCGAGTATTTTTCCTACTTTCACCATTAATTAGCAACATATCTACGTATTTATTAGGTATGAATAGGAAAGACATTTTTACTACTATATAAACTCGCGATAACTCAAAATTATGTTTTAAAACTACAATGAACGTTTTAGTGAGGAAACACAAGAACAGACAGTAGCTGTTACTATTTGTAGTTAACCAAAAACGATGTAAATAAACTCTCAAAGGCAACTTACTTTTCTTGTGGATTTGTAAAAACTATAAAAATATGCTAGGTTAATTTGGAGATGGGATGTTATGGGATGTAATGGGATAGTGATGTGCAACATATAGCCTCTCCTATTCAAATGTCAACCTCACCTGCTCGTATGATGATCTAGATCATGGTCGTCTTGTGCATCCTGCTAGATAACCAACTAGGCTCTGACGACCGAGTGTTTGCCGGGATAAGCAATCCACCATTTACTGGCCAACGGCTTCGGGCGAATGAGCTGGTAAGTGGAAGGGCACTCTGTTGACCTGAGATTGAGAAAGTGGTCTCTTAGGCAGAATAACCGAGAAAGTCAACGGCATCAGAATATAGAAGACAACGAGAAACTACTGCATTAAAGGTCCCTGATGACATCTTTAGTACAGCTATCATGGCAAACATAACTAAAGTGGAAACGGCTAGTATTCATGGAATACGAAAGCCAAGATTCGGCAGGGAAGGTAATCCACCTCTAGATCACAGAGCCTCCCAGGTCGTAACCCAGAGAAACCCGTCACAAAACTGGAAAAGTCTCTCTGAAAACTTTTATTCTCTCTTTTTTAACTCAGATTTTATTATCAAAATATGTACCCGAAACGTGAAGACAATTTATCAGGCTGGAAAACTTCATAATACCATTCAAGAAATTACCAGACTTGGAGTAGGTATAATGGTTATAAGCGAAATGAAGCGAAATGAGATGGCCAAATAGTGGTGCCAGTATTGTTGACAACCATATGGTATACCACTCGGGAAATGACGACGGTCAACATATGTATGGGGTTGGAGTAAACGTATCTCCTCAATTACGTCATTATGTTACAAATGTTATACCTGTTTCTGAAAGATTAATAATAATCCAACTGAATACTATTCCGGTAAAATTAAATGTTTTACAAGTGTATGCACCAACCAGCGATAAACCAGAACAAGAGGTAGAGCAATTTTATGAGTTGTTGATAAATTTACTTAAACAAATTAAAAAAGAGAATATAACTATTATTATGGGTGACTTGAATGCGAAAATTGGTAAAGGGAAAAGCGGTAAATTAATTGATGATTTTGGTCTGGGGAAGAGAAATGAAAAGAAAGAATAAAACTATTTGTAGAAGAAGAAGAATTTGCAATACCAAATACGTTCTTCAAACTACCACCAAGAGGTTTGTATACTTAAGTCTCTCCGCAAGATCAACCAGGAAACATAATAAGAAATCAAATTGATTACATAATAGTGAACAAGAGATTCCGTAATAGATGCCTATCAGTTAAAAGTTATCCCGGTTATGACGTATAGTCAGATCATATTTCTGTTATTGGTAAATTTAGGTTTTGATTTAAAAAGGTTACAAAAAAGAATAGTAACAAAAAATGTGATATGAGAGACTAAAAGATAAGAAAACAAAGGAGACAGTCACACGTATTCTTTCAGAAAATCTAAGCAACATGGAGCAAACATATGATCCAGAAGAATCACTCCAGAATATATGTGAAACCTTAAACAAGATCAGAGAAAAACATCTAATAGAAAATAAAGAGAAGAAGAAAAGGTGGATGAACTATTAAAACTAATTATTTAATTAGTGTTATTATTTTCACCTGTGATTCAAAGAATATATTTTTGTAATAATTCCATTGTTACTTCTACTTCTAGCATAAAAGTGTGCTTCTTCCGTTAATTAAAAATGAACTTTTAATGTCTATCTACGCCGCTGATTAGAAAAATAATAGCGTGTAAAATAATGGTGTAATTTAAATAATAATTTAACAGATAAAATAGAAATATATAAAAGTATCGTCCACCAAGGTAAGTTAGTCAGTTGTTTTATAAGACCAATATAGACGATATGAATAAAATTAGGAAACTAATAGAAAATCTGTCAGTAAACCATATTGAACAGCTTCAAAATAAGTCAAATTACAAAAATGGAGGAGATTGTGATTTTTTAATCGGTAGTGAACAGTTAAAAGATATTTTAAATATTATAAAAGAAAACGTAGATCCCGCAAATTTCAACGATGTTAGTGATGGAGTGGAAATCTTGCTAAAAAAATATGACAGCTTGTACCAAACCAGTAATCAAAGTATTAAAAAGTTAGTACCGATGGTTTATAACCTTTTGTTAACAATTTTTGTCAACACCACCCAGCTGGAGAGGCAAAAATACTACCACATGTTATTAGATACGTACTATAATAGTTTAAATAATTTTGCAAATAAATGGGATGGATGCGAGAGGTTACCAACTAAAGAAGAGTTTGAAGCTCAAATAAAAGACCTTGTACCATACGTTAAGCTAGATATGGTAAGACATTCTGAAGTACAAGGTAAGATTAAAGTATTAGAATCTGTAAGTGAATTAATAGAAGTATTTCTTTATCCACAAATATTTAGAGAAGATTGCTACAAAATTGTAACCAAAAATTTAGGAACTAGCGAATATATGTTCAATAAATTTGAGGTTGCACACAGTGGAGAAAACCAAGGTTTATTAGGAGACTACTTTAAAATTAATATATTTTTCAATTTTAATAACAAAGACGATATCATTCGATGTTTTGCAAAATATTTGCCAGTTACAAACGAAATAACATTATTAGTTGCTAAGGCTAGTTTTAAGAAAGAAATATTTATGTATAGTATATTTATGCCAGCAGTCCTTTCTGTAGGTATCACAGAGATTATAGATGTTGCACCTCAGTGTTTTTTGACCAAAAACGACGATTGTATTATTTTAGAAGATTTATCATTTAGTAATTACGTTTTAAAACCTATGGACTTGCACGCAGAATATGATTGGTTGGAAATGGTTACTAAGCAACTAGCAAAACTGCACGCCTCTTCGTGGGTGTACGAGGAAAAGATGTCTGCAAAATCTGGTAAAGAAATACGGATCAGTGAATTATTTAAGGAGAATCTTAAAGAGTACGCACTAAGCGAACATGAACCAGCAGGTCTTGTGCTATTACAAGGGTGTAAATTTATGGTGTCCTACATCTTAGAACAGTTTCCAGATGTAATCCAAGGTACGGAATTATCGGAATTAAAGGAAATGGTGAAAGAAGCTTTCAAAGAAATGTACAAAAATGTTGGTGAATCAAAGAAATTTAGGAATGTTCTGTGCCAAGGAGATATTCATGCAAACAATATCTTAATGAAATTCAATGAAGATAATAAGCCAGAATCTTGTAAACTTGTAGATTATCAACTTTCTAGGTATTGCTGTCCTGTTGTAGAACTTTTAGTTCACTTATATCTGAATACTAACAAAGCAAATCGAGAAAAATATATGAAGATTTTATTAGATGTTTATCATGCAGAAGTGAGTAGAATACTTTCTTTATATGATATTGATATAAACAAAATTTTAACGTATACTTCATTCTTAGAAGCTGTTAACCAATTTAGACTTACAGGGATATGTATAACGGCTACTTATGTTCAAGTTTTATTCATTCCTAAACATTTATTGCAAGAGATAAATACAAGCCCAGAGAAAGCTGCGCAATATTATGTAGGCGATAGAAAAGAAGGCTTGGAGCAATTTATGAAACACGATTCATTTAAAAATAAATTGAAGGAGATGGTTCAAGAAATGTGTAATGAAATAAAAAGGAGAAATAGTTAGGTGAATTATATTTTATTTATGTAGAAAAAATGGATATTTTAAAAATAAATATAATTAATATTTGCAGTTTACATTATTCCCTAAATTCGTTTATGGTTGTACTGAATAATGCAATACTGAATCTCTTAAATTTTAGTTCGCAAAGAAATATAAAAAAATTCTCCTTTTAGATCTGTTAAACTCAAGCACTTCCTATTCTTCAGAGTGCGGTTTGTTACACCTTGAGATTAGTTTTTGTTTTTTTTAGAAAAATAAGCTTCAAAAACCAATTGGCCAGAATAATTTTTATATAATAATGTTAATGTCCATAATTTTTCCTATTAGTTTACCAAAAAGTTAATAAATGAAACAAAATGTGAATCAATTCCAAAACACATCCTTCTTAATTTTTATAGGTTTTTATTCCTGCAAATTCACACTTAGACTGATCAAGGATTGAAATTAAAAATTTATTTCTTTTTCTTCAGGTGCCATCTCCGCTACGGAGGTTGGCAATCATCATAGCTATTTTAGTTTTTGAGACAGTAGCTCAAAATAGTTGTTTTGAGCTGCATCCAAACTATTCTCTCAGGTTTTTAAGCCATGAAATTCGTCTTCTTCCGGTGCTTCTTCTGCCATCTATCTTTCCTTGCATTATGAGTCGCAGGATGCCATACTTCTCGCCCCGCATCACATGTCCGAGATACTGTAGCTTTCTTTCTTTAATTGTAAGTTCAACTTCCTTCTCTTTACCTATTCTTCTCAGTACTTCATTGTTCGTAACTCTATCTACCCATGAAACCCTCATAATTCCTCTACAGGTCCACATTTCAAAGGCGTGTCTGGATTTAACGTCCATGATTCCACTTCATAGTATAGTACACTGTATACGAAATATTTTGTTAGGCGTACTTTAAGAGCTAATGTTAAATCTTTGCCACATAGGACCTTTTTCATTTTCATAAAATTACAACGTGCTTTTTCGATTTTCACTTTGATTTCTGCAGTGTAGTCATTATTTTCTGTTATAAGTGTTCCTAGGTAAGTGTAATTTTTTACTCTTACGATCTGCTGGCCCTTTACTATCAAGATTTCGTTAGTATTATGGTTGTTTTTACAAATTTTCATAAATTTCGTCTTTTTGATATTGAGCGAAAGTCCGTACTCCCTACGACACATTACTAATTTACTTATGAGTCTTTCCAGGTCTGGTAAACTATCGGCTATTATTACTGTATCATCTGCATATCTCATGTTATTAACTAAGACTCCATTTACTCTTATGCCGACTGTTTCATCTTCCAGAGTTTCTCTAATTACCTCAAAATAAGCGTTCAATAATAGAGGTGGTATGTAGCCTTGCCTGACTCCTCTCTTTATTTCCATTTCTTCAGATGTCTCTTTTTCAATTTGTACTATTGCTCGCTAATTGTAATAAAGCTTTGTTATTAGCCCTTAATCTCTTTCATTTAGGTTTTTATTTTTTTTAATTTCCATGAGTCGGTCATGTTTTACTTTATCAAACGCTTTATTGTAGTCTATAAAACAGACGTAAAGAGGGTTAACATCCAAACATCTCTGCGTCAGCACGTTGAAGGAGAATAGTGCCTCTCTGGTACCCATACCATTGCGGAATCCATATTGTGTGTCACTAATATCCAGCTCCAGTTTAGAGTGAATTCTGGCGTGGATAATTTTTAACAGAATTTTTAAGGTATGTGACATTAAGCTTATGGTTCGATAGTCACTGCACTCTTTGGCATTCACTTTCTTTGGTAAATACACAAATGCTAATGTCAACATTTCTCTAGGGATGATTCCTGTAGTATATATAGCGTTGAACAGTTCTACTATTATGTCCAGGTCTTTCTCATTGACCAACTTTAATAGCTCGCTTGATAATTCATCTAGACCAGTAGATTTATTGGTTTTCATTGAGTTTAATGATTGACTAACCTCTGATTTGGTTATCTCTGGGCCTACATCTCCCGTTTGGCTATCTACAGATGTACTAGCTTCTCTCTGGTCTTGAAATAATTCCTCGATGTACTCTTTCCATCGCCATAGTTTTTGTTCTGTCTCCAATATAATATTTCCATTTTTGTCGAGCAATGTATTCAAGGTTCTTCTACTTTCTACTCCAGCTAGTTCTTTGACTTTTTTATATAGATTAAAGTTGTCATATCTGTTTTGCAGTTTTTCTATTTCTTTACATTTTTAGTAAAGTAGGCTTCTTTAGCCTCCCTAATTTTTCTTTTTATTTGATTTTGAAGCTGTTTATAGCGGATCGTATTGATGGTTTTGTTTTTTCTCCTTTCATTCATCAACTCTAGAATTTCTTCGGTCATCCACTCTTTTTTCTTACATTTGGCTGTTGTAAATACTTTCTTACTTGGCTCCAATATAGAGGTTTTGAAGAATTGCCACTGCTGCTCTACGTTGCAATTATTTCTTAGGTTTCTACCTAAATTTGTGTTGATTTCGTGTTTCAGATTTTCTTTTGTTTCTTCTGACTTTAGTTTCTGTATTTTAAGTTTATTGTTGTTGCGGCTTTTTTGCGTCTTTTTTAGTTGCAGTTAAAACCTAGGAATAAGAAGACTGTGATCAGAGGATACATCTGCTCCTGGATATGGCTTTACTGCCTGAATTGAGTTTCGATATCTGTGTTTTATTAGGATGTAGTCAATTTGATTTTTGACGATTTTGTTGTCTTTGTCAGCTGGTGATTTCTATGTATAAAGGCGTCGCTTAGGTAATTTAAAAAATGTATTTGCGGCTATAACATTATGCTCCTGGCAAAATTCTATTAGGCGATCTCCTCTGTCGTTTCGTTCACCAAGCCCATATGGTCCTACATTAGGGAAGCACGGTCCTTCGCCAATTTTTGCATTGAAATCACCCATGATCACTGTTATATCTCTAGATAAAAATTCATTTATAAACGTTTAATATCAGTTGTTCTACTCAGTTTACCAATCTTAATTTACTAATCTAACTTAAAAACTTAAAAACTAAAAATAAGGCTTTCAAAAATATAACTATTTAGACTTTGGAACTAGTCAAGAAAAAATATTTATAATTGGTGGTGACTCCAATAACAAGCACACCCAGTGAGGGCTGGGCTAATAGGGGCAAAAAATCTAAGGAACTCCTGCAGGCAGTTACGCAGTTAAATTGTGAAACACTTTTAACAGGTAAACCAACCTATTGGTCTACTAATAGTAATAAAATTCCAGATATGGCTGCCTTTTTTCTCACTAGAAATATTTCTGGTAATTATATAAGTATCGAGAAAGCATGGAACATGAACTCCGACCAGTCCCCAATAGTCCTTACATTGAGCGATGTATTTATTTAAAATCAGCTACCCCTAAATTACAGCCATAAGCGCCCGTAGCTTAGCAGCTAAGATACTGGCCCTTTAACCAAGAGCGCTCCAAGATTAGCCATATGGCTCACAATCGACTTATGGATCTTTAACAACATATTTTAGGTAGTTTTTAGTTAGAATAACCTGATCCTGAATGGCAAGTAGGAAATCCTCAGTTTTGTGAAACGTCTTTCCTGATGTTATTCAATAGTTCGATGCTATATTGTCGACATATTCTTGGCTCATTTCATTAAGATACAATGAATAAAATATTATTACCATAAGTATTATCATTATCCCCAAATTAACAAATAGATTAATAGATTGTAGAATTTATCAGCTTTAATTGAAAGAAACAATCAATTAGACTACTTATTGCCAAAAAAAAAAGAAACTTAGAAGGATCTAGCAGTGCTCTAGAATTCCGTTTGATAAAGCAAGACTAAATAATGCAACACAGCAAAAGAAAAATAAAAAAAAATAAAAATGAATAAATTAAATACAAATAGGACATGTAATGCAAATATCAAAATCTAGCTAGAAAAACGCTCCTTTATAGACTCATTGGTTAGAGAAGAAGAGGAAGACCTGGCACAAGGTTGCTTGATAACATCGATGTAGACATGAGAGATATGAGAAAATGTGCTTGAGGGGGAAGCCCATCTTCTTCTTCTTGATGTGCCTATCCGTTACGAATGTTAGCGATCATCATGGCAATCTTTATCTTATCTGCAGCAGCGCGGAAAAGCTGCACAGATGTTGTATTGATCCAGACCCTGAAGTTCTTTAACCAAGATGCTCTTCTTCTTCCTGGACCTCGTTTTCCAAATATTTTTTCTTGCAGGATGGCTTGAAGGAGAGCATAGGAAGGCCATAGATAGGGAAAACTGAAGAGAAATTCTTGAGGAGACCAGACCTCACGCAGGGTTGTAAAGTCAGAATGACGATAAAGTCTTTTATTTGGTCTAACCTTTGTGCTGGAGATCTTCCTCCAGATCTTTTGCCAGATACGTTGTTTTTAACTATCATTTGTTCCATTCCATTTATTCTTCTGGTTATACTTTCAGAATATCATAAAATATTTTGGTTGATAGTTGTGGTAAGTATAGTTTTTATGATTATTTCTTCTATTAATAACCCTTTGAGGTCATTGTTATGAAATGTATGACACCATTACAGCTCGTATAAATGAATTAACAATTTTGTCCACTGGTCACCTGGCATGTCATAGATACATGAAAATCACAAAACACGGATTTAGTCGTTGGCATCTCTATCATGCCGTAAATATAAAGTCTAATCATTCAATAGATGAAAATTTTAAAGAGATATTTGAACTATTCAGTAGATTTTGGTTGAGAATACCCATATCGGTTTTTTGGCAAATCCTGTTAATTGTTTTCAATGCCTTTATATTTGACCTTGCGCGTGCTATGCATGCTGTCATTTTAATTAAAGAGAAGTGTTTATTTGGAGTTCTGTTGATTTTATAAAGATTGTGTTAGTATTTTTCACATGACTAAAAGAAAATATTTAACTCAGGCAGAGTTAGAGGTCCTAGTATCTGACTGAGGTGACGACTCTATTGAGACTTGTTTGAAGATGAGATGCTTCTTAAGGAAATTTTAGAATCGGATGGTTCAGCTGAAAATATAACCGTTACAGAAGATGTTGATTTTTGGGAACCATGGGAGGATAATCAACTGAAATTTAAAAGTTTTTCGTCTATTTATTTCTGTAAGGTATGCCTAGGATGTCCTGCTTTACACCCCGGCAATTGTTTTCAAAAATATCATGCATTGCAAGACTATAACTGAAAAATAGGTTGTTACTTTTTATACAGAATATATACACTAGTTTGTAATAAAGTTCAACTTAAATTTAATTTACGTTTGCGTTTAAAATATGCTAATAAAATTTAACAATAAATTGTATTATAAAAAACATGACATTATTTAAGCCAAATGAGAGTTTAACTAACACATTATTCAATTTTAAAATTCAATTATAGCTTGTTTAAGATGTTTTGTTCAGTTCTAACAAATATGAATTCTTTAGAATAAATAGGAAAAAAGAGAGGAATTTTAAATAATGTTGTTACAAATATTGGATTAAAATTAATGGGAAAAACCCCGTAGTTGGCTGTATACCATCGTTTATAAAAAAAAAACACAGAAGTTAAAACACTTCACACTTGTATTGTGGTATAAAACCATATAGTTAAAACTTTATGAAAAGTGTCGTCAAAATTTAAATACTGGCATAACGTTTTCGATCTGAACAGATCATCCTCAGTGCCTTGTGTAATTGTAGCTAACAATAAAGTTAAATGCGTGACCTGCTATATGGGTTTACATCATTCCGAATGTTACATTTTATTTATGTTTTGACTCTAGGTCGATGACAATGGATAAACTTTTAAATTACTTTAGGGACTACATGTCTCCCTGCTCGAGAGATTAAACGGCCACGACGATCTCAGTGCACTTTCATGTGTTAAACAGTGACACGTAGTTCAGTAGGCATGTAATATATGCCAACGACTTATACGACACTTTATTCGTCATTGTGTTCGACCGCAAAGGGTTAAACTATTTGTGTGATGTGCGATAATATAATACCGGCGCACCAATTTGGTTTTTACAAAGATGGACCACTATACATCCATAGTCCATAGAATATCAGAACATAATAAACAGAGCATTGAAAGAAAATAAAGTCTGTGCGATGTCTTTCTTGACGTGGCGCAAGCTTGAGGAACTTACAAATTAAGAAAGGTTTTGCCGAGAAAGTATAGATGTACATTGAAATGACATACTTGAGAGAAAGCTTTTAGGGTTAAAAGTAAAGAAGCCAACTCAGAACTCAAAGAAATTAAGGAAGGAGTACGTTAAGGTAGTGTATTGGAACCAAACCTATACATTTTATACACTAGACACATTTTAGTATTTAGTTCATAATACAATAGCCCCCTTCAACAACGATACTGCTTTAATGGTTGTAGGTTAAGATCATGCAGAAGCAATATGGAAACTGCAATTATATATTAACAAAATTAACAAATAGTCTAAATCCTGGCGAATCAACACATCAATTTTACAAAAAAGAAGAGTCAACCCATCCCTGTTAGTATAAATTATGTTAAAATACCATACAATACAGCAAAATATTTGAGTATTATAAAAGTTAGGCTACGCTGAAGAGCTCATATCAAAACGAAAAAAGAAGAATTCAGCATTTAGTATAAAAAAATGTACTTGATGTTAAAAAGATCATTAACATTGTGAATCTACAATTAAATTCTTTTGTATAAACAAATAATAAAACTAGTACAGACGTATGGCGTAGAGTTGTGCCAGTAGGACTAATTTAAAAATTGTTATTTTCAATGCTCCTTGGCATTAGAGGAACAGCGACCTCCATAGAAACTTGGAAATGGGCATTACTAATGAGACCATTAGTAAAAGGTCACGACAATGACTTTTTTAGCATGTTTATGGCGTGGCCATCCCGCTCCTTGACAACGTGGATCTGATTATATGACTTAAAAGGAATAAGCCTTTTGAGCTAGTAAAACGAAAGTACAGTACAGTGACCTTATATGCTAATCTTTTTAAAAAAACAATTCTAAGGAATACTACTTGTTTAAGTTAGTGAAATGAAAAACAAAGCACAGTGATCAAAGTGCAGTTTGCGGATGAACTAGTAGATCCTAAGGAATACTATTGAGTATGTTCTCAGTTATATACAGAACCACTGAGTTATACCAAGCATTTATTCATTTAGAAAAATCATTTGATAGTACTCTAAAGAAGATGAAAGACATATGCTTAAAAAAGAAAGGTGTGAATACCAAACTCAGAAAAGCCGTTATGTATATATACAGACATAAAAGGAATAGAGTCAGAGTTTATTACAGTAAATGGGGATTTAGGTCAAGGGAAAGTCCTAGGCCCTACACTATTTAACATCGTCTTTTTTCTTCATGGAACGATGAAAAAAAAAGAAGGATTGGTAGTCAGAAATACTAGTGCTTCTGAAATTTTTGTCAATGGTCTGGCTTATCAGCAGATCAACTAAAAGTAAACCACTGATAATCATTTCAACTATTATTAACATTATTTAAACATCATGCGACATAAACCTCATCCAGCATAACTGGATTCAAGGTGCTCAAGATCGGATGCAATAAAATTATTTACGGGAGGTGTATAATCAGCGGTGGGCTCAAAAAAAAATCAATGATGGTTATCCTTTATTTAAAGAAGAATAAATCTCCCATTTGAACAAAGAAATATGGATCACTTTAGATGGTAGAACACTCAACCAAATCCACCACGTCCTAGTGGAAAGCAAGTATGCGGAATTAATAACAGATGTTAGAAGGTATAGAGAGGATGACACGCATTCCAATTACATACTAATGATCACGAAATCAAAAGAAACTATCCCAAAGGTCAGAGAACAGAGAATAATCTTGTAAAAAATATGACGTTGCCAAACTAAGGAACAAAGGCAGCGCTGCCAACTTCCAGGCAGACGTGACAGCAAAACAACTTCAAAGCGAAAATCAAGGTGAAATCGAAATGGAGTGGAGAATAATAGAAGCTATGAAAGACGCAGCTCAACAGCGATTAGGTTAAGTAAAGAAGGGGGGAGATAAAGAACGGTTTAATGCCTATTGCAATAAAAGCATTAACATACGAAATGAGACAAGAGTAAAATATATGGACAAACCAAGTGACGAAAATAGAAATGATTATGAAGCAGAGAGAAGAGACGCCAAACATTGTGTAGAAGGAAGAAAATGGAGCATATGGATGAAAAGCTGCCAGAGATTAACAAACGTTATATCAATAAAATTGTGAGAAACTTCTACCAGGAGGCAAAAAAGTATGCGAAAACTACAGGGGTATCACTCTTTTTGATGTAATATATAAGGTAATCGCCAGAGTCATAAGAAGCAGACTGAAAAGGTACTTAATCAAGCAGGTTGGTTAATACAGGGAAGGATTCAAAAAGGGCAGATTCACCGTAGATCAAACATTCGTGTCAAAAATGATTCATTGCGGTACGTACGAGCAACAGTTAAAGCTAAACCTCATCTTTATAAATTTTAATCAAGCTTGCGATTCTGTGATAAGAAGGCATATTTCTACCATGCCCTAAGAGTACTTGGAATTTCCGACAATAGAGTAAGGATATAAGGAAGCCTATCAGGAAAATTTAAAATAAGAAAGAGACTAAAGCAGGAAGAACCGCTGTCCACAATACTCTTTAATTTCTTGAGGGGGCAATAATCAGAAAGTAAAATCCGATCGAAAGCTATGATTTATGACAACGGAAGCCAGGTCCTGGGCTTTGCGAATGATGTGGTGTTAATGGCAAGAACTAAAGAACTGCTGAGGATTTTTAAACTATTTGAAATAAAGGCTAAACAGTATGTACTGATTATTAATGAGCAACAACAAAGTATATGGAAATGGGGCAGACCACATATTTTCCACTATTATTGTCAATGTCCTCTTCAATTATAGAAATTTTCCTTCTCCGAGCAAGTCCTTGTTGTTCGTCCCGTTGTGGAAGAAGAGGCCTATGTAATTCTAATTGTAGGGCTAAATTAATAGCAAAATTTAAGAGAAACTTTCCAAATAGTTTTAACACCTTTTACTCATCTTATTAATTTAATTCTATCAACTGGAGTACTTCCAGAAATACTTAAATACTCAAAAGTACTACCTATCTACAAAAAAAGGTGATTCCTTAAAAACTGATAATTACAGACCCACAAACATTGTTTCTACTTTTGGGAAAGTGATTGAAAAGGTTATCAAACAATAATTTTATTCCTATTTTAAGTCAAATAATTACTTTAGCAACTCACAATATGGATGGAAGAAGTGCTCGTTTTACTACGAACGCGGTATTTAATGTAGTGCCGAGGTGATTAAGGGGCTTGAACGCGGCAATCGCATAACAATTTCTCTTTGCGACTTGTCGAATGCTTTTGACTGCGTTTCACACGACATTTTGCTCCACAATTTAATTTACTATGGAATCAAAGGTATCCCTCTTCAGCTTATAACTTCTTATCTATATGGCAGACACCAGGCGGTAGTGTCTAACGGTCATCTCTCCGATTTTTATTAGTAAAACATGGAATCCCACAAGGTTCGGTTTTAGGACCTCTTTTGTTTATTATTATATTAATGACTATATGTCAACGATTTGCCTAAATTCATATCTCCGTACAAATCCATACAATTCACAGATGGTACGACATACGTTATATTAGGAAAAAACAATCATGATTTAAAAACGAGCATAAATCTAGCACACGGTTTGCCGCAAACAAACTAAAAATTTACTCTGATAAACCGCAAAATTTTATTATATCTGCAAGTAATTTACACAATGATTCAGATAACAAAGAGACCATTAAAAAATTGGAAATAACTATAGATAATCGATTGGACTGGTCGGCTCATATATCACAACTAAAGAAAAAGCTATCAAGTTCATTATTTGTTATTCGCTAAATAGCAAGGGTCGTCAAATTTGAAAAAATAAAAATTACATATTTTTCTTTAGGCCACTCTCACCTAAATTATGGCTTATTCATATGAGGCAATTCAACATCAAATTTTTAGAATGCAAAGGAAAGCTATCAGGAATTTAGCAGAGGTTAGTTATCTGGAACGCTGTCGACCTTTCTTTATCAAATTCAAAATTATGCTGCTACCTACTCCGTTAATATTTCAAGATCTAACTAAAATTCACAAAAAACGGACCCATTTAATAAAGCAGTCTGTTACGTTCACAATACGCGAAACTGTCACTACCTACTAACAAATCGTTGTAAAGTAGGTCTTTCAGATAAAAATTGCCTTAATTATAACTATTACAATATTTTACTAAAAAGTATTAAACAGCTAAGCTGTAATAGTTTCGAAAAAGTTATTAAAAGTATCTTCTGAAACATTGTTTCTACTGCTCAGAAGAATATATGACTCATTGCAGAACATCCACTGAACTGCTTACTGTAACTTTGCTATAAATCTTTTGCTGTATAATATATACGCTTGTTTGTGATATATATATATATATATATATATATATATTGATTTATAGTATCAGCAATCGGTCAGGAAATAAAACTCTATTTGTTCAATCTCAATATTTCGTCACGATTTTGTGACTTCTTCAGGAGAAAACTGTAAATTTATTAAAATCATTAATTATTATGTGTAAACAAAGTGAACATTTTAATACTTACTTAATAGCATATCTAAATAAATGACATATTTGTTTGATTTTATTTAGGAGTTATGGTAACCGCAATATTTTATAGAGTGAATTCCCATTGTACAATTTTTAGTGAGTCGGTTAAAATAAACAATTACTATGACACTATTATCCATATTATAAATTGGAAAGATGGAATTAATAGTACAGAATTGAGAAAGAATCAGGAACACGATAAATTGATCTATAAAATGTAATTGATGGTATGTAGTCAGTTATTGCAATACTGATATTTAGGAATGTAATAAAATTATTGGTACAGTTACTAGAGAATTACTAAGTTTGTGTTTAAATATATATATAATATTTAAGTTACGTTTTATATTCCGTTTTTAGATACTATGTATTTTTTTGACTTGCTACAAAGAATATTTGTATTTGTTATGTAGTTAAATATATAAACTCTTCACTTCACTATTCAGTTAATTTTTTTATTATTAATTTCAATATAATTAAATAAATAATTAATATTTATTGAATACACCACAAATGCTTCTAGCCTATCACTAATTTTCCTTCTTAAGATTCAGACTTCTATTTCAGAATGCAACACTAAAAATATATAATATAGGCATCGTATTCTTACTTTCAGTTGTAATCTAAGGTCACTACTGCGTAGCACTTTTCCCATAATATTAAATACTGCTCTGGTTTATCCAATGCGTATCCTTGTTTCTTCTAAACAATCGTTATTTTTATTATAAATTTGTATTTGTTAACTTCTTCCACCGGTACTACTCTTATATATATATATATATTACTTCTTCTTGAGGTTGTGTTTTTGCATTTGTCAAAACTTTCGTTTTTTACCATTCAGTGTTAATCCACTTTCTTTTCTGGCATCTATTATACGATCCGGTAGTGGTTGTAAGTCTTGGATAGTCTCCTAGATTAGAATAGTGTCATCGCAAATCTAATATTGTTGATTGGTTTGCCGTTAACGGTTGTAGTACAATTAATATTTTATCTCTTCCAAGTATAAGTTAAAGAATACGGGTAAGAGTACTCAACTTTGCAAAAATAAATAATACAATACGATGTTTCACAAAAAAAAACAAAGGAAGTTATTATACTACTTTAACATCTTATTATTAGATGGGGTAATGTTTATTTTCAAGATTTTTTAACGATGCAAAGTTTTTGGTGAATATATTTTGTATACGATATAATTTTTAAAATCCATGAAAAAACATTGAAACTTACCTGAGTTTTTTGCCTCGTGTCTTTAATTGCTTTAATCATATGAAGGCCCATCTCAACACAACAATGTGCGTGGTCTGATCTAGGAGTTGGTAGTCCTGACACACAGTAGTAACAGTCTCCTAATAATTTTATTCGCAGACAGTAGTTTTCCTAGAAGTGCAAAAAATATTAACATAAGTGTAACACAAGTATTAAAAAACTAATAAAAGGGGAAACCCCCGTGGTTGACTGTATACCAAATATTTAAAAAACTTACAATTAAATAAAAAATGCTAGTGTAAAGTGATATTATATTTAAAAATTATTTGTATAAAAAATTGAAAATTTTCCAAACGGATTCAAATTTCAGTACGTTTTTTGTCTTAGATCTTGATCAGTTTATCATTAGTATAAACATAGTTAACAATTGAAATTAGCCACTAGTAAAGGTGTAAGAACCTTTAGATTTCATATTATAATGTATTAAAAATTAAAATTAAAGCAATATGAGGTCGATGTTAAAGATTTTACTTTAAAGGTCGTGGCATATTATCATGCACGTACAATTTCCGGCACGTAGCGTTTTCAGTCCAGCAATCAGACTGCGCGTTCAGATTTTCGTACATAGAACGTTTCAGTTTGGTGCGGTGAAGATTTGTTCTCGCTTTGTGAAGAATTATTTGATGACGATGAAAAATATTATGGATATTTTAGAATAAATAGGATTCAGTTTGAATATATTTTAAATATAATTACACCTTAGTGTTTATTACTTCTGTATTTAATTGTCACAAAGCAATGAAAACACATGCATAAATGACAAAATAGCCTCGAAAATTATTTTTTTAAATGCTCTGTATCAAAAACAATCAAATACCTAAATAAACGACGAGGAAAAAACAACGGACTTCTAATTCACATTATCCGTACCAACAGGTTTCGACTCGTTCCGTAGCGGTCGGCATCCGTAAAATATTGTTTTCGAATATACTAAACGGAAACGTTAGGTGTCTGATACGATACGTTCCAGATAGTGTGAATTGTTCATATTTAAAACCATTTAAATTATATTTTTCGGAAAGTAAACGCTACGTGTTGGAAACGCAACGTGCATGATAACATGATTCCAAAAGCAGTCTACTTCCGTCTTTTCTCCGTTAGTCATTTGAGAGTTGCTCCAAATCAACCTTATTCACTTTAATGTTTGTACATAGCAATGTCTTAGGTGCACAACTTTAAATTTTTTATTCAAAATATTACTTGACTTATAGTCCCTATTGTGTATTGGCAGTTATTGGCTCAGCAATAGTTAACGTAGATGTTAACCTGTTATTTTAAAGAGTGTTGCAAGTTCCTTTTAATGATTTTATTTTATAATGAATGAAAACTGGACAGAAAATAAGCAAAAGAGAGAGAGGTAAGTTCTTGCTTCTATATAAGTAGACCTATCTTTAGGTCTAACCTAACCACTTCAAACTAACCAAACTTTACTTAGGTTTGTTTTTACTATAATTGTATTTATATTATTTTTACCTGTATTTAAACCGTTTTAGGTACGCATTTTTATGGGGACGTAAATGACATTATTTTGATTTGTTTTAGGTATCCATCGCAAGTTCCTCCAGCTTATCCAAATTGTGACCACAACAATAAAAACATAAAATGTATACCACTCACCAAGAGAGATGTAAATTACTTCCACAGCATGTATGCAAATCAAAAAAAAATGTTTTACGAAATCTTCATCGTAAAGTAATGTCAAATAGCACCACCAAAAAGAAGTCGACAAAATTTAGAACATACCTCACGAACAGGCATAAGTATTATTTATTTTGTAAAAAAAGCTACGCTTAGACCTGTTATTCCGGACAAATTAAAAGTTTGTCAACTCAAATTTAACAAAATACTGAACATAAAAAAATAAGGAAAAAAGACACCAGTCCTAAGAAATATGATTCTGATTTATGTAAACCCGAATACTTTTTCATACACTTGGTGTGAACACAAACACTGCAAAGGCTCTAACGAAATTGATAGTTTGACGTCTATTAGAGTCTTCTTTAAATTAATGGTTAGACTCAGAATGTCCTCTAAAATGTTTACAAAAACAATACTCTATTTGGTGAGTCTGACAATAGATAGATCGCTGACATACACATATCGATAGAAGAAAAGACGACTGAAAGTAGAAGGCAAAAACTATATTGTCAGAAATCTCAACAATAACAGATTGGGGTCCTGGCCCCTTACCTGTTATTAAGGGTCCTAGATCTGTTTAGTATACTTTAAATGAGAACAACAGGTAGCGAATCAGATACAATTCTGAAATTTATAAAGAACCAACTGCATCTCAATATGTTCACCTACAACGTCTTAAATGGTCAGGCCATGTATTTGGGATGAAAAATACAGGCTTTCAAGAAAACTGATAAATGCAAGAATGTAGGGGAAGGGACCTATTGGCAGATCGAAAAAGCCATGAGAGGATATTTTGGTTTATCAATTGATCGTGAAGGAGAACGGCTATACACCGTAACAAGTGGAGAGGTTTGCTGAGTGAAGCTACTGCTCGAATTGGACTGTAGAGATAATAATAGAAGACCTAATAAAAGGCTCAAAACGAGAAAATCATTCAAAATGGTGCTTTAATTAAGTGACAGTGAAAAAAAAATATCATACATCAATTTTGAGGATTATTAGAAGGACCAATCTAAAATTATAAGACTTAATCAGTTATGATTAATAATAATATTCTGTAAATAGAGAAAAATAAAAACCTATTATAGTATTGATCACGTCTAAGCTTATAAAATATATAAAGAAAAAGTGATAAAATTTGTTTGAAATCGAAATCTTAGAGTTTTTATGCTTAATTTAAGAATAATTTATAACAAGTAATGCATGAATCTATATTTGCAATACCTAATTGCATATCTAGTATAATATTTAATATTTTCTTAAGTTACATATTCTTTGAATAACAATATTTGTAAATGATCAACACATGGTTCTTTTTGCTCTTTATTTATATAAGTTACATCAATAATACTTACAGTTGCCAGTTTATCAAATCTTGCAAATAGTTCATTTAATATTTTAACTAATTCCTGAGCTGTACATTTGGTGGATAACACTAAAAATAAAGAAAGTGTAAGCATTTTATACTTTGGTAAATATTAAAATTGGTATATTAACACCAAGTCTTATTACTCAGTAGTAAATAATAAATATTTTAATATCACTGATGATAATAAAATAGTTTTTTTGTCAACTTATGTTTATAAGTTTTACTTTATAAATTTTTAAATGCTTTGTTACATGTATAGTTTACTAAACTATTTAGAAATATCTCTCCATATTATCGCTTTCTTAATAATTGTAAAATTGTTTTCCAGGTTATTGAAATGAACTGTGCAGACAAAAAAACCACTGTACTGTATAAAATGTCTTTATGTGAATGATGTCCACTTAATTCTATCTGCAACACTACTGACGAATACATTACATATGTCACTACAGCATAGCTCTTATGAGCTATTAGTGAGTCATTAATATCTTGGCAGATGTGTTGTAGTTCATCATTGATCTTCAGAAGCTTGGATAGTGTTGTGAATTTATTAAAAGGTTCAATATTTATAACACTTACGGATTTAATTTATTTCTTTATTTATATTAACTTATCTGACAATAATTTATATATATATCCGTACGTAACAAATTCGCGAGCGCGTCTTGAGAATTAACTGTCCCTTCCAAATAAAATGTCCTGTTATATATGCCATTGCCTTTACGCTAGAATCATCGAACAGCCTTCTCGATTAGCGGCGAAATTATAACGGTAAGGCAAACGGGTATTTTTACATCGGCTCGACCGTTTCTGGAAGGTCCCTTCAGGTAAATTTCTGCCGGCTAATCGAATACTCTCGTAAAATCTAAAACAGAACAGCATTAGTCATAATATTTACGGTTATTTTAGGCCAGGATAATTATCGTAACATTGCCCCCCTCTTAAAAGATGGTTCCTCCTGGAACCTTGTCGGGACTGGAACCGGAACTGTATGCTGGTATCGGCAACTGGACCCTCTTTTACAACTTCCAGTTGTATAAAAATGACAAGGGACGGTTTTCTCTCCGCACCAGTAACTATGCGGATTGCAACAGACTAACACCTGGACTTCGGTGTCTTTAAAGATCTCCTCCACCATATTTCGGATAACCCTCCAATCTAATTGGCGGCACTCCAACTTTGGCATGGCTAACTTTTGCACGTCGGACTCTAGTACGTGCTCTCTCAATTGAAGTAAGGGTTCCCACACATCTCGGTAGGTAGGTTGGTCACGGGCAGTGTCTTTTGTTACCAGGTAGAAAAGGTAACGTGATGCATCTTGGAGTTTCAAGGTTTTACCGGGAGCTGGCACCTGGCATTGAAGTTCTGCAACTCGACAAACTTCCTTCGAAAGACGGATGCCAACCCTGGTGCGTCTTTGATACTGGCCGGGATGGTAAGGGCCAGCGAGTAGTCATCGGGGAGCGCGAGTAGATCTTGCTTTTCTTCAGTGGTAACACCATGTCTTGCTTTACCGGTACCTCCATAGGCACCCATGAATTCCTCAAACGTGAGGTCAGACACGTCTTGGACTTGGTTTACTTCCACTTCTTCATCTACGTCGTGGTCACCTTCGAAAGACGCCAGCCGGTTATGGTGTACTATCATCGGCTTTCCCCTCGGAATCTTGCTTATTCGGTAGATGACATCGTTGATATTCTGCATGATGAGATATGGACCTTCCCAAAACTGCTGCAATTTGGGAGAACAACCTTTTCGCTTCTTGGGATTATACAGCCATACTTTGTCGTTCTTCTTAAAGCAACCCTTTTCGGCTTGTGTATCGTACCGTTTCTTCATTCGGTCGCTAGCGATCTGAAGGTGGGAACGGACCAACTCATGTACATCGTCCATTCTTCTTCGTAATTCGATCACATAATCTTTACCTGCTACATCTTCTCCAGGTTTACATCCAAACTCGAGATCACAAGGTAGTCGCATTTCGCGTCCGAATAGGACTTTGGCTGGTGTCTGGCCTGTTGATTCGTTAACAGCAGATCTGTAGGCCATTGTGAAGAACGGAAGGTATTGGTTCCAGTCTCGCTGATGATCGGACACCATCTTTGTCAAATACTTGCCAACTGTCCTATTCATTCGTTCTACCATACCATCCGATTGCGGATGATACGCGGTAGTTCTTGTTTTCTTCATGCCTAGTCTATCACATATTCCTTGGAATAGATCGCTTTCGAAGTTCCTGCCTTGGTCACTATGTATCTCCAAAGGCACTCCAAATCGGCTGATATATTCTTGGATCAACTTATCTGCAACGGTGGCGGCCTTCTGGTCGGGAAGTGCGTAAATCTCGACCCACTTAGTGAAGTAATCCATTACTACCAGCATGCATTTGCCTCCATTTTCACTTTCTGGAAATGGCCCAGCGATGTCCAAAGCTATTCTTTCAAACGGGCTTCCAACATTATATTGTCTCATAGGAGCTCTCCTTTTTCGGTAAGGCCCGTTACTCGTGGCACAAATAGTACATTTCTTACACCAGTCTTTTACATCGTCGGAACTGTTCATCCAATAAAACCGTTCCCGAATTCGCTGAAGGGTTTTCCTTACACCAAAATGCCCTCCCGATGGACTGTCGTGTAACTGACGAAGTACTTCGGCTATTCTGCTCTTTGGGATCACCAACTGTCTTCTCTTCTCTGAACCGTCATCATTTTCCAGGACTCGTTTGAGCAAGCCATCTTCGATGATAAATGAGTCCCACTGGGCCCAATACGTCTTAACTACTGAGCATAGGTTTGATATTTCCTGCCAAGGTGGTCGACGGTTTTCCTCTTTCCATTTTTGGATTTTCTGTATAACTGGATCTCTCTCTTGTTCTGCCCTTATCTTAGTAGGCGTCCAGTCGTCGTTGACAATCGTCGTTCTTAGCACTGCTGCTTCCTTGGATTCCGTTTTGTTGCAGTGGGAACACTCTGCTGGGCATGGCCTTCTGGAAAGAGAATCAGCGTTTCTGTGGCTAACTCCGGCCCGGTGCTCAATCTTAAAATCGTATTCTTGGAGTCGTTCGATCCACCTGGCTATCTGACCCTCTGGATTCTTAAACTGCATCAACCACTTAAGGGCGGCATGGTCGGTTCGGATTAGAAACTTTCTGCCATAGAGGTATTGATAGAAGTGCTCTACTGATTTAACTACTGCTAGAAGTTCTCTTCTCGTGACGCAATAATTCCGCTCAGGTTTTGAAAGAACTTTACTAAAATATCCGAGGACTCGTTCCTGTCCTCCTTGAATCTGAGACAGCACTCCTCCAATTCCCACATTACTTGCATCCGTATCTAAGATGAACTCTCCTTCTGGCAGTGGATACCCTAAAATTGGTGCTGTTATTAGATGTTTTTTTAAGGTCTCAAAGGCATTTTGGCAGTCTGTATCCCAGCGGTATTCTCTTGCTTCCTCTGTAAGTCGCGTTAATGGCTTAGCGATATCTGCAAACTTCTTAATAAACCTCCGGTAGTAAGTACATAGTCCAAGAAAACTTCTCAGATAATTGACTTTACCTTGAAATAGCTGGCACTTCTTGGGGTTTAGGATCAATTGGGCAGCTTTAAGTCGATTAAAAACGTTTTCTAAATTCCTCAAATGATCTTCGAATGTCTCCCCCAAGACGATTATGTCATCTAAATAAACCAGGCATGTTTTCCAAGATAACCCTCTCAACACATTTTCCATAAGCCTCTCAAATGTCGCAGGAGCATTACAAAGTCCAAATGGCATAACGTTGAATTGCCACAATCCAGATCCTGTGGTGAAGGCTGTCTTTTCTTTATCGACTGGGTCCATTTCTACCTGCCAGTATCCAGACTTCAAATCTAAAGTAGAAAACAATTTACTTCCAGCCAATGTGTCCAATGTGTCATCGATCCGAGGCAGAGGATAACTATCTTTCTTGGTAACGTTGTTCAGCAAACGGTAATCCACACAGAACCTCGTCGTTCCGTCTTTCTTTTTAACCAGGACCACCGGAGAGACCCATGGGCTCGTAGAAGGTTCTATCACCCCGTCTTTCTTCATTTCCTGAACAATCGTTTCAGCTTCCTCTCTCTTCGCCTGTGGTAATCGTCGAGCTGTTGGACGAATTGGCTTAGCATTACCAGTATCAATTTTATGCTTAACAACGGTAGTTCTTCCCGTCTTTCCTCCTTTCGGTACGAAAATATCACGATACTGCCGAAGAAATTCCCTTAATTTCCTTTTCTCCATCTGATTTAGAGACTGTCCTGCAACTGCAACCATTTGGTCGAATTTGTCGTTGGAATTATCAGATGTTGTCGCCTGACGGATTATGGATGTCACAGGTACACAAGTTCCTACCTTTGTCTCTTTCTTGATGGTCACTGGGTAGTCGTTGACATTGATAAGTCTCACAGGAATTTCTTTAGCCGAAGTCACCAATTCCTTTCCAATTATGATTCCACGGCCAACCTCATCGTCGTGGTTCCAAGGCTCCATCATAACAGGTGTCCCTTCGTCTACAATTCCCTGTAGTCGCGCTACTATGATCGTTTCGCTTCTCGCAGGCACGACTGTATCTTCTGTAATGGCTGCTTGCACGGTGTTGTCATTATGTGGATGAAGAAATACCTCCTCGTTGCCAACTTTGATTACCTTATTCTTAAAATCCAATTGGAATCCATGCATATTCATTACGTCCATTCCTAATATAACATCCTCTTCGATGTCAGCAACTATAACAGTATGGACAAACTTTTCTGCTCCAATTCCCAATTGTACCTGGATTTCTCCATGAATGTTGGCATTTTCACCTGTAGCGGTCCGAAGTCGCAACCTCGTTGGTAACAGTTTCTTTCGGCTGTTTATAACTGTTGGACGTATAATGGTTCTGGTCGCTCCGGTATCCACCAACAACGTATGTCTTTTACCATTTATTTCTCCATCTACATATACACTATCTTCACGACATTTCAAAGAAGCTATTAGTATAAGAGGGTCTTTGGAAAAGTTCCGGGTCGAAGCTGCTCCCCTAAAGCCAACTCGTTCTGGTTTTCCTGATGGTGAGTTTCTTGATTTTATGGTCTTCGTTTTCTTGCATGTAAAAATTTTCATCATATTAACGAGCTGGTCAAGTTTATCTTCATCTCCTTCCTCTTTTACAGTCCTAACTTTACTGTATCCTCCAGAGGCCTGCGTAGCTGACTCGTATTCGAGGGCGGCGGATAAGACATCAACCAGCGTCTTGTGACGAGCTAATCGTAGTGTTCTCTGCATTTCATGATCACGAAGACCATCAATAAACGTTTGAACGGCCAATTTTTCCATCATGTCTTCGGGAGCTGTTGGATAAGCATATCGTACTAATCTGGCAATATCTACCTCATATTCTTGAAGAGCCTCATCTTTCTTCTGTCTACGATTTTTAAGCTGTGACTGATATACATGCTCCAAATGTTCGTGGCCATATCGCATATTTAACCTCTTCTTCAGTTGTTCGAAATCATCGGTCTCCTCTACGGCTATGGTCTGAAGCACATCTAAGGCATCTCCTCGAAGAGCGATAGTCAGGTTTACAGCCTTTTCTTTTTCAGACCATCCATTTGCTCTTGCGGCTGATTCGAACTGTTTCATATAGTTGTTCCATGATGATTTTCCGTCGAAAGTTGGGACTTTCACATGGACAGAACCTCCACTTCCTTCAAATTTCGGTCGTGTTTCCAACTTACATTTCGTCTCGTCTTCTTTTGTCTCCACTGTAATTGGATTGTTTCCTCTCTCTGCTGTCCCGGTTTCCTCCATCTTCCTTTCTATATCTTTAATCTTTTCTTCGAAGGCCGACATATCGGCAGCAACTTGTTTTTTTAGCGAAGACATTCTATCGTCGAGGGCAGACATCTCAGAAGTTACTTTAGAGATGTTAGCAGAAACTTTACTTTCCAGAGAAGAAATCTCGTTAGAAACTTTGTTTTCTAATGAGGCGATGTCGCCGGAACGTTTCGAAATATCGCCAGAAACTTTGTTCTCCAATGATGCGATGTCACCGGAAACTTTGTTCTCTAATGATGCGATGTCGCCGGAAACTTTCGAAATCGATGTGAGGACAGCATCTTCAAATATATACGTCTCTGGATCTAGACCTTCTTCTAGCAAAGCGTTCTTTAGTCATTGGACTAACTCAGCCTTTTTCCCGGTAGAAGCTAATTCCCTATCTTCAAGATGCCTTCTTAAATCCGTAACTGTGAGCTCATAAATCGTCGTCATTTTCACAATTTATTTTTTATTCACTTGTATTATTATTATAAGTCTAATTTATGTTCGATCCCACTTCTGACACCATTTGTTGTGAATTTATTAAAAGGTTCAATATTTATAACACTTACGGATTTAATTTATTTCTTTATTTATATTAACTTATCTGACAATAATTTATATATATCCGTACGTAACAAATTCGCGAGCGCGTCTTGAGAATTAACTGTCCCTTCCAAATAAAATGTCCTGTTATATATGCCATTGCCTTTACGCTAGAATCATCGAACAGCCTTCTCGATTAGCGGCGAAATTATAACGGTAAGGCAAACGGGTATTTTTACATCGGCTCGACCGTTTCTGGAAGGTCCCTTCAGGTAAATTTCTGCCGGCTAATCGAATACTCTCGTAAAATCTAAAACAGAACAGCATTAGTCATAATATTTACGGTTATTTTAGGCCAGGATAATTATCGTAACAATAGTCTGAATAATGATATTTCTCCAGTGGTCGCGGTCACCTGTTACATGTACTGCCTCAGTATACTGCTTCTTGAGAAGCTTTTTCGTAATGTCTGACCATCTCTGTGGAGATCTGCCGCGTTGGCACTCAATCTAAGGCCTTTCTTGGACCACCAATCGCTTAATTTTCCACATTTCAAAAGCGTCTATGCGTCTATCTGATTCTTTGACTGTCCATGCCTTGCATGCATAATAAAATATGGAAAAGATCAGAGTTGAAACAAGTCTCTTCTTGTTTTTCATAGTAACGTGACGATCACGCCAGACCACGTGTAGTTTAGTCATTGCGGTTTTTGCTAGTTGTTGGCGGTCAATAATCATAATTTTGGTTTTGTTGTAGTTAATTTTGAGTCCAAATTGAGCACTTTTTACCTTAACTGTTTTTTATAGTAAGTAATTTCTTCTGTAGTAGAATAGTAGAGTGTAGAGTCGTCTGCAAAACGCAAGTTAGATATCTGGACACCGCCTAGGTTTACTTATCCCTTCCAACCATTTAAGATTCTGGTCATTATAAACTCTGAATAGATCTTAAATAATAACGAAGATAAAACGCATCCGTGCCGTGCTCTCTTCTTCTAAGTGCATTCAGCAGATAAGTATTCGTCCATTCGAATAATTATATGTCATACCCTTCATTACATTATTTTTACAGCAGCGTTTTTGGCTTCCTTGTTTTCATCTCGTGACTGGAGTTAACTTTCATATTTTTCATCTCCATCTATTTTTGTCATTTTTTCAGTTTACAATTCTACTTGAGTTGTTTTATTTTAAAGGTTTCTTTAGTGGTTACATATATTCCATTTGTCTTGTAATGTTTTCGTTTTTTTCTTTATCCTGTCTGATTTTTCTACAGCACCGTCTCCAGTAGTCCATTGTCATTGCATTTATTTTGGATGTATTGCGTTTATTCTTCTCCTAAATATTTGCAACATACGTACCAATCATAACGGTTTTATACATACGACTTTTTTTGTTTATTTATTTGTCTACACCATAGAAAACTGTTTAGCTGTCTCGTACCTGCACGCACATATGTCCATTTCATCCTCATCTAGGAAGCCTGATCATCTGAAAAGTGGAATGTGAACGCCTACTGATATATCTATGTTTTGGCATTTTATGATCCCCTTGTGGTAAGGACTTGCTTTAAATATATCTTAAACAAATTTGGTGCTGTACAACATATTTTTTTAACTGTTACTAATTTGAATGTTTTCTCAATTTCTATTGCCACTTTTATTATACGCTGTCATAATAATATTATTATAAAGTTGTTGTAGCGTGCGTATATATATATATATATATATATATATATATATATATATATATATATGTATATATATATATATATATATATATATGTATATATATATATATATATATATATATATATATATATATATATATATATATATATATATATATCAATCTAATTTATTTGTTTAATAGTTAGCGCATAGAAAGCTGTCAAAAATCTCCCCACTAATCAAAGGGGCGTAAAGTATCTAAAAATTACAAACATGGGCAAATAGGAAGATCACTAACCAAAAATTACTAAATAAAGATAGAATAAATTACGAGAAACCAACATGCAAGAGCTTAACAACAGAAATGAAGAAGAGAATCAAGAGAATGACGATATCTCAAGGGATGAAGTCAAACCGGTGATACTATTTTAATGGGAATAGGCCACAATTGAAGGTTAAAATAAGTTTATTGGCGTTTCAATTTGCACTTCGGAAGTCGTTCTCAAAATACAAACATTAATAAATTAAACAAATTTTATTTTTTGTTACTTGGTGAAAAATTATTCTAATAATTTAATTTTATCTGATTCATTTATATTGACAATTCAGACATATACTATACATTTTAAAATAGATGACTTTAAAATGACATTGGCAATATCGCTGAGTTGCATTCCTTGGACGACTTTTTTGTAAGATAATTCATTTAATTATATGAAATCAACTTTAACTTATGATCGCATTCATGAGGCATTTTATAAATACAATTCTTTTGTTCTTTGTTTTTTCTTGTTTATTGTTAGGTTTAGTGTTAGGTTTTGTTTAAATGGTATGGCCATGTAGAAAGGATGAATGATCAACAATGGCCAAAGAGAATGTTACAGTGGATCCCCACCAACCGCAGGAGAAAGGGAAGACCAAGAAGATCATGGAGACAAGAAGTAAAAGGTGCAATGGAAGATAGGGGTCTACAAGTAGATGACTGGAACGATCGCAAGCGTTGGAACCTAGGTTGCGAGAAACGGCGGCAGCTGTAATAAACTCGTTATATATATATATATATATATATATATATATATATATATATATATATATATGTTAGGTTTAGTTTTAGATCTCAATATGTTTGTTGGTTTGAATTTTGTTGAAATATTGAATTTATTTCCTATCCTAAGTTTTTTTGAAAATCCTTTTGTGTATGGTATTGTTATTTTCCTCGTATTATTCTTTGTGGATGCTGTAGGATCTCGTTCTAAGTTGTTCTATTCTATTCGGTCGATTGTTGAAAATTCCTTATTTATAAACGATAAAGAATAACCATTTTTTAATAAAACAGATGTTAACAAATGTTCTTCCTCCAAGAACGAATTTTCGTTAGAACAAGCAAGTTTGACTCTATCGTAAAGGGATTTAATAATTCCCTTTTTAATATTGATATTGTGATTTGAATTGTAATTTAAATATCTGTTGGTGTGTGTTAGTGTTCTATACACCTGAGTCTCATATCCAGTGTCGTTCTTAGAGATTAAAGCATCCAGGAAAGGTAGTGTGTTAATATATTCCTTTTCCATGGTAAATGTTATTGTCTCTTCTTTATCGTTTAAATCATTCAGGAATAGGTCCAATGAATCTGATTCATGAGATCATATTGAAAATACATCATCTACATAAAAGAGGAAGTTAATAAAAGAAAAATACCAGTATTATTAAGTCAGTAATATATCGAGGATACATTATTTATGTTTTTTAAGTAACAAACATATGAAATCGGAATTTGGTGTTTATTGAAAGCAAGCTAAATATAAGACCAAACACTTACCATGTCGGGATAGTATTATGAGTTTTTTTCCTGGTTTATTCCTCATGATTTACTGTGGAATCACTAACAGGAGAATTTTACTACCATCATGGCATGTGATCTTTTTAAAGATGAATTACATGCTATAGTTTTTTTCTGACAAAAGTCTCAAGTCGATTACAGGTAATGGAACGAACTATCTTACAATAGAGTCGTCCCAGGAACGCAACTCAGCAATATTGGCAATATCATTTTAAAGTCGTCTATTTTAAAATGTATAATATATGTCTGAATTGTCAATATAAATGTCAGTATACATATTTTAACCTTTAATTGTAGGTTATGTCCATTAAAATAGTATCTACTTTAAAATGGTTATAAGAAAAAAGCTTCAAAAAGGTGATAGTATTTTTAAAAACAATAAAGCATGTGGACTGGGAGACGTCCAAAATAAGTTTCTAAAACATGCTTCCGAATTACTTTTTTAAGTTACTAGCATAAATCTATATTGCTTTTTTACGAGGACAAGAAGCAACCGAAAATTGAACAAGAAAATACACCAATAATATATACAATAAAGAAGATCGATTCCTTATCACGAGTATATGATAGGTGGTAAAGATAATAAGGAATAAAATAGAAAGGAAATGGAGGATGTTGAAGAACAGAATGGCTTCAGGTAGATTGTATGTTGACAGTATTTTTAGCTATAAGCTAGTAATAGACAAAAGGTTGGCCCGCAATTAGCTAACTTATGTGGTGTATAAACGGTAATGAAAAAAAGCATATATATATATATATATATATATATATATATATATATATATATATATATATATATATATATATATATATATATATATACATATATATATATATATATGTATATATATATATATATATATATATATATATATATATATATATATATATATATATATATATATATATATATATATATATGCTTTTTTTCATTACCGTTTATACACCACATAAGTTAGCTAATTGCGGGCCAACCTTTTGTCTATTACTAGCTTATAGCTAAAAATACTGTCAACATACAATCTACCTGAAGCCATTCTGTTCTTCAACATCCTCCATTTCCTTTCTATTTTATTCCTTATTATCTTTACCACCTATCATATACTCGTGATAAGGAATCGATCTTCTTTATTGTATATATTATTGGTGTATTTTCTTGTTCAATTTTCGGTTGCTTCTTGTCCTCGTAAAAAAGCAATATAGATTTATGCTAGTAACTTAAAAAAGTAATTCGGAAGCATGTTTTAGAAACTTATTTTGGACGTCTCCCAGTCCACATGCTTTATTGTTTTTAAAAATACTATCACCTTTTTGAAGCTTTTTTCTTATAACCATTTTAAAGTAGATACTATTTTAATGGACATAACCTACAATTAAAGGTTAAAATATGTATACTGACATTTATATTGACAATTCAGACATATATTATACATTTTAAAATAGACGACTTTAAAATGATATTGCCAATATTGCTGAGTTGCGTTCCTGGGACGACTCTATTGTAAGATAGTTCGTTCCATTACCTGTAATCGACTTGAGACTTTTGTCAGAAAAAAACTATAGCATGTAATTCATCTTTAAAAAGATCACATGCCATGATGGTAGTAAAATTCTCCTGTTAGTGATTCCACAGTAAATCATGAGGAATAAACCAGGAAAAAAACTCATAATACTATCCCGACATGGTAAGTGTTTGGTCTTATATTTAGCTTGCTTTCAATAAACACCAAATTCCGATTTCATATGTTTGTTACTTAAAAAACATAAATAATGTATCCTCGATATATTACTGACTTAATAATACTGGTATTTTTCTTTTATTAACTTCCTCTTTTATGTAGATGATGTATTTTCAATATGATCTCATGAATCAGATTCATTGGACCTATTCCTGAATGATTTAAACGATAAAGAAGAGACAATAACATTTACCATGGAAAAGGAATATATTAACACACTACCTTTCCTGGATGCTTTAATCTCTAAGAACGACACTGGATATGAGACTCAGGTGTATAGAACACTAACACACACCAACAGATATTTAAATTACAATTCAAATCACAATATCAATATTAAAAAGGGAATTATTAAATCCCTTTACGATAGAGTCAAACTTGCTTGTTCTAACGAAAATTCGTTCTTGGAGGAAGAACATTTGTTAACATCTGTTTTATTAAAAAATGGTTATTCTTTATCGTTTATAAATAAGGAATTTTCAACAATCGACCGAATAGAATAGAACAACTTAGAACGAGATCCTACAGCATCCACAAAGAATAATACGAGGAAAATAACAATACCATACACAAAAGGATTTTCAAAAAAACTTAGGATAGGAAATAAATTCAATATTTCAACAAAATTCAAACCAACAAACATATTGAGATCTAAAACTAAACCTAACATATATATATATATATATATATATATATATATATATATATATATATATATATATATATATATATATAACGAGTTTATTACAGCTGCCGCCGTTTCTCGCAACCTAGGTTCCAACGCTTGCGATCGTTCCAGTCATCTACTTGTAGACCCCTATCTTCCATTGCACCTTTTACTTCTTGTCTCCATGATCTTCTTGGTCTTCCCTTTCTCCTGCGGTTGGTGGGGATCCACTGTAACATTCTCTTTGGCCATTGTTGATCATTCATCCTTTCTACATGGCCATACCATTTAAACAAAACCTAACACTAAACCTAACAATAAACAAGAAAAAACAAAGAACAAAAGAATTGTATTTATAAAATGCCTCATGAATGCGATCATAAGTTAAAGTTGATTTCATATAATTAAATGAATTATCTTACAAAAAAGTCGTCCAAGGAATGCAACTCAGCGATATTGCCAATGTCATTTTAAAGTCATCTATTTTAAAATGTATAGTATATGTCTGAATTGTCAATATAAATGAATCAGATAAAATTAAATTATTAGAATAATTTTTCACCAAGTAACAAAAAATAAAATTTGTTTAATTTATTAATGTTTGTATTTTGAGAACGACTTCCGAAGTGCAAATTGAAACGCCAATAAACTTATTTTAACCTTCAATTGTGGCCTATTCCCATTAAAATAGTATCACCGGTTTGACTTCATCCCTTGAGATATCGTCATTCTCTTGATTCTCTTCTTCATTTCTGTTGTTAAGCTCTTGCATGTTGGTTTCTCGTAATTTATTCTATCTTTATTTAGTAATTTTTGGTTAGTGATCTTCCTATTTGCCCATGTTTGTAATTTTTAGATACTTTACGCCCCTTTGATTAGTGGGGAGATTTTTGACAGCTTTCTATGCGCTAACTATTAAACAAATAAATTAGATTGTCCTTTGGTACCCAACAGTCTATCTTAAACTTTGTTTTTCTAAAAGACTTTTCTAGAGATATTGGCGACTATCAAAGAAATTCTCATTGACTGTTTTAAGTTTATTTCAAGCCTCTTTTTATAAAAACATGAATAAGCATTGCGCTAAAGTTTTAAAAGTCTCTTCTATCTAATTATTTTTTCCTAATTATTAATACAAACAAATAACCTTCTATGATATCTAAAAATATAAATCAATTGTCTAATCTGCGTCTACAGTCATGTAAACAGTGTTGTCTATTATATACTCTGTCGAGGTCATCCCTCTATACACTAGCTGTAGCTTAGGTCCCTGGACGTGTCTTTCTTTATAATCTTGCCCTATTGGGCCTCTTCATTTTACTTATTCTTACAAAATTTTGGTTTATATGTATTTGTTTTTTGTTTATACGTCTTCAGCACACATACTGGGTACTTCTTGCGCTCTATATCTGTTGTCTATCTTTTTAGATACCGCGTTGAGTGCACTTTAGTTGTATGGTACACATGACAGCTCTTAGTGCCGCGGTTTACCAGAATGTATACAGCCAGTACAATTATGAAGTAAGCATGTATTTGGTTGTCACACCGTAGATTCAGAGCAAAACAAAGTCGACAAAGAAGATGGTGGGTGCACCATTTAATTAAGATATATTGACCATGGGTCCTTTTGTGACTCTATACCCCAAATTAAGAAAATACCCTAAAAAGTTTTTTAACTTTTTGCGAATGAGTATAACATCTTTTGATGAACTGTTAACTTGAATAGAATAAATCACCATGTGAAAATGCAGTAATGGATGGAATTAACCCAAAGAAAATCGTTCTTGCATTCGTCATATTCCACTTCCCAAATACATCTTTTCTTTTGCACTTCATCTATGAACAATTTTGTACTAAAATTTGTAGGGAAAATGTGCCTATGATGGACCCCTTAAGGAAAAAGCTCCATAATTATTTTAATTATTTAGCAGGCTTTAAATAAGACCACATAACGTCTTGTTATTTGTATAATATGCAAATGTTTCAAATTTTGATAAAAATTAAGATGACAAAAGTTATTCATAGTTTACTAAAATCCTGTTAAGTTTCCACCATGGGCATACATGTGCTTATGATGGACCCTTTGATACGCCCATGATGGACCCGTTGCATTTTGTATAAAATAAGTAAATACCAAATTATGTCATTAAACCAAAAGATATTCTAAACGATAAATAATATTACAAATAGGTATTTTTAAGAAAAAAGTTACATGCATAATTCACACACAAATTGTTTACGTCCAGGATTTACATCTGCACATTTATTGTGACACCAATTTTTACACACTTGACAACGAATCCATTTTTCTTTGGATCGTGAATGCGAAAATAGTTCGTTACAGTAAATGCAAGCTGCATCGTCGTAGTCGTCTTCTTTAAAAGGAGATTCACAATGGTCTTCAGAACTGTTTTTAGTTGAAACACTAACTTGCCTTTTCACTTTTCTTGCGTCTTGTTTTTTTTTCTGTAATTTTTTGCTTTATATCATTAATTTCTGGCGTTGAATTTAAATATCCTGTTTTACCCGTTTTCTAACCCTTTTCTGAGTTACTTCAGATACTTCAGCTAGAGTAGGAGGACAAATATCTTCGACCGAGTTGTTCAGGACTGACGATGATGTTGATTTCTGATCAGTGATTTTTGATAAACCTTCAATCAAAGAAACATTTTGGTTCCGATGTTCCCGTAGTGAGTTCTTGTCAGAACATCCTGGTAGTGGGTTTTGTTCATAATTTTCTTTATCTGTTGTTAAAGACGGCAAAAATTGCCAATCCTCGAAGACTTTTGAATTGAACGGTTCTATTCCTGTCTTTTTAAATGCATTTATTGCATTTAATAGAAGAGTACTTGGCTACTTTAAATTGGGTAACTGTTTTACCTGGATTCTGTCGCAGTCATAATTGAATTTCTTGGCCGTAGTAAGTTTGAAGTGGTCTAAAAAATCCTACGTCCAAGGTTGAAACGTGATGAGAGCAGTAAGCAGGAAAAAAAAAAATATAATAATACCGTTTTCTTTTGCAAACTGAAGAGCTTCAAAACTTTTATGACTACCATGACCATCGAGTAACAACAAAACTGATTGGTTTTAGAAGCCTTTGAATACCTTAAAAAATATTGCAGCCAGAGACAGAAAATGTCGGAAGTCATGCATCCTTTTTCTTGAGCGAAGACTATACTTTCAGTAGGTGCATCGATCATAAGTTCTTTCTTTCTCTGTCGAGGAAAAATCAAGGCAGGAGGAACATATGTTCCAATTGCATTCATTGCATATACGACCGTAACATGTAGACCACGCTCTGCACTACATAAAGCACCAACTTGTTTGCGACCTTTACTAGCATAAATCTTCTGCGCTCTCTTTTGTGCAGTTGTCAAACCGGACTCGTCCATGTTATAAATATTTTCCAGTGGAAATTGAAACTCGTCTAATATATGTGCTAATACTATAAAATAGGCACTATTTAGTGGATTTCGCTTTAAAAAGCCTCTGACCCATTTCCAGCCTGCCATCTTGGTTTCTTTATTAAAAATCTGGCTAATATTGATTCTTTCAGCTACTTCGTATACAATTTTTCGTAAATCTTTACTGGTCAGGCCAAAAAACGAGCTTTCATGATGATAATATGGTCAGCAATTTCCTTTTCAATAGCAGTGGAAAATATTGGCCTTCGTCCTCCCAAATAATCTTTGGTACTTCCTTGTTGCTTATTAAAGCGCCTTTTCAAAGTCGTTTTTGGAACGTTAAATATTTTTGCTGCCAGCTTAAACCCCAGAGTTTTTTCTTGTATGCTTCTTAAAGCTTACTGCATATTACTCTTATTCAACTGTTACCTTTTATGGGGATCCATCCCTGTAAAATGTATTATGTTAATCGTTAAGTAGCAAACTTATTTCCTTTTTCCTATAATGAACCCCTAGTCCGTCATGGGTAAAGACAAAGGGGTCCATCATAGGCAAATAGACAAGACAGTTAATTTAATTGTGTTACTTTTGTTTTGACCATTCTAACCTAAAACAAAGTATAGTATTTGACAAAGAAAGTGTCTTAGTAGTAAGTGTAAGTAAAATATTACTTACCAAAAAATTTTATTAGATCAGCAACGCCAAATTTTAATTTTATTTCAGAAATTTACTGTTATAACCGCCACGGGTCTGAAACCAAACTGAAACTTTGCAAATAATAAACTACAAACTTCGTGCGCAAGCGGCAACCGGCGATGTGCATGTAACCCCGCCATATTCGAAATTACAGCAAGGGGTCCATCATAGGCAGGGGTCCAACATAGGCACACTTCCCCTATCGTCCATTGTAGACAGGTTACTTTTCAACACGGCACTGCGATGTCAACAGGACAAAAGATTGTGGACAATTGATTGTGAATATGTGTACGATCACATACCTCTCCTAGTAACTAGAAACGTGCTGCAAAGCGTTTAAAGTATTTTCTACGAGCGCCACGTTTTGACGACGTTGGTTCTAAACGTGCGCTTGAATGTGAACGATACCATTTGTTTCTTGGTACTTGAAAAGCGGCGTTAGATAAACGCAGCGTCTAACGCTCTGTACACATGCTAACGGCATGTGTACATGGCCTTAGATAAAGAAATTCATAGCTTAAGGGAATCTGGGATTGTCAGTGGTTAACTCTCCATATATAATAATGCACGAACTTCAAGATTATTTTTTTTTCTGGATTATTTCCAGCACCTAATAATCATTAAGAATAAAGCCATAAGAATCATTTTTACCCATTTTCAAATACCTATCAGATTGGAATCTTTAAATCTACTATCTGAGTAATACTGGATTTAACAGTACATTTAATAAAAAATATGTTTACTTGTAAATCCCTTAATATCTGCAAACAAAATGCTAACGTTTTCATATCTATGGATGTAGATTTTATGAAACTGATTGGGATGAAACGCGCCCCCTCGCTCTTCTTGTTCGATGTCTCTTATCATTTCTTTGGCAACAAAATCAGGTAACACTAAAAATAAAATATATATTACTATTTGTTTTACTTTATATTAAAAATATTGTTTACAAAAACATGTATTTTATTATATTTTAAAAAAATTCTATTTGTGTTTTGTTTCTTTTTCTTTTTAATCAAGTCACTGAATTTCACTGTTAACCTGATATGTAGTGAGATGTAGGAAAAATATGGCTTTAAAAAGGATCATTTTGTAGGTAACATGAGATATTATTAAAAAACAACAGAATTTCATACAGAAGAACAGTAAAGATTCATGCAGAAATCGAACGTATACAGTAACAGAAGGCCCAACAAAATACCTACATACGCCCTTCACCTTCTAGATCAAAATGAATCTTTTAATGACGAATTTCAAATTCAAAATAAAGGCCTTAAGCTATCTTTGTTAGAATCTATGGAAATTAACACATTAAAAAACACAGATATAATTCTGAATTACCAACTTGAGACAAACAGTTCTCCCCTCCGCAACCTATTTCATTGAAGACTATAAAGTGTAAACGCATGCCAAAAATAGATCACTTGAGAAAGGCACTCTGCCGAAACAGCTGTAGTAATAAGATTTTATAATAAATTTTGTGGAAGTTTTGAAAACAAAGTTTTCAGTATTTTACTGTTACATAAAATGAATTTCCATCAAGTAACGGTCCATCAACAACCAGGAGATTAGAGCATGCATCGGAAAAGCTAGATTCACCTTCAATCCGATGGGGTCCTTCTTCAAGAGTCACAACCTCTCTCTTGATACAAAAGTAAGAATGCTGCGATGCTACGTCTTCTCTGTCCTTTTATATGGTGTTGAACAAAGATATATTGCAGAAAACTGGAAGCATTTGAGATGTGGCTATATCGGAGAATACTTAAGATCCCGTGGAATGTCCGAGTCACAAATGAGGTGGTCCTCAGAAGAATGAATAAGAACCGAGAGGTACTGACCACCATCAAATCTCGAAAGTTACAATGTTACAATTCTTCGGACATATTATGCGAAATAAATCCAGATATGCTCCCCTTCAAGCCATCCTGCAAGGAAAAATATTTGGAAAGCGACGTCCAGGAAGAAGAGTATCTTGGTTAATGAACCTCAGAATCTGGTTCAATACGACATAAGTGCAGCTTTTCCGCGCTGCTGTAGATAAGATAAAGATTGCCATGATGATCGCCAACATTCGTAACGGATAGGCACATCAAGAAGAAGAAGAAGAAGAAGAAGAAGACCTATAAATTTTACTTCTTATTTAGTGGTTAAATAACCGTTTATCAGGGATCTGAAGATAAACTGAAATTGTAGTGTTCGTAATCGGTCGTCCAAGTTATAATAAAACTAATTGTGGATAAATCTTTTCTCTCGTTTTCTAGTTTTTACCTATCAAATAGTCCATAAGACTTTATTCGATTTTATCTGTAGTATATTGTGGTGAGTTTTAAAAGTTTTCATTTTGGATTAAAGGACATATTTGAGACTACCATTCATGATTGCCGTTTGATGTCTTGGCAAAATAGAACTAAATGATCACATCTATTGGGGTTTAAATGGGGTAGTGATGCGCAAAATAGGACGCTGTATCCTGTTAGCCTTCCTACTCAATTCCGACTCTCACCTCCACGCGGTGAATCTCGGTAACCTGAGCAACTCTGTGGAAGATTGTGGTAACCAACTACAGTGGAAAGCAGAGTCAGGGCAAACGAGAGCTGGAAGAAATGTCCTTCGAAGATTGGGGGATTGAGTAAAAGGTTAACGACCTGTTTCCTTAAAAAAACTTATTGTTATGAAAGCACAAAGAAAAAAAGCACTGTTAAATTCACGACGACCTAGCAAACGACAAAGGAATAATGATTTACAGATCTGCACATGGAACGTACGAACCATTTATGCCCCAGGCGCTCTTAAATTGCTAACACAAGAACTGGATACAATGAAAGCCGATGTAATAGCGATTCAAAAGATGAGGAATTATCGAGAAAAAGACTACAATATATACTATAGCGGACATAGTACCCGACATAGTTTGGCAGTGGTTTCCTAGTCAGTAATCAATAAGACAGACCCTCGAAAAAACATTAGATTTTAACATTGAAACCCATAACCTATTTATCGACTTCAAGGCCGTATACGAAACGTTTCAAGAAATCCGTACTATACCAATCAATGCGTGAGTTTGGTATGACAGAAAAACTTATCCGATTAGCGAGAATGACAATGTCTAACCTAAAAGCCAGCATTAGGATACAGGACTCAGACAAGGAGATGCTCTGGCTTGCCTCCTATTTAACATTACCTTGGAAAAGGCAGTCCGAGACACACGAATTAGAGACGGCGGTACTATTTACAATAGATCGATACAAATCTTAGCATACGCTGATGACATTGACATAATAGGTTGTAGCAAGCGAGATGTTGAGCAGTATTTCCTAGAATTGGAAACGGCGGCGAAACAGCTCGGTCTAGTCATCAACGAAGACAAAACCAAGTACATGTTAGTTACTAAGGGTCCTATAGTAAGTGAGGAACGGGAAGCAGTATTTGAAAGTCATATCTCTGAACGTGTTGATAGTTACACATACCTTGTCTCGCTAGTGACTACCTACCAATAAATCAAGCGAATAAATTAAAAGACGAACAAACCTTACAAAAAGGGGAAAATTTGGACTCCAAAAAGAATTAAACTCAAGAAATATTCAAAGAGCTAAAATTAAAATTATTATATACAAAATACTGCTGGGGCCGGTCCTCACATACGCATCTTTGGAGCTATAAACGATCAATAGCAGTGGCGCAAAAGATTTAATTTCGAATTATACTAACTCTTTAATGAACCAGATGTCGTAACGTTCACTAAAACACAGCGACTTACATGGGCCAGACACATAATAAGAATGCCTGACAATGTAATTGCTAAAAATCTAATGACAGGAACACCTATAGGAAGAAAAAGCAGAGGCCTACCGCGATGATGATGATGATGATCACATTTCTGTTATTAAGTACATACTTGTTTCCGTTTCAAATCAAAATCCAGAAACCACATTTCTGTGGTGGTTTCGTACGCAATTCTCTACTTTTTTTGTCCAACCTAACAATCACATCTATCATAAAAATAATTGTAGTAACTTTGCGTTTTGCTTGTTTAAATAGGTTTTTTATATCCTCATATTTATTCATCATCTATGTTAATTCTAAGTGGATCGTCGATAACTCGGAATATGGAATGAAGTTATTTTCTATTCCACATAGAAGAATTCTAAATTAGATAACTTTTTATGATGTAGACTTAGATTAAGTTGGAGAGAAGAAATCGATAAAGACTTAGTTAAAGAATACCTTTAAAACAACCGAGATAAATGGAGACTGGAAACCACAAGACGGCGTAGAACGTTATAAACTGATTGATTGATTGATTGATTTATGAACAAATACTACATTTTAGATAATTGTTTTTGTTACAAGAAAAATAAATTCTATGGCCAAAATAAAATTTAGTTTTTGAGTTTAGATAATAATCATGAGAATTTGCTATAAATTGGAATTCAATCAAAGTGACTTCTAATAGATTAACTACATTTACCAACATACTTATTACTAATCTTTATTAAATGGAAGAATCTAAATAGAAATTAAATCCTTCTGATACCATACAATCGTATATACTCTGAAACAAACGTTGATTTGATTAATATGATGTAAAAACAACTTTAAAGTTGTACACAATAATTCCCATACAATATACAATTCGTTTCTGCATGTAATTAAATTGAAAATGTTTATTTTACAAAGACCACTGTTTGTTTTAAGCTAATGGAAATGAGAACATTGTTTATTCTTTCATTCGAAAATATATTAAGTTAACGAAATTACCAAAGCTTATCAACAAATTAAGCTCATATAGCCGCAAACCAAACAATTCATTGTAATATTTTAGAAATATAGAAAATAATAAAAAGTGAAACATATTTACCTGATAGTAATAATTTTTCTTGTTTATCATTTTCGCTTTGAGTTTTATATCTTGTTTCCATTGATCTATGAGTTTCCAAAAATGCTTTTCTTTGACTTCGATCGGTCAAATATTTTGTATACATCCCAGCGAAATTTACACATATGTAAAGAAGGATATTTGCCAGCAGTCTTCTGATCTTACACTCCTCGGAATGTGATACACACTGTAAATAAAAACAAATTATATTTGTTTAATTTACGACTGAGACATGACAATAGGAAAAGAAATGTGTCAATAATGTCGAAACTTCTATAATGTCAAGATTGCTATGAATATAATAGTAAAGTTTGGTAGAAAGGTACTGGAGAAAAAATTATTAAGATTAGTTAAAACTAAGTTTTACTAAGTAATATTCCACTGTTGCATATAGTCCAGTCGTCAGTGATTTGATCTCTAAAACACTCTAATCCCCACTCTAGGGGAGGAGAGGGACAAAAAACATTTTTTTAATCAAGAAAAGTAGCTAAAATATTTTTACAAAAATGGTTATTAGCACTTTTTCTGAAGAAGTAACCGTTCCGTCAGAAACAATGGTTGAAGTGACAGGTGATTGTTAATGTCAGTTACACGCCCAGAATTTTTTAAATAAAATTTTTATCAACTCGACGATAAAAATTCAATATTTGTTATCAAAGTGACCCATCGACAAAAATCAAAATGCGTTTTTATAATAATTAAGATTAATTAATAAGAAGAAATATAATAAGAATATTCACTAGAATAATAAAATTTATCACTTCTATTAACGCATATAAGGCCACCGTTCTTTTAAAAGACCTCGCTACAAAGATGCCTGTAATTTAATTATTTTGCTAGTTATTAAGAGACGGTGTGGTGTAACAAGGAGCCATTTTATTAAAAAAAAAATTAACAATTGTAACAATCTGTCAGATAATGAACTTCCTGATGACATAATTATTTTTCCACCTAAAAATGGGGAAGAGACTGAGGCTGTGGAAATGAGTAACTTGCCAGGAAATCAACTACGAGTAGAGGCAGAGATAGTCATAAATGATCCAAAACCCATACCAAATCCGATATAAATGAAAATGAAGACGACATCACTTTACCGCACTCTAAAAAGAATACGTTAAAGTCTAAAAAACAAGTAGCTCCTACAGTAAATGCGAAAGAACAGAAGAGCAAATGCTATCGGTGGACCAAGAGAGATATACATAGCAAGATTTCAGGTTGGAGTATAACAGAAGGTCCAGAAAACATCATTTCCTCAGTAGATACTTTTTTCCTATTTTTTGATGATACAGTTATTCAGATGCTTGTTGAATTTTCAAATATATACGCCAATTTACATAACCGTGAAGGCGATATTACAACAAACGAAATTAAATATTTTATTGGAATTTTATTATATAGTGGATATATGAGTGTTCCTAGGCGAGATATGTACTGGGAAAAATCCCGTGATTCTATTCACAACCTTGTAACTAATACAGTGTCTAGAAACCGTTTCAGATTTATCATACAGAATATTCATTGCTGTGCAAAACGTAATGCACAGGACAAATTTTCAAAGGTTCGATCACTGATTGATGTAATGAATCAAAAATTTCTCGATGTAGCACCACAAGAAGAATACCACAGCTTGGATGAGATTGGTTCCGTATTATGGAAAACATGGATCCAAGCAGTTTATCCATGGTAAACCTATCAGATGGGGAAATAAGTTTTGGATGGGGACTACTAGACTAGGTTATGTAGAGTGGTTTGCTTCATATCAGGGATCTTCATCCACTATTCAAGATAAATATAAACGTCTTGGTTTGGGACCTAGTGTTGTCTTACAATTTGTTGATGCCCTAGAAGTCAAACCCTATGATATATATTTTGACAACTATTTTACCACGCTGCTGCTTTTAGAAGAGCTTACATCAAGGAAATGTTAAGGAACAGGTACAATAAAAGCAAATCGCCTAGGTAAAGATTGTGATATTGAGGGTTCAGACATACTGAAAGTTTGACTACTGCACGGCAGAGGAAAGTGAAATAGTAGTTTGCAAATAGAATGACAATAATGTTGTTTCCATAATATCCAATCACAATAAGATATATCCAACAAAACAAGTACAACTTCTTCTTTATGTGCCATCTCCTCTAAGAAGGTTGGGAACCATCATGGCAATTTGCACTTTCGATACCGCTGCTCTAAAGAGGTCAGCAGAAGTACAACGGTATTCTCAAAAAGAAAAATAGAAGGTACTTGTTGATCAACCTAATATTATACAACAGTATAATGAAACCGTGGGTGGCGTCGATCGGGCAGATGAAAATATCAGCTACTACAGAGTAGCCATCCGTGGCAAGAAATGGTATTTCCCATAATAAGCTGCACAGTGGATCTAGCAGAACAAAATGCCTGGCAACTCCATAGAATTAGTGGTGGTAAAATGGATCATTTACAGCATCGTCACACAAATACAGTAGGGATTCTTGAATAATTTAAAATGACAACAAAAAGAGGACCCAGCAAGACTTCAGCCAATTTCCATAGTCACTCAAGATACGATCGGATGTCACTCAAGATACGATCGGATGGACCACCTTATTCTATAAGGACAATCAAACTCGTTGTGCTGCTTGCCACAAAAAATGAAATTTTTGCTGCAATAAATGTAATGTAACACTACATCCAAAACAATGTTTATATAAATATCATACAAACTAGATATTTAAGATTTTTTTATTTTAAGTTGTTAAAATAATTATAATAAAAAACTTAAAATTTTGGTACTTTTAATTATTTGTTATTCACAATCATTGATTATGCCACCGGACTTTTAAAAGGACACCATTTTTTGAAAAATATTTCGTATTTTGTGCAAAATTTCTTAAATACTTTATTTCTGTCAATCTTAATAAGCATAAAAATTAAATATCTCATCAATATAAGAGAATAAAAGTTTCGGCCTTAAATGGGTTAACTGGTCGCTATGTAATTTACATTGTTAAAGCGTAATCTTCTAAAGCTTTAACATAATATCGATTTTGAATTTTGGCAACAAATACGAGGCATTTGAAATATATCTCGCATATTTGCTAAAGTTGGGTAGTTTCGAAAAATATAAGTACACTTTTGAGATTAAAAAGAAATAGTTTTAAACATAAGATCATTTGTAATGTAAAAGTTTAGCTTCAGTGTTTATTAGGCTTATTTGAAATGCCTCATTTTTGTTTTCGAAACACAAAATCAAAATTTTATGCTACAGGTTTTAAAGATTAGGCTCTAACAATGAAAATTTCGTAGCAAGCGATCAATGGAAGTGATCAGATTATTGATCTCATGAAAATCGTAAAAATGGCCATAATCGCGCAACGTTTATTTATTTAACAGCTTTATAGAAACTGACTTTATTTGCCGTAAAATGCAGAAATTGCATACGAAAGCTGCACTTTTCACCGTTCAAAACTAAGTTCATTTTTTCTCGATAGAACACTCTGATCAAAAGATGTCCAATATATTTGAATCAAGTTGATTCATATTTTATAATAAATGTGTTTATATAGGATTAACCCATTCATGCCTCGAACATTTTTTTCAGGATCTCTAAATGTGGTCAATATGTAAATAAAAACGATCCCAAATTGGTAAAAATTAAGATTTTATCGCAAATGTCCCCACCATTTTTTCAAAAATGGTGTTGCAAAAACCAACACTGGGCACTTTATAAAATAAATGATACAATCAAATAACCAGATCTTCGATTCCAACACCAAGACTTGTATCCAAAGCAAATTTGATTTCCTTTTATGTGCTGCTTCATTCCGTGCATTTCGTTTCCCATTTCGTTTCCCATTTCGTTTCCCATTTCGTTTCCCATTTCGTTTCCCATTTCGTTTATGCTTGATTCTTTTCCCCAAACGTTGAATTTGACAAAAATTTGTTTAAAAATTTTGAAGATATGGAGATATCTTGTAGGTTCAATCTGTTGGATCAATAGTTAAATTATCAATTAAGTGAAGAAATGTTATAATCGAATCTATTACAGCGTTTGCTTTTGGGTATCAATATATTTTTGACAACTAATTCTTACAAATACATTCATCTCCTTGGATTTGCATTACAACCGATTACTAACATTATTCCTATGAAAATTTTTAGCTCATAAACACTAAATTTTAGTTAAGACCCAGTCTGAGAAGCATAGCGTACCGTTTCAATTACTATATACGTAAGTAAATCATTGTTAAAAAACTTCAAATATATGCAAAGGTGTTACCGAACAAGAATAAGAAAAAGGAAAGTGTAATTTTCATTCATTACTGCTCTATCTTATTGAATATGATAAGAGTGGTAAGATCAGTCTTATTCCAATTCCGAACTAATTTTGTCAACAGCTTTACTGTTCTGCGATTGGTAGGTTCATTTTCTTTAGTCTCATATTGTTATACATCAAAATCAGAAGGCTCAGCTTGAGCTGGAAAATTATCTGACGCAATATCGGAAGAAATTTCTTTCACGACAAATTCTATAATTAAATCTACATTATTATCATCAATTCTTATTTCATTCCCCCCTGATCAAAAACAGCGTCAGCTTCTGAACTCAACTTGTTTTGGATAAAATTACCAATAGTTTCTCCAATATCTTTATCGCCACTAGCTTTATCAGTTAGAATTTGTGGTTTAAGGGAGTCAAATGGACATTCACACTAATTGTTTTTGTCATGACATTGGAATTCTCTAGAAGAACTAGTATTCTGTGGGTTCTTCATCTGTTCAAACATTTTTAAACAATTCATTGAAACCTTCAAAAGTCATCATCATCATTCTGGCTTTACAACCATGCGTGGGTCCTAGCCTCCCCAAAAATTTCTCTGCAGTCTTCCCTATCCATCGCCCTCCGCCGCCAAGCACGTATTCATATATTTTTCATGTATTCATCGATGTTATCAGGGAACCTTGTCCTGGATCTTTCCCTTCTTCTCTGACCAATGGGTCTATCAAGGAGCGATTTTTTTAGCTGGGTCATTTTGTTTTATCTGCATTACATGCTCTATTTACCTCAGACGTCTTATCTTAATATGTTTTACGATATCTGGTTCCTGGTATATTCTATAAAGTTAGAAGTTGTAGTTGTCTTCTTCACACTTTATTGTCATTCACTGCTTTATAGATTCGCCTTAATACTTTTCTTTCAAAATATTTTAATATGTCCTTATTACATTTTGTTAGAGTCAAGGTTTCTGAACCATATGTTTGGTTAGGCAACGTTCAGTTGAGTTTTCAAAAAATTGAAAGTTGTCTTGTCACTTGACCGCAGTGCTATAGACAACAGCCACGTTTTGGCTGAAAAGATATGAGGTTGGATTTTATGCCATATAAAACTTCAAAATTCTAATTATTATGTGCGTTTCTGTATTATTAGTTAGTGCTTAAACATTTATGTGTGGATGAGCGGTCGTGTACTGTGTTTGTGTGTTGCATGTGTATAGTATACGAGTAAATATAATGTGTCTCGATGTTTCTTAATCCACTATTGTTGTTATATTCTTGTTGTTGACATCTTCGTTTAGTATTGGTAACCAAAGCCTGCTACATGCTGCTGATGAGTTATACTACAAATTTTTCTTCATCGAGTAGGATAAGGACTGCTTCTTTGATTTTTCTCTTTTTCATGTCTGTTTCTTCATTCATCTTTCCATTGTACTCTGTGTTAATTGTCCAGTTATGTTTACATATCTATGATCTGTCGAAGTCCCTGTTTTTCATGTATCTTTCATGCTCTTTTATCCTGACACTTAGTGGTCTTGCGGTTTCTCCCACATACAAATTGTTGCATTCACAGGTATAGAAAAGAATAGATCTCAGTGTATTGGCTATTTTAAATGTTTTAAGATGTTGTACCTATTTCCTACCCTTTTTAATTTTTTTGATAAGCCCTTTACATATGGAACTGTTGTTTTTAGAGCGATTTTGTGTTGTTTTATTTCTTCTATTATATGGAATTTGTTGTTAATAACTAAAAAACGGTAGTCGATTTTTGTTAATACCTTTTTTAGCAGAATTTTTTGTTCTTAAAATGCCTTTTCATTAGAGCAGGTGTTTTGTTCTCTATCATATATGATTTGATGATTTATTTTTTACGCTTATGTTGTGATTTAGGTTATAATTTAAATATCTGTTGATGTTGGCTGATTTTCTGTAGAGTTTGGTTGCATATCCTGTAGCTGATTTTGTGATTAGCACATTTAGAAATGGAAATGAATAGTTGTTTTATTTTTCCATGGTGAACTGATTTTTCTTTATTGTTAATATTCATCAGGAATTTATTCAGTGCTTCTGGTCCATTAGGCCAAAAGGAGAACACAACATTTGCGTATCTTCACCATAATGTGGGCTGTTTGACTTGTTTGTGTAAAATGTTTTGTTCATTTTGCTTCATCAAATTAATGCAATAAGTCACAGATCCAATATTGTTACAGCCAAAATTCATACATTTAAGGCTGAACTGCTATCCCGTGCACCCTATTCGCCAGATTTATCCTTCTCCGAATAATCTGATACTCGCCATCCTTGTCAAAACAGTGGCGTTACGCACCAGCTTTCTTTCACTTTATCTTTAATACCTCACATATTTAACAGCTGGCAACCCGCAACCCTAACTTACGACTATTTTTTCTCAAGCTTCCTTGATGTAAGAAACATGCATATACGTCATGAGCGTATTTAATTTAAAAAATAAATGCACGAAAATTTTGTTCAAAAATTAATTAGCATTCATTAAATTAAAACTATTTGCGGGCACTTTTTGACTGGCAACCTGCTACCAATGTATTCCCCCATTATTAAATGTATTTGAAAATGTGAGTTTGATTTGAGTTATGAACATAGTTATTTTGCATTGGGATCTCGTACTATTGTATTTTTCATTTTTCTATTGGTAATCATTGCAATGATTTACATTTATCTTCTTGTTCATTGAATAATTTTCTGGTGAAATTATTTAAGCTACGCCTATGGTTTAATAAGGCAACATGGTACTTTATGAGAGCGATAAATAAACGTATAGTAGCCATTTCTAAGGTCATAATCGATGTTATAACACTTTAAAAATAATTTTTATATGCTGCTGGCTATAAATGCGTATATTAGATCGTATTTCCTTATTTTTACTTTTACATAGTGGTCTTTTATGATAAAATACCACAAAAAGTTATAGATAGACAATTAAAAATGGAGTTGTCATTTTTCATGTTTAGCTCTAACTGCAAAATTATCTATAAAAGTAAATTTTACTTATGCAAAGCAGGTAGCAGCCTAACTAAAATATACTTGATACCAAAGGAGTATCCAAAAATGCTAATAAAGAGACACAGAATGATTGTTATCACAAGGGCGTTAAATTATTTTAACCTGATTTAAATACGCATTATTATTTCAAAAAGACTCAGGTATAGTTTAATCGTAACAATGTTATTTTATATGCAAAATAACACTCACAAAAAAAGTAGTAAATAAGATAAGCGTTACTCAGATTGCTATGGAACGCCAGACGTTGGGTGTCCCTCTGAGAGACCGAATTCCAAACGAAGAAATATGTCGTAGAACAAAAACAGCAGACGCTTTTGAAAAAGTCGCATCGGTAGAGTGGAATTGGGCAAGGCACGTCCCCAGATTATCAGGCAACCGATTGACAAAACGTATTGTGGAGTTGAAACCAAGACAAAAAGCACTACGAAGAGGACGCCCACCAACCAGATGACTGAAGCATGTTAGCGATAACTGGATGCAAACCGCACAAGACAGATGGAAAGAGTTGAATATGTCCAGCTGTGAACGTATACAGGTTAATGATGATGTGCAGAATAAGGTCTTGTAAGGTTGGTTAATTAAAATATTTTGGTAATTAATCTTTTGAAAAGTTTATGGGCTGTCCAAAGAACAAAATGCATTACCGAATGTTTATAAAAAAAGGGGCCTAGATCTAAATAGCCAACCAAAAATGAATCAAAGAATAATTAAACTGCCAGCTATAACCAAATGTAGTCGCCGTTTTGTGGTTGATTTAAAGTTATTTTATCGGTAGACGGAATTTTGACCACTACTATGAAAGCGTGTGATTGGTAATCGATAAGGTGATAAATTTGTCCAAGCAAGAACAAGGAGGTGGTTGAAATGGACTATTCAAAAAGAACGTGTCGAATATCCAGACTTGATAACATCCCAAATGAACCAATAAGAAGAAGACAGGAAGGATTTACAATACCGTAGATACAACTTTTATGGTACGGGCGTGTAATGCGAATGAAAGGCAAATGATGGCCAACACAGGCCTTAAACTATATTTCATATAATAGAAGAAGGAGAGAAGGACCAACATTAGAATGGAAGTTGGAGCATAAATAGGACCATACTTCTAAAATATTGTTAAGTATACAGTAGGTACCACCCATATTGATAGCGTGGAACAAAGTTATATATTTTTTATTGGAACTCCCTATATATGATTGCCTTCTTGGACACTTTTTGATATTCTCGTTTTTGGAATGTAAAGTTTGACAATGTTGTACGAGGTAGTTTAAAAGATAGTTACGTTTTTTTTATTAATTCATTTATACTCAAGCAATTTTTACTATTGTCAAAAATAATTAACAAAGTGAAATATTGAATTTTGGTAAACAGGATTGGTCAAAACTCGGAATAAGTATTTTCTAAAATGGAACACCTTATTATTTAATATATTGAATAGAATAGTATTTTATGGTCCCCTGTTATTTATTAAGCAGTCCCTATACTGAATTTATTTAATTTGTGAGATATTCGTTATTCTTTGAGTCCAACATTAATTGCAACAAAAATTTGGTTAAATTTTATTAGGTTCGTCGTGAAAATATTAAATCAAAAATAATTAAAAAAAAATACATCATAATCTAGGCTGATCTTAAATTACTCCAGTCACAGTGGAGGAAAAGAGGTCAATACCTCTAAATTTTTTATAACTGAATCGATTTTGCTAAAAATTTGGAATTAGGCTTATCTTACCTCCCTCTTCAAAAGTTATATATGCGCTAGGTGAGCTTTTTATTTTTAAGGGGTGAAATCACCCCTTATTGAAAATAATGAAAAAAATTTATATTAAAGCATTTTATGGATTTAAATCGTGTTAAATTAGGTAATTGAAATATTATCAATTATAATAATGGATATTATGTACATTCTCAACCCTTAAATAATCTTAAAAACCACCCCATTTAATAAAAATAATAGTAAAAAATCGTTTAACAGGTTCAAACGCTTTTGTAGTGCATTTATATCATCTACAATGTAATTCTCTGCTTATATAAAATAATTTTGTTTGATTGCAACACTTCAACCCTTAAAAACTACCCCCTATGTCAAAATATATAAAAAAATATTTTTAAACAACTTCAAAAGTTTTTAATCTACATTTATATTCAAAACTTTCTTTCTTAAAAATCTTTTTTGATTGGTTGCTTATTTTTAACCCTTAAAAAATACCTCTATGCTCACGAAACAAATTCCCCTTTGGTAAATGTCTAAATAAAAAAATTAAGTATACTCATGATGTTTTTATTGTAAAAAATTATGCATGAAAATACTTTACATTAGAAAGTATACAAAATATATTTACAAAAATAAAAATTATTTACAATATATCAAATTATTCATTGTCTGAAACGTCATTCTCGTCGTGTTCTAACTCCACCTCTTCGTCTATTGCAGGATAATTTGGACAATTATCGCCAGAGCATGTTCCACTCGTAGCATTGCAAAATAGACCTAGTCTACGACAGCCACACGCTGAGCCGCAACCCTTTTTGCAATTGCAAAAAATCATTTTCAATAGTTCTTCTGGTGCAGGTGAACTTTTCATTTTTATTGGTTGTAAAATATCATCACTCTTGAACCATTCCCAATCCGTTATATCAATCTCTTTGTTTCCAAGCCATATCTGAGTTTGTAATTAAACTCTTTTGATATGCTTATCCAGGGCACTTACAGTTGGTACAAGAGATGATAATTTAACTGCACTATTTTTAGTTGTAGCTTTAATAAAGGATTCGTATCGCATTTGTTCAAGTAATGATGAATAATCTTCGACCTTATTCATTTTGTTCATGTGGGTGTCTTTGACAAGGCCATACAGCAAAATTGTACAGTATCTCCCAGCTTCTAAAATGTCTTCGAGATCTGAAGTACTCCTGTCATTGGCACTCATTGGCGGCTTGCCCACGCAACTTCAAAGGATTGTCGCTTCTCTGTGTTCGTTAGTTCTCAGAAGCAGATTATGTTCAGTTTAGAGGTGCCTATATTATATACATAACATATATATATATATATATATATATATATATATATATATATATATATATATATATATATTATATATATATATATATATATATATATATATATATATATATATATATATATATATATATATATATATATGTATGTATGTATGTATGTATTATATACATAACATATATATATATATATATATATATATATATATATATATGCATGTATGTATTATATACATATTTGTGTTAGTGTTAGTGTGTCTGTTACCAGTTTTTCGAATATACTTGAATAAAGCATTTATATATACAGAAAATAAGTTGATGCTCCAAAATATAAATAACATGCTCCAAAATTTTTTTAGAATAACTCCGTTAATTTTTAAGCAGTGTCCATTAAAAAAATATTTTGAAGGTAATTTCAAAAGCTACAAGAGTAAGTAGATTAAAATATGTTAAAATTCTTTCTTTTTAAATAGTAAAGGGCCAAAGTGCTGATTACAGGTGTGTCAGCCGCTGTATCTCAAACTTCAATTGGCTATATCTCTACTATTTTTCGAGCTACAACAAAAATAAAATAATCAAAATTTTTGTTAAGAAAAAAACTACATTCTGGTATAAAACCATTTTTCACGTATCTCTTATAGTTTTAGATTTATTTTGAAAAAATGTAAATTTTTAGATAATTAAAAAAAAGATTTTTTAATTTAAACATGATTTTTTCAAAAAATACGCATTTTAAGCAGGCTAAACTTTTAAAACTTATAAATAACACTAAAAAAATGAATTGTAGAAGATATACGTTTAATTTCAATTCTGATCGAAATAGTGTTACTTAAACTGCTCGTTTTTTTTTAACGCTAGAGTAACTCAAATTCTTTCCTTCGTATTTCGCTTTGTTTTAATGGAAATGGCTTTTAACATAGCTCATTTTAAAGGTTTTTCCTAGCTCTTTAAAAAGTGTTGTTTAAGTTTTTATCAAAAAAGATGTCCATTTTCTGATATTTGATGTTAAATGCATCGAGTATAGTATCCCAAAAATAAAAAGTCATCTTCAAACAATTATAAATCACTTAGTATTTTACTTATAAAACTTAATAAAAAAACAATCTCTTTGTTTTTTTAAAAGCTTTATTTTTGTTCATTATAGATTTTTCAATAAAACGCTTTGTTTTTGAGTTATTCGTACAAAATCATTTTAAAATATGTTTTTTTTTTTGTGAAAAATTTACTTTTTCAAGTGCGTATAACTCAAAAAGTATTAATTTAGCGAAAAAAATTTATATGACATTTGTTGTCTAAAATTTGATTCTCTATCAATTCCCGGGGTTATTTTGAGTGTAAAAAGTTTAACCCCCTAGATGGGGTGCCAACCACCCAAGGGGTAGAAGCATACATCGGCACCATATAACTTATGTTTTTTGAGTAATTTACTACCCACTGTAAAAATTTCAGATAAATCGGTGCAGTTATAAAAAATTTAAAGGGAAAATGCCACAGTAACTGGAATAAATGTGTTAATATTGGATGAGATATCAAAATACCTACTTACAGTACTGTACGAATTATTGGAATAATAGGCTGTTTTAATTAAAGAACAGTTTTTTCAGAAAAAAAAATATTTTGACAAAACTATAAAGGTAAACTTATATCATTGAGTAGAAAATATGTTCTCCTTTGGCAGCAATTACTGCTTTTATCCGTTTCGACATAGAGATTCTACGAGCTTCTGACAGTTCCCAGATATCCTTTCATCTCGAAACCAAACCTGAATGACGCTTCTATCATTTTTATTTTTGTAGTAGTCTATTTTGCGCTGTGTAGCTCTGCAAATGGCCCATAAATTTTCAATGGGGTTGAGGTCTGGCGGATTACCAGGCCAGTCTAAAACATTAATCTTCTTATATTTGAAAAATTCCATCATTTGCCTTGACCTGTGACAGGGAGCAGAGTCTTACTGAAGAATGGCTCCTCCATGAAGCAGACATTTTTGGAGTTCTGTGTCCAAACGGTGTTTCAACATGGATTTGTATTTTTGGCTGTTCATTATGCCTTCGATTGGCATCGAAGATCCAACACTTATGTATGAAAAATATCTCCAAAACATTTTTTTGACTGGATGTTTTACGGTTTGATCAATATGAGATGGTGTAAGGTTTTCATTTTCAGACTTCCTGACGAATTTTGACCGCTGTCTCTGAACTATAAAGTGAATTTTATCTGTAAATTGGACTTTTTTGCAGTCGTCTACAGTCTAATTAGAGTATTTTGGCCCACAATAGCTTTTGTTTATTCATTTGTTCAGTTACAAACTGTTTTTTTTTTGTGGAATTGCCGTTCTATCACTTTCCAAAAGTTTTTTCCTAACAGTTGAGTCATGAATTACTACACGTGATGTTGCTAGATCTTGTTGGAGCCCTTGACTTGTTTTTTTTGAGACCAGTTTACTCTTGTGAAGTAAAAATCTTTCATCTGCTGGTATTATGTTTCACTTTCTTTCGCATTTCTCTAACCTTTTCACATCTATTGTTCCAGTTTCTCGATCATACTACAAAATCTTGCTTACTACCTTCTGATTCACTCCATACATTCTTGCAATTTTTCTTTGTGACATAGAAGTGTGTTCACTTAACGTAATAATCTTATCACGCTTCCTCGGATAGTAATATCCATGATGGAAGTAAACAAAACAAAGTCACTAATTATCGAAAATAACATAAAATAGTACAAAACAACACCAACTTAGTGGGAAATGTCCTGAAACACCCTTAAATAAAAGGCAGAGAATAGTAAGGTTATGTTTTCAATGCTTGGCCAGTTGTAAAAGTGTGGACAGTGTTGCCAACTGTGAATATTGAAAAATATCACAATGATTCCATTAATTTGCACAATACTGTATTTAAGATTATTGGTGTGTAAAATATTAATAAAAACTATTTTTATACTTCTTGTTGCTTTTTCCTATTACTTACGTATTTTTTTAAGAATGAACTTTAAGAAGGAATAAGCAATTTGCTGACAGACGACAACCAGGAAAAAAAGTATTTCAAAGTTTACTAAAACGGTTTCAATGGACTAGACACGTAGTATTATAAATCTGATCGAACAAAAACTATTGTAAGTGAAGCAAATAAATTAAATTTAATCGTGAGTGCCACTAAGAATCCGCATATTAGTACGAGGGAAGTTGCAAATGCTTTTGAAATTAATGGTCGTAGTGTAGTAAAAAACCAACAATACGCATTCATATCATGCATAATTGCATCAAACGCTTTCGACTAAGCTAAAAAACTATTAATTAAAAAAAAACTAAAATTAAAAAAAAAACTATTCCAAAAATCAGAAAACAGAGAATATCGTATAAAAAATATGAAATCGCCAAACTAAGGAACAAATGCACCACTGACAACTTTCAGGCAGAAGTGACAGCAAAACTACTTCAAAGCAAAAAATCAAGGTGATATCGAAATGAAGTGGGGAATAATAGATGAAGCTATGAAGGAAGTAGCTCAAAAGCGGTTAGGTCAAGTAAAGAAGGGGAGAGATAAAGAATGATTTGATGCCGATTGCAAGAAAAGCCTTTACAAACGAAACGAGACAAGACTAAAATAAATTGAAAAACCAAGTGACGAAAATAAAAATGAATATGAAGTAGAGAGAACAGACGAGAAAAAAGTGTGTAAGAGAAAGAAAAGGAAGCATATGGATAAAAAGCTAATAGTAGATAATCAGGGAAAGCTACATAGATGGGAAAAGCATTTCAGAGATCTGCTAAATGAAGAACCGGATGGAAAAAGCATGGGGGAGAAACACTTACTAGCGCGGATATGTAGCCTGCTAACGAAAATCTTGGAGCGAGAAAATACCGGAAGTATAGAGACAGGAGACAGTATCACTCTTCTGTGTGTAACATATAAGGTATTCGCCAGAGCCATAAGAACTAGACTAGAAAGGCATGTAAACAAGCACATTGGTGGATACCAGGGAAGAGTCAAAAAGGGTAGATCCACCATAGATCAAATATTTGTGTTAAGAATGATTCAGAGCAGTACATACGGGCCACAGTTAAAACTAAACCTCCTCTTTATAGATTTTGATTTTTAACGATCAAGTTTACGATTCTATGATAAGAAGGAATCTGTAACATGCACTAAAGAGTACTTGGAATTCCGGAAAAGATGATCAGACTTAAAAATGGCACTGAAGAAGACCGACAATAGAGTGAGGGTGGAAGAAAGCCTATCAGGAAAATGTGAAGTAGGAAGGGGACTAAAGCAGGGAGATCCGCTGTTTAAAATACTCTTTAATTTCTTGCTGGAGGCAATAATGAGAGAGAGTGGAATATGAACAAAAGATATAATTTATAACAACAGAAGCCAGGCCCTGGCCTTTGAGAACGATGTGGTGTTAATGGCAAGAACTAAAGGGGAACTGATGAGGATTTTCAAACTCTTTGAATTGAAAGCTAAACAGTATGGCCTGATTATTACTGAGCAAAAAACAAAGTATACGGAAATGGGATAGACCATATATGAAGGCACAGAAGACTAACATAAACAATGAAAGTAAAGAGTATTGTTTCAAAATGGTGACAGAGTTTGAGAATTTAGGAGTAATCCTAACAAGTAAAGGGAAAGGAAGCCAAAAAATTGGGAAGCGGATTTCAAGAGGAAGGAAGGTGTTCAGAGCTCTTAAGAAACTAGTAAGCTCAAAAATCATCTCAAGAGAGGCAAAAATTAAAACTATACCGAACATTGATCCAACCCACGGTCCTGTCTGGAAGCGAAACATGGGTAATAAACACAAATCAAGAAAATGTGCTGAATACCTGGAAACGAAGTGTTTTAAGAAATATATTCGGGAAGTAAAAGACTATGAAACAGTTTGGAGGAGACGAACAAATGTAGAGATCCGAGACCTGTACGGATAACCAGAAATTAGTCACATCATCAGGACAAAGAGACTTAGATGGTTAGGCCATCTTGCGAGAATGGCAGATGAAAGGTAGGCAAAGAACTCTTTGCTGGGAGTAAAAGTTAAGAAGAGAAAAGGACAACTACGAAAAAAGTGGCTAGAAGCATGTAAGAAAGACCTATAAACAATCAGGATAACAAATTAGAGAACTTGCGACCAGGGACAGAAGAAAATTTAGGAAAACAATAAAAATTTTCAAGCCATCGGCCTCTAGGAACTGTTGAGCTGTATATATAAATAATTGTAAACTCTTCACGCCTATCGAAATCATCATCTGACATCAGCAGCAGCTATCTGCTGCTTTAACTCCAATAAAATGGTAGGGTTCTGACAGTCCTGTGCACAGTCCTTTTTGTGTTTTTTCATTGATAATGAAAGAAAAAATAAAAGTTAAACCAGCATTTTTCTGTATTTTATTACCATATGATCTCTCCTAGTAGGATACTTAAATATTTGACCATAGCTCTAAAGACTTTGTAAGCCAAAAGTGCTCAGCAACGAATTAAAATTTTTACGCACTTCAAAAATACTTCCCTTTTCCATCTTTTGAATTCTTGAACTAATTTTATTTTGTATGGATGGAATTTATTTTCATGTAAAATATTCATTGCGGATGTTTGTGAAATTTCAAGTTCCCTGGATATTTGTCTACTTCTTAAGTGTGGATCTTTGCTACTACAAGATGTTTGCTTTGTTTTAATACATAATGCAGAAAAAATGTTCTCTGCGTTTAAATTTCTTTTGATTGTATTCTTTTATTAAGTTTTATTATTAAAATCTTTTATTTTACAGCTTTTATTTTAAAAATAGTTGGCGTCAAATCTTTTATTCAACTCTTCAATCAACTAAATCTCCTATTAATTTAATCTCTAATTTTCATTTTCAATCTTTATTTATTTCAGTTTTAATTCCTGTATTTGACTCCAGTCTGCTCTATGTCAAAGATTTGTATGCCTCACTTCAATGGACAGTATATCTGTTAGTTGGCAACTGTGCTCTGTCATGTCACTTCTCTGTCTCTTCTCTTCATTGTCATTGCCACAATTCTTTAGTTCTATATTTTTATAAATATCGTTTGTCTATAAAAGGCATGCTTCAGTTAAAAATTTATTTTACATATTAAATATTTTCTTGAGGTAAATTATATTTAATATTTAACTAACATTCAGTCTTTTTTTAATTTCAAATTTTATTTCATTTTTTATAAATTCATACATAACCTCTTCCGCACATGTTCTTTTAAACTTATAATTCGTCCAATATGCAGTTAGTATATCTTTATTATAATCTAACTAATTAATCTTGTCGTGAATTATCTTCTTTCTATAACACAAGAAGCGGGCCAGACGTTGGTACTGGCTAAGTAGTTAGACTTGGATTAAATAATCCTTTGTCAAATACACTTTCTACGTCGAACTGGTAATAATTCTTTGTTGTATTTAATGGCACTTTGTTTTATGTTGCACTCTAGTTTACGACAAAGATTGTAGTTTACAAAAGTATTTAATTTACACTAACTATTTATTATTTTTCTACTATGTATACGAAGGTAAGGTTTACGTAGAGCGCGTGTAAAAAATATCCTACTTGAGGATCGAGTACGAAGTCTGAGAGAGGAGTCTTGAAGTAACTAGTGTTCGGCACGAAGACTGGATACAAAGTCTTGAGTGAGAACTGTTTGGCACTAGGGCCGAGCACGAAGTGTGAAAGAAGATTCTGAAGCAACTACGCGAATTTGCTTTTGGTTACTTATTATTATAATTATTTTCAATCTTCAAATGGCAAGGACATATTTTAAAACATACATGGTTAATTTGTTAGTTTTTTAAGCAAAATCAATTCATTAACCACACATGGGATGACAACTTCAGCAAATATGCAGAACCTAATAGCTGCTAAGAAGTAAAACGGGCTTGATACCGGTATCTACATTCTGCTATCCTGTGAAGCCAACATCAGCAAGTAACCGCTATATTCTGCAATCATTTGAAGTCAACAAGTTAACCGAGTATGCCTTAAATATCATTTTATAGTTGTAAAGCTTATAGGCCAGATTTGTTTTGTTAAATTTGATTTTTATAATTATTTATGTATGATAAATCTTCTTCTTCTTCTTCTTCTTAGCCTTCTGTCCCAACTTGGCTCTTGGCTTGGTCTCTTGGCTTCTCCCAACTCCTTTCAACGTTGGTCTTTTTGTCCAGCAGTGTGGCCCGCGAAGCTCAATTTAAGTTTGGCAATTTTTGTTGCTATGTCCTCGACTTTTGTTTTGGATCTTACCCAGTCGTTCATCTTTTTATCTGACAGTCGTATACCTAACATTGCTCTTTTAATTTTTCTTTCTAGTTTAGCTAGTTTATTCATGTTTGCCTTGGTTAGGGTCCAGGTTTGACATCCATATGTCATGATAGGAAGGATGCATTGGTTGAACACATTGCTCCTTAAGTATTGGGGTATTTTGCGGTTCTTAAGTATCCAACTAAGTTTTCCAAACCCTGCCTATGCTAGTCTTGCTCTTCTAGTAATTTACGCACTTTGGTTCTCTTTGTCAAGTCTCAGGATTTGGCCTAGGTAGATATATTCCTGGATTTGTTCTATCTCACTGCCATTTATAGTTATACGTCTGGGGTCATCTGTGTTTGTCATTATTTTTGTTTTTTTTCATATTCATTTTTAGGCCGACGTATTGGGAGCTGGCTGCTAGTTCCCCCATCATAATATGCAGTTACTCGAATGTGCTCGTTATAATCACTGTGTCGTCAGCGAATCTGAGGTGGTTTAACTTGTTGCTATTAACGTTAATGCCATAGTTTGACCCATTTGTAGTTTTGAAGACGTCTTCTAGGGCTAGGTTGAAAATCTTTGGCGATATTACGTCTCCTTGTCTCACTCCTCTCTTAATGGGGATGGGATTTGTATTTTCGTCTAGTTGTACTATCATAGTTGCATTTTCATATATATTATGTATTAGTTGCCTATACCTCGAATCTATTCTACAATTATTAATAGCTTATTCTATGGCCCACATCTCGATACTATCAAACGCCTTTTGATAGTATAATAAATATGATTAGTTAATATCTTGGTTTATTTTCCCAGCCAAACTCATTTATAATCTGTACTTCTAAGATAAGGTGATCTCACACTTGAGAGACTAAGCTAAATAAGGCCTAACAATTGGCTCCCAAAGAAAATTGTAGGTTTTATTGTACTACATTGGCTCCCAACTTTCGGAGGTAATTATATTGTTCACCAATTGTCACGCAACGTTTCTGATGGGCTGTTCTAAAGATTACACTTTTACTAAGCCATTTTCGTTAAACTATACTTTTTACTTTACAACTGTATACTAATGTATTGACAGTAAATCTTGTTATAGGATTTCGGTTACGATATAAATTATTAAAGATATTACATCTTGTTAATTTATAAGCATACAATATCCTAATATGATTACACTCTCAATTCGTTCTTTATCAGATACACGAAATATAGTGACTTTAAATAAAAACTCAAAAAATTAAAATCGGTGAATGTTATACCGGAATATTTAAAATTTTTCCGAATACCGTCGATCTGAAGTTCCGAATTCAATTTTTTTGATATCAGAAAGTGCTTGTTTTACCCGTTCAAAGTTTCATAAATACTAACCAGAAATGTGCTGTTACACGGACTGCAACTTCTGACAACGTCCTGTATAAGAAACAGTCGGTTTCAAAAATTTACTAATTAATCCACATTTTTTTATCTACAGCCTGAGCTACAGGAACAACCGTGGGTAAACTAAAAGTTACAAAAAGAGCAATGAAAAAAATAAAGTTAGAGCTTTGTCTATGTAACAGAATACCTAATACTACTAATGGTCAGAGATTAGTAGTAGGAGAGTGTATTAAAAGAATAACAACACTAAAAGTAGGAGAAAACGACGTAGGAGAGTAGATAATAACTCTTTCTAACAAAATATATTATATGTGTATAATATCATTTAAAAATATTTACGAGAAAACTTCATTTCCTTACCTTATCTACATTACCAAAAAATGCAACTGAAATTACGATAATATGGCCAACGGAAGCCAAAGCACCAGCTATCATACACCATCTTAGTGGTAGTGGTAACATCGCATATGGCACAAATATACTAAACAAAACGTACCATACTAAGTCTTCTTTAATTCCAAAACCGACGCCCCGAGCTATAAAACCTAAAACATGTTATAAATTAATTATTGTTTAATGGTTTTTTCTGTAAATTTAATTTGTTTCCAATTGATAGGTAAGTGTTCAAAATCTAGAATAAGCAGAAATAAAATTAAAAACTAAAGTAATAACTCTATTTCAAAGACCAGTTCAATAATCCTAACATTATCATCTAATCGTTTTTATGATTTTTATTATTCTGTTGTTTTGTCAATCTCTACGACTTTTATTTTTTTGCATGTTGGTTTAGGATGCTCACATTATATTACTTAATAAATATTTTAGTTATAAGTAAAATAATAGGTAGTTCGCTGAAGGAAGTGGCAGTGCCGATTTTAAAATATATTTAAGTGGATACATTACAATGCACGTCCAAAGTCTCCACACCCCCACGAGTATTTTCTGAAATAAAAAAACTAAATTGACAAATTTTTGAAGTAAATTATCCACGGCATCCGTTTATATTGTTTGTGATCCACGAAATAGTAAAATAAATTTAAATGGTGTCATATTAAAGACTAATATTTCATTTGAAAATGCATAGTATTTTTTTGTTTCACTCTGTATAAGGTATTTAGTCTGCGTCTTACACTTAAATATTCGAAAGAAAGTTTTTTATAAACATTCGAATTGCATCTAAGAATTTTCCAACAAGAATAAACAAAATCTGAATGTTTATCTATACAGTCGAATAAAGACGACTGCGTCATTCTTTTTAAATTAATGTCTATGTAAATCTCTTAAGTTCCTATTTATCACTTTTAAAATTGCATCTTAATATTATGCTTATTATTCTCCTTGGCCGTATTCAGGAAGTAAAAGGGAAATGGGCATTAAAAAAAACTCGAACAAAACCAAATTTGTAGTGTTTAGTAGTAACCCACATCCAGATGCAGAGCTTCAATTAAATGGAGTCCAAATTAAAAAAGTTTACAAAATTACATATTTGGGAACTGTCATAACCATTCAACTAGATCCAGAAGTAGAAATAAAACGAAGAATGGCAACTACTATTACTACGTTTTTGAAAATGAAGACACTTCTTTAATCTGAGTTTAGAACTAAGGCAAAGAATGGTTAAGTGCTATATTTAGTCCGAAGTTAAAAGTATCAAGTATGAACAAAATTGAAGCATTGGAAATATGGTTTCATACACGGATGCTGAAGATATCTTGGATAATAAAAAAAAACTAATTAGGAAATACTAAGGGGGTACAACAAAGGTAAAGAATTGCTACAGATTATTAAACCAGTCCGGAAAATGTCTTATTTAGGACATATAGTGAGGGAAAATCGATATAGAATATTAGGACTGATCCTTAAAGGCAAAACAGAAGGCCATAGAGGTGTAGGAAAAAAACAGGTTTCTTGGTTAAAAAAACGTTCGGTTAGGAACTCAGATATCAAATGCAGGACAATTATTTCATGTGGCAAAATATCTAGAAGCCTTCACAAATGTGATCGCCAACTTCACATAACTCTGATATGGCACTCGAAGCAAAAGAAGATTAAGCAGAAGAATTATTTGTTTCAATTGCTAAATTACTAGAAACACTGCCTGGGGTGGATTAAGTAGCTCCATCGGCTGCGGTTACCACAGCCGGTCCCAAGCCCGGATAAAATGTGGAGGGTGATTGGCAAGGTTAGCAACCTACCAATCGTAAAAACAAATACTGCTCACAGAAACACTGTATAGCTTTGGAACTGGATTGATAATATAAACACGACAACGGCAAGAAACCAGGCAAGCGAAAAACATCCAAAACCCATATGAGAATTACTACTTGGAATATCAGATCGCTCAACTCAAGGGATCCCAAGTGCTGAAAGAGAAAGAAATAGACATTTGTGCTCTACAGGAAACAAAAAAGAAAGGAAAAGGACAATCAAAATTTGGTAAATACATACTAATCTACAGTGGAGTAGCAAAAGAAAACAGGGCTAAAGAATGTGTAGCCTTACTAGTACACTAAAGCTACCAAAATTACATTAAAGAGTGTCAATACATTTCAAAAAGAATAGTAACAGCAAAGATAAGAATGAAGAAGGAAGACCTGAACATCATTGGAGTATACTGACTAGAAAATAACAAGCCTTAAACAACAAGGGAAGCGTTTTATGACCAATTACAACAAGTAGTAGATCAAGTCAGAGGGAAGATGATAATAACGAACTAAGAATAAACAACACATTTTTTGACCACAAAGACCAACACAAATATACATTTAGTAACATCCGTGGACAAAGATCTATGAGAGATTATGTTATAACCAACCGAGATATACATCCATCGAAAATAATCGACGTAAGATGCCTCAACTCGACAGATGTAGGTAGCGACCATAGCCTAGTATTATGTCAAATAATAATCATCCTGAAATACTTTCTCCTACAAGAGCGGCGCCAACACAAACAAAAATCAAAGTCGAAGGACTAAAAATGGACTTATACACGAAAAGAATATCAGAGAAGATCGCTGGGAATGAAATATTACAAAACGATAATATCGATGAAAGCTGCAAAAAACTCAAAAATAACATAATTAACGCAGCAACAGAATCACTTGGAGAGAGAAAAGTAACGAACACTAACATATCAAAAAGGAAAACACCATGGTTTAGAAAGGAGGTGAAGACAACGAATCAGAAATGAAACGAATACTTTAGTTAGACAAATAAAAAAGACAAATAAATAATAATAAGCGGTAGAGATAACTGCCTGTAGGAGTCTCATGACACGAGTAGACAGAACAAGTCTGTTGCGAGTGGCATGCGCCTACAGGACTGTGTCTGCGGCAGCCTTATGGACCATCACTGGATGTGTTCCGTTGCATGTTTTGGCGGTGGAAAAAAAAGAGCTTTATGACAGAAGAGGTCCAAACCTTACTGTGGCCGAGAAAAGACAGGAAAGGGAAAGGTCAGTTGAAAGATGGCAAGAAGAATGGAACAACACGGAAGATGTGGCACAGTGGACGAAAATGCTGATCCCTAACATAAGAGATTGGGTCAACTGTGGCCACAGGCGACTGGATTATTTCCTGACGCAGGTGCTCACAGGACACGGGTGTTTTAGGGCCTACCTCTATAGGATCGGAAAGGCTGATACAGATGAATGCCTATACTGTGGATACTCGGACACTGTGACACATACGATGTTAGATTGCAGCAGATGGATAGTGGAAAGGAACAGAATGGAGAGAGAGACAGGTGTGAATTTTGTTACAGTGAGAGAAACGATTGAGAGAATGATTGAAAATAAATTAGTTTGGACTAACATACACAGCTATATCCGTGCAGTGATCAAGAAAAAGGAAGAGGAAGAAAGACTGCTAAACCAACGCTAAAGGTAAGAGTGAATGATGCTGAAAGGTGAAGCTAGTGGTCACAGTGGCTAGTGGTCACGGCTAAGTGGGTCACACTGTATGAGTTGGAATGCGTGAGTCAGACTGTGGGGAAGGAGGAAATGCCCATCTGGAAATATTGCCGAACTAGGAGCGATGAGTGTCTTCTACGCGCTACCTGGAACGAGATAGGGAACCTCCTTGCTGATGAATAGAGTGAGGATGTGTATGAATGGAGAATGAATGAATAAAGGTAGTGATTCGGAAGTGATGCCGGCCTTACAGCGGCCATTCCGCTTCCGGATCGCTGGATGACAGAGGAGGGTCTGGTTTAGCAGGTAGGCGTTCGGCGTAGACTCGGCGACGAGAGGGCATTTTAAAGTACCTCGGGAACTATCGCCGGGAGTACGAAGAACGAATCCTGCACTAAAGTTAGTCAGGCGGCGTCCTGGACTGAGATGTCTTTTGAAGATTCCAGACCCCCCCTCTATAAAGACAAAAAAAAAGACAAATAAAAAGGGAACACTGGCAGAGCTTCTCAAAAAAGATGAAACACAAATTCTACGGAACATAAAAAGAAATATGGAGAATGATCAGAGGACAAAGAAGAGAATGATAAGAGAACAAAGAGATGAACGAACTAATAAAAACGAAACACATTCAGAAGGAAACATGAATAAACTACTTTCGATCCCCATTTGCTAAAAGTGACGATAATGAACAACCAACACCAGAGGTGACGACAAACGAAGAAATAAATATTGAGGAGGAAGAAGTAAAGCAAGCATTAAGGAAATTAAAAAATAGAAAATCACCAAGAGGAGAAAGAATACTCGAGTTCCTAAAGTACGGAGGATGTAATAAATAAGCTTCACTTATGGTATCGTATGGTACATTTATTTAAAACACTACTGTACACTCTTACAAAGTTACTTATCTTAAATGTAATAGTACTTAGTTGACGTTGTGCTAATATCGACTTGCCATCTTGACGTTAATTTAGTTCTGATCAACGAGATAATATTCGTTGTCTTTTTTATAATATTCCTTGCTACATCAGCAGTCATTCATTAGTGGGTCAAATTTGTGTTATCAACCTACGATTCACAATTCTGCTGACTTACACATTCTAATCGAGGCTATTTTTATGAATGTCCTCGATTTGAATTATTAAACATATTTTATATAAACAAATGCGAAATGTGTTACACGTTTCTTATAAACTTAATCTTTTTATGAATTGTAATATTTTAGGGACAATACCACAAGGATCAGATCTGACCAAACAACAATTAAAACTAATCCAAAAAATAAAAGAACAAAACAGAATTCCTCAAGAATAGAGATCAAGCATCCTAATACCCCTCTTCAAAAAAGGAGACAATTCGGACCCGGAAAATAACAAAGAAATTAATTCATTAAATACAATACTAAAATAACAACCAAAGTGAACAAATAAACTGAATGAAATTATAAGTAGCAGTAGAACAACAAGGTTTTAGGTCGGGAAGATCATGCACTGACGCTATATTTATAATAAGGCAAGTGCAAGAGCAATCATTAGAATACAACAAACCGGCATATCTATGTTTCGTAGACCTTAAAAAGGGTCACCAGGTCAAATTAAAAGACGTTATCCACTTACTGTACGCAAGAGGGGTACCTCAAGGAATAATTAAAGCGATCGAAAATATCTACCAAAAAAATACAATGAAAGTAAAAGTAGAAAAGAAGAACTAACGAATCCTATTAAAGGCTGGCAATGGGATAAGATAGGGAGAATCCGTGAGTCCTCTATTGTTCAACCTGATTATGGATGAAATAATTAAAAAAGGAAAAACTAAAAAAGGATATTAAATGGGAGAAAAACAACTTAAAATAATCTACTATGCAGACGATGCAATACTACTCTCTTAAAGTGAAGATGATTAACAACGCATGCTGCACCAATTTAATATAACCGCTAAAAAATTTAACATGCTAATTTCCCCAAAAAAGACAAAATGCATGGTTACAACAGCAAATTTACTAATATGTAAATTGAAGGTGGAAGGTCATAATAGAACAAGTGATGGAGTTTAAATATCTAGGCATTAAATTATCTAGCTACGGAAAGCTCGAAACGGAAGTAGAAGATCAAGCGAATAGAGCAAACAGAGCCGCATGGTGCTTAAATGAAACAAGATATAGAAATAAAAATATCGAGAAAGAAACGAAAGGCAGAATTCACAACAGTCATCAGAACAATAATTGCATACGCCACAGAAATAAGACCTGACACAGAGAGGACAAAAAGGATGTTAGAAACAGCAGCGATGAAACCACTTTAAAAAATTGATGGTAAGGCACTATAGGACAGAGCTAGAAGTACAGACATACGACGTAGATGTAAGGTGGAGAACATCAAGAACTGGGTAAGAAATAGAGGAGGAGAATGGAACGAGCATGTAAGCCGAATGACAACAAATAGAGTAGTAAAGATGGCAAGAGACGGTTCCCCAACAGGAAGATGATCAATAGGAAGACCACGAAAACGATGGAACGACAACTTACTGGAGGCACATTGAAAAACAGACAGAGTCTGGTCTATATAAACAGAAGAAGAAGAAGAACAAAAATTGCTAGATGTTCCTACCACATGCCTATAAGCAGAGCCAGGGAAATTTTTACGGCCAAGGTCGTGGATGGGATAGAATAAGAGAATTTCCATTTTAAATCTTTAAGGAATCAGATCGAATTTAACGAGTCAATCCGTACTCGATTTTACCGGTACGGGCGGTGTTGATTGTACCTGGTACCCCTTGATGATCGCCAACATCCGGACCGAATAAGGCACTGAAGAAGAAGAAGGGCGGTGTTTAGGTGTTTAAATACACGGTTGAAAGATGAAGTGTATATTTGACAGTTTTTGAGATTTTCTTTTTGAGAAATCCCTTATGGTTTCCTTGATTTCCGATTTATTTCTTAGTCACAAGAGATAAAATGTATGCAGCTGTTTGGTTATGGGTATAAAGGTAAAGTAGTGTCCGCAATACATAAGTTTTTTTACTGAAAAGCAGTGCCTCTAGTTATTCTCTATTAAAATAACCCTCAAAGTCTGCAGTCAAAGTGTGTATAGTGAAACAGAAAAATTCACTGTAACTTTTGACTTTTTTTATATTCTGCTGCAGCAGATTCCATATGTAAATATTTTTTGATGAGGATCAATGCAAAAAGAAAAACACCTGAGTTAATATAGTATTTATTTTATTCAACATTACATTTACTCAGTGTCAGTGCAGTATTGAAGTATTTTTTTAATGGGGTTTTTTGAATTTTTTTTGTGTATTTTAATAATCATAGTTTTCTCCATACAACACTAAATTTTTACTTAGATAGCAATAAGGGTTAATTTCCTTTACCTACATATTATGATATAATAATGACCAAAGTAAAAGGTAAATTCATATTTTCTATTTTTTGAAATATTGAGAATTCATTAATTATTGAGATTATTTTTGAATTAAATATTTTACCAGAGCATCGAGAGAAACAATACCTAACTTTTTATAAAGATGTATGTTTGAAGGTATTATTTTGTATTGGACATTTCTGTTTTGTAAAATGAAAGTTAATATGTGCAGTCACATTGAGTTTTTATAATTTGGCTTGCATTAAGTATAGTTATTAGGTAACTATAACTTATTTTTGTCTCCCATAGACTTACCTTCTCTTGAAAAGTAAATAAATTAATAATAATTTTAAATAAAGGCCACATAAGATAGGTGTAATTGTTTCTTTTTTGAACGTTTTAGATTTAACTTATTTGTTTCTATATTTTTGTAGTTGTTTATGAATCCTCTAAAATGTAAGATCCTTCAGTTTTCCTTGTCACTGTTTTTTTCCTTTTTATTTAGTTCTATATTTTTTGTTTATTTTCTTTCAGTTGGTACGATTCATTTTTTACTCTGTTCCTGCCTTCAGCACCCCCCTTTCCATTTTAAGATCTGTGGACCCACGTCCTAACGCTTACCGTTGGGTTTTTCAAAACAAATGGACGCCCAATTTGCATAGTGAACGTATTTATTTATGAAATTCTTCATCTAACTTATATTCCAAGACAAAACTTCCCCTTTGGTTACTTTTTCTTCAAATCTTTTCCTTGTGGTAAAAACTTCCATTAATTGGGTATTATGTTACCCGACTTCTGAGCATTCTTTCTTCCTATCCTGGTTTAATTTATTATTAACCATTCAGTATTAAATGGCGACTGTGTAAAAGAACTCAAACATGACCGTTTATTTATATTTCACACATTTTAATATAATACATTTATTTATTTATTAACATATCTCAGAAATATAACGCCATGTTTCTTAAATAAAAATTCATGGAAATTCTTTAAAAAGAATTATCCAGTAATCCATAATATCGTACAACATAGTTGAGTAGGGTTTTTTTAACATACAATATTAATTGCAATCTGTTTCATTACAATCAATAAGCAGTATATGTATAACATGTACAATAACATAGTGGCAAGCCGCTCATTGGCAGGGTGTATATGAATTGGCTCCCGCTTGCAGGTAATATACCCTCTACGGATAAAGGGGTTTGCGCGAGTTGGCTCCCGATGAAATTCTCAGAATTTTAGGTAGGTAGCCGATGGATTTTATGGATAGGTAAAACATATAATATTATAAAGATCTATAAGATAACAATTAATTTAAACAAAACTGATAAAATGAAAAACGAAATCGAAACTATCTTACCGAAAACTGATAAAGTTTAACATAGATAAAGAACACAGACAACAAATTAGTTTAGTTTAGAGGATTATAAGTCTAAAAAAAATCGAAAAAAGTTTTAAAAAACACCAGATTAAAAACTTATTATTTCCCCATACTATAACACTATACTCTGTTTATTTAGATTTACTGGAGGTCTTTTAAATTTTCTTTCATGTGAAATGTTGAGCAGATCCGTGGCCAGCGGATTTGAATGGCAATATAGCCTGGTCTTTATGCAGAGTTTACAGAAGATATTGCTTGGCTAACTATAATTAATTGTAGATCGGGGTGTAATCTGTGGTTTGTAATATATCAATGGGTATTTCAGATCGATTGGAATCGTTGAAGTTTGTATCTGTTAATATTACTCCAGCAGGTACCCCAAATTTGTGCTGCATATAGCCATATCGGTTGTAAAATACATTTATAAATCAAAAGTTTGTTCTCCAGGCTAAGATTATTTAATTTTTGACTCATGTACAAATACATTTTTCTGTAGATTGTAGTTGAAGGCGTTTTGTCCAGATGTGGGTGTCCCAATTAAGTATGCTATCCAAATGAATTCACAGGTATCTAACAACAGTATTAAATAGTAGTGTATTGTTGTTTATAGAAACTTGTAGCGCGACACCTATTTTTAAATAAACGTTATTGTAATTGTTTGGTGATATTAAATTGTTGATTTGGATTCGCCACAGTTTTATGCAGCTCTCTAGTTTAAGCAGGAGATTGTTTGTTATTAGAAATAAACGTCTGATACTGATACTTTCAGAAAACTACAATTTTTGTTTTTAAAAGAAAACGCTAAGGTATCTTCTCCTATAATCATAGATTTAAAAAATAATTGTAAACGTGGAAGTTAATTTATTTTTACTTTCGGGTCGAAAACAGTTTTCAAGTAATTAAAATTTGAAGTATCGTGAGTATATCTGCAGTTAATTCTAAATAAATATATCGTCGGTATACTGCGAAAACCAGGTAAATGACAAATTTTAAAATATTAAGTTAAGTATACCAAAATTCTCAGCTTTTTCCGCTCTACATACAGGTAAAACCAAATAAATGATACGACTTACCATTCAGCAGATAATTTGTGTAATAAACAAATAAGTTACAGCTAATCAACTTTCCGTTTTCAAATAAAACAATATATCGCTACTTACTTCCATAAAATTAAAGTTCTGTTGCATGTAAAACAAAGTAAGCTCACATATATTATTATGCCGGACAACAATATATTTCTACTACTGCAAACCATATTCAGTAAAAAGGTAATAAGTGTCTTTAATACATTTTACGTGTATGATTTATTAAAATTTCTCTTTCATATCGACGAGTAAAAACCTTTAAGTACACTTACTTTATTCTACCTGAAAACGGGTTGAGTTAAAATTTAGAAATGGTTACTAATCTAAACCCATAAATGATCTTTATAACACATACACAGATAGAATAACTGAAGACAACAGTTCAATTGTTGATGATTCTTAGAACAATATAGTCTCAATGATGGAATCCATTTTTGATATTGACTTTTTAGATGTAGACCCCACATATCAGCCAAGTGAAGAGGGATCGCTCTCTCTAGGAAGTCTATATGATTTACACACTTTGATAGCCTAAATAATGAGAAAAAAGATACTGAAATAGGTGCACCCACGAACAATTTAGTGTCAACTGAAATAGCTAGTTGGATATTAAATCTACTTCTTGACAAAGTATGGAAAGACGTCTTCTTCTTCTTCTTCAGTGCCTTATCCGGTCCGGATGTTGGCGATCATCAAGGCTATCATGGTTTTGTTGACTGCTCTGCGAAACAGCTCCGCTGAGGTCATCCCAAAAGACGTACGTCCACTAAAACGTTGGAGAAAAGCTAACCCCAAAGATTGGGTAATAAATGTCGCAAAAAGGAGGCGTGCTGAGGGTTTGCCTTATAAGATAAAAAAAGACCATAGACCAGCAATGCCAAAACCAGTTAATTGTTCAGAATGCTTTTACAAATGTGCCAGTTATTTCAGCGAATATTACAGACAAAGACTATGTCGTGATTATTGAAAGTTAGAATATATAGGCCAGAAACATTTTCTTATTGCACGTATTAAAACGGAGCCACCAAAGAGAGTCGTTGCAGTCCGTTGAAGTTTAAAAAACCACGTGCATTTTCCAAAAAGTGTTACTTTTCTTTGAATGGTCAAGACATACAGGTATGTGAGAAATTTCTTTGTAAGACACTTTGTATATCAGAGTCGTTAATACAAGATGTTGTAAGAAAAACTGATATTCTAGGCTGTTATGCAGATACGGATAAAAGAGGCAAGCATACACCGCCAAATAAAACAAGCAGTAAAACCCGAAAAATCGTGAAGGCTCATATTGAGTCTTTTCCAACCATGGGCCCACATTATATTCGCTAAAGTTCAAAGCGTAGATATTTGGACAAAAATTTAAGTATAAGAAAAATGTACCAACTTTTTACAAATGACTATGTGCAGAAGGAACTGGAAGGTGTTAGCGAAATTACATATCGAAGAATATTTTCTAACGACTATAATTTAAGCTTTTTTGTTTCTAAAAAAGATCAATGTTTAGTTTGTAATAAATATGATAGGGCTAATCCAACTGACAAATCGGATTTAGAAGACAGTTACAGAGAACATCAGAAAAGAAAAGAAGTATGTAATCTTAAAAAACAAAATGATAAGAAAAGATCTAATGAACAACGGGATTTTGTTTCAGTTACTTTCGGTCTACAGGCCGTACTACAGATTCCAAGTGGATTGACTGGAAAACTATATTATTCTCGAAAATTATGTGTCTACAATTTGTGTGTATATGAAGCCGCATTACCAAATGCAGCTTACTGTTTTGACTGGTCAGAAATTAACGGTAGACAAGGAAGTTCTGAAATAGAAAGCATTATACTCCACTACTTATCAAAATGTGTTCCAGAATATGTAAGTAAAATAAGTTTATTTTCTGATACCTGCAGAGGACAGAATTCGTTTAAATATTATTGAACACAAATTTTTAGATTCTGGACATTCCTATATGGAAGTTGACTCTATGCAGAGTAGTAACGAAACCGCTAAAAACACAGATCTATCTATGGGATGCCAGATTACTTGTCTGTTTTTCAAAATGCAAGAGGAAATAGAAATATCAAGGTTGATGATAGAAAAGTATGTATAGAACCATACAAATGTAAAGAATTTAAATACTACGACTTTTATGATTTAAAAAATGTGTCACACACTTTAATTAAAAACCGGACAAAAGACCAAAACGGCGAAAAAATAATGTGATTGAAGATAAAAAGAATGAGATTCGTGAAAGGAGAGACACACAGAATCTATTTTAATTATGACATGTCAACAAGCTTCAATTATTTCCTTACTGATACTGCACGGCAGTCAACAAGAAAAATGCACGCCAAGTTATCAACTAATTCAAGCAATCTTGAAGAACTTAAGCGACTTTATGATGCACATTTGAAAATTAGCATAGCAAAAAAGAGAGATTTGGTACAGCTATAAGCTAGTAAGGGAGTGATACCGGAGGAATATCACGGGTGGTATCGTAATTTGAAAACGGGAAATGATGTAACAAACATTTTGCCAGAGCCTGCTTTCAGTGACGAATCGGACGAGGAAGCCTCATAATAATAATATTGTTATTATTATATTCGAAATAAATTTGATTTTTTCTATAAAACTGCCTGTCATTCATATAAACAATAACTATAACTACACACAGCTGTTAATAAAATTTTCAGGGAAAACCAGTTAAATGTCATAAATATCGACTAATACCTTAAAACATTGCTATTACCTAGTAAAAGCCTCATATCTCGATCACAAAACTGGACAATATTATACTTGGTTTATTATATTTGTGTTAAATATGTTATTTGAAGAGTAATTGATTTATCTAGATTTACAGGTAAAACCAGTTAAGTGATAGCATTTCCAACTTAAATTTAGGATTAGTCAGATAGGTGTCTCAACTTTTTCAAACTAATGATAGAATATCATTTCAGATATATGCATCTTTCACTAGAATACCTAATATCAAAAACAAGCTGACTGCTTGATTCACAATATAAAACTAAACTTTAAAAACGTTTTTTCTCGATTTCGGTATTCCGACATTTACCTGGTTTTCGCAGTATACCGACGATATGTACACAAAAATAAACATTTAATTTGGTGAGTATGGTTTAATGTGCATTAAATAAAAATCGAAAAGCTTACTTTGTAAAGTTAGAAGAAGCCAAGTGCACACAGCCGCCCAGTGTAGGTAATTGTTAGCAAAACATCGCCACCAGCCCAAGACACATACAGCTATGTTAATAGACATACAACACACTGACCAGATTATTGTATCGGCATTCGATCCGATATCAATGGGTTGTTTTCTGTTATATAGAGTCCAAACCAAAATAAGGCATATCTACAAAACAGTAAGGTTAGTTAGTTATGTCAAAAAGAAAATATTATTCTAGTCAAAATAAAAATATCTTTAAATTTAAATACCTGATATAAATGAATAAAAATTACACTGGTATTATTAAAGAAATATAGAAGATTTTATATCCATTAAATTAAAATATTAACTAAAATTACACAAAATATACTGAGCTATACATTCAATAAATATTCAGGGAAGGTTTTGGTACAAGACTAGAATAAACCGAAAGAAGAAGAAATGTACGATGAACTATACAGGGTGCGGCAGATAAACGGCCAATTAGAAATATCTCAAAAACTAAAGATAACTGAATCATGAAAATTGGAATGAAGGGGTTTATAACTTAGTTTTTTTCATGGGACACCCTGTATATAATTTGGCATAAAATCGACATCCTAAATTTTTGCCTAATTCTTTTTTTTTTCAAAGGGGATACCCTGTATGTGATTCATTAACCATTTTTTTTCAAAGGGGATACCCTGTATGTGATTCATTGTTTTAGAAAAGTATGTTTTTCGCTATCGATCTGTATTAGTATTCCCTATACCTATCTCTTACAGTTTTCAAATAAATTAACTTTTACATTTTTGTCACAAAAAAAAATTCGTATAATATGTTGTGTTAATTTACAACTTTCATGTTGTAAGTTAAACATTAAACAAATAAAAAGATGCTATCAAAGAAAACAGGCAATAGCTTCTTAATGTAATAAATGTTCAAAATGATACCCATCAACATCCAATCATTTATAAACTCTTTTAATCAGATTTTCATTAGTAGCTCTTGATATTGACTTTTATTTATTTCGTTAGGAACTTAAAGGACTTTATTTATTATAGCTTCCTTAGGAGCTGTTCAGACAGTTTCAGAGAACACCTTATTTTAACATATCTCCAAATATAGTAATCTATCGATGACAACGGAATCTTGGTGACCAGAGAAATGGGTCTTTATTAGCTATCCGTCTATCGCTAAATATTATTTCAAACAATTTGCCGACTCCTCTAATATTGCGAGCCCGTGCTCCATCTTGTTAAAACCAAGCCTAGTTAGCCTTATTATTATGTAAAGTGTACAGTGCTGGTACAGTTACTCGCCGTAAAATGTTGCAGTAACTCTCCGTTTAAATTTTCGTTATAAACCATGAGAACGACTTATTATTTTTCACAGCACAAAAAACATTGAACGAAAATTATGCTTAAAATTTATTATTTCACGTGAGCTGAGGATTTTCGTCACTCCAGAAGTGACTGTTATGGCAGTTAAACATACCATTTTTTGGTAAACTTCGACTCACTACACCAAATATTTTTTTTGTAAAATCTTGATCTTGACATTTCATGAAAACCTATTCACAACTTGTGCACGTCTTACAAAATCTCCAGGATGTAAATGTTGAGCTAGTCTACACGAATAAAGGGTCCAATAAATTTTAAAATTCTGTAAATTATTCGAGTTGATACCTGTAACAATTGCTTACATTACAGTAAGAATGAATTTGAAGTAGCTGCAAAATAACCTAGGATATCTATTTGTAAGTTTTTATTACCGACATGGGTCCTTTTACTTATAAACTGTCCAAATTGAAAACAGTTGTTCAACAAACGTTTTTTTTTATGAGTTGGTCAAGGCTTCTCAGAATATCCCTCAGCAAAAATACAGTAAGTCCTGAATACATCATGTCTCTTACCACAGTCAGAGGGTCAGTTATTTATATGCCCCCTTATTTACTCGTAGAATATAAAACCTGGAATATTTGCTCACATTCACATTTGCAAATTGAATACAGAACGTAGATTTTAAAACAGAATAACAAATCTGCAGCATTCTTCTTTTTTTTTCTCTAGGTATATATTTTGTTTCCTGTTTTGAATATTCTTTTAGTATATTAACATTTAACGAATTGCTTTTATTTTCTTTTGATGGTTTCTTAAGCCATAGTAACAACTTTCGCTAGTAGTACCCTTCTTTTTATTTTCTCAGTATCGCACTGTCTCTTTTTGAAATTATTATTAAAAATAAAAAAGCCCTGAAATATAAGTTGGTTTACAACCTCAAAGCTGTAGTTTTCTACGCTAGAGCTCTCATCAGTGTCCGTGTTCTATCTATGCTAATTAGTATCAACAGCTAGATGAATTAATATGTTGTGAACTGCAAATTAAGATTCTTCACATCACTCCATTTATCGTCTGTTTTGCTTTGAAAATTGTAGAAGGCACAGATTAGGGCAACTATCTGAATTTTGGTTTCGAAAACTAAGAAATCTTTAAACTTCGACTGTTTGTTAAAAATAAGTAGGCTTATGCAATGCTGTATTAAAAAGAAAGCATGCCAGAACATCTACCTGTCTAAATTGTACAGGTATTTTAAAGTGTTGTGGAAAATCGTCTTTTATTTGCACCTTGCAAGCCATTTCCTGATTTTCGTACGTTAATTAAGTTAATGCATATCGCGTAATTTGCATATATATATATATATATATATATATATATATATATATATATATATATATATATATATATATATATATATATATGAGAGCTATCACACGCTAATGTAGTCTGAACAGAGGTGGTTTCCTTCTTCTTGTAGTGCCTATCCGTCTCGGATGTTGGCGACCATATGGCAATCTGTATTTTGCAAACTGCTGCTCTGAAAAGATTTAAGGTTGTTGTGTTCAACCACGTACGTAGATTTTTCAGTCAGGAAATCCTTCGCATTACTGGTCCTCGTTTTCTTCCTACACTTGTTTGTAGAATTAATTGCAGAAACTCATATCTTACGCTGTTCCTCATGATGTTACCAAGGTATTCGATTTTGGCTGTTTTTATAGTGCAACAACTCTTTTCCTTTTTACATTCTTAATAAAACGTCGCACACACAGAGGTGCTAAATATCAATATTAAATTCGTTAGATGACTGTATAACATGTTAGAGAAAATCCATATTTTATTTAATTATAATTTTTAAACCCCAATAAATCTGCTATTTTGGATAGTGAGCAGATAATTTTAGCACACTGTTCTTTTAATATATGATTTTCATTTTTAAGGCTTTCATAAGGGTTCTGTAGATTTAATTTATATGAATATTACTTTCGTGTTTGGGAGCTATGCTGCAGTTCAGTCGATTTCTAGTCATCCGCTGTTCTTAGCCCGCTGTTTACTATTTAAACATATCAGTCATTACCAAGTAAAAAAAAGTAGATAACAAACGAAAACCAATAGAGAAAGATGATTTAACATCGCTAAAATCTCTGAGATCAATGGAGTAGGTCTTACTGTAAGCAACAAGAACAACAAGTCATATGTCTGCATGGCCTTTAGGAGCTAATCTACATACAAACACATACTAATCTAATTAGGAATTATTTATTTTTTTTTATTTAAATATTGTGTCACGGCTGCAATGACCATTGACACAAACAATATTGTGTACAATAATTACAAAAAGCACATGTTACTACTGTTGAACAATTGAATGTCTTTCAAAAAACCAATTAGGTTAAAGACTTAATCGGGTAAGTCTAAAACGTCTTTGATATTTGACTTAAGTTTATGTTGCATTCTGTGTTTTGCGTACTGGGGACACTCGATCAGGATGTGTTTCACAGTTAATACACTTGAGCAGATTTGGCAATTGGGCTTCGGCTCGGACTTCATTAAGTATTCATGTAACAGTCTGCCGGATCTCATGTAATGCACTCTTGATTATGTTCCAGTGGGTTTACCAGGTGTGATACTCTTGTTGCTTGAATATTTGCTTTAGGTCATTCTTCTTCTTCTTCAGATGCAAATCCACTAATGGATGTTAGCGATCACATTTTCCATTAATTCTCTATTTCTTGCAATATGTATCAGAGATTGTATGTCGTTAATCCCTGTCCATTGCCTTATGTTTCGGAGCCAGGACATTTTCTTGCGTCCCATTCCTCTCTTGTCTTCAATTTTACCCTCGATTATAAGTTGGAGGAACTGGTATTTTTCATTTCGCATGATGTGACCTAGATACACCGTTTTCCTTTTCTTGATGGTTTCGAAAAGTTGGCGTTCTTGGTTTATTCTTTTAAGGACATCTATATTTCTGATTTTCGCCGTCCATGGTATTTTTAGGATACGGCGATAGAGCCACATTTCGAAAGCTTCTAATCTGTTTATATCCCTCGTTTTGAGTGTCCAGCCCTCTACGCCATATAGCAGCACTGACCACACGTAGCACTTAGTAAACCTTAGTCTCAGTTGAAGATCGAATTCTGAACAAGTCAGTATTTTCTTGAATTTTACAAAAGCTTGTCGAGCTTGCTCAATGCGACATTTTACTTCCCTGTCCGATGCCCAGTCTTCAAAAAGCCACGATCCCAGGTATTTAAATTTACTCACTCTTTCAATGAACTTAGTATTCATTGTTATGGTGGAGTTTTCAAGTGCATCCAAGTTTCTGGAGATGATCATAAATTTGGTTTTTTTGGTATTAATCTCTAATCCCATTCGCTTACTGTATTCTCCGATTATAGTGACAAGTTGTTGAAGATTGACTATGTTGTCACAAATTAAGACACCATCATCAGCATATCTTATGTTGTTTATCAATACTCCATTCACTTTGATTCCCATCTTTGCATCCTCCAAAGACTCTTGAAATATGGCTTCCGAATAAATGTTAAATAAAAGACGGGAAAGCACACATCCCTGTCGGATGCCCCTTCTTATATGTATGGGTTTGGATATAGAATTGTCTATTTTTAACTGTGCCGTTTGATGCCAGTACAAGTTTTCAATGCATCTTATGTCTTTTTGGTCTATATTAACTTTCTTGAGGATCTGCATTAACTTGTGGTATTGGACACGATCAAACGCTTTTTGGTAATCTAAAAAGCATAGGAACACATCCTTCTTCTGATCGTAACAATTTTGGACCAGCACCTGTGTTGCTACTATTGCTTCTCGTGTTCCTAAACCTTGCCTAAACCCGAACTGGGAGTCACTGATGCCCCATTCACATTTTTTGTATAATCTTTGATGTAGTATTTTTAAGAATATCTTTAAAGTATGACTCATCAGGCTAATGAGTCTGTGATCCTCACATCTTTTTGCATTGACTTTCTTGGGCAGGAGAATAAAGGTAGAGCGTAACCATTGTTGAGGATAGCAGCCAGTTTCATAAATTAAGTTAAATATTTTGTGTAGTGCTGAAATTCCCCTTTCATCCAGTAATTTGAGTATTTCTGACGGGATTTCATCTGGTCCAGGTGCCTTATTGTTTTTTAAATTTAATATTGCCTTTTCGATCTCCTCTTTGGTGATTGAAGGGCCAGTCAGCTGGTCGTCTGTATAAACTTCACTCATGGGTCATTACAAATTTAAATATGTTGGGCTTTTGAGACCAAGCTTGCTTGGCTGCTTGGTCTGCTTTTTCATGACCGGGAATGCCGATATGGAATGGTAGCTAGATTATCGTGACATTTACACCTTGAAAACCGAGTGCACTGTAAATCCTATGCATTGGAAATTAAAATAGTGCAATGACAGTATTTAAAATATTTAAGTTTATTTTTCAAAAATAAATTTAATGATTTAATGATACTTTATTCACCTTTGCTTTATTGCTTTTTCGAAAGTTGGTTTATAGCAACTACTTTTTTAGCTTTTGTACATAAATAATATTATCTAGCTTTTAAACATTTTTTCTTTGTTTTTAATTACTTACCTTAAGAAGAAGATCAACTATATTAACAATGATAAGTGCTTTCTGCCTTTGTCTATGCGAATATCTTAAGTACGCCAATTCTAGATGTTTACAGTGAAAGCTATTGGTCAAACTGGGCCAGTAGATTCCTTTATACATAAGACCTCTTTTAAATACTGTTGCAAAATCGGCTAAAAAATAAAATATTAAATTACTAAACAAACTTTTTAAAGATTATTGGTTTGTTAGAAAAAGAGTAAAGTTATTTAAAAAATTCTTCTACAAGGACACACAAGGACTAAGGACGTTGGAAATCGGTTTAGTGAAAGTACTGGAAGTAAATCAAAAGTCAGTGAATTAATACATAAATCGAAAAAAATAAGTACTAGGTACTAATTGGAGACCAAGGATTTTTAAAATATGAATGAAATGGGACTTTCATGAAATAGGTTTACTTTCTAAAAGCATTTTCTTAGTAACAGAACATTTATGTGGCTGCTATCGTAAAAATTCCATATTCCGTTAAGAATAGCGTATTAAAAGGTTTAGTCCTAAAAACAAACTTTATATTTTAATAATATATAACATTTTTGCTCTATTCGTTTATTGCTTTAGATAGAACAGTGGCGTCAACTATTTGATATTATTTAAAAATGCAATACATGACCACTTCTGCAATGACAAAATTGGTTTTAGCTTGCCAGCTAGAAAAATAAAAGTATTGAAATTCAATAGAAGACTAAATATTCTAATCTTTGATAGCCTCTTGGCATAAAAAACACGTCAAAAATACAGAAAGATATTCCTCAAAAATCCTGAAGAAAACATCTTACCATAACTGGATACGGGACAAAGAAATATTTTTGAGAATTTACAGCCTTAATTAGCTCTACTCCTAACTACGTTAATTAAGCTAGCCAGTATCTCCTACAAAGAAGATGACTTGTCTAGACGCGGCGTACCACTTCCCCAACTATTTTGACTTATTAAGCAATTGAAGCAACTTATCATGAATTTCACGTTAAGATATACTTCATCAAATCCACCAAGACTATACCACTTAAAATGTTTTTTAATCACAGAGTAAGAGACTTATGTGTTTGATTAGTGACAGTTTTTGAACTGCAGATGAAAGTGGCAGATGAGGTAGCTTCTTACTTGCAGCATAATTCCTACGTAGATTTATTCAATGGTAGAAATTTTACCTTACAAAGATATATTGAGTAACATAGTCTTACGATAATCTTGTATGAATATGCAGCGGATTGGGGAGTGAGGGTTGGTCAATGGAACTTCCTTCATTGTAAGCCATCTATTGTTCACCTTCTTGGTCGAAAGCCATACTTTTAATTACGCATTATTTCTTCTAATCACCATCATCCAGCCTTAAAAGTCGACTGCTGAACAGAAGCCTCTTCCTCGTGTTTTCAACCCCATCTATCGTGCGCCAATTTCATCCAGTTTTTATTTTTTCTTCTTAAATCGTCAGCAAAACATGTAAATGAATAACCGACGCTTATATTGTCTTTCCTTGGTCTCCATTCCAATAACCTTTTTGTCCATCGCCCATCCGTCATCCTAGCTGTGTTCTGCCATCTCCATTTTAGTCTTTTTATCCTTTCGATGACGTCAGTCACCTTGGTTCTTCTTCTGACCTAATCGTTTTTTATTTTGTCTCGCAAAGTTATTCCTAACAAGGATCGCTCTATTCTTTTCTGGTTGACTCTTAGTTCGGTAGCCGAGGCTTTTGTCAAAGTAAGTCTTTTTGCTCCGTATATCAACATTGGGAGTACGCACTGATCAAGTAATTTTCCCTTCAGGCATATGGGCAGCTTACTTTTAAAAGTTTCTCTCAGTTTTCCATATTCTGCCCTGCCAATGATTATCCCTGCCAATCATAATTCCATGTCCTACATATTTTAATTTAACTACGAGTTCTACTTTTTATCCACCAATACTGATGTTCTGGTTGGGTACCAAATTTGTCATTATCTTTGTTTTCAAGATCTTTATATTAAAACCTACATTTTCTATAGCCACAACGAATTCCTGCACCATCTCTTTTACCATTTCTAAGTCCTCAGCTATTATGACTAAATCATCGGCGAAACGTAAGTTGTTTAGATATTCCCTATCTATTTTTATTTCCTTTGTCAGCCAATTAAAATTCTTAAAAGCATGTTTCAGCACAGTATTAACAAGTTTAGGTAACATTGGGTCTCCCCCGCTCTATTTTTATGCGATTACTATTAGTATGCAATTTAACAGTGGTTGTTGCCTGTAGGTATAAACATATTGATAATAATTTTGTACACGTATAGTCTAGCCTGCACTATTTAAGCGCCTGTAGTATTTTACTTAGATCAACGGTGTCATAGGCTTATTAGAAGATTATTTCTTTTGCGGACGGAAATAATTTTCTCAGTACAATAATCGACATAACTTTGTACGTTATATGAATTAATGATATTTCTCTTTAATTATTCCATACATATTTATCTCCCTTTTTGTGGAAGAGTGGCTAGTCCCTACTATGTGGCTTTCACGCCATTTTATTGGCATTTTTTCTCTTTGCCATATTTCGTTTATAAGACGATGTATTTGTACTTGAAGTTGTCCTCCCATTTCTGAATCACGTCCGCATGCTATTCAGTATCTAGTATGAAATAATCTATAGTGTCTCCTTATTTAGATGAATATTAACCGCCAGATAATTAACATTAGAATAATGGACGGTAGGTGGGATTATACAAGGGGAACAAGGTATATAGTCCTTAATAAAAATGCCCTTCGGCGAATTAAGATTTTGTTTTTTCGTGTCATGAAAGGAAACTTACGCTTTTTAACGGTGGAATGTATATTGCGAAGATATATTTGGATGATATTTTTAAAATACGACTGTAAATCTGTATGTAGTTGTTTGTTTTCAGTCTCCATATTAAAAGACGCGGCTTGTTTTGCAAAGAGGTCGGCTAGTTCGTTACCAGGGATTCTTACATCATGAGTCGGAATCTAGTTCATGTTTATGGATACTCCCAGTAAGAATAAACTATCGAAAGAGTTTTTAATAGCTTGAACCCAAGGATGTACCGTGTTCATACTTTTGAGACAATAGATAGACGCTAAAAAGTCTGTACATACTGGTATTTTTTATATTCTGGTGATAGTAAGTTTATAGCTTGGAGAATAAAGAATAATTCAACAGTGTGTATGCAGCAGAAGAACGGGAGACTACAAGATATGATTAAATCGTGTTTGAAGTTACAGCACATCCAATAGCTATAGGTCTCCTAGAAGCATCTGTGCATTAAATATTTGTTGTACCGGAAGAAGAGAGACAGAAAAATGACAAATATCTATTTCGTTATAAGATGCCTCTTTTGGGATAAAAATTGGTCTGTTTAGTACTTTGAGAAAATCCAATAAATATTGTCAAGTATTAGAGTGGACTCTTGTCCACTTGGGTCCCTTGTGATTTGCCGGCCTTGTATAAATAAATATTTTAAACAACATGTATAATTTCATTAACTTCAAGTTAAACAACATTTAATCAAAATAAATTACAATATTTTATGTTTTGTAGTGTGTATATAGTGTATAGGATGGGATAGAATATTTTAAAATTAATTTCTGTACTCATTAAACAATTTTCCTCCCAGTAAACATCTTCAAAACATCGCCAAATGCTATTTTTTTACAGCACCCCCGTCGAGTATTTTCTTTTACTGCTGCTATAAAAATTCGACGAAAACTTTTAAATAATTTATTACCAAACTAAAGACGGTACAATTTTGAAGGTTATTTAGCAGGAAAGCATAAAATTCTGTTTTATGGTCAAATTCGTGTAAAATTAGATGTTTTATAAGCAAATGTTAAACAAAATTGAAAGCAAAGAGAGATAAGAAATAAGTAAAAATCCAAATATAGAAAACTTTTAAGCAAAAGCAAAATTTGTTGACAAACAAATGTTGTTGTGGTTTGGATTATATTTAATTCAATTTTGATACAATTTTGTACGATATTTTATACAGTTCAATATTTCTATCCTATTCAACGTGAAAGACTGGATGTTAATAGTCCGGTCAAGTTAGACCTTCAAGGTTTAGTCCAGCCGAGTTAGACGAGAAAAATGCCTAACCTTGAGCGGTGAAATTTACATATTCAAACCTTTAGGGAATCAATAGGAGTGTAAATTTAAAATTGTGACTGAATCCCACCGTTACGTACGCTATTTTAAATTTAATCGAGATCCGATTTTTCTCAATACCTCCGATATTTTCAACGTTTCGACAAAAATGGTATGATCTGAAGTTGTCGCAAATGCGACTTCCTACAATTTCTTTTTATAATTTTTTTCGTGCGGTTAATACTTTCCGAGTTAAAGGAGAACATAGTAGAAGGGGAAGGGAAAGCATAGTTATTGAATTATTTACTTTACGACATTATTGTACATAGACAAAAATATAAAGAATTATATTTTATTCAATGTTGGTCTTTTTCATTTTTTTACTAAAAAAAATATTTGAGATCGTACGTATGCGGTAAAGGCGCGAGAGTAAGACCTTGCTGGAAATGGTTATATAGGAATTGTTTTTGTTCAATATCTCGTTCACTTACTTTTCGGCAAAATGGTAAGTACTTAAATTGTTACAATTGCGATTTCCTACAATCTTCCTTGCAAATTTTTTCATGCGGTCGATATTTTCTATGTTAACGGAAAATAGTGACAAAGCATAATTAGGTATTAAATTATTTCGTTTACTAATAACATTACATAAATGTACATAAAACAAATGTAGAAAATTATATTTTATACAATTTTGATCTCTTTCAAGATCTCAATTTTTTTAATTAATATTTACATGAGAATAAGCCACAATTAAGGTTAAAATACGTATATAAGATTGAAACGTCAATAAACGTATTTTAACCTTTAATTTTTGCTTATTCCCATGTAAATAGTAATTAATTTAAAATGCCACAAGAAAATAGCTTCAGAACAATTTCAATTTTTTTTGCTGAAATCAATATTTGAGGTCGAACATATGCAGTAAATGCCCATGCCCTTTAAAAGAATTTTTAAATTTAATATCTCTGAATTTTTACCTTTTTGACAAAATGTCAATTAGGTAAATTGTTGTAATTGCGATTTCTCACAATTCCTTCTTTTGCAAATTTTTTCGTGCGGTCGATATTTTCCGAGTTCAGAGGAAGAATGGTAACTATGTATACTTGTTAGAATATTTCGTTTATTATGAGTATTACGCTATAAATGTATATGAACAAAAATTTAAAATTTTATTTTATACAATTTTGTTTTCTTGGAACTCATTTAAGGTTGCACATGACAAGCCCAATGAAACACAATCGATTAACGAACCCTAGACGTTGACGTCGTCAGTATTAAGCCATAAAAGAAACAAACCTACGACCTTAACTATTGATTGTAGCAGAAAATTGAAAGAGATTAAAATTGTATAAAATATATGTAATCCTCTCCATTTTTGATAATGTATATTCATGATGTAGAAAATCGCAATTACAACTATTTTAGTTGTTACCGTTTTTGTCAAAAAATGAAATTGGCGAAGATATTGAACAAAAACCGTTCACCTTTAAAGTCAACATGGCGGCTAACGCAACCGTGAGATTCAGTCGCGATTTTAAATTAACACAAGGCCAGGGAAATAAGCAAAAAAAGTACCATGTTTGTGACACTGAACAGGACAGACTAACGACAGTTGTTTTAAGTAGTATTGGCCTCTCTAACAAAACCTATATGTTTCATGCAGTCGATATTTTGAATCTTTTTTATTCGATTTTATATATTTTTTAAGTTTAAATGTATTTTTTTTTAGTTTTTTCAAGTGGGCCGGAAATTGTTATTAACAAATAACTTATAACAAAAAAAAAACATTTTTTAAAATCACTTCAAGTAAAACTGTTTTAGACGTATCTCATTAAAATAAATACTTTTTCTATCGTGATAATTTTTCGAAAAATGCTTCCTTTTCGAGATATTTGGAATTTTTTGTTAAAATATGCCTTAATTAGTGATTTTTGGTTTTTTTTTTCAAAAGCTACTAAATGAATTGCAATTCTATAAAGAGCTTTATAATCTTTTAACCTTCAAGTACAAGTAAAAATATTTTGACAAGGATAAATGGATTCTATCTTGCTCAAAACATGGAACCAAATATTTCAAATATGCATTTTGAATAATTTATCGTTGTATACGAGTATTATGGTAAATAAGCGTTTACGATCGTTGCGATACAGGGGTCGTATTTTCGAATTTAATCAAATTTTTTCGTATACTGGTTAATTCGAATGAAAAGTTTCTTATAGGTACACATATATTTTTTTTTCGTCTTTATACAGGGGGTGGTCTGGAATCTTCAAAAGACATCTCAGTCCAGGACGCCGCCTGACTAACTTTAGTGCAGGATTCGTTCTTCGTACTCCCGGCCATAGTTCCCGAGGTACTTTAAAATGCCCTCTCGTCACCGACTCTACGCCAAACGCCTACCTGCTAAACCAGACCCTCTTCTGTCATCCAGTGATCCGGAAGTGGAATGGCCGCTGCAAGGCCGGCATCACTTCCGAAACATTACCTTCATTCATCCACAGACTGTCAGCAAGGAGGCTCCCTGTCTCGTTCCAGGTAGCGCGTGGCAGACCCCCATGGCTCTTAGTACGGCATCACTCCCAGACGGACATTTCCTGCTTCCCCACAATCTGACTCACACAGTCTAACTCATACAGTCTGACCCACTTTTCTACGTTCAACTTCCAGCATATTTTCCTCTTACCTTTTCCGTTGGCCCAGCTGTCTCTTTTCCTCTTATTTTTTCGTTATCACTGCATGGATATAGTTGTGTCCACCAGTCCAACTTGCTTTATTTTCAATCATTATTTCAATCATTTCTCTCACTGTAACAAAATTCACATCTGTCTCTCTTTCCATTCTGTTCCTTTCTACTATTCATCTGTTGCACTCTAACATCGTATGTGTCACAGTGTCCAAGTGTCCACAGTATAGGCATTCATCTGTGTCAGTCTTTCCGAACCTAGGGTGGTAGGCCCTAAAACACCCGTGTCCTGTGAGCACCTGCCTCAGGAAATAATCCAGTCGCCTGTGGCTACAGTCCACCCAATCTCTTATGTCGGGATCAGAATTTTGGTCTACTGTGCTACATCCTCCGTGTTGTTCCATTCTTCTTGCTATCTTTGGGTCTCCCAATATTGGGCGTCACCCTCCTCAACGCAGCCACACTATTCGCTTTCTTCCGGGCCACCTCCCGCACGTGCTCTACCCATTTTCCATTCTGGTGCAATGTTACACCTAGGTACTTCAGGTGTTTTTTGGGTGTTAGATATGCTCCCGTACATTGTAATTCAACACTTTGGCTGTTTCTTTTCCCCTTTAGAATGATGATGGCTTATATAGGATGGCTTCGTATAGGTACGAATCTGAATGTTTATTTTTGAATGTCCTTCGAAATGTTATACGTATACAAAAAAAATTTGCACATACAATACTGCAAATTCAAACAGCCAAAACTCAAATAAAAAAAGAAGAATAATTAATATTTTTACTTAACCTATTCTATGGTGATTTTATTATCTAAAATAATTCGTTTCTTGTAAATTAGCCAAAAGGAGTCAAAAAAGAGCATGAAATATAGTGGTTTAGTGTCGGCCGAACAAAATAAAAAGGGCTGATCGAATTTATTATTAAACTAAAATAAAAAAACTGTATGTAATTTGGATAACCACGTCGACAAATCATGTTGCAAATGCATTTTGCAACATGGAACCTACAAGGCTGGCGAGGTAAAACGGAAGAACTAAAGGACTCGAACAACAAAACCTATCGATATCTGCTGTCATTACAGAAACACAAAAAAAGACAGGAGAATCATACTATAACAGCAAACATTTTTAGCGGTGTACAAAAGACAAGAGAGTGGCAAAGGAGGGTATCTATACTTAATAAACAAAAACTAAAAAACAAAATATCAAATAGGGAAGCATCTTATAAAAGGATAGTAACTGCGAATCTCAACATCTACGAACATAACATTACTATATTAGGCATTGTTCTAAAGATATTTTTTTATGACGTCTTAAAATAATTACTATTTTAATGAGAATAAGTCATAAAAACAAAATTTGTTTAATTTAGTAATATTTCTATTTTGATAACGATTTCTGAAGTGGTAAGTGAAACGTCAAGAAATTTACTTTAAACTTAAATTGTGGCTTATTCCCATTAATATAGTAATTATATTAGGCATATGTCCCCTTAATGAAGATATATCAGTACAAAAAAGGATACGTTCTACCAACAAATGAAAGACGTACTCTTAAAAATAGCCAATCAGCGAGAAATAATAATGACGAGCGACCTGAACGCAAGAACTAAAACAAGACAAAATAATCCAGCATTGGGTAACTTCGGCGAAGAAGTGACAAATAATAACGGAAATAGATTTATAAACTTACAAACACAATTTGACCTGAAAATCATGAATGGATTTTATCCCCACAAAATATATATAACTATACTTGTAGCATTTGCAAATTCCTTGGTACATATTGAAATCCCTCGTATTTGCTAAAACATCGATAATTTTTAGTAAATTTTAGTTCCCATCGTAGAAGTTAAAATACCCAAAAGTGTTTTCAATCCTTTCATTTGCGTCACTGGAGTTAATGTAAACCATTTTAAAGTTTGTTTATATTTCACAGATGTGTTTTTCCTTGGCATTTCTCTTAATCGAAGCTGCCTTGGGATTTTTGTGCGTCAAAGAAATAGGAATTTAACCGTATATGTTTTGTTTATACCAAGTAAAGCGAATGAATTTAAAAGATAATTTCTCACTCTCGCTGAGGCGTGGTCAAGAGCGGTAGGCTTCAGCGTTAAATCCGAATTTTTCTTCTAATTCGTAATGTTTTTTCCTTATTGCTTGTGAAGTTTGGTAGTGTTGTGGCAGTTAATAGTGCAGTTTCAGTTTTAAGAAGGTTGAAAGATTTGGTCAACGGTGACAGTCGTGGTTATGTAGTAACCAGAAGCCGGCAAAATTTGTTGAAAATAGTGGAATTTTACTCTATGTAATATGTCAAATTTGGAAGAGTAATCACTATTTCTATGTATTTAAGAGATTTGTGTCGTATACAACAAATTTGAAAAATATCATTTTCCTTTGTTGAGTTTTAAGAAGCTGTTTTCAGAGTGTGTCTAATGTGCTAGTTTCAACCTCAGACTTCAATGTTCTAAGCAGCCCTCTCAGAGCATCTTTCCCAGTCTATAGATACAGTTTTTTGCGTGGCAGTGAATCTCCAGTTCCAACCTCAGAAATGTTAAGTAAAGAAATTTAGTGAAAATCAAGGTAACTTTTTTGTGTTTAAAGTTTAAAGTAACGATAGACATTTTTTTTATAATAATAATTGCTTTCATAAGCATTTGTAAAGAATAAATATTTCTTTATTTGTAATAAATTATTTCTGCCACAGTTTATAGCCCAGTAACAATAGTAAGTTTTGTAGCAATTCCCACTTATAATCGTTCAGGACAGTAACTATTTCTCTTTGTTATTTTGTATTTACTTTTGTAACCATTAATATATTATTTTTTGTGCCATCTATATTTTGTAACTGTTTGTATTGAGACAAAAATAAATGTTTAATTTATTTCTCTAAACCATATTGTTTATTTCTTATTTTAGAAAAGTCTCCTAACCCCCTTTGTGTTTCTTTTTTAGGAAGGAAGAGCCTTTTTCCTTTATTCAGCAAGACAAGAATTCTTCGAAGCAGCGTCCTTATTTTAAATAGCTAGAGGCATTTCTTGATGTTTAATTTGTCTATTTGGCTAGGAGTATCATGTAAGTACCCCTTTGTTTAATTTATTTGTAGCTGCCCCAATCCAATCCCATTGTGCCATTTACTTATCTACGACCCAGCTTTCCAAATAAATCCTGAGTGCCGTTCGCATAAGTATCGTATTTTTTGCTTGCCCTATTTCTACCCCCCATAATTTCTGTCCCAAGATTTCAACCCCCATAATAATACCCTATGTGGTAGGCAAAATATTTCGTTACATACTTGGCATCATAAAACAAGACAGTTAAAATCAATTATTGACTATATAATAGTTAGGCAGACATCTAAAGTAAAAAAATTACCTACTTAAATCTCAAATCCAAACACAAAACATAAAAACCATAAACTACCAACCAAAACTACGAAAAACCTGAAAGGGAAACAAACCTTAATATAAACAGTCTTTACGATGACAGCAAACGAAAACTGTGTCATAACAGACTAGACCAGAGACTTTATAGTGCATTTATGTAAACCACAGCACAAATATACTTTATGTTCACATAGTAGATTGGTTAAAAGAAGCTGTATAATATAAAGCCTTGTTTGTTCGCCTACCGACAAACAAATAAGAGCATATTATGGAGTAATGATCTAGATTCCATGGCCAAAATAGGAAAAGGTACAGTCAAGGGTGTCTTGAGGTCATATGGTCTTGGCATAAGAAACGAAAGAGGAGAAAGACTAATCCAATTCTGCCAAGAGACGGATATGGTTGAAAAGAATACACTTTTTAAATTACATCCAAGAAGACTTTATACATGGAAAGCACCCGGTGATACCCAACGGAAAATCATAAGAAACCAAATTGATTTTATCAACATAAATAAAAGGTTTAAAAATTCTATCACCTCAACAAAAACATATCCTGGTGCAGATGTCTTCTCAGATCATAGTCTATTGGTTGCAAATATTAAGATACGACTTTAAATAATTCATAAAAAAATGAGGCCCAACATAGATATAAGACTACAAAAAGAAAATGACACCCAGAAAAAAGTAAAAACATAAATTAATAAGAATTTTGCGAAAATAGTTGAAGACACTACTAGAGGCACAGAAGCCCAGTGAAACGAAATGAAAACATCTATTACCACAATTTCGCATGAATATCTAAAATCAAAAAGAGAAAAGAAGCAAGAATGGATGACAGATAAAATATTGCAGATGGTGAAAGAGCGAATAAAATTAAAAGATAGAAATGACATCGAATACAAAAAGTTGCATAAGACCACACTAAAGGATATAAAAGGAGCAAAAGAAGCCTGGCTGACGGAGAAATGTATGGAAGTTGAAACACTACAACGCGAACATGACGATTTCCATATGCAAAAAAAATTAAAGAGGTACAGAATACCAGAAAACAACTCAATACAGGCATAGTTGTAGATATTGAAGGCCAAATTTTGACTAACATTGAAGATAAATTACGAAGATGGAAAGAATATATGCAAGAATTATTCGAAGATGCAGCACGAAGTCCGACTGAAATAAACAATCCCTACGGCCTAGAAATAACAAACGAAGAAGTAACTATGGCTATTAAGACGATTAAAGATGGGAAATCACCAGGACCTGATGAGGTACATAGTAAAATTTTAAAGCTATTAGAGGCACATCAAATCACAGCTCTTACGAAGCTATTTAACAACATCTACGAGACTGGTTACTTACCAAAAGACTGGCTACTATCAATATTCATTCCACTTACTAAAAAAGCCAACGATAGAAAATGTGAAGAACATAGATTAATTAGCTTGATGAGCCATGTACTTAAAGTACTCCTTACTATTATTCACTCTCGCATATAGACCAAGTTAGAAGAACACTTGAGTGAAGTTCAATTTGGATTCAAGTAAGTACTCGGAACGAAGGAAGCACTTTTTAGTTTGCAAGTTCTAATACAGAGAGCCAGGGATGTCAACTGTGATGTGTATGCATGTTTCATCGATTTTGAGAAGGCATTTGATAAAGTTCCACATGGGAAACTAATCGATATCCTAAAAACGTCAGGACTCGATGGTAAGGATATGAGACTGATCTCAAACTTATATCTCCAACAAAAAGCAACAGTACGATTAGAAAATGAACTGTCCGAGATCTTCACAGTCGAAAAAGGAGTTAGACAGGGTTGCATATTTTCACCGGCAGTATTTTACATAAACTCTAGAAACATCTTTAGAGAGGCCTTGGACGAATCAGAAGATGGATTGCTGTAAATGGCCAACTTATAAACAACATTAAATATGCAGACGATACAGTGTTGCTGACAGATAGTGCGCAAGGGCTCCAAAGGATGATGGATAACGATCATTAGTAAGAACACCAACATAAACGCCCAAATTACAATTAATGATACACCGTTAGAAAGAGTGGAAAAAATATGTTATTTTTAAATATATACTTGGAATCACAGCTACGAAATAAAAACTCGCATTAAAAAAGCCAGAAACACTTTCAACAGCCTTGGAAATATTCTCTGCAACTGATCTTTAAATATCAATATATACATAAGAATTTTTAGATGTTACGTCTTTAGTGTCCTCCTCTATGGAGTAGAAAGCTGAAGCCTTACAGCAGATGCCATAAAACGATTGGAAGCATTTGAAATGTAGTGCTACTGACGTATGTTGAGGCTCTCATGCATACACCACAGAAAAAAACAGAAAATTGGCTTACTTCGGCCACATCATGCGTAATGATAAATACCGACTTCTACAGTTGATTACTCAAGGCAAGATTGGGGGTAAGAGAGGCCCTGGACGAAGACGTATATCCTGACTGGCCAATTTTAGGAAATGGACTGGTCTAACGTCAACTGATCTATTTCGAGCCGCTGTGAATATAATAAAGTGAAGATGGGTTAATGTGGTCGCCAACATCTCTAGAAGATAGGCACATTTAGAAGAAGATGAACTAGAACAACAGCAACAGATACAGCAACGAGCGTATCACACATGTCTCACTTGCCAAGAAATAGGCGACAAAAACTATTACTGCAATCAACAAAGAATGGTTATAAGACATAAAAATTCCATCATAGCTTAATCCTTTTGGTACTGTGGGTATCTGGGAGTGAATTTTTCCTATAGAGGGAGTTTGAGCCGTACAGGCATATCGTTTCTCTACTTGTGTTTTGTTACACTTTAATTAATAATACGATTTTTACTTAAATAAACATGGAAAATTTAAGAGATGACTCCATAAAATCATTATATCAAAAAAGGCTAGAACAGAAAATACAAATGGAGAATATCGAAAATGAAAACAATGTAGAGACTAGCTGGAGAAAACTTAAGAAAAATATTCTGGATGCTGCCCGAGAAGTTCTTGGAACGAAAATAATAAACAAAAAGTGCTCAACGAAAACACCATGGTTTACACTAAAGGTTAAACAAAAATGTCACCAAAAAAAGAAAGCTTTCCTAAAATATAAGTCAGAAAAAACGAATGAATCATATCAAGAATATAAAAGAATAAGTAATAAAACTTATCAAATGGTAAGAAAAACAAAAATAGATTACTGGGAAAGATTCCCAAAAAGGCTAGAGATGGATTTCTATGGACAACAGAAACAAGTATGACGCTTCATAAGACAACAAAGAACCGAAATGAAAGAACTAGTTGAAATAGAACACATACAAGAGGATACATGGGTGGCCTTCCTGACAGAAATGTTTAAAAAACAAAACGAAGATCCTTTACCAGAAACGCCAAATATAATAACTGAGAAAATGACCGAAATCTCCCAAAACGATGTGAAAGAAGGAATAAACAAATTAAAAAACAGAAAGTCGCCAGGAGAAGATCAAATACCAAATGAACTCTTAAAATATGGAGGTGATCACCTTGTACAACAACTGCAACTTCTTATTAATAAAATAATCACCACGAACAGAATACCAGATGAATTGAGGAGAGCGATCATGGTGATGTTCTTCAAAAAAGGAGATAAGAAAGACCCCAATAATTATCGAGCAATAAATCTATTAAATACAACACTCAAATTGACAACAAGAATAATAGCGACAAAAATAAACGAACGAATATCTCTACAAGAGGAACAGCAAGGATTTTGGGCAGGGAGATCATGCACGGATGCAGTTTTTGTAATAGGACAAATAAAAGAAAAGTCGCTGGAATACAAAAAACCATCATATATGTGTCTGATAGATTTGAAGAAAGCATTTGATAGAGTGAGAATTCGGGACGCGATACATTTATTATATGAAAAGGGAATATCACTGGATTTAGTAAAAACCATTGAGAATATATATAAAGATAATATAGCTATGCTAAGATGTAAACTAAAACTATGGCAGCTTATCAAATATGAAACTGGCATTAGACAAGGAGATTCGCTGAGCCCATTAATATTTAATCTGATAATAGATGAAGTCATAAAGAAAGTTAAAAAAAGAAGAGAATATAGAATGGGAGAAAAGGAAATAAGGATAATATGCTACGCCGACGACGCCAAAATAACAGCCGAAAATGAAGATGTCTTACAAAAAGTCTTACGAAAAATAACAAACCAAACTCTAAGAGAGAGAATAAGAAGTGAGGAAATACGAGCGAGATGTGGTAAAGAGGAAATAAATGCGTGGACCAAAAGAAGAAAAATGGAATGGAATCAACACATCGAAAGAATGACAGAAAATAGAATAGTACGAATAGCAAGAGACAAATCGCCAAATGGAAGAAGATCATTGGGACGACCGAGGAAAAGATGGTCAGACAACGTCAATTGAGGCTAAAAACCGAAGTAGAACAGGCATTAAGCCTATTTATAAAGTAGGAAGAAGAAGAAGAAAAAGATTTTTACTTAATTAAAAAAAAAACAGTAATCACAGAAGACTAATAGCACAAAAATCGTAAAAAAATGGCGAAAGGAGGTAAAAGTGCTGTGAATCTAACTAAGATGTTGAGATTGAAGAAGATACCCAAAGCCAGAAAAATACAAACATATTCAACAGTTATCCCTTTTACTGTGTTTGACGTAAGAAACATTTGCATATTGAATAATAACGAATAAAAGAGACTTAGAAATAATATACAGAGGTTTGAAAGACAAAACTGTGTGGCGAAAAAGAACACATAACAAATTGATCTAAATATATCGATAGTCAACCAAAAATACTACTACTGGCTAAAATGCAATAATTAAGATGATTTGCTTACATAGCTGACAATATGAAAGAAGAAAAAATTACTAAACAATTAGTAAACACAGACTAGTACACGAAAAAAGGACGTCCTCGAAAAAATGAATGGATTCGATGAAAGAAGATCTGAAATTTTTGATTGTATAAAATTAAAAAAACCTAGCACAAGACAGAAAGAAATAAAACAAAACTATTAAAGCCTTGTGCCTTTAAGGGTCTATACCTGGTACTATTACCTACTTGATAACAGAGGTTTGGTGAATATATAAGAAAACTCATAATTTCTTTAAATTATTTCCCCTGATATTTTATTACCCTAAACATTTTACAAATAGCTGATTTGAGCAGTCTTTATTACGATGTCATTCAACAAAAAAGAAAAGTTTGCTGAACTTTTATCCAGCCTATCTAAAGAAACCAGTAAAATCTCCCCGTCGCCAGGTACGAAAAATACCCGAAAATTTTGGGTCATTATGTTAGGGCGAAACTTTTCAAATATAATTTTTATTAATACCATGCCGAAGGGGAAGCTGCTAATAAAAATCCTACCAGTGCTGCGTGAAGTTTTTCATTGACTTTTATTCAATTACACGGTCAGAGAAGGATCGGACTTTTTATTATATGTACTTATAAAAGAAAGAATAGAAACTTTCACGAAAAAGGGAACACGTTGTGTTAGTCATGTTTTAGCAAATAGTTGCTGATAGAAGTTTTAAAATTTACCCAATCATTTAGTCATTAATGTGAAATATATTAGTGTCAATAGAAAAAAAAGTTAGAGATATCTCAAAAAAATATATAGGGTATTTACTGAGGTAATTATGAGGGCAAACGCATCTGTAAAAATATCAAATTAATGGCACATCTACAATTATATTTTTGTAACGACACCATTAACTGTATAATATATTGTTATGTTTCATTTTATCAATTAAAGATAGAAAAAAAAATTTATTTGGTTATAGAACACGGGCACATAAATTTGCAACGCCCTGTATATCGATTTGAAAATATTTGTTATAAGTTAGTTTTAAGCAGTGGGTTTATCCATAATGAGTTTTACCCTGAAGGACTGAAAAACATTAGTAAATATTGGGCGTAGGAAATTTCGACACTAAGCAGGTAGCGACTAAAATTTAATGGCAATTTTCGACACCAGCCCCAATTCCCGTTTTTATCTTACAGGTATATTCGACACCAAATAAATATAGCTGCGACATAAATAAAATACCATAATTAATTAATTTATTTATTTTAATAAAAGTAATGTGCATTTTATTTCTTTATAACTGTAATAATATCTAAATATAATACAACTAGTACCTAATTTTTGTACATTTTACCGTTAACATACTTGTATACAATGATTTATTTGCTATTATAGGAATGATAAGATACAGCTTTTATAAAATCTAACCTACGTATTTGTTGGGATCGTAGTTTATCCATCATTTTCTCCAAAAATGCCAATTTAGCCTTAACAGTAGTATCTTTGATTTTTGCTGGTATATGTAAACTATTTATTTTGACATAAGTGTCTACTTGAAATTCTTTTAAATTTTCAATAAAAATAAAAATAGAAGGATGTGTTGAATAACAAGAAGAATTAAATCTCGAATGAAAGGATTCACAGGCATTTGTGGTCCTCGCAATAGACGGATTCTGATTAGACCATATGTGTGGTGGAAATAGAGCGCTATCGAAAATGTAATTTTCCAGTAAATAATCTGCATATATATCAAGTGTTGCGTTTATAGGTTTATATGACAGTGAAAGTGAAAACGGCATCCACTAATTTTTGCATTGGGCCACATATACAATAAAGCACAGTGAATTGCTTTTTCAAAGTCCACAAATATTTCAGTTGGCTCTAATGATAATTGAAATGTTTCAAAAATCTTAGACCTTAATAAAGAAACTAAATTTTTGTATGTCATTGACAACTTGTCCTTTAACAAACAGTATGCTAAAGGAACATAATGTCCATTTTCCAAGCCATGTATAGTAAATAATTGTAGAAAATATTTGGTACTGTATGAAAATGTACCATCCATACACAAAGTTTTTAATTTACACAACAAACGAATATTTGTCTCGCATGAAAATACAATTACATTTAATTCAGGATGATTTAAAAACAAAAAACTTTCATTGCGACAGGTTTTAGGAGAATAATTACTAACCCCGTTATGGACTTCTGATATGCTTCTTGGTAACGGACCTGGTAACAGTTTACGACGACAGTTGTAAATGTTCTTTCTTATGCTAGCTATGTCAGGAACCGTCAGCAAATTGGCATCACACTCAGCAACAGCAGTTCTTGTAATTTTGGCAGGCTTTTCCGATATGTCCTCTTGGGCTTTTCTTTTACATGCATTGGTTACCATCTTTACTTCAAGCTTTTTTGGATCGGCTTCATGATTATGTACCAAATCACTTCTTGTGATGGTGAGGTCCTCACAGCCTATTGTAAACACTTTTGCGGAACACTTAGTGTTTCTTTGGATGCAGCGCCAAAATATCTCGCCGCTTTTTAACACTTTCTGTTTCGAGAACGAATGATGCTCCACCACTAATAAATCTCGACCACGGGAACTTTTTATCAAACTCATTTTTTAAATATCCGTATACGTGCACAAGTCAACGTCAAACAAGAAATAAATTACAACTGAAATAATTTAGTCACAAGTACACAAGTGTCACGCCCCCCGCCGTGACAATAAATATTGGGAAAACCCGCTTGTCCTGCTTGGGTGCAAATGTCCATCGCCGCTAATTACCTACCTACCTGCTTTACGCCGCGGTGTCGAAATTTCCTATAATAAAATTTGACCCTTCGATTACCCCAGGTACAAAGACAATTTGGTGTCGAAAGTTCGCCCGCCGTAAATATTTAAATGTGAATAGACAATTTTTCCCGGTATTTGTAGATATTATATTTTAAAACCTTTTGTTTAGTTTCGCTGGATAGGCAAAAGCCACCAGGTAGTTGTTGTATTTAGAAAGTATAAGATAAAACCGTTATCATTTTCAAAGAAATTTGTTTAGAAGCGATGTTTGGGGTTTTCTGATGTAAAATGAGAGGCGGGATATAGTAATTTTCTGATTGGTTAGCGAGTTTGGAATGGAGATAAAGAGAGTGAATGTTTTTGATTGTTTGGATTAGAAAAGAATTATTATGTGATGGTCATCCGAGAGAAGCAAGTGAAGTTTTGTGTATTCAAGAGAAGGCTTTGATTGGTAGCCTAACATAATCAACAAGAGGGAGCTGTTTTGGTCGAAAGGAGACATCGTTGTGTGTGAATTAAAAGGTCAGTCAATTAATTTTTGTGACAGAATTTTTGTATTTTTCAAATAAAAGACTCTATACCATCAGAAGATCAAAAATTATCGCTATTTTAAAATACCATGAACCTTATAAAAGTTTTTTTTTTCATCACAGGATAATTATTAATATCGCTTATTAAATTTAAATCTTTTTACAATATTCAGAATTTTATATTTTTTGAGTACAAAAACATATGAGCAAAGATTCCAATTTTTCAAAATTTTCATAGGAAATGTAATTATTTTACGAATATCCAAATTTCTTGTTTATGTTATTTTATCAATGTTATAAAAAACAAACCGATAAATATTTGGTAGATTAAAATTATTTTGTGTGGTATAATTTTCATTGGAACAGTTAAGCCCATGGAATTTATTTGATAAATCTTAATATTAATTCTTTTGATAATATAAGATATTTTTGTTTATTTATGTTATTTCTACTTATTTCCTTTTCCTATTTTATCCCGATAAGGAACAATTAAGAGATATTCGAAGCCACGAGAAAAGATAAGTATAACCTAAGCTGATTTATTTTTTTTTTGTATAATAAAAGGACAGCCTAAGATTAATTTTTTTATGTATGATTTTGCGACACTTAGATAATTAATTAAATAATTAATTAAAGAAAAAATAAAAAGGGTAATATAAAAATAAGAAAGAGCACATCATACTAATATATATAAAGTTGTAGGCGTTTCTTAATTACAGCTTGTATGGAAGTACAAAAAAATATATTTCATAAATCCAGCCGTGGACAAGATACACTTTCTAAATAAAAGTAGCTTTAACGATTACCAAAGTCTTGTACCACCAATATCAAAATTGCTCCGAATTTATAATTATCAATACCTACAAAAGATGCAAAAGATCGATGACGAATGGAGGAAACTTCAACAACACCAAAATATTCCAATCAAATTTAAAAATCTGGATGAATTCTATTTTAAAGTGGGTCAAAAATAAAACATTTTGCATTGTCTATGTTGGCTTTATCTCGTTTATCTTTATCTATACAACTGTAAATATAACCAACTCATAAAATACACAAGTTGATGATAAATTGCAAAAAGTGGAGTTTACATTAACTGAATATTTTTTTTACTTTAAGTTTTTTCTCTTAAGTAATTTGTTTGTCAGCTACTTCGACAGCCGTTAGAGCTGATTCCGATTTAGACTGAAAAGTCCAACTAATGTCTTCAAAATCTTCTCACTCTCAGTGGTTCGAGCAAAGAGGTCGAAATGTGCAAAAATATTAGTAGCTTTTAGCAAAAGATTGCTATTGCTGTGATGAAATAAAAGCCATATATTATGGTGTTGGAGCCCAAATTAGTCAAACTTTTCAAGTCTAAATCGGAATGAATAGAACGATAAAACAGTTGTCTCAGTATCTCTACTTCGTATGGCAAGCGAGATAATTCCTGATTTAGACGAGAAAAGTTTGACAACTTAGTGTCCAATGCCATAGCATATGGCTTTTGAATCACAAAATCTGAAAAAAACTGCAAAAATGCACAAAAAAATAGCATTCAGAAAAAGTGGCTTTTTTACGCTTATAATTCACAGAGCACAAACATTTCTAAACAAAACCAGGGACCCAGTAGAAGAAGAAAAAGCAATTAATAAAACTATTCTATCCTGTGTAAAGGGCACGGCAGATAAAATACGCGGAGTTATAAGGAAAAACAAAATAAATACTATATTTAACAAAGACAAGAAGAACTTATCCATATTTTTCCCCGATTAGATGGCTTTAATAAAGACTAAGTAGCCATTTTTAACCATATTACCATCCGGAAAACCAAAATATGCATTGGAAAATAAAGAAGTATATAAGATTTCTTGTGAGTACTGCGACAAATCGTATATGAGACAGTACAATCGAATAATATAGGTAAGGCGAGAATAACATCGAAATGTCATCGAACGATAGGAAAAGACACCATTTTTGTCACATGACATATGCACAGGACATAAAATAAGACCTCTATAGAAGCTGCTAATGTTGGAAAGAAAGATTCTGCGTAAAATAAATTACAAACCCAACTTGGAGGAATACCAACTAAATCCATCAGCTATCGATCACTCTTAACATCGTTAAGATGCTCTCCTCTCTGAGCAGAAGTTATATCCTAAAACCATCTATAGCTACAACATCTGAGCCAAAAATATCCTTAAATTATTATACATTACCTCACTGTCCAATAAAATTATGAAAAATATAAGGCAAACAACTCTATATAACGATAAACAATTTGATGCACCAAATATTCTGCAAATTCCATTAAAAACGTCACAAGAAATGGAAGATGCAATATAAAAATTCACAATAGCTATACAGAAAGTAGCATGTGCAGTAACCCCGACTATCGACTACACCAACCCCGAAAAAAATCTAGACCCCACAGTTAAAAAAATTTTTGGAGAAAAAGCTGCCATAAAAAAAATGGCAAATATCAAGATGCGCATACGATAAAGCAAAACTTTATAGAACTACCAAAGATCTAACAAAGTTACTAAATAATATCAAAAACAAAGATATGTAGGATTACTTAGGTTCTATTGCCGCCTCTAAAGATACAGACTGCTTACTTTGAAAGGCAACAAAAAAGCAAAACAACCACAACTTAATAAGAAACTTGCACGGTAAACAGACCAGAAATAACAAAGCCACAGCCTTTGCGGAACACCTAGTAAAAGTTTTTAAACCAAGCGAAACAGATTCCACATCCCTTTTTCTTGATAAAGAAATAATTGCCATATCCTTTCTTTCCACTCCTAAAATCCTTTCTATCAATTATAATTGTCGTTGGAATCTGTTTCGTTTGGTTTAAAAACTTTTATTAGGTGTTCTGGAAAGGCTGTGGTTTTGTTATTTCTGGCTCATTTACCGTGCGTTTCTTATTGAAGGACAATATTGTTGTGGTTGTTTTGCTTTTTTAGTGCCTGTCAAAGTGAGTAGTCTGTATCTTCAGAGGCGGCAGAAGAACCTAAGTAATCCTGGATATCCTTGTTTTTGATATTATTTAGTAACTTTGTTAGATCTTTGGTAGCTCTATTAAGTTTTTCTTTATCGCTTGCACATCTTGATATCTGCCATTTTTTTATAGCCGCTTTTTCTCTAATTTTTTTTTAACTGTGGGGTCTAGATTTTTTTCTAGTTTATTGCAGTCAATAGTCTGGGTTGCAGCACATGCTACTTTCTGTATAGCTATTGTGAATTTTTATGTGGCATCTTCTATTTCTTGTGGCGTTTTTAATGGAATTTGCAGAATATTTAGTGCATTTAATTGTGTGTGGTTATATAGAGTTGGCTGTCTTATATTTTTATTGGACAGTGAGGTAATGATTAGCGAGTGATCCGAGAATAAATCTAGAAGATTAAGCAGTTTTCTTGAATCGCTGGGCGGATGGCGAATGACTCAGGTTGGTTGGCCAGTATTTAAGTATGTTAATAATATAATTTATGTATAACAATTTTTGTGGATGGCAAATATAGTTTCTTTTTAGAATGTCTGACGTATAAATTGACGAAAGGTGAGAATGGGATTTGAGGATGTTTTTGGCGCAGATGTTATGGCCACAGATGGTTTTAGGGCATAACTTTTGCTCAGATTAGAGAGCACCTTAAGGATGTCAAGAGTGATCGATAGTTGATAGATTCAGTTGAAGGAGTAGGGTTTGTAATTTACTTTACGCAGAATCTTTCTTTCCAACAGCTTCTGTGGGAGGTCTGAATTTATGTACTGCGCTTAGGACATGTGCCAGATATGGCGTCTTTATTTATCGTTCGATGACATTTCGATGTTATTCTCGCCTTTCCTGTATTCTTTGATTAGACTGTCTAATATACGATTTGTCGCAGTACTCACAAGGGATCTTGTATACTTCTTGATTTTCTAATGCCATTTTTGTTTCTTTGGATGGTAATATGGTTGAGAATGGCTAAATGGTCTTTATCAAAGCCATCTTATTAATCCAATTAAGGAAAAAATATGGTTAAGTTATTCTTGTCTTTGTTAAATATAGTATTTTTTTTCTTCTACTGGGTCTCTCGTTTTGTTTAGAAATCTGTGATTCATATGCATAATATGTGGTTTTTATTTGATCAGAGCAATAGCAATCTTTTGCTACACGCTACTTATATTTGCACATTTCAACCTCTTTGCTCGAACCACTGAGAGTAAGAAGATTTTGGAGACATTAGTTGGACTTTTCGGTTTGAATCGGAATCAGCTCTACCGGCTGTCAAAGTAGCTGACAAACAAATTACTTAAAAGAAAAAACTTAAAGTAAAAAAAATATTCAGTTAATGTGAACTCCACTTTTTACAATTTATCATCCACTTGTGTATTGTATAAGTTGGTTATATTCACAGTTGTAACCATTATTTCTGACGCCGTAAAATTGACATAACTCTCTAAAAGATAAACTGTTTAAAATAAATGCATATTGCAATATAAAATGTCTGTTATTAAGCGGTTCCTGCACTTCTTGCTTAAATTGACTTTGAAAATTGTCTTTGACAACTTACGTTTGAACGAGATAAAGCCAACATAGACAATACAAAATGTTTTATTTTTGACCCACTTTAAAATAGAATTTATCCAGATTTTCGAATTTTATTGGAATATTCTGGTATTGTTTCCTCCTTCGTCATCGATCTTTTGCATCGGTTATATGCATCGGTGCAATTTTGATATTGGTGGTACAAGACTTTGGTAATCGTTAAAGCTACTTTTATTTAGAACGTGTATGCGCACGGCTGGATTTGCGAAATCATTTTTTTGTACTTCTATACCAAGCTGTAATAAAGAAACGCCTGCAACTTTCGTAAAAATCCTGTATCATTCATCATCTAAATTAATAATATTTTGGGTCGGTTTGGGATACATGTTGACAAGTTTTGTAATATCTTGAGGATCAATTTTTTCAACATTAATCTCACATATCGTGGGTTCATGTAAGTAAGCAATAGATCTTTCTACACTGCGATCATTTCATTGTGCAAATTTGTGTAAACTATTTTATTGCTTTGAAAAAATTTATTTAATTCCACAAAGTTTGGTGAAACCCATTCCAAAAATTGGTGAAAAATTTCTTATTCTTTATATCTCATTCATACCACTAATGATTTTGTTTTTGTTTTTTGCATTATCCATACCACATTCTTTTGGAGCCTATGTAAACTAAGAAAATATTTTCGACTTATTTAAATTTTTGTTAAAATATCACTTTGGCAATATAGTTGTCGAAAATGAATTAAACTTTAGGCTACTTTTTACTCAAGGCTGGTTTTCGTTGACATTGAGGGTTTTTTACAATTTTTTTCTTTTTTTCGGTTTTTATTGATAATTTATTTACAAATTGGTCAAAATTAAAATCTTTATAACCATTAATTTGTAAGATGTAGTCGGAGAGACATTCATTTTTGTCTTAGCAGTTTTCGTTTTAGTATTTTCCTTAACATTTTGAACGTAATGTTAATGAGGTTATTTAAGGTTAGCAGTTTCAATAACCAAGTTAGATTTTTCTTGTGAGTTGGTTTTTACATTATTTTTGTTTCTACTATATACGTCAAAATTATTAATGAACCATAACGTACCTAATTTTTAAACATACATATCGGCCGATTATTAACTCATTATAACGCCAACGTATCTAGTGCACGCCTTTCATAATGGACAGTGAAGGAATTTCCGAATTTATCAATATTTACAGAGATAATCTCTGTTTGTGGGATAGCTTTATACGCGAACCGAAATGCGCAGAAAACAGCCCAACAACAGCTGCTGAATGTAATGTTGAAGTACAAAAACACTGCCAATGTAGCTTCTGTGCGTAAAAATTGACTCTCTACGTTCTGCCTTCTTCAGAGAACATAAAAAGTTCAAGTTAGTGAAAGTGGAACTGGTACCATAGCAGACGAAGTATATGTGCCTAATTGGGTGCACTACAATGAATTAAGCTTTTTGACAGAAGTGCAGAGGCCAGCCAGAACAGGCACCGATTCTTTAGATACACCAGATAGAATCCAGCCTAATGACAGTCGTGAAAACAAACTACAACTGAAGTTGGACCGCTAGTTGGATAGTAAGTCGGAGCGTGAGTGGAGACGAATATCCAACTAGTGGTTCTACTAAGTGGGACCGCAAGTCGGAACGTGAATGCCCAACTTTTTTAGTTAAATGACTAACGTATTGCTGAGTGGTTCGTATTAAAGATCCTTGCTGTAGCCTCAAGGTACTGCTTATTTCCATAGTATAGCTTAACAAATTCTATTCTTTCTTTTCATATCCCATTTTTGTAAGTCTTTACAATAATATCTCTGATTAATCAGTCGTTGACAAATCAAAGGTAACCTGGTAAAAACTAAAGATAATTAGGATTCAGTATGTTTAAAAAAAATTCATATGAAAAGTGACATTTTTAAAAGAGAAAAAAAAATCTTAACACATTGACGTGTTGATATCGATTTGCAGGTTGATTTGGTTATTGTATTGAAGGTCACTAAGAATATTTAATTGGTTTATTTGGTGACATTTTATTCTTTTCTTATTACTACTTGTATTTAACCAATAATTTAGTTAAATCCAAAATTATCTTCAAAGTTACTACTTAACTTAAAAAAAAATAGAGTATCTTGAAGAAAAAAAAAATACCTTTTAAATGATGTGCCACTCGACCACACATTACGACCACTATTTAAAAAAAACTGGGGATTGATGAGTGGCAGTAGGGGGTTAAATTTGAGGGCATAAATTTGCATGAAAATTGGTATCCCTCCCAATACAAATTGGCGCGTTTTCTTAAATTTTGAAAAAACTCTTGGTTTCTGATTTTGGGGGGGGGGGGGGAGTCAAATTGTCGTTGAAACAAATTGAGGTGTTTATTTTAGAAACAACATAAGTCCAAAATTTTACGAAAACGCGATTGTGGCGTTATCATGTGTGGCGTGGTAACACTGAACTCTATCACCCCAAAAGATTTGTTTCTCCCAAAAACATCACATATCTCCTGATATGTGACACTAAAATATCGGTATTTCTGTCAAAAACGACATATTTATGTCCTATTTGTTTCTTTTAAAAACTACATATGTCCATGTACTAATGTTGTTTTTAAAAGAAACTACGCCGAGAGAACAGCCCATTGGTAAGTACCGAACGACTTCGGCACTCCGGACGCATTGCCGGCGAGTTCTCATTCTCATCGGTCTGTTCTCCCGGTGTAGACTTGTCAAATTTAGTAGCGTTGTTGTCTTATTACGGAACGGTTGTGTTGTTAGTCTCGTGTTATATTTTAAGTAGTTTCTTCAGTTTTGCACTATAAGTTATGAATATGGAGAATGCAGTAGCAAGTGGCAGTAGGAAAATATTCACATACAACTTTAATATAAAATTTGGCTTCCCATGATCCGCTACCGTTTCCGATTCGTTCCAACAAAAACTTACTTCCGAAGGAATCAACGATGCAGAAAATGTCCAAATAACAATGGAAAAAAAAATTCACTTAAGAAAGGCTGATGCATTTTTTACAATGAAAAGACGATACAAGACACAGACTATGGCTGGAGAAGCGAAGGAGAAGGACAAGCGAAAAAAGGTGCCAACAATGTTTGTTCCATATTGTTATATTTTATTAACAATAATAAATTTACGACCAGGAATCTTGTACTAATAAGTGATGGATGTCCTGGGCAAAACAAGAATTATGTTATGTTGCACTTTTTATTTATTTTTGTCCATGTACTTAAACTTTACAAAAAACATCATACCTAGGCCACATACTGAGAAATAATAAGTACCAATATGCCCAACTTATAGTGAAAGGAAAAATCAAGGGAAAGAGAGGCCTAGGAAGGAAAAGACTATCGTGGCTCAGAAACATCCGACAATGGACAGGGCTAAATTTTGAACAGCTAATAAGAACAGCTGAAGATAGAGAAGTAGTAGCCAACCTCCATTGAGGAGAGGGCACTTTAAGAAGAAGAAGACTTAAACTTTTTGACACAATTAAGTACCTGTTTCCTCTTCGGGGCCATTCCTATCTCCCAAACGACCAGGACTTCGCACTGATCGAAAAAAAGAAACGCCATTTGGAACGAGTATTGACACCTAAAGAGTGGGATAAAGTGATATTGTCAGTACGAAGTCACCCTTTAAATTTTCCTTAGTCAAAATGTATCCCTTAAAGTTTTTTGACATTAAGCTAGCCACCGATCAATATTTTCTGAAAACAGCTAAACCGCCAATTTCTCTAAAACTAGTGCGCATGTTCGAAATTACTGCAGAGATTGCTGTAGTGAAGTTGAAGGATACCTACAATGGTCCATGGAGATCCTCTATTGTCAGAAGTAAAGTAGCAACAACTAGTTTAATAAAACTCACACCAAGTTATTTACAAGCTGTGCCAATTTCATCTGCTAACCTGCAAAATTTAAGGAATCTCTTAACGTATTTAGGAAATGCAAAAAATCGAAGCATTTATGAAGGCATTTTTACACGACAAAATCTGCAGAGCAATGATGTTTTAGAAATCGATGAAGATGATAACAGCAGTGGTTGTGATGAATCCTAATCATTTTTTGTAAATTAAAATTCAATAAAAACTTAAGTTTATAACATTACTTTTATTTTATTTTTTCTTTCTTTTAAAAACAACATAAGTCCAAGATTTTTGTTTTTTTTATTAATATTATGAGATGTTTTTTTAAGAAATAATAGTCAGAAAACCTTTATTTAACTTATATTTGTCACTGTACAATTTAAAAGTTTTTCGAAATATGGTAATAAACTCGAGAGAGCGTTTTTTTCATTTTCTACAAAATCAAAATTTTGGACTTATGTTGTTTCTAAAATAAACGCCTCAATTGTATATTATATATATACAATATCACTAAAGGCCTTAGAGCCCCATGGCTTAAAAAGTTTGTTTTTTCTTCATTTTCGCTTTCTTTTATGTACTGAGATCTTCTCTGGCTCGATATGTGATTTTTCTCCATTCCTTCTTGTTATTCATTTTTCTTTTCTGGCCTTCTAGTCCAATTTCTTCCATATCTTTTTCTACCTCCTGATTCCATCTATTTGTTGGCCTTCCTTTTCTCTTTTTTAAAGTTATAGTGTAGTTTAGTACCCTTTTTGGAGTCCTCGTGTTCGGCATCCTTTCTAGGTGACCTCGCCATCTTAGTCTCTGTGCCTTTATGACTCCTATTATGTTAGGTTGATTATATAATTTCTTTAACTCATCATTTGATCTTCTTATCCATAAACCGTCCCTTATTATTCCTCCATATATCTTCCTCAGGATTTTCCTTTTCCATATCTTAGGTAAATTTTGTTCATTTTTTGTCATTGTCCATGTCTCACTGCAGTATGTTACTATTGGTTATATAGTTGTTTTTTATAACTGTATTTTTGCCTTTCTTGATAAAAACTTGCTTTTCAACGTTCCACTAAGAGCATGTACACTTCTATTGCCTGCCATTATTCTAGCTTGTATTTCTTATTTAATGTTAGGTTTACGTGATATTATTATACCTAGGTATGTAAATCTTTCTACCATTTTGAATTCGTATCATGATCTTTCTTCTACTCCTACTTTAAACTTTTGTCCGTCCCTGAACTGATCATCTGTCCACTGCATACATTTTGTTTTAGTTTCATTTATGTAAAGTCCCGTTTTCTTTGCTGCTTTTACTATTCTCTGTACTATCTCCTGTAGCTCTTTTTTTCCTCTTGCCAGCAACACTATATCATCCGCAAATACCAAAACTTGGTGTCTTTTATGATATAGGAGTCCTTCTCTATTGATTTTCGCTTCTCACATTATTTTTTCTAGGCATAAATTGAAGAGTAATGATGACAAAAGGATCGCCCTGCCTTAATCCTTCGTTTACTATAAATTTGTCCGATGCATGATTGTTTACTTTGACTCTGTTTTCTGTATTCTCTAAAGTAAGATGTATCATGTTATGCAACTTTCTGCTAACTCCCAGTTCCTCAAGGGTCTCTTGTAATTCCTTCCTTTTTATTCTATCGTATGCTTGCTGGAAGTCGATGAATAGCGCTATCGTTGGTAAGTTGTGTTCATAGCTTTCTGCTTGTAATTCTCTGATTATGAATACTTGGTCCGTTGTGCTTCTCCCTCGTCTAAATCCGCAGTGATATTCGCCTATTATATTTTTAACTTTTTTTTAGCTTTTTTTTTATGGATTTTGATAGGATTTTATATACAGTATTTAGTAACGCTACTCCTCTGTAATTACTGCATTCTGTTTTGTCTCCTTTTTTGTGTAATGGGCAAATAATGACTTTCTTCCAATCTTCTGGTATTTGTTCTTTTATCCATATCTCCTTTATGATCTTAAATATCCAATTATTTAGCAGTTTTCCACCATATTTCATCATCTCTGCTGTTATGTTATCGCTTCCAGGGGATTTGTTGTTTTTTAGATTTTTTATAATTCCCTCTTGTTGTTCTTTGCTGGGTGAATTATCTTCTATGTCTTATAAGTGTTTATATTCATATAAGCAATTCTTGCTTCTGCTTCCATACATTCTCTTTGGTTTGACTTATTGCCTCAATTGTATAGACCTATAATATACATAAATTTAAACTACTAACGTTGTTAAAAAATATTTCAGTTAACATTGTTCTGAAAGCATTTTCTTGTGGCATCATAATATTTTAAATTAACGTAAAAATAAACTTATTTTAAACTAAAATTGCGGTTAATTCCCAGTAAAAATAGTAAATTATATTTCAGTTTATTAAACACAATCTAATCTTATCTCGATAACCACAAAAATTTCTTTTTAATCTTAACGGTCATGTTTTCCCTATAATCCTGAGCTGAAAGAGTTTACAGAATCGAAAAGCAATAAAAACTTTTTCGGTTTCCATACTTTTGGGAATAAGGAAAGAAATACCTATTAGCTGTCTGGATTTGGGGCTTTTATATTCATACAAAACAACAACAAAGTAGAATTGATTATCTTAAAATAATTAAGCAGGCGATTTCGAAGTTAAATTAGTTAACTGTTTAAGATATTGATATTGACGAAAAGTTTGTTAAAATTTAATATACGGGTAAAGCTTAACGAAATTAGTGAGTTTTGTTAGTGTGGGTTTCAATTTAGGTAAATATATAATTTTAATAGAAATTTTAGGGATACAAATTTTACGTTAATAATAGGTTGAATCTTACATATACAGACATCATACAGTGAACGGCTAAATTATGGAATATTATCATTATTTCGAGAACCGTCGATTTTTGAGGGAAATCCCGAAACAGGTCGATTTTTGTTATAAAATAACCATGTTATAACGTACATGGAGTAGGGATGAGGTCACCGGTGTAGGTGTAGTGACGTAATCGTTAATTTTTTTTAAATAGAAATTGGTATACTGCGACACCTCATTTGAAAGAGGATTTAATTCTCTATTTAACATTACATTTTTAACTAAAATATTTTTTTAAGGGTACAATAACATTTTTTTTTAATTTAAATTCAACTAAATTACAACTAATGATTTAATTCATAATGTACTTTAAAGTAACCAAATTATGCATAACAATTATTTTAAATTAAATGTTCGAAATGCCATCCATCGGTTCCTGCCCTGACTTTCTGAAGTAAATACTTAAAAAAGCAAAAATAAGTAAAAATAATAATGGACACAAAAAGTTATCTCATAAACACTGAAACTTTTTGTCAAATGTTAATTCAAGCAAGTGATAGTGGCATAGTTACTGTAATAGTTATTGACGTAAGTGTTTTGATTTTTTGTGAATTATCATCAGTTGTCAATTGTAATTTTTACTTTTGAATACTAAATTATGGCTCACCTAAATTAAACACAACGCATAGAAATATTAAGTTGAATTAATAAAATAAATTTTGAGAACGATTACCGAAGTGGAAATTGATACGTCAATAAACGTATTTTAACCTTTAATTGTGGCTTATTCCCATTTAAATAGTAATTAATTTAAAATGCCACAAGAAAATAACTTCAGAACAATATTAAGAAACCCTGTATATATTTGAATTACCGTTGGCTTAGGTACTTCCTAACTCTAAAATGGATTTCATTATAGGCTAAGTATTGCCTAAACCACTTAAGCATTACTTTATCGTATGATGATGATGATGATGATAATAGTATGTTTGGCATGGAAACTACTTCTTTTGCCACATATTTTTAAATGATTTACATATGTTGTGTTTATGAATTAAAACTTGATTGTACCAAATTTATATTATATATCCGGATGCAAATAAGTGATTACATATGAGTTGGTATATTGATTTCTGATTCAGTGACAGTAGGTGGGTTATATTTACTGAAAGATGCACATTACTTTTAACCAGCTTTTCATAAAATGTAGGTGAGAGTGCTTTATTTTTAATACATCCAAACAGGATGTGATTAACATAACAATGGGAAATATTATTGCACAAACACTTTCCTGATTCTATAATATTTAATCTAGCCAGGTGAGCGGTAACAGCACCGTGACTAGTTTTTAATCTTGTGATAGTTGCTGTTGATCGTTTAGATATATTATAATGAAATATGTGTGGTAATTCTGTTAGGGATGGTAATGTAGGATGAATCTTGTAATAATGATTACTTGAAGTATTTGCCAATATTTTCCATCTGTCTTGCCAGTTAAAATTTATTTTTTTTATTATAAAAATTGATTAGATCTGATACTGTGTAAATATGTTCTTGTATACCTGAATGAGTAGAATCCTTAGCGAGCTCGTCTACTATTTCATTAACTTTTATCCTGGTGTGACTCTTTGCCCAAATAAATGTTACATCTTTGTTTCTCATTTTTTGTTTAATGTCACATATCAGCTCACATATCTTATGGTTTAACTCAGTATTATTAAGTCCACTAAGAACTGACTTAGAGTCCAAGATAATCACAGCATCTTGCAAATTTGCGTGCTCTAGCCAACCCTGAGCTTTCCTAATAGCTACCGCTTCTGCAGTGTAAATAGAGCCATGTGGAGGAAGCTTTATTTTAAGTGATTTGTTTTTGGACGGAATGTACACTGCAAACTCTACCTTCCCATCGTTCAGTGTAGAGCCATCTGTGTAAATTATAGTTTTATTAGTATATTCACTCAATATGGAGTTCAACAACTTGTTATTTATTTGATGTGAATCTGAATATTTCGGAAATATAAAATTTGATTTTTTGAAGATCGTATTAAATTCTAATTTATAAAATGATATTATAACACTTGTTGAAAGTATAACCGGTACATCATTGGTTTCCAGAAAGGGATCCGCTAATGGTGGTAAATTTTTTATTTTCCAATAATTGTTTACTAGATTTTGTATGGATAATTCATACAGCATACTTAGTAAGCCGCTTGTTCTAGCCCTTAATTTTAATACATATTTTGTTGCTAATAAATTTCTACGATTTTCTAATGGCATTTCATTACTTTCAGCAAGTAGCAGAGGGCATGGTGTTAATTTCATAGCATCTAAAGTTAATCTCAAATTTTTAAACTGAATACGATCTAAAAATGTATTGCTTGCTGATCCGTATAACACACATCCATAATTCAAAATTGATCGCACGTAGGTCCTGTAAAACATCAATGCAACTTTGGGATCAGCATCCCATTTCCTGCAAGTGACACATTTAAGGAGATTGATGCCTTTCTTACATCTTTTTTTTTACATATTGGACCTGTTTGGACCATAGTAATTTGGAGGCTAGGATTATACCAAGATATTTATACTCACTGGACAACGGGTATATCATATCCTGACAGGTTTAGACTATCAGGCGTATGTATCCTATGTCTTTTAAATAAAATGGCAGATTTTTCTGGGGATATAGTAAGTTTATGGTCTTTAGTATAATCGTCATATGAATCACGGATGGAGTAAATACATATATCATCGGCATACTGAATACGTTTTATGGAATCAACAAAAATGCCGCGTATACTTGCGGAAAATATTTGAAGAGAATCGGGTTTAATACAGTCCCCTGTGGTAATCCTGTATGAGTGGTAATCCTGATATATAAAGTTCGGTTGCTAAAAATATTAACTATATTAGCGGATAAATTTGTGGACAACCCCAGTTTGCATAACTTTATGCATTACTCTTGAATTAACATAATCGTAATCGCCTTTAAGGTCTAGAAAAAAAACATGCTAAATATTTATTTTTAGAAAAATTTAGTTGGAGATCTGTTGTTAAATGACTTATTGCATCCTAGTGTACCAAGACCAGATCGAAATCCATATTGAGTGCTTGGCAAAAGATTATATTATTCGACTGTCCAGTTAAAACGATTTTTGATAATTCTTTCGAAAGTTTTTGTTATACAAGACAATAGAGAAATGGGTCGATAAGACGATGAGAGAGTTTTGTCTTTGTTGGGTTTGATAAAAAGACATAATAATTGTTTCTTTCATTTTGTCAATGTTATTTCCTTTTAAAACCCAATCATTAAATAATAAATTTTAATAAAATAATTTTTAATAAACGATTTTTAGCCTTATCGGGGAGGTGATTAATTATCGAATAAGTGATATAATCTTTCCCGAGCGCAGTAGATTTTGACATTTTAATAACTGCATCCAGTTCTTGGATGTTTATTGGATTTTCTAGTAATTTAAATTTACTAGAATTGCATATTGTTACGTGTTTTAATTGGCCTTGAACGTATGGTGGAGCGAACTTGTCAAGTAACTCTTCTATTAGCTCTGTTGAAATTGGTTGTGTCTGTGAATGATAATTTTTGTTAGTCATTTTATTAACAAATTTCCATATTTTATTAAGCTTTGTATTTTTATTAATAGTATTTACAAAGTTGATGTAAAGAAAAAACAAAGATGTTTTTTGTTTTTTAGTGAAAACAACTTTGCATTTGGCTTGGATGTGTTTAAATTTTAGATAATTTTCAAGATTTGAGACAATACTATACTCTCGAAAAGCCTTTTTTTTTGACGACAAGATATTAAATTTTTACATTCGTCGTCCCACTATACGGGAAGACCGGATTTTGGTTGAAATGATTTTTAAGTAATCATAGCAGAGTCTGCAGCTTCGCTAATTGTTTTTATTAAGTTATTAAACATTTCCATGTTTAACAAAAGATGCAACATCCATAAAATGAGTGTCTGGAAGGCATTTTTCTAAGTAATTTTCAAATATAGACCAGCCCGCTGAAGACTCTTTCCATTTTGTGGATGTATGGAGTGGTATTGGAGAATATTTCCGCCCGGCACCTTTTAGATCTGTTTAAAGGGGAAATTTTTGAAGAAGAATCCGCAAAGAACCCGAAGGAGAAACATTTTCCCCACTGGACCGATCTCACAACATGGACTTAAAAAAAATAGAAGGTGTCACAAGAAGAGGTAAAATAAGAAATGACCCAATAATACAAAAGCTAAAGGCAGAATCAGACGGTTCACTATTATTTCACTCAGATGAATGTTTTCTCTAAGATATTGTGTCATACTACATTGCGTATACGGCATTTTTATTTTATTTTATGTTTAGACCTTTTATCCCGAGTAAAATATGAAAGATGAAAAACAGAAATGAACAAAAAGTAAACCGTCTGATACTGCCTTAAAGTTAAAACCAATAGAGACAATTGTAGGTATAAAACAGTAAGGATAGCTAGCTCACATCTATTGAATGAACGACAGAAGAATAGCAAAAAAAGTATACCAAATCAGAGTATAAGGGAAAAACAAGGTAGGACGACCAAAAATGAGATTAAAGGACCAAAAAAAAATGAAACAAACAAGAAGCGGAGAAGAGAGAAGAGCAATGGAACAACATGAAACAATTGGCCCAAAATGGACAATAACGGAAAATACGTATTGGATAATATATGTTAAGATATGTATTAATAGACTACAAGCCCACAGGACATTTTTAATGGGTCATTTGACCCAGCGTGAATCATATATAAAACAATACTACAATATGTAATAACAATTTTAAAAACTATGCCGCCACTTCTTATCGGTACACAAAACATGAGGGTTCAAATTGGGCCTTGGATTTCTCAACCCTGTCCCAGCCAAAATGTACGGCGTTCTTCTTCTTCAGGTGCCATCTCCGCTACGGAGGTTGGCAATCATCATAGCTATTTTAATTTTTGAGGTCGTAGCTCTAAATAGTTGTTTTGAGCTACATCCAAATCATTCTCTCAGGTTCTTGAGCTATGAAATTTGTCTTTTTCCGATGCTTCTTCTGCCATTATCTTTCCTTGCATTATGAGTCGCAGGATGCCATACTTCTCGCCCCGCATCACATGTCCGAGATACTGTAGCTTTCTTTCTTTAATTGTAACTTCAACTTCCTTCTTTTTACCTATTCTTCTCAGTACTTCATTGTTCGTAGCTCTATCTACCCAGGAAACCCTCATAATTCTTCTATAGGTCCACATTTCAAAGGCGTTAAGTCGTCTCATTGTGTCTAGATTTAACGTCCATGATTCCATTTCATATAGTACACTGTATACGTAACATTTGTTAGGCGTACTTTAAGAGCTATTCTTAAATCTTTGCCACATAGGACTTTTTTCATTTTCATAAAATTAGAGTGTGCTTTTTCGATTCTGACTTTGATTTCTGCAGTGTAATTATTTTCTGTTATATGTGTTCCTAGGTAAGTGTACTTTTTTACTCTTTCGATCTGCTGGCCTTCTACTGACAAGATTTCGTTAGTATTATGGTTGTTTTTACAAATTTTCATGAACTTCGTCTTTTTGATATTGAGCGAGAGTCCGTAATCCCTACTACACATTACTATTTTACTTATGAGTCTTTCCAGGTCTTGTAAACTATCGGCTATTATTACTTGATTACGTTGTATCATATGCATGTCTGATGTTGTTAACTAAGACTCCATTTACTCTTATGCCGACTGTTTCATCTTCCAGAGTTTCTCGAATTAACTCTTCAGAATAAGAGTTAAATAATAGAGCGGCCTTGCCTTACTCCTCTCTTTATTTCCATTTCTTCAGATGTTTCTTTTTCAATTTGTACTATTGCTCGCTGATTGTAATAAAGGTTTGTTATTAGCCTTAAATCTCTTTCATCTAGGTTTTTATTTTTTAGAATTTCCATGAGTCGGTCATGTTTTACTTTATCAAACGCTTTATTGTAGTCTATAAGACGTAAAGAGGGTTAACATCCAAACATCTCTGCGTCAGCACGTTGAAGGAGAATAGTGCCTCTCTGGTACCCATACCATTGTGGAACCCACATTGTGTGTCACTAATATCCAGCTCCAGTTTAGTGTGAATTCTGGCGTGGATATTTTTCAACAGAATTTTCAAGGTATGTGACATTAAGCTTATGGTTCGATAGTCACTGCACTCTTTGGCATTCACTTTCTTTGGTAAACGGTACGGCGTTGCAATAAAATTAATCTATATACCGCTTCCAAACTTTGTGTATGAATGCCGTACTGTGTAAAATTACCGAAAATGGGGAAAAAGTTTACCGAAACAAAAAAAAATTCTCTGCTCCTGATACCATTATTTTTATACGGTCTTAGGTTGCAGGTCATTATTTTTGTATTACCTACTCTTCTTCTTAAGGTGCCCTCTCCATTACTGAAGGTTGGCTAGAACTACAGCAAATTGCTCTCTATCTGAGCTATTCTTAGTATCGAATGTGTATCCAAGCCCACCAGTCTCTTACATTTTTCAGCCAGGAGCATTTTCTTCTTTCTGGACCTCTTCTTCCTTCCACTTTCCCTTCCACTATCAGTCGTAGGAAGTAGTATTTTTCTTCTGTGTAAATATGTCCTAGATAACTCGTTTTTCTGGATTTTACAATATTTAGGAGTTCTCTCTCAGTACCCATTCTTCTCAGCACCTCGTTGTTGGTTACGTGCTCTGCCCAAGAGATCTTCAGCATCCTTTGAAAAACCCACATCTCAAAGGATTCTAAACGACTCATACTTGTGATTTTAAGAGTCGATGTTTCCACTCCGTATAGCAATATTACCTACATAAGTTATAAATGCCGTATAAAAATGTTTGACCAAGAAAACTTACTCCCTTAAGTGATTTTACCTGTGACACATATGTACCGATAAGAATTGACGGCATAGTTTTAAAAGTTGTTATTAGATATTTTAGTATTGTTTGAAATGTGATTCATGCTGGGCCAAATGACTGTCAATATGGGCTTGTAGACTATAAGTATTGTATAAATATTACAAATATAATTAATTTTAATGTAAATATTCCAACTCCGAAAGATGTTATTTTTTTTTTATTAATAAAAATAAATAATTTAGAAATAAATTAACGTGTCTTCATAGAATTGGATATTTTTTGTAGATTACATTAAAAAAAGAAATAACTGGTATGTATTATGTTACTCCTCCACTTGATATGAAAGAAGCACTCACCTTTATATGAATACGCATCCTCATCCAATTGTCGAATTGGTTTTTCCAGATTGTTGACATGTTCTTCTAGTTTTCCATTTTGTAGAGAGGCCGACTCACTCATGGGTATTGATGTGTGGTTGCTTAGACTATTGTCTGTACTGTCCTGAAAAACGACAGTGGTTTACAAAACGAAACGAATGTTTTGCAGTTGATTAGAAAATACAGGGCGACAATTTTAAAAAAACTTTTTATAGTTAATTCCTTTATTCTGGTACAGAATATAAAAAATAAAAAAAAAACAGTTTTTTCAAATGCAGAAACATTTACTGAATATTTTTAACCCTCAACATTCAACCATCTAACAATAGTAAATAATGATCTCACAATTTTAAATAAAAAGTGCGATCAAATGTCATAACATTTTAAAGGGCGGCGCTTAACCCTTCGGTACACGGGTGATACTTTGTTATACGTAAGAACGAGTTGGGTCTGAGAAGCTCAAAAATTATACTAAGAACTTTTTATGTTAAATTTTTTAACAACAGGTTTGCGTTGCATATATTAGAACTACTACTAAAGACAACTTACATACATAAAATGAACTTCTATTATAATACTAAAACTAAAAATATAAAAGAAATTACGTACTACAATTTTTTTTAAATAGTGACGCATGTATCGCGTTTTACGATCTCTAAAAAAAGCACAACGCCCCCTTTTATCTTGCAATTCCGCAGGTGCTTGTACTGGTCCAACATCATTGAGTTTAGCAGCAAGCTCTCTTATATCTCGTGCCAAATGAGGAGATTGAGCTCTTTCTTTTATATTTTCCATAACTAACTAAAGACCTGATTCTTTAAAAAAAATCTTCTTTTGCTTATTTTTAGATCCAGTTTGTTAATTCTCTGTATCACAAATGCATTTATTGCAGCAACATCAAGCAATCCATAAAATATGACCATGGGCCAACGTTTTGTATTTCTTTTCACAGTATAGGAACCTCGAAGTTAATCAACCGTGTCCATACCACATTTCGTAGAGTTATAGAACGTTATTACTTCAGGTTTACTTTTGTCACCCGTTGTCGGATCGATTTGGTCATCATGGTGTAGGGTTGACAAAAGAACAACATGTTTTTTTGGTTTTGGTATATAGGACAATATCGTCATATCTTTGGTAAATCCAAACATAGTTGATTTTGGAGGTCTATTGATTAATAAAAATTCGGTCGGATATGCCTTTTGTTTTTCTGTAGGGCGCCTAGAATTATTAGACTATGATTTTTCAGTAAGTTTTGTGCGACTTCAATTGATGTAAACCAATTGTTCATTGTGACATTCCGGTTGGATTTGGAGATTGGTTTCAAAGCCGCTCAACCACATCGTAGGCTGCAGAACTGATAGCATATGGACCTGATGGTTGTGTACCGGCATAGATTTCTAATTGATAAGTATAAAAAGTGCGAGAATCCACCAAAGAATATACTTTCAGACCGTATCAGCCCGGTTTGTTTGGAAGGTATATTTTAAAACTACAAGGACCTCTAAATCCTAAAAGCATCTCATCGATAGTGACATATTGGCCAATGGTATAATATTTTTGAAAATTTTCAACTACATCCTCGAATATGACTCTAACTGCTGCAAGTTTGTCTACTTGTTTCCGTTCGTCCCTTGTACGAATATTATCTAAGCGTAAGCACTTCATACGAAATCTAAATCTGCGGAGAGCCATCGTTGCTGGAAATATGTCAAGGCCCGTACCATTTTTTCCCAAAAACTTAAAAATTGAAGTTCTACCTCCACAGTAAACTCCAAAGTAAAGCAGGCCAATCAGAGCTTTTAGTTCACATACAGTGTGTAAAAGCCAAATGGAATAAATTCATTATTTAGGTTACTGTACATATTTATAAAAAATCCCGAAACACGTCAAATTTAAATTATAACTTGACATTCTTTAACGTTAAAATGCAACCCCTACCTTTAACCCCCTTAGAATGACAGGTACAACCCCCAATTTTTAAAATAGGATGTATAGGCTTGTGATATATCGTTTGAAAGGTCTTTTCATTCTCCATTCAAAAATGTTGCCGCTTTCAAGTTTATTAAGATTAATTAAGATAAAATTAATTAAAATCATGTGGTTACCGAAGTTCGCTACAATACAATCAAAAACTAAAATGTAATGCAAAACCTAATAAAATGTAGAACACGAAAAAGAACTATGAATGTTAATGAAGTAGATGTTCAAAATGTTCACCGCGAACGTCTTTGCAACATCCTAATCTCATATAAAACTGTCTTCTAACATTATTTAACATAACAGGCGTGATCGACCTAATCGCAAGCGTTATTCGTTCATTTAAATCAGAAGGTTTAGTTTTGTACACATGGATCTTCACATATCCCCATAAAAAGAAATCTAATAACGTAAGATCAGGTGATCGCGCTGGCCATTCAATCGATCCTCGCCTCCCTATCCACCGATTGGGAAATATTGTATCGAGGTATTGCCGGATATTAAGTTGGTAATGTAGTGGTGCTCCATCCTGCTGAAACCATATCGTATTCGCTGGAACTTGAGGGTTTCCTGGATCAGGATATAAATTTGCCAACGTTGGAATGACATAATTTTGAAGTAGTGCCAAATAATTGTTGCCATTCAAGTTGCCCTTAATGAAAAAGGGACCAATGATATTGTTTCCTACAATTCCTGCCCAAACATTAACCTTTTGAGGGTATTGAGTGTGTTCTTCTCTCATCCAGTGAGGATTTTCCGTAGCCCAGTAGCGGCAATTTTGCCGATTAGCATGACCGTTAAGTGAAAAAGTACACTCATCAGAAAACATAACGTCTTCTAATTGAATAATATTGTTATCCAACATGTCCATCATTTGCTCACAAAAAAAAGTTCTCCTATCAAAATCGCCTTCCATGAGCTCCTGAGTAGGTATCATCTTATAGGGATGCAATTTATTTTCTTTTAATATGTTTACTATCGATGTATGGCTAGCATTGAATGTAGTGGATGCCTGTCTACTCGATGTATGTGGATTTTCCTGAAACTCAAGCAACACATCTAATTTGAGTTCATCACTCAGTGCATTGGCAGCTGCTTTTTTTATCTGCCATTTACTTTTTATCTACTATTTTACATGACCAAACTCGCGAAACTGCTTCTCTATTTTACTTATTGTTCCTTGGGATATAGGCGGTAAATTTCTCATGAAATAGTTAATCTAACCATTTTTCAGAATTGAATTGAACGAACTTTTTACTTAAATTATAATACTGAACTTAAATAAAACAATTTACTACTAATGCATGTTAAAATAACGTTGCCACGGAAATTCTTTAAAGTTTCTTAATGGTTACCATCTAAAAACCACATTGCTATGGTTTTTGTTCACTTTCTCATTATCAAGACCTAAACGGGAAACAAGTTTTGAGTATATTTTAGCGAATTTCGGTAACCACATGATTTTAATTTATTTTATCTTAATTAATCTTAATAAACTTGAAAGCGACAACATTTTTGAATGGAGAATTAAAAGATCTTTCAAACGATATATGACAAGCCTATACTTCCTATTTAAAAAATTGGAGGTTGTACCTGTCATTCTAAGGAAGTTGAAGGGTTGCATTTTCACGTTAAAGAATGTCAAGTTATAATTTAAATTTGATGTGTTTCGGGATTTTTTATAAATATGTACAGTAATCTAAATAATGAATTTATTCCATTTGGCTTTTACGCACTGTATATTTGTTAGCCTCGCATCAGAACTGTCTTTATATCTTACGGACACACGGTCGATATATACATTAGTACATTTAACAATATGTTTTATAATTTTGTCATTAAAAAATAGTTTCCAGCTTGACTTTACAGTTGTGCAACTTTTCTCTTTACGAATAACTCCAGGAAGTTTTGTGATGATATTTTTTTATCTAGTTCTAACATTTCGTGATCCGCATGTCTTATTCCATTTCATTTCATCTTTGGTATTGTAATAAAGGTGTTGGTTTGACCCACCTTGTGGAATACACTGTTGTAAGTTTAGTTCGGTGTCTGATAAATCAGACTCTGAGTTATGATTACCATCTTCGTTTTTTAATTTTCCAACAATGGACTCATCGGAATCTTTATAATATAATCTTTATAATTTTCTTCCTCGTCGGTTGAAACTACCTCGTAGAGACATTGCAAACGTTTTACCTCTCCCTCGTATGAATAAATTATTTTGCTAAGCTCTAAAAACAATGCACTGAAAATTTTGTACTTTCATAAAAAAATTCTTCATAAAAAGGAACGGGTTGGGTCTGAGAGAACGAAAACAGTATAACATCGACACTATCGCTTCAATACGCATTAGTAACTGAGAAATTATCGCTGGCCATGCCGTCGAAAGGTACCTAGACCGCCAGGACCGTACTTAGACTCGCTGACCGAATAGAGATAGAAAAACTGAATGGACCCGACAGATACAACCCGTGCACCGCAGGGTTAACACTTCAGAGGGTGCTGTATAGGTACTTTATGTCGCCTTTTTATTAATTTTAAGATTCTGTAAAGCAGCGGTTCTCAACCTGTGGTACATATACCACTGGTGGTATATATAATTATTTGCGGTGGTGTGCAAAACGCAAATAAAGTACAGTATTTTTGTCACTTTGCAAATGGAGGAAAGTACCGATGTAACAAATTTAATATAATAACTTTTTTTTAAATAATAAAAAAAAGAGGTTAGTCTTTGTATGTGGGTATATTTTATTTTATAAAAACCCTTAAAAGGGCAACATTAAAAACACGAACGTTTTCGGAACAACTGTTCCATCATCAGGTTAAAATACCTAAAATAAGTATAAACCATTTAATTACAGCAAACGTGGTTTAAAATTTTGACTAAGGTTAAAAAAAGCAAAATGGTTATACTTACAGGTTACCATGCCTGAGCCACCAAAATATTTGGGTAAAAACCCTTTAAAATGTAATGTGTTACCAAAGATTGTACATGATGTTGATAATATTATATGTATACCCGGTATTTAGGCGTTCCACGCCCTTCCGGTAGGGATCTATGGAGGAGTATCACCTAGCCGCAAGCCCTTATCTCTTGCCGTACTGCTCCACCATAGGCCGATCAGATACCAGCATATTCTAGACTATTACAGACAGATAATATTATATGATGTTTAATATTTTAATTAAATTTTACTTCAGGTAACATACACCCATGCTTAAGTGAGTTCCAGTGTCCGGAGAGTAAACCTCTTCAAACGGACTTCAGCTGGTAATTGATTGATAAGATACCCATGAACGGTGTCAAAAACAAAATGTCAATGTACCATGAAACAATATTAGTTAAACATAGTATTACTACAGCCAAAAGATTAAAAAACTTTGATGATGTTAAAATGATAACAGCAATCCAGGTGTTGGGATTTAAAAATTTTTCTATAATTATTTAATATTGGATATAAAAGATGTAAATTACTGGTGTTGTTAAAGGTCATGTTTAAGAGAATGACGTATGCATTAGGCCGCTTATGTTACTCTTTATCGTATGGAGTGTGGTCTAAAAAGTGTAATTTGTGACGAATTAGCTTAAATATATGGAAATGTCCTTTTATGTTGCTTACATCTAGGACAAGGAAAAATGAATGGTATATATTTGTAGCTAATGTAAGACTTCGTATTTAAATGAAATTGTTTAATACTGCTCGTATCGTAAAAAATGTAATATAAGTGAGTCCAATAGATTGAGAAAAGGGATTAAAAATCTTCCGGCTGAAGGAATTAAAGTTATAATATATGTGGTTAAATTTAAAAAATTGAAAAGGCTGAGATCCTCAGAGACTTGGCAAGAATAAAAGTAAATGAAATATCTAAAGAATTAAGGAGAGTGGGTTAAAGGAAAATAAATGAGTTAATCAACAAAATTAGAGATGATAGAGGTCATATGCTTAAAGCATCTAGCACCCTGAACAAAATATATTTTGGTTATATTAAATTCGGTAAATAAAAGCCTGAAATTTTATTTGTGAGTATGATGTACTAAGTTGTTGACTAAGAGAGGGGAGCAATGGTTGATTAAGGGTTTTGGCAAAGTGGGAGAAAGTGAATTCTGATGAATTGTTGGATTGTGTTTAAATGGTTACTGAGTTTAGAATTAATGAGTGGATGGTAGATATATGAAATGACAGAGAAATAGCAAAAGAAAAAAGAATGGACAGGAATATGATGTAAACGTGAAGATTGTAAAATAATGAAATAGTGAGGTATGATAGATATGATGTTAACAATAGGGGGCTGAAAAAATTTTTTTTGGAGGGAGTGCTGTGATAGTAGTGTAGAGAGAATGGTTGTTTTAAAAGCAACAATTGTTGAGAAGGATTAAGGTGTTGACGTTTATAGAGGAAGGTCAGATAAAGAAGATGGGGTAAATTTGAGAAGTGTGGGTTATGAGAAGAGTTGTCGGTGTAAGGGTTGACAGTCACGGTTGAAAGATACATGACGATTAACGCAGTTGGGGCTTCTTTGCTTTTCTTTGACTATTTCCAAGTCTTCATATAGATCTAATTTTAGAAAATTTTTTTTGGGTATATTATGTAACAAAGAGACGTCTTCTGGTATGTTGAGGGTATGTTTATGTTGTGCAAGATGTTGTGAGAAGGTGGAAGTGTTCTCTTTTTTAGTGTGTTCTAGGGAACGGGAAGTTAGTGATCTACAGGTTTTACCTATATATGTAGCATCACAATCAGAGCACTGTAATTTGTAAACACCACTACGATCCCTGTAGTTGATGCAATCTTTTGAATTGGTTAAACATTGTCCTAGATTGTTCAGGACTTTAAAAGAAATGTGGGTATTCTCAACAGATCTTTTTAGGATATATCTGATATCTCCAGAAAGACGTTCTTGAAGGTAAGGTAAGGAAGCATAATGAGGTTTAATGGTCAAGTCTCTGGGGAACGCAGCCTCTTTCAATAGTTTGAGTTGTCTCTTATTAATAAGTTTGTTAATGAGGTTGGGGTCATACCCATTGTTGGATGCTATTTGCTTTAGAATATTGAGTTCTGTTTGGTAGTTGGATTGTGATAGTGGGATTGTTTCTAGGCGGTGAATATAACTATGAAAGGCTGCATATTTATGTGACATTGGGTGGTTGGAAGATAAAGGTATGATATGGTCGGTTTGTGTAGGTTTCCTATAGATACTGAAATCTAAATGGTCGTTTAATCTGGTAATAGTAAGGTCGAGGAAATTAATAGATTGAGACGACTCTAGTTCCATGGTGAACTTTATGTTTTGGTGGATTTGATTTATTTTAGAGAGTAACAGATCAGCTGAATTCGAGTTACCTGATATGAAGACTAAACAGTCATCAACATATCGAAACCAATGGAGAATTTCAGGATTTTTCATAATGTGTGTGGATTCTAAGTGATCCATAAATATATCAGCTAGGAGAGGGGAAAGGCAACTACCCATGGCTAAGCCATCAGGTTGTCTGTAAAATTTACTATTGAAAACAAAAAAGTCTAGAGCTAGACAAGTTTGTAATAATTGAATAATTGAGTTAGTGGTAGACATAGTGATAGAATTTGCTCGTAGAAGAGAGTGGACCAGATTAATAGTTTCTTGTTTGGGGACTGAAGTAAACGAATTGCTGACATCAAATGAAAGCATTGTGATGTTGGGATGAAGATTTATTTGTTGGAGATTGTTAACTAGATAAATTGTATTTTTGACTGAAAAGCGAGGGGTGAAGTTCGTCATATTGTTAATGAGATTCAATATAAATTTTGGCAGGATAGAAACTGGAGTGTTTATAAAACTAACAACGGGACGAATGGAAATTCCCTCTTTGTGTATCTTAGGTAAACCGTACAATCTGGGTGTTAATGGGTTACTAGGTATTTTATAATATGGAGCATCGTGTTCTGACAGAAATTCTGTGAAAAGTTTATTGGTGGCTTTGATTTTATTAATGAACTTTTTTGTTGGATCTTCGGGGAGTGGAGTGAAATTGTTATCGGAAAGAAATGTAGTGACCTTGTCGTTATATAACTTTTGATCTAGAATGACTAGACAATTGCCTTTGTCTGCTTTACTAATGATTAAATTATGGGATTTAATTTTGTTTTGAATAGACTTGAGGATATGGAGTTGGTCTTTCTGTTTTTTGTATGAAAATTGTGGAAAAGGAACATTTAATGAGTAATTTTGAGAAGTAGAGGGTAGGTTGATGGATGATGAGTTGTAGGATGTGTTAGATGTAGTGTTGAAAGTAGAGATATTGAAAGAAGTAGAAGTTGATAAAAAATTTTTGTTTTTGAATTTAAAGATGGTTTTGTAGCAGGAGTTTCTAATTGAAGTTTTTTGGTTTAGAGGGACTGAGAGATTCTGGATGATAACATCTAGCTCAATGGAGAGACTCTGAAGGTCCTTTTCAGAAACCTTCCTCGGAATTGAGTATTTAAGACCTAGATTCAATAAGTTAAGTTCATTTTTATCAAAAGTTACGGAAGATAGATTTTTGAGCCTGGGGTGCAATTGAAAATTAGAAAATTTAGTTTTGTTCTTGTTACTGTTATTATTTTGTGAATTAGATGCATTATTAATGAGTTTATTGAGTTTAGATTTAAGTTTACTGAATTTAATAGAGGTTACACTGTCCATTTTGTCCTGAACATCATTCAGAAGGTTACTTAAGTTATCAAAACCTATGGATTCAAGTAAAAAGTCATATGTTACCTTAAGTTTACAGTTTAAAAAGTTAAGTTTTCCATAATGGTTGCAAATCTCCTTCTTTAGGATTTTTAGTTGAAAGGTGTTCCTTAAGGTGGCTGGAACATTTCCTGGTGTTTTAATTCTACAAAAGGTTGGGAAAACTTTGTAGTTGATACATTGTGAGACGAACCATATATCCAACTTGAGAGTACATCTTTTAGTGGCTAAGCGCATGTATTGAAGAGCCAAGTTGACCATACCGTCAATTAACAAAATCCACAAGGAAAATAATTCCCGCAGCTGGCTGTATACCACGTATAACAAAAAGAGGTTAGTCTTTGTTTGTGGGTATATCTTATTTTATAACAACCCTTAAAAGGGCAACATTAAAAACACGAACGTTTTCGGAACAACTGTTCCCTCATCAGGTTAAAATACCTAAAATAAGTATAAACCATTTAATTACAGCAAACGTGGTTTAAAATTCTGACTAAGGTTAAAAAAAAAAAACAAAATGGTTATACTTACAGGTTACCATGCCTGAGCCACCAAAATATTTGGGTAAAAACCCTTTTTGGTAACACATTACATTTTAAAGGGTTTTTACCCAAATATTTTGGTGGCTCAGGCATGGTAACCTGTAAGTATAACCATTTTGCTTTTTTTAACCTTAGTCAAAATTTTAAACCACGTTTGCTGTAATTAAATGGTTTATACTTATTTTAGGTATTTTAACCTGATGATGGAACAGTTGTTCCGAAGACTTTCGTGTTTTTAATGTTGCCCTTTTAAGGGTTTTTATAAAATAAAATATACCCACATACAAAGACTAACCTCTTTTTGTTATACGTGGTATACAGCCAGCTGCAGGAATTATTTTCCTGCATAGAGAGGTGCTTTTTAATCAATTTGTTTAGAACAATATAAGTATTTTTAAATTTCTTGAATTAATTTGCATCGAATTATTCTCAAAAAGTTAGAGGTCCAAAAAAATGTTCCAGTATCTTTTTGCAGCTTTGTATTAGAGGTGTGTTGTTGTATCATGGTAAAAACGTTATAGATATCTTCCTCATAGATAACCCTCAGGCGACAATAAAGCTCTTCTTTAATGTAAATGTACGTAAAAATTAATTTTAAGAGATCTTTTCCTTCGCCATTTATAAGCATTTTACTTTTTAACTGGATTTTTTCAGTATATTAAGGAACAGGAATTTATTTTTTAGTTTAATCATAAGTTAGTTCTCGGTTAAGCATAAAGCTGGCAATATTAATTCATGAAAATCTATGTGATATAGGAAATGTAAATTTCCTTAATAAGAAGATTAATAGGTAACATAATAAAAAAGTAACTGAAGTAAAAAAAGTTCTTAAGACAAGGTTTCACTCCTAGACGAGTGCAGAAAAATGTAACCCTAATGTATAAATAAATATATCTATCAAGTATAAAATACCTTACAAACTAATATACAAATCAAAGAAATATCCATGGCGATAGTGGGTAAGTATTACGTTGATTGCAGCCATTTAGTCGATATATTCCAGCTGTTTGTTGTGCTCAATATATTACAAAGATACATTACATTTAACAATTTGAATATTTCGAAGTGTATATTTCTTTCCTTATTGCTGCTCTGTCTTTTGTATTTTCAATGGCGTATCTGACAGGATCAGAGAGACTTTATGATTGTTACATCTCTTTGCGTTTGGGTGTTTTCGTAGTAAATTGTGCTTATATATTGCGTGGACTATTATTTGTTTGATTTTATCTTCTTGTTCTTTTTTTCTTAAGCAATTTTACTTCATCTTTGACGGATTGATACCTCTATGGAAGGTTGTCACTCGATCTTTTGCGCGGTCGTTCGATACTTTTTCTACCGATTTTTAATGTTTCTCTTGCTATTTTGACCACAGTGGTCTCCTTTCTCTGTTCATGTGGTTATTTCATTCTTTTTTCTGTTTAGTGTTCATTCGTTTACACACTGTATGTTACATTTTCTTCTAATTGACGTGCTCATTGGTCCACAGACTAAGGCACGCGATGACAGTTGACACTTTTGATGATTTCATCCATGATTAAATTTAAGAGTATAGAATACCTAACAACAGAAAACAAGGATATGAGAAACCTAGAGATAGACGAGGGAAGACAAATAAATGGAACAGATAAATTCAAGTATTTAGGAACCATAATATCGAATCAGGGAACAACAGAAGAAGATATAAACAACAGACTGAGACAAACAAGAAACTGTATAAGACAACTAAACTCAGTGTTGTGGGATAAGAACATTACGATAAAGACAAAAAAAGAGAATATATAATACCCTGACAAGAAGTATCCTGACATATGGGTCAGAAAACTGGACAATAAACAAGAGAAATAGAGGTAAAATAAGAGCAGTAGAAATGGAGTTCCTGAGGAGAAGCTGTAGACTTACAAAAAGAGACAGAATTGAAAACGCCGAGATTAAGCGGAGAATGGGAGTGCAATCAGACATAATCGACTATATAGAGGAGAAGAGACTATCCTGGTACGGCCACGTCAGAAGAGCGGACAGAGGACGCTGGATAAACAAAATCACAGAATGGAGCCCGATTGGAAGAAGAAAGAGAGAAAGACCCCGAAGGTCATTCAGAGATGAAATCGACGAGGCTATGGAGAAAAGAACCCTGCGAGATGGAGACTGGAATGACAGGGAAAATTGGAGAAAACGGTTGAGTGAAGGAAGACAGTGAAAACTGTGGAAATCCTTAGTAGTAGTAGTAATAGTATAGGGCTCAACAATTTATAGGTTCTGTCAGTTGACCATCTATGCTGACTGGTTTGGTAGATGTTCTCGATAGTTTTTGTGATATCTATTGTAAATTTTCTATTATAAAGTGGATGGATTACATATTTGAGTCTTACTCTCTCAAATGCTTTCTTCAAGTCTATCAGACACTCGAATTGGACATTGTCTCCTAGAGTATGTAAATTTCGTTTTAAATCAGTCAACAGTAATAACTCGTGTGTTTTTTTAGGCCGCCGAATACAAATATGATAACGACGATAGTCTTAAAGCTATTTGGTGCTCAGTGTAGACCTCGTCTCCTGAAGTATTATGTTATTTTAATTCTAAATTGGTCAAAAGTCATTACTTAGGGTTTTTAGAAACTGCTAAACAGGAACATTATGCGGCGATGCTCGTCGAGGTACTTGGTGTCTAGGGTACCAAACCCTATATTCCGAATTTTTATATTCTTCTTATTTTTATTCGAAATCAGTACATCAGATGTGTTGTATAATTTTTTAAAGTTTAATAGAAAGTTGCATGAGGTATTCTGAGGATTACTAACAAAATATTAATGTTCAGCGACCTCTAAAATACTCGAGTAATGACTGCTTGGGCACCAGATACCTTGGAGACCATCGCCGTTGTAATATTTGTGTTTAACAAACCCAAAAATCCACGAGTAATGACTTTTGACTGATTTCGAATAGAAATAATATAAAACTATAGAAGATGAGGTCCACTCTGAGCACCAAGTAGCTCGAAGACCATAGTCGTTAATATATTTCTATTCAGCGACCTCGTAAACCCCCGACTAACAAAATTGACCTCATTTCTCTCGATATTTGCTTAGTGGCAAATTTTATGGTTTTTTTATGTTTTTTTCTCTATACTAGTATATTAATTATTACCAGTGTTTGTCTCTTTTTCCTAGTTCAAACCGTGCCATAACTGATTCAATGGCCCGTCTATAACCTGTGAACAATAAAGTTACTGATGATAATTGTTATTTTTTTGATATTTAAGGCAATTTAGTACTTCATGCAGGTGTTCATAATATTATTTTTCAATTAACTTTTCTGATTTTTCTGGGCATATAAGCATAATTTGAAGTAACTTGTGCAGAGTAGAAAGTCAGATTTTTTACAGATTTTGGGCTGTTCCTCTTATCACTACAGCGACTCTGTGTTTGTGTTGCGCGTCATTGTTGAATTTGCCGTGATACTAAAAAGTTGCTTCATCTTGTTGGCATATCATATTTCTATAGTAGAGTATAGGTCACTTGGGCCAGACGGTTAAAGACCAATTCTGACATCACTGTCGCCAATTTCGGTAAGCATTGGATCTGCATTACCGACCAACGCGTAACTTAGCATGTTTCAGAACCTTTAGTCATGGCGTCAACTTGACTTGTTTTTCAATTCGTCTTCTGTTTTGAAGGATTTCACGGATAAAATACAATGACACAGTAAAAACAAATACATAAGCATGTCAAAAGCATCTTAGTTACGTATCTTCATTCCTATTGGTCCAATACTAACGTAAGGTGCCTCAAAGGATAGGATTTAACAAATATAATATGATGATAATGAAAATCAAACATGGAGACGTGTAATAGCTCCTTAAGCAACAATCTAGTAAAAACCTAGCAACAAAAAGGATTAACACACAGAAGTGTGTGGCATATCACGTGACATGATTTACCGAATAGATAATTTCAAAGTTCATTCATTTTATCAATACATGTTCTAACCCTGACTACAAATAATTTGACTAGATGCAAAAAATTACAAACATATTTTATAGTTTAGAATAAAGCTACATTTTACCTAACTAAGCTAAAAATAGGGTGTTTTGAAAAAAAAATACCTGGAATTTTATTAGTGTACATACATCAAGCATGACTGCCTTAGTAGCCTTGTTAATATTTTTGTGTGTATCGCTCTTTACAAGAAAAAAGGGGTAGAAACTACTGTTTTACATTATCTTTTTTTTCCCAAAAATTTTTTTATGTAAAATAGACATATATACCTATATATCTATAAATTTACTAAAAGGCGTCAACAATGAGTAATCTTATTCTAATCTATCTATTATGTAAAAAAATATAGCTCAAGAAAGTTGAAAATTTATATTTGCTATTTAGGGACACCCTCTTGCGTATAAAAAAATCGGCTGTGAGTGTATCCTAAAACTAAATAGTTATACGCAAAAATATTTCAACGAAGTTTCTATCAAATTTATTGCTAAAGTTTGTATGTCGTCAAAGTTTTTAAAATAATAACCCTTTTTAAAAACATGTATTTGATGTTTTACACAAAAAATTCCCTAAAACTAATAGTTTTCGAGATAAATGACAAAATATTAAAAAAGGTTGTTTTGTTTTTATCCATTTCTTATAACAAAATATTTTATTTATGTTGTTCTAGTCCAGCGGTCCCCAACCTTTTTTAGCTTGAGGCACACTAACTTAAAAACTCGTTCAACCACGGCACACTTGGGTAAATAATCTCTATAATAAGTGTAGTCATAATGTATTATGTGATTTTTTTACTATGTTACTTTGTTTAAAAATGTTAAACATTATGCTGTGCTTCACTAATTAGGAAAATTAAGAGAACAAAATTTTAATGCACTTATAAACATATTTATGTATTTTGTGTTAAAAAGACGAGTTGATAATAAAAAAATATGGAGTATAAAATAAAATGTCCGTCTAATTAAAAATAGTGACAATGCGATATTTGCGCTTGGTGACCCTTTATTATGAAATTCTTTCTATGACGTATTGTAGACAAGCACACCCTTAAGTCGTCGTCTAAAGATTTTAGCTGTGAACGATTTTTGTTCTTGATGGCGTTCATCGACGAGAAAGCAGGCTTACAAAAACATAAGTTGAAAATGGTATTATTGCATTTATAGCTTTCTTTGTGACCAGTGGATATTCATTGAAGAGGGGAATCCAAAATGATGCAACATCTACATTAACTTTGATTTTTTTTACTTTTGACCGACCCTGTGCTTCTTCATCTAGTTTACTGTACTTAAGTTTAAGTCCACGGTCATTTTTTATATCTATTAGGTCACCCTCTTCATCAGTATGTATGTTGTAGCTTACTAAGACCTTGTAAAAAAGGGTCTGACAGATTTGGTTCTACATTGCAATTGTTTGTTAACTGAAACATGTCCCACGTGGCTTAATTTTTTTCTTTATCCACAGTAGAAGCTTTTCCTGAAAGAAACTAATTTTATCAGTAGAGGTGAGGATGTTTTCTTGATTTTCCTGCAAGCCGTTATTCAAAACATACAATTTCCCAAAAAATATGCCAAAATCCTAACTTTATTGCACCAGGTGTCATCATTATGGAAATTGGCATATTCAAACTGTTCAGAAGTAAAAAATACTAACAGCTTCTCTTTAACTTCATAGAATCTTTGAAAAACACATCAGCGAGATAACGATCTTATTTCTGTATGCAACAATGGCTGCGTATGCTCAGAATCCATAGAAGAACACAAACTGTTAAATAATCTCGCTTTGCGAGACGTGTTTTTGTTTGCAAAACGTCATTCAATTTAGGCATCAATGACTTAGCAACAAGTGCTTTTCTGTGTAAAAAGCTATGTGAGAAAATAATATCTGGATTTTCCTCTTAGATTAAAGCCAGAAACCCTGTTAAGTGTGCTACCATCTCAGGGCGACCGTTTGTACAAATACTTAAACAAGACAGCCAAGACAAACCAGCAGTGATAAAATCACTGTTTACTAATTGAAAAATGTCTAGTGCTGTTGTATTTTCAGGGAGGTCTTTACAAAATAAAAACTGTTCAATTATGTTAGATTCGCAGATAAATCTAACGAAAGCAATAACCTGGGCCAATCATATCTATGGATTCGTCCACTTGAAGCGCAAAAAAATCAGCTGTATTGAGTTTGTCATTTACTTGAGTTTCGACATCGTTAGACGTGTATATGCCTTTTATAATTGTATTATTAGATAATGGCATTATTTTAACATTCTTTACCAAACATAATTTCAACAATTTCACAGCATGCTGGCAAAATAGTCGTCTCGGCAGTAGTATGGGAGTTCATATTTTTTGCAATCAACTCAGCAACAACGTAACTCGATTCTTCTACTTTATCCGACACAGATAAGGTTTTTTAAAAGTGGAAGCCTGAGTAGACTGATTTGACAAGAGCATTTTAAAATATTCAATAGGTTTTTCAGCTGCAAATGAATGTTTTGTGAGTAGTTTGTCTTTCTCGGCACCAAGGTTTCGTTGGACAGTTATTCGGCACATATCAAGCATCGAGGTTTAGGCTGTTCACCACCAGATGACGTGAAATCGAACGATAGTTTTTATGGTATTGACTAACAATTCCCTTTGTACAATCACTATTGGCAATCCGTTTGCGTTTCGCAGGTATACACTCCAAAATGTTTTCATCATCAGTCAGATGTTATTAAATAAAGTTTGGTATTATAAAAATAATAATATTTTTTCCTTTTTTTAATTCCGTTGTTTGTTGTATCGAGTTCAAGGTCAACAATGGTGTTGAAAAATATCGATGTTTAGGCTCGATGTTGTATTGCCATCGATGGTACGGTTCCGATGTTTAATCGATGGTAACCATCGATGTTTTTCCAACGATGCTCATTTGTAGACGTGAGTGTCTTTAAACTCTATCGTTACAAGCGGTAATATGTTGAACTAAGGCGCATCTGCATACCATCTTGCAGCTACCGCATTCTGTTGGTCAAGTGTTGAACTATCGAAACAGCAGACAAGCGCAAAACAAAAATTTTATTCAATGACAAATGGTCGGTAAAAGTTATCACCACGGCGAATTAAAAAAGTAAAGACTAGTTAAAAAGACGGTAAAATTTCGCAGAACACCTACAGGACAAGCAAGAGAGCACGGCTTCGTAAATATTACAAAGGTAAGTAATAACGTTATAATTGCAGAAACAACGATATTATCAGTTTTTTATTTTTGTTAAGTGTAAAATATTAATACGAAAAATAATAGAGACACGCAAAAAATCTCTCACACAATGCGAGTTGGAGGTGAGTTGCAATTGTGCCTGGAATATGTTTGGCCAGATGAATCAGATAACAATTCTGATAAATCAGAAAGTGGATCTGAAATAGAAGATGCCGTTTGAGAAACATTCAGTCCATCTGAATTAGAGTTCGAACTATCAAACAAAAACGACTCAGATTCCGACCATAACTTGCCATACAGTAGTAAGAAAAGAAGATTTTAAAAAGAGTAATGAGTTGGAAAAACATTCTACTCTAGTGTTTTTAAGACAAAAAAGTAACGCTTTAAAATCAACAAGGAAAAGAAATGTCCTGCTCAGAAAACTCCATCAAACGAAAAAGAATCTATAGAAATTGCAGCTAAATAGAAGCAAACTTGGTTGCCGTCGAGTCTTAAAGGTACAAATGGACACAGATTGTCTCTTAACCAAAAGGCACTACCCAAACTCAAAAACCTAACTTCCTACATTTTATTTAAGGCCTCATATTCCTTATTATAAGTCCAAATTATCTGAAAAAAAATTGTAGAATATACAAATGCTGAAATTTGTGTTAGGGCATAAAAATTTAAAGTCGAAAAACTTACACACGCGAAAGTTAATATAGACGAATTGTATGCACTCCTAGGACTACTTATTTTTGGTGCTGCCCAAAAAGTCAATCATTTAGTTTTGGTTCGCCTGAAACGTCAAGAAGAAGCAGAACTTATCTGACTTGACAATGGCAAGTGTGATTTTGTCGAAACGTCGCCAAAACAAGGGTTTTTCTAAAAATCTTAGGTACTCATCACTTATTTCTAGAGTACAAAGTAGCCTATAACTCTATTTAACAAAATTAAATCTTGAGAAATTTGAATGTAGAGTACAAATTTAGAAGAAACTGTCTAAACCGTTTAAAACAACTAACGGACTGTGCCAGGGAGACCCTCTCTCCTGTATACTGTTTAATCTGGCTCTGGAAAAAGTAATACGTATATGACAAATTACAACAATTGGTTTAATATATAATAAATCATTTAAACTCGTTGCATATCCTGATGATATTAACATTATTGGGAGAACTGAAAACGCTCTACGAGAGGCGTATATAGTATTATAAGAATCAGTTACAAAAAGGGGTTTAATAATAAACACCAACAAAATATAAATTTTCTTTTGCTGAAAATAATACTACGGCAGAGATAAACCGCAGAATTTGCACGGCCAACAGATGCTATTTTGGGCTCCATCCCGTCTTTAAGGAGTCACACCCGGAAAACAACTGAAACCACATATATATATATATATATATATATATATATATATATATATATATATATTGTTGTACTTTTGAATGTCCATAAGCAATAAAAAACCGATATACAAATTTTATTACCTGTATACATCCTGTATAAGACAAAATATGTATTTTAAGTTGTTCGAAGAATTGTTCATTAGGCCTCAGAGACAAGACTTTCAAATATTATCGATACGAAATTTAAATAAGTCGGTTATTGTGGAATGGATTTACCCGTGTAACGGGATTTAATTAAGCATCAGATTCAAGTAATCTTTTTAATACCGTGACACATTTGCGAAAATATATTATTTGTTTACGACATCGAAAATATCGTTGTAACGAGGACACACTCTGACCTAGTGAAATTTGCAATGTAATCAAAAGCTTCTTAAATAACGTGTATCAATTAACAAATAACAAACGTATTATCATAACAAACTAACGTGTGTTAAATAGCTGGAAATCACGGGATTAGGGGTATTATTATCAATGTTGTTAAGAATGAAGAATCAAGAGAACGGTCTAAGTTAGTCAAAGTCAACTGAGTACTATCTAGTATTGTACTTAGATAACCAATAAACTAAATCATGAGTATCTAGTGTATTTTAAATAAATCTACCATACGAGACGATAAGCGAAGCATTATTTATTACATGGCGATCCTACCTTTCGAATAAGGAGTTTTCTGATTCGCAGAAACAAATCAAAAATGCCAACCACATACTGGAAATTTAAATGGAAATTTACATAATAGATGATAAGTATATGGAACCCACTGTGGAAAATGCATCAGCAGGTAAGGAAATTCCCGCCAAATTCCGAACCAAACCCGCCAGGAGTCCCGCGACGGAATTCCAGCTCCTGATAATGGACAATAAATGGGAAAAATGGATAAATGGACAAATGTGAATTATCAAAAACAATATGTGAAATATATTATGTAAGTAAATTTTATTTTTTATCCCTTATGTAAATTATGCAGTCTAACAGAAATTATTACTTAGTATTTGAATATAAGAATTTAACTAATTCAAGTTCAGAATGTTGAGTACACAATTTTTATGGCTTTTAAAAGTACAGAATATAATTTATTTTTTTTTAATTATCGCTAAATAACTGTTTATATATCAAATTCTATTTTTTTAATGAAACAAAAATATGTGACATATAATTTTATTTGCTTAAGGTATAGTTTTAAAAATATTTATATTTGACCATGAAAATATACTGTGACTAAGTCGGAAAATATTAAATTAGGACATGATTTTGCTTAAATGACAAATTCTTCAATTAATATAGACGAACAAATCAGATATGACTTTTTATTTTACTATTTAGCTACAATAAATTAGGATATTTAGAATTATTGTTACATTTATAAGGAAGAAAAACGAATTTAAAAGAACTTTTAAAGACAATTGACCATGGCGTCAGAAAAATTTTCATTATGTTGGAACAGTTTCCACGAAAATATGAGTTCAGGAATAAATTCATTATGGAAGAGTCAAGATTTTGTAGACGTAACGCTTTCAGCACAAGGAAAATGCATAAAAGCGCATAAAATGGTTCTTTCGGTTTGTAGCCCATATTTTAAAGAAATTTTTATGTCAAATCCCTGTCAACATCCTATAGTAATTTTGACAAACGTGACTTACGAAGCACTAAGAGACTTACTACAATTTATATACCATGGAGAAGTACAAATTAGACAAGAAGATTTAAATACCTTCATTGAAACGGCCGAATCATTGCAAATACAAGGACTCACTGGAGATAGAAAAGTTTTAAATGATAATAACATTATGGAAATTTCGGATAAAGAATATACTCAAAATGTAAAAGATTTTAAACCAGTTTCTCTATCTGTGACAAAGAAACAACAACCTATAAAGAAGGAAGAACATAGCGACACAGAGCAAGAAATAAGTATGGCTCTTACAACAAACGAATTTTTAAATATCGCAAGCAAGGTGTTACCCAGCGAGTTTGATGGAAAAGCAGGTAAACTGCAGTCATTTTTAGATGCACTAGAACTCCTTGAGAAAATAGCGATAGGACACGAGGAGACAGCGACAACATTAATAAAGACAAGATTAACCAATAAGGCCAGAAACGTTATAACTACAGAGGATACAATCGCAAGAATAGCAGAGGTACTGAAGAGAGAACTGAGAGGCGACAGTCCAAAGACGGTAATAGCTAAATTGGCGAAGAAAAGACAAGGACATAAAGATGCAGAGGTCTATGCATCTGAAGTTGAAGAATTAGCGGAACAGCTAAAAGTTGCATACGTAGCGGAAGGAATGTCATTGGAACTAGCGAAAAAATACACAACAGAGACAGTAGTAGCTACAATGAAACGCAACGTCAACACAGAAAAAGCTAAATTCATTTTGGAAGCATGTAACTTTTCAACCACACAAGAGGTAATGTCCAAATTTTTATCGATCGACGAGACAGAAGATAGCACACAAGGAAAAGTATTAAATTACAGGAACAAATACGATTTTGATATGAGAAAAGAAAGTAAGAATACAATATATGGATATTATAAAAATAAATTCGAAGAAAGAAAACAATATAGAAACAAAAATTATAGAAATATAAGTGAATATGAAATACATAAAACGAAGATATATCGTAATAGAAACAGAGGAGATTGGCAATCACAACGTAGAACAAAGAATAATCAATGGAAACAGGTGAGATGCCACAGAAATAGAGGCACAGCAAGAGCATATTACGCACCGCATGTGAATACGAACACAGTGACAGAAGTAGATTTTTGACAGAAATGTAGGCAAACTGCATATAGTTCGACCTTAATGGTTGAAACCTACGTCGAGCAGGAGGCTGCTAAGAGGATAAGCTAGGGTGGTACTTGAATCCCAACCCGCTGAGAGTCCTGCGGCTCCAGCACGACAATACAGTAACTACATAATGGATTAAAACTGCGAAACGAATTTTGAATTATGATTTTTTTTTAATAAAGTAAATGGAAAATTATTGAAAAGGAAGTTTGTCACAATGAAAGACGATTCCCTACAATTATTTTATTTATATACAAGAGAAGAAAATATGTTAAGTAAATTAAACGCACAAAGGCGAAAAATGATGAACAGATTATTTTGAAAAGTATAATTATGTCAGTATTATTATATATTTGGAGAAATTAATTTCGAGATCGAACCGAAAAACAGAAGAAAAAGTTACAGCAATAGAGAAACCAGAAGTTGAGAAGGAATTTACATTAGGATTAATAGATAAACCGATTAAAATTACGTTACCTATACGAATCATAAATGTAAATAATCGAGAAATATAAATTAGAAGTTTTATTCCGAAGATACAAAACCAGGAAAAAATTTTCATATATTTTATATGGAAGAAACAAGGCAAAGAGTAAAAAAGAGTCGAACAACTATTAAGCACAGTAAAAACCATTAATATGTGAAGAAAAAGGCCCATAGAAAAAGTGCAAAATATGCAGATGTTTTTATTTAGGAAAAGACCCAGATGTACAAGCAAAAGTTAGTTTGTAAAAGACAAGAAACCAAAAAATAAATAAAAAAAAAAACTATAACTATAATAATTTCATTACGAAAGCAATCACAGTATTCGTTATAAAAACATTACATAATAACATTAGGTTAATAGTATGATATTTGATACAGTTGGAATGTACGTAGTAAGCAAGTTCATAAACTTGAAATGAGTGATAACTGACCAGGTTAATTATTTTATTATTAAGATCCGTATGTTTAAAATTTTATTCAAGATGCAAGAAGAACTAACAAGTATGGAATATTTTTTTGACAGAGAAGAAAAATCGATGAACAGATAATATGTTCATGTTTTCTAAAAGAGGAAATCTTAAGACATAAGTTTTCGAATAAACAGTATCCTACACCTACGCAGAATGCAAGAAAAATTTAATAAGCCCAAGATATATCTAATAAGCCCCGGTTATGCAATTCCCCGATTTATCGAAGAAAAACAAATTTATTTTAAGGATTTGTGCTTCAGGAATAGCATTAGGAGACTTGTTGAGATTTTGGTTCACAAATGTGAGTGCAGAAGATTATAAAGAAAATGAGAATAAAACAAGATGAAAAAAGAATCAACTAATTCTTAATGAAATACGAAGAGAAAAATAATAATTTTTTTAAGGAAAGTATAAAAGCTTGTATAGTACAAGATAAACATAATACAATCAATACATAATATAGTACAAGATAAGCAGATCAAGAAGAGTTATAATTAACGACTTCCATATGTTAGAGGAAGGATATGGAAGAATGAATAGGATATATTAAATACAGAAATATAAGTTAATACTAGCTGTGGAACGAATTACGAAAAAATGTTGAGAAATATGTGAAATGTGAAGAGATGCGACAACTGCCAAAGGCATAAGCACTAAATCATAAACAAGGAACCCATGAAAATATACATGGATGAAAATGGAAACAGATATATTGACGTACAATGCGAATTAAGCAACTACGTAGAAGAATATGTATTAGGAAATAAAATAAACCAAAACAGTAGCCAAATCATTGGTAGAAAAATTTATCTTGAGGTATGGAGTACCCAGAAAAATAATAGCAGACCAAGGCACAGAGTTTATAGCTAGAATAATTAAGGAAACAATACTTTGCTACAATTAGAGTCAATGAATATACTCGTAATATATACATGTACTTTTGAATGCAAATAATATATAAAAATATATTTAAATGAATATAATGTGTAAATATAGTTTTAAGTTCGTACAATATATATATTTAAAATGTGTATAACAAAAAGAAAAACGTTAGACTGTATAGTAGTAGTTAAACAAAAGAAATAGGGATAAATGAATAAATGAATAAAACGACAAAACTTTATTGTGAAATGTCGAAGTTATTAATAGTGTATATGAACAGTGAAAACAGAACTATTACTTGGTACCAAGAATTAATGCAAGAATTGATGCAAGAATTAATGCAAGAATTAATGCAAGAATTAATGCAAGAATTAATGCAAGAATTAATGCAAGAATTAATACAAGAATTAATATAAGATTTTATTATTATTTAAAATATGTAAAGGTTATTGTAAATATTATGTGCACATAATAGGGGGTAAGATATAATACATAATAACATAATAGGGGGTAAGATATAATATGTAATCAACCACATAATAGGTGGTAATATAAGGTAATATAATCTAAATGATTTAACGTAAGGTAAGAAAAAACGTACGTAAAATATTAAATTAATATACCAGTAAGGCATAATGAAGGATACCAGATAGCATATTATAAGGGAACAATTTGGGTAACCTTATATGCTGAGGTTAGGTTAGGTTAGGTTACTAAATTTTTTAGATATAAGGAAATAGTACCAAAAATTTGTATATAATTCTATAAATATGTATATGTAAATACTGAATGTAATTAATGTATATATGTACAGTAATCAGTTGATGATGACACGAAAAATTTTCTTCTTTCGGAGGGGAAGAGTAAAACCAGCTCCTGTAATTGATTGAAAACGAACAGCACTCAGAAAATTTTTCTTCTGAGGGATAGGGATGTAACGGGATTTAATTAAGCATCAGATTCAAGTAATCTTTTTAATACCGTGACACATTTGCGAAAATATATTATTTGTTTACGACATCGAAAATATCGTTGTAACGAGGACACACTCTGACCTAGTGAAATTTGCAATGTAATCAAAAGCTTCTTAAATAACGTGTATCAATTAACAAATAACAAACATTATCATAACAAACTAACGTGTGTTAAATAGCTGGAAATCACGGGATTAGGGGTATTATTATCAATGTTGTTAAGAATGAAGAATCAAGAGAACGGTCTAAGTTAGTCAAAGTCAACTGAGTACTATCTAGTATTGTACTTAGATAACCAATAAACTAAATCATGAGTATCTAGTGTATTTTAAATAAATCTACCATACGAGACGATAAGCGAAGCATTATTTATTACACCCGGAATAAAAGTGTATATAGAAAGTGTTGAAACAATAGACCGGGATTTGCGGTGGTTTTTCTCTCCGAAAGATTATATTGGTAAAAGTTTATTAACAAAAGACATTGAATTGAGAAACAGGTATCGTTTGTAGCTATTAGTAAGAAATATTTGTAAAGCAGATAGATTTAGTTAGAATAATTAAAGAAGGTTGTTTTCTGGAATTACCCGAATGACGTTTTATAGAGAGAGTTGGTTGGTAACGATATACGTCACAGAGGTGGATGATTTTTATTGGTCAATTTTTGAATGCAAGAAGGTTGGTTTTGGCTATGAGATAGGAGAGAGAAAAAAGGTTGGTTAGTCAGTTTTAGTCGTCCAAGAAGGAAGGAGCTTTGTGATTTGTGTTTGTTTGAAGTTCCGAAGACGTAATTTACCGGGTGTGTTTATTTGCTGTGTAAAAGCTGACCAGTGTGAGGAACGGGGTACAGAGAGATAGAAAACCAAAGGGTATAAGAATATTAATAGCAGACGAAGCCGGAAACATTTGGAGTTGTAAACAGGCGCGGAGATTGGCTCAAAAGGAGGCTGCATAGACTAACACGAGTTGTTGGGTTGCAGATACAGTGACAGATAGGAGAAAGGTGTACGTCATCTGGACCACAATAGGAGCAGAAGCAGAGAAAGGATTTTTTTGTTGTGGCGTGGCCATAGAATTGCAACGGCAGAGAAGGAAAGGTCAGTCAATTTTCATTAGAGCCGGAGTGTGATTTTCATTTATTAATTAAATAAATTGAATAAATAATAGAGACAGTTAATTTTGCGATCACTTAAAAAAAAAGAATTATAAAAAGAGCTTAGTTATAACACATATTAAAAATCAATGTAAAATAACATTTGGGTCCATGATAGAAAACAACTTCTCATATATTTAAAGTTAGTATATTGCAAATATTACAGGATTGATTGTTATATAAAACTTCATTAAAATAAAGGACATCTCACATATAGTTCAGTTGAAATTCTATGTATTTTATTCAGGTCATATTACCTATCCCGATTAGGAAGCCAATTGGAAAATATTTTGAATCCACGATCAAAGGTAAATAGTACAATTTAAATACCCTGAGATTGTAATTAATTAATGCTGATTTATTGTGATTAATTGGAGATTAGATCATTTAATAAATATAGACAGGATTTTTCCTAAATAAGCAATATAATACAATTTAAATAGCATAACAATATATATATATATATATATATATATATATATATATATATATATATATATATATATATTTATTTATTAATATATATATATATATATATATAGCAGCTATGGGTCGGGAAAGATTTAAATTTCTTATATAATGTTACGATTTAATGATAAAATGTATAGACGAGGCAGAAAAGAAAGAGACCTATAAGCAGCCATTCGTGAAATATGGGATGATTTTATGCAGAAATACAAAATGTAATGCTGTGTGACGTAGATACCAAATATATGTTCGATGCAGAATTGTATTTAGGAAAGGTAACTATAACCAATGGACAATCTCTAGGACAATAAACTGTAAAACAATTAACCCAGGGTGTGTACGGAAGTAACCATAACATAACTATGGATAATTGGTTTACGTCAGTAACGTTAGCAACAAAACTCTTAAAACGTCCTTAAAATTTAACCATAGTTATTACCCTTTGGCAAAAGAATGAGAAATACCTCCAGAGATGATAAATTTTAAAAATCGTGAAATTGGCCATTCCTTATTTTGCTTCAATGGTGAAAACTCATGAAAGCCTATTATAAGACAAAAGTAAATAAGGCTGTGCTTCTTCTTTCGACAATCCACAATAATCCAGTAGAATGTGACCCAAAAGGGAAGCCAGATATTGTTAAATTTTATAAGTCAACCAAGTACGGAGTACTTGGTTGCCTTATAAAATTTACATTAGACCCAATGTGCGGAACCACGAACATATCTAGAAAAAACAAGAAGATGGCATCGTTGCCCGTTCTATGGCATTTTAAATATAGCTTGCATAAATTCTTGGATAATTTGTAATCATAACCAACAACGACAGTAGAGAAACACGATTATCAGAAGAAAATTGATTGGTAAATCTGTGTCAAAACATCCTATGATTCAATGTTGTTTGTCAAAAAAACGTCGACTGACAACCCATAATTGCGAGCACTGCCGACTTCCATTTTTTTTTAAACATCGCGCTCTTTGTTGTCAGCCGTGTAGTTCTAAAATGTAGAATTTTAAATTTTATTTGTAATTTTTAAGTTTTAGAAACATTTTTTTGTAACAGAAACAAAATAATTAGTAAAATGAAGTTACATAAAATACTTTTTTAGTGACCACATTTTTTTTCTCAGTGTAGTAAATTTTATGATGGTTAGTGTAAATGAAGGTAAAAATAAGGTTAGTATTCTAGGCTTGACTCGCAAGCTGGTGGTCCGGGGTTCGAATCCCACCGCCGGCAAGAACATCTAGACATTTTAAAAATGTCTATAGGCCCCAGGTCGACTCAGCCTGAATAAAAATGAGTACCTTGGGTAAAACCAGGGGTAATAATAGACGGTTGAAGCGTAGCACTGGCCATGTTACCTTCCTTGTATACCGTAGGCCCTAGATATAGCAGACTACCCTGCTATACTCCCAAAGCCGCGACAGCGGTATAAAACGGGAGACTATTATTTATTATTCTAGGGTTAAAGCCATCCGTAAAGAGCTTACATGAAAGGTTCTGTCAGGCTAAAGAAAGCAATCTAGACTAGAGGACCAGAATAGATCTGAAACCATTGTAGTGAAATAGGCTAAAACCACCTCATAGAATCTATCTATCTATTTATTACTGGTATATTACTTATGTATTTATTTTCTATATATTTATATATAATTATTATTTAAATGGGAATAAGCCACAATTAAAGCTTAAAGTACGTTTATCGGCGCTTCAATTTTCACTTCGGAAATATTTATATATTTACTGTTATGTCAAAAATGAGATCAGTTTAGATTTAACTGATTTTAAAACGGATGTAGTACTTACATGTTTTAGAATTCCAGCGTGTCTAGGAGAAGCTGGTGGTGTAAACGACACGTCCTTCTTAATTTGTTTATGGGAATCTATAACCGAAAAAGCTATCGATGAAAAGTGGGGTCTCCTTTTTCTTTCGTTTGATACTTTTTGAACTGCGTTTGTCCATAGTTCTTTGGTGTGAGTGGTGACTTGTCTGAAAGAAAAAGTAACTATAAGGTTGACAAAAACAAAAAATGTTTTTTTTTTCTTTTACAAATATATAATGATTAAGATATTAAAAGCAGAACATAATGTGAATCGATTTAAATTAAAATAACTAGAACAACGTAGAAAATTACTACACAAAGGGAAGAGAAGAAAAGAGGATACATAAAAGAAAAAAACGAAACCACTTGGATAAATAACTTAAATATAATACAGAAAACCTCAACAGGAAAAAAGAATTCAGAGCATCCTATAAGAAAGTTAACACCAACCGAAAACAATTCAAGACAACCACAAGTCACTGCAAAAGTCAGACTGGCGACCTAATAACAACAAGGAAAGATTCACCAGACACTAAATATAGAGCAAGAAGAAGAAAACCTGGAGGACAAAAAAAAGGGTAAGGGGAACAGACGAGAGGGAAGAGAAAACCACCAACGATTCTAGAAGTTAGGGATGAAGTTAAAAAACTAGCCAGAAACAAATCACCTTGAATAGATAATCTAGCTAAACCATATAAATAAGGTGGCCACAATAACATAGTGGCATAACAGCAGATCATAAAAGAAATATTAACACAGAAATCCCTCCCCAATGATTAAACTATTAGAATAATTTGCATTATACACAAAACAGAGATATCTTTGCAAGCTCTCACCACAGAGATATTTCGCTTCCAAATGCAGCGTATGAAATATTTTCCACCGTACTATGTCACCGTGTGGCACCATATGCAGAACGGATAGTAAGAAAATACCAGGCTGGTTTTAAAGATGGTAAATAGACAATTCATCAGACTGCAACACTGAGACAAATTAAAAAAAAACACTGGAATACGGCATAGATACTTATTACTTATTTCTAGAGTACAAAGCAGCCTATAACTCTATTTAACAAAATTAAATCTTGTGAAATTTGAATGTAGAGTACAACTTTAGGAGGAACTGTCTGAACCGTTTAAAACAACTAGCGGACTGCGCTAGGGAGACCCTCTCTCCTCTATACTGTTTAATCTGGCTCTGGAAAAAGTAATACGTATATGACAAATCACAACAATTGGTTTAATATATAATAAATCAGTGCAAATCGTTGCCTATCCTGATGATATTAACATTATTGGGAGAACGGAAAACGCTCTACGAGAGGCGTATATAGTATTATAAGAATCAGCTACAAAAAGGGGTTTAATAATAAACACCAACAAAATATAAATTTTATTTTACTGAAAATACTACGGCAGAGATAAACCGCAGAATTTGCACGTCAAACAAATGCTATTTTGTGCTAAATCCCGTCTTTAAATCGACAGATATATCGAGAAATACAAAAATAAAACTCTACAAAACAATAATACGCCCAGCCCTAACATATGGTTTAGAGACCTACTGTAATAAAAAGTAATGAAAACATATTAGGATGTTTCGAAAAAAAAGTACTAAGGCAAATCTATGATAAAAAATACAATCAACAACAATCAATGTGAACATATTACAAGTATATGCACCCACACAAGACTATGAACAAGAAGAAATTGAAAGTACTGAGGAAAACTGGAAGAGAATTAAAGACATCTTAAAGACTGTTCAAGAAACAAAATTGAGTGCGCTAAAAGCAAGAAAAAAACAAGGGTGGATGACAGAAGAAATACTAAGACTTATGGATCAAAGCAGAGAAGTCAGAAATAAAGATAAAAACGAATACAAGGAGGATCCACGCCATAATAAGACAGAAGATAAGACACGCGAAAACACAATTTCATAGTAAAGAATGTAATGAAATTGAACAATATGAAAAGAACACGATACATTTCATCTGCACAAGAAATTAAAAGAGGTCGCTGGAAACAAACGAAAACAAGTATCCCAAAGTTTAGAAGACAGAAACGGACACAGAATATTAGACATCAATGAACAGTTAAAAGAACGGGAAAACTACATTTCTGAATTATTTGAAGATGAGAGATGATTGCTATATCAGGTCCATCTATAACAGAAAGTGAGGTTACACGTTTAATATAAACGGCAAAAAATGGAAAAGTATTTGGCCCCGATGAAGTAAGTGCTGAAATACTAAAGTTTTTGAAAGAAAATGAAATTAAAGCTCTGTGTAATCTCTTTAACAGAATTTATGACACTGGGATATTACCAACTGATTGGTTAAAGTCGACATTTGTCACAATATCTAAGACACATCGTCCAAAAACATGCGGTGATTATCGGCCATTAAGTCTGATGAGTCACGTTTTGAAGATTTTCCTGCGAGTAATACACAGCAGAATTTACATGCTGTTAGAGGACAGAATTAGCAATACTTAATTTGGGTTTAGGAGTGGCATGGGTACAAGAGAAGCCTTGTTTAATATACAGGTGCTAGTACAGAGATGCAGAGATATAAATCAAAATATGTACATTTGTGCAATCGATTTTGAAAAGGCTTTTGACAAAGTCCGACATAAAATGCTAGAAATATTGGAAACAGCTGGATTGGACCATAAAGATCTACGAATAAAAATCTATACTGGCATCAAGTGGCAAAAATAAAGGTTGAACAAGAACTGTCGGATGAAATAAATATAAAAAGAGGAGTGAGACAAGGCTGTATATTGTCGCCTATACTTTTTAACTTATGTGCGGAGGAAATATTTAAGGAAGCCTTAATGGAGACAACCGAAGGTATTATTGTGAATGGAGTAACCGTCAACAATATTAGATATACCGACGGTACCTTAGTGTTTGCTAATTGCGGAGAAGACCTTCAAAATCTAATGAACAAAATAAAACGGACTTGTGATCAGTATGGATTAAAACTCAACGTTAAGAAAACTAAATATATGATAGTTAGCAAATAAAATTATATACAGGATGACGGTATAAAAGTCGGAGTTGCCACACTGGACAGAGTAGAGAAACTCGTGTATCTCGGCAGTAATATCAATGAGAGCTGCGATCCAACCGCAGAAATTAAAAGCCGAATAGAACAAGCTCGAATGACATCTTGCTACATCTTTCCTGTCCTGCTGTATGGAGTGGAAGCGCGGACTCTAACTAAGGCTATGCTTAGACGCTTGACAGCCTTTGAGATGTGGGCATACAGACGACTACTGAAAATAAGCTGGGTCGACAGAGTTAGAAATGAGGAGGTCCTTAGACGGCTGAACCAGACAACACAACTGGTCAATATATTAAAGAAACGCAAGCTGGAATACTTCGGTCACATTATGAGACACCCTGAAAAATATGATCTTTTACATCTGATTATTCAGGGAAAGATCCAAGGTAATCGTGGTCCTGGTATAAGAAGAACATCATGGCTGAAAAATCTAAGGCAATGGTATGGAAAATCAACTACATCGTTATTTAGAGCTGCTGTCAATAAAGTCGCGATAGCGAATATGGTAGCCAACATGATATCCAACGATCGATAACGGTCATGGAACTAGAAGAAGAAGAAGTGAATGACAATGAAGTGTGAGAAAACTTTGAAGTTTATATAATATACCAGGAACTAGACATCGTAAAGCATATGACGATAGGATATCTGAGGTCGATAGTCCATGTAATGCGGATGGAACAACATGGCCAGCTAGAAAAACGCTCTTTTATAAACCCATTAATTAGAGAAAAAAAGGAATATTTAGAACAAGATTTTTTGACCACATCGATGAAGACATACTTAAGAAATATGGGAATACGTGTTTCGCGGAGGAAGGCGATGGATAGGGACGACTTGAGAGAAATTCTTGAGGAGGCTTGGTCCCACGCAGAGTTGTAAAGCCAGAATGATAATGATGAAATTATTGAATAAAATATTATAAGCAAAACATAATGTGAAGTAGTTAAAATTTAAAAAAAAGGGATTCAATATGACCGACTAAATAGTATAGGTGCAACTAACACATTAGAAATCTAGTTCTAAACTTAATGATCAAATCATACAACAATAGCCATACAACAAATAAAGACTTTTATAACATAGTAACATTTTAGTGAATATTCCGCAGTAATCTTTTGTAAATGTTTATTGTAAGAATTGTTCATTGACTCAAAGCCCATTCCACATTTTGACTTTTATCAATTATCAATAAGCAGTCACCTTAAAATAACCTCTGAAAAATTGTTCATTTATTAGTGAAATAATACATTTTGGACTTGTAAAACCCATTTTGTCTGACTCTTAATAGTTTTTTATTCCCAGTGCATAAGAAGAATATAAAAGTTAAGTGTATTTAAATTTATTTTATTCCCAATGTGGGTTCCCGTTTAGATTCGATTAACCTTCGTCTTCCCACGTCGGTAAAATCACGTGGAGTCCCATGTGGGTTCCATTTGTACCCCAGAGAAAAAAATGCGTATATTTAATTTTTATTACAAGAAAATGAAATAAAATCTTAAACTAACACATTTTTATTACATCAAAGGGTATATCGAACAAAAAAAAATTTTTATCATTTAATTAAATTAACTGTAGGAATAAAAAATAAATCTTAGGACCGAAAACTAGTCTGAAGTTTCTTGGCATCGGGTGCAAATTACTTCCTTGATATGGTGTTCTGCACATACAAAATCTTTACACTGCTTACAAAATTGCCTTGCTTTACGATCTTTATTTCGACTACATAAGTAGCAACGTCCACTTGAAGATCGTTTACAGGCTGCTTCCATTTGCATCTTCACCAGCGCTAACTCTGGAACGATATCTTGCATGTACTGCTTCAACGTCTTACTCAATCGTACTTCCTCATTATATCGCCTGGTAATGTTTTCTTTTACTAAAGCTTCTCCTAGATTTAGTAAAAAATTACGTCTATCATCTTTTTCTCTAGATGAATCCGGGTACTCGATACACCATAAGATGTATCAAACACTGCCATTGGCCATCGGTTGCATATCCTACGAGCAGAGTATTGCTTTACCATCTTTTCTGTGGTATCTACTGCAACTTTTGTATGATTATAGTGCAATATAATATCTGGCTTGTTATATAACAAAATCGAAGTAAAAATATTCTACTACTCACCGCTACGACGCGACAGGGAAACTAAATACGTGTAACCATCGCATTTCGTTCGATGTTCTGTTCTTAGAATTGCGACATGCGTGTAGTAATTTGCAAAGCCACCGATAATACACATGACAGATTCCCACGCGGGGTACGAATGTACCCCAAGCCAATCATAATTTATTTGTTTTAATTTGAAACATCGTTACTAATTTTATGAATAGGATATTATTTGCAATACCCTAATGGACACAAAATAAAATTAACCAAACGAAACAGGCGCTAATTTCAAAAATTTTACAAAACATGTGTATCTAGGGTACAACTGTACCCCACCCGGGAAGACGAAGGTTAACGATAATTCGAAGCGACAAAGTGTTAAAATATTAAAAACTTAACATGGATCACGCAGGGAGATTTCCAAATAATAGCCGGATGGACGAAGATGTTAGGATAGAAAAAATAAAATCCAATATAAACAACACTTAGAACGGTTACTCCAAAAATAAAGGAGAAACTGTGAATAATAAAACTTTTAATAAATCTACAGAAAATTTAAGAGTTCATTTTCTATATCAATTCTATAGAAAAAGAAAATATTACTTCTAATTTGAAAAGTAAGTTTAATGTTATCAAAATCTGTAATTTTATAGTTCTTATGTTTTGAATTTGTATAACCAAATTACTAATATTGATTCAGTCGGCAAGAATAGAATAAGAATTAAATTCAAAGACTATCAATCAGCCAAATCTTTTATTCAATCAAAAAACTTGCTCGTTATTTAAAAACAACAATTTTATTGTTTACGTTTCGAAGTTTATACTCCATAGAGAGGGTATAATTGAAGACATCGATACTGAATGTTTATAGAAATGTATTAAAAAGAAAATTATACAATACGATATACACTGTAAGTTTGAAGTAATTTCGGTTAGAGGAATAAATAAAATGGTAGAAAAACATATCAAATATAAAACACTAATAGGCAAGATTCCAAAAAAATCATGTATTGTAAATTTTAAAGCAAAAACTCTTCTTAAGTATAACATAATTAATAAAGTAATTAAAGAAGTACAAAAAATGTACTTTGTTCAAAAAATTTTATTTTGTTTCTCTTGTCTTCGTTTTGGAAATTTTGAATCTCAATGCAAAGCACGTCCCAGGTTCAATAGATGTCATGATTTTCATAACACACAAGGTTCTTCACTAAATGAATACACTCCTACCATATGGTATACAGCCAACTCCTGTGAATTATCCTTTTTTAAGTCTACTCCTATTACTATTATTGAAATTGAAGCTAAGAAACCACCACTTACACTACGCAGACAGTTTTGTACAGGTAAGTTTATAGCTAGAACTATCTCAAAACACGTCAGCTACTAAAAAAATATTCGTAACTTGAATATAATGGATTTTAGCCACAAATTTAAGTGTAACAAAAAAATTCCCATATACGTTAAAAGCTGCAGGAAACTGACAACATATAAGACCAATTGTGAACAAATGAAATACCATTAATTTACACTCAACCTCCTGATACTCTCTTTTCCAAGGTACTAAAAACATATTACACGAATTCAAACCTTTCATATTATCAACAAAATAATTAAAGATTAGTGGCCTATATTTTAATATATTTTTACTGGCTGTTAATTCTGACTTCAATATAGATGGACTGTAGTAATAAAAAACTGGTGATTGCACTATATTTGTGATTTTATTAACACTACTGAATGTACTAATAAACTAATATAATTAAAACGAAATATGTATGTCTTTCTTAAATGTAACCAAAAAATGTAATGTTCTAAAGTCCTCTGTCTTTTTTCTTGCGCATGCGGTTGTTTTCACACTTCTTTCAATGCGCCACTGCCGTCAGTGGAGTTCAGCCACACACAGGACCGGCTTAGCTTTTAAGTGAATGAATCACAATCTTAACATACTCCCCCCTTTTGAACAGCATGTTCAAAAATTCTTATCAAAACACATCGTCATTAGGAGAAGGTAGTGGACAAATTTTCGAAACACCCCGTTTAAAAGTATTTTGCGAAGTTTTTATAGTCACTACCCGCACTACACCATCATCGCCTGGATGGACATCAACAATTCTTCCCAAAATCCATTTAATAGAAGGCAGGTTATCATGCTTTACGACGACCAGGTCACCAATATTGACATCCATTTTCCCAGTTTTCCATTTGTGTCGTTTCTGCAGTTCAGAGAGATAAAAACAGGACCATCTTTTCCAAAAGCTTTGATTCATTTGCTGCAATAATTGAAATCTGGACAGCCGGTTAATTGTAATACTTTCATATAGTGGGTCAGGAGGTGATGTGAGAGCATGTCCAATCAATAGGTGAGAAGGGGTAATTGGGTTTAAATCGTTGGGATCTGAGGACATAGGATACAAAGGTCTAGAGTTTAATGTTGCCTCAATTTGCGTTAATAGTGTTGAATACTCCTCAAATGTTAAAATAGATTCTCCTATTACTCTGTGGAGATGATGTTTAATGTTTTTGATATTTGACTTTCAAAGACCTCCAAAATGTGGAGTATTTGGTGGAATAAAATGCCACGAAATTTTTTGCTGTGAACAGATTGTAACAAACTCAGATTGGGAATTTTCTAAAAACTTATATAACTTTTGCAGCTCTTTATAAGCTCCAACAAAATTAGATCCATTATCGGAATATAAATGATTAGGAGTACCACGTCGAGCGGCAAACCTTCTAAATGTAGCAAGAAATGCTTCACTCGTTAACTCAGTGACCAGCTCAATGTGAACACCCTTAGTGGCAAAACATATAAATAAACAAATATATGCCTTATAAGTTTTATAAGGTCGGCCCTTTCTATCACGCAACAGTACTGGACCAGCGTAATCAATTCCAGTATTTGCAAAAGGTTTTGAAATTTGAACCCTATGTTTAGGGAGGTCAGCCATGATTGAGGCGGTTTGTCTAGGTTTATTTTTAAAACATTTTATGCAATTTCGTACCACCTTCTTGGCAAGACACATGCCAGCAGTCGCCCAGAACTTCTCACGTACTGAAAACAATAAAAGTTGTGGACCTGCATGTTGTAATCGTAAATGTTCGGCGTGAAATATTAATTTAGTGAATAAATGTTTACCATCTAGGAGATATGGATGCTTTTCATCAAATGACAAAGAGGAATTTTTAAGTCTACCCCCTACTCTCAGAAAACTGTTTGAATCTAAGAATGGACTTAGAGAAAGTAACCTATGTTTATGAGGCAAATTTTTTTGTTGACTAATAATAGAAATTTCATTTTTAAAACTTTCCTTTTGTGCTAATTTAGTTAAACTTAACATACTGTTTTCCATCTCTAGAACGCTAAGAGGACCTTTTGTCCTTGTACGTTCCTTTAGGTTTGTAATGAAGCGTAAGCAATATGCAAAAACCCGTTTTAATCTATTAAGAGAGGAGAACCGTTGAAACAATAATAATTGTTCGGTAACAACAAGCGTGTGACAAATTTTACGGATTTCTGGAAGCTCCTTGTTATCTCCAGCTTGAAATAATCGTGGCCAGAATGGTTTTTCATATAAAAATGAGGGTCCATTCCACCATACCTTGCAATTGGATAGTTCATCTGGATACATGCCACGAGATGCTACATAAGCAGGATTTTCTTTAGTATTGACATAGCTCCAATTCGATATATTGCTCAGCGTTTGAATTTCTGAGACTCTATTGCTTACAAAAACTTGTAGTTTATTGGCGTCTGTATTCAACCACCACAATACTATCTGAGAATCGCACCAATAAAAAACATTACATTGACATGTAAGTGCGTTTGACACTTGATTGACTAAGCGAGCTAGTGCTAAAGCACCACATAACTCTAATCTAGGAACCGTTAATACTTTTATAGGTGACACTCTGGTTTTGGAACATAGCAATCTGACATACACTGTTCCATTTTCATCAACCGTTCGAACATATAAAACTGCACTATAAGCATCTTTGCTAGCATTACTGAAGGCATGCAGCTCCATGTGAACTATTTTATCACACATAATATACCTGGGAATATTTATTTTATTAAGAACAGACAATTTTGATTTAAATGTTACCCATTTATTGAGCAGGTCTCGTGGTAGTTCATCATCCCAATCTAAATCAAGCAACCATAATTGTTGAATTAATATCTTAACTAGAATAATACATGGACTTATTAAACCTAAAGGATGTTGAAACATTGTATGTTAATACATCAGTATTACTAATCCATTGAATTCCTAAAGTTTTAAGCCTATCACTCTCTCCTAGTTCCAATATACTAAACTCATCAGATGTATCTTGTAAACCCTTTAAAATATCTTGGCTATTAGAAGCCCATTTTCTCAATTTAAAGGAAGCTGATTTTAATATCATCGAAATTTGATTACAAATTTCTATTCCATGTTCTTCACTGGTGAAGCCAGTTATTAAATCATCTACATACATGTCACGGTCAATCAATTCACTAGCAATTGGGTAATCATGTTTATAGTCAGAAGCTAATTGTTTTATGCATTTTGTGGCCAAATAGGGAGCACTAGTCGTACCATAAGTAACTGTTTGCAACTCAAATGGTGCGAGGTCCTCATTAGGATTTTGTCGCCAAAGAATGTTTTGTAAATATCTTTCTTCAGGGTGTATCAAAATTTGACGGTACATTTTTTCCACATCAGCAATTACAACAAACTTGTGCTGTCTAAACCTCAACATAATTTTAAATATATCATTCTGAATGGCTGGCCCAGTATATTTGATATCATTTAATGATATCCCAGAATCGGTTTTAGCCGAACCATCAAATACAATCCTAACGTCAGTAGTAAGACTGTCTTCACGGAAAACAGCAAAATGGGGTAAAAAACATCGAAATTGACTGGATTCCTTTTGTGTTAATTGCCTCATATGTTGCAAGTTTAAATACTCATCCATAAATTTAGAGTATTTGCTTTTTAAAACATCATTCTTTTCCAATTTTTTCTCTTGAAAAAGCAGTCTTTTAACAGCTAAGTTTTTTAATTCCCCTAATTGAGTGGCTTCTAATTTTAGTGGAAAACGAACAATAAATTTTCCAGAAGGATCTCGAGAAACTGTTTTATTGAAATAGTCCTCACAAAACAAATCTTCCTGTGACATCTGTTTCTGTTCATGATGAATCTCTTCGACAAACCAGAACTTTTGAAGATCGTCATTTATTAAAAAATTGCAATTAACCTCTTTTTTCATAGGAATATTTATCGGACCTGATACTACATAGCCAAAGACAGTATTAACTAGATGAGGTAGATTTCGACCGAGGTTTATTCTTTCATTTAGTACAATCTTCCAAAACAAATCCGCTCCAATTAATAGATCAACATTTCTAGGACAATTAAACATATGATTAGCAAGTGCAATGCCTTCAGGAATGTGCCAATTAGAAATATCGAAGTTACAAGATGGTAAATTACTTGAGATTCTTTCAACAATGATACAATTTAGGACAGTTTGAAAGTTATGAATATTAGATTTTATTAGTACCTCACATTTGTACCGTAAATTAGAATTAATACCAGCGATACCAGATACTGATACATCAATGCGATTGGTTTTCAAATTTAATTTTTTACACAAATTGTCAGATATAAATGAACACTGACTACCCACATCCAAGATGGCTTGGACTTTGTGAAATTTACCTGTCTTATCTTGAACATCAACAATTGCAGTAGGTAAAATAACATAATTGTCATTAAATACAGTATTACCACAAATAATGGATGACCCATTGAACTGATCACTTTGTTTAGATTCTGAGTTAACAAAATCCTCAGAATTGTTTTGATTATAAGCAGAATTGTTATTAAAGGAGTTAGATTTCTTATGATGTAATAATGAATTGTGCTTACCCTTACAAAACTTACAGTTTCCTTTCTGGCAGTGTGTATTAAAATGGCCATGACATAAACAATTAGTACACAGTTTCAATTGTTTTATTTTGTGCCATCTTTCAGCTACTGACAATTTCAAAAATTGGTCAAAAGTATAAATAGAATGTGTTTGTTTGCAATAATTACATTTTAGTTCCCAAGTATTTTCTGAACTGCTAGCTAAAAATGAATGATGACGTGTTTTACTTTTATGACCACTTAGTCGCGTGTCTTTATTTTCTCTAGTGCTATTTGTTTCTATTGTTTCCAAAAAATCTGCTCTATTTTTCAAAAACTCAAAAAAACTAGCTAAACTCGGCAACATCTTATCTGTACGTGATTGCTCCCATTCCCGATTTGTATTTTTATCTAGTTTTAAAGAAATCATATGAACAATCATAGCATCCCAATGCTCAGTAGGAAGTTGCAATGTTTTTAACGCTCTAATATGCTTGTTTACATAATCAATAAGCCCTCTTAACCCTACTGCTGATTCTTTGGGTAAGGACTCAATTTCAAATAAATGTTTTAAATGATTATTAACTAACAATCTTTTATTGTCAAATCGGTCACACAATAACTGCCAGGCATCCTGGTAATTATGTGCTGCAAATTCTAAACTTTGGATAATTTTCAAGGCTTCTTCACCTAAGCATGACCTTAAATAGTGATATTTTTGAATTTCTGAAAGCGTAAGGTTGTTATGAAAAAGTGCTTCAAATGTATCTTTGAATTCTAGCCATTTACTAAATTCACAATTAAAAGAAGGGCATTTAATGGGTGGTAATTTAATTGCATTTTCGTTAAAAGATTGACTATTATTATTTACTGACCCTAAGGTTTGGGGAATTGAATTACTTTCAATCTTTTTAACAACCTCTTGTGTCCTAGCTACACAATCTATTAGAGTGTTTAAAAATATGTCTGCCTCTTCACGTTGTGCCTCAAGTTCATCGTCTGGACAAATGTCCTCAATCACGGCTTGAATCTCTTCAAATTCCGTTTCTAATGATTCTACTTTACCTAATCTGATTTTTAATTCTATTATCTCTTTATTATCAAATTCTTGATTTGTTAGAAATCGATTATATAATGGTTCAAAATAGTTTTGAAATTTAGTTAGCTTATGTTTAATACCTCCACGCTTCCGTATCTTTGCATTTAAATTAGCGGCCATCCTGTATTCTTTTATGTAGAATAATTATTTAGTATATAATAGTAATAGATCCAACTTTATTAGAGCTCAATGAATAAATCGATAACTTTTATAATTATAACCAATATATTTATTACAGCAAATAAGAAGTAGCTGTTAATGTAATATTGAAATTGTAATTGTTTATAATCACTTTTTATTGTTGTTTTGCCTTAGGAATTTGAGATGACTATAATTGCGTTTAACTGTGTTTAATGGTTTAATTCTCGATATCATACATGAACATAATAGTGAGATACCCTTATAATAGCTATGTGTATTTAATATAGAAATATTAAACTGAAAGAATAATAAAAATGGAAATAAAACATACACATTTAAATGGAAAAAAACATTGAAAATAGCTTTACAAGTAGAATTGATATTGTATTATATATTTGATTTTGTATTGATAATTGATATTGTATTATATGTATAGACAATTGTTAAATGACTGCAAATTGAAACAGCATTAACTCTACAACGACAGGAATTTAGGTAAAATGGATTTGACCTACTTGTATTACCGGCGCCATTCCATAAACCACGTGCAAAATCTCAAGCTGCAATCCAATTTTATCCGACTCGAAGGACCAAATGTTAATTCTGACTTCAATATAGATGGACTGTAGTAATAAAAAACTGGTGATTGCACTATATTTGAGATTTTATTAACACTACTGAATGTACTAATAAACTAATATAATTAAAACAAAATATGTATGTCTTTCTTAAATGTAACCAAAAAATGTAATGTTCTAAAGTCCTCTGTCTTTTTTCTTGCGCATGCGGTTGTTTTCACACTTCTTTCAATGCGCCACTGCCGTCAGTGGAGTTCAGCCACACACAGGACCGGCTTAGTTTTTAAGTGAATGAATCACAATCTTAACACTGGCTACTTTAATATTCAAAATAAAACAGTATGTGCAATATATTTTTGATATATAGAATTTTGATAGCCTCTATTGGAATGGGCAATTATATCATTTTCACCGATTGTAGAAGCATTGTGGAAACTCACTTCTATCCAAACCACAAAAAACCTAAACAATTAAATTAAATTAAAATTATTATTTGTTGGGTAAGAGGACACTATGTAATATTAGTAAATGAAGAAGTCGACAAATTAGCTAAATCCACAGCTTTAACCAAACATAATATACAACATAGTTCGACCAGTAACAATTAAGACGACACTCTGGAATATTAGTAAATAAAAAATTCGACAAACTAGCTAAATCTTCAGCTTTAGCCAACCATCATATAAACAATTATTTATAAAAATAATAAACAGAATAATATCAAATTACGCACTCACTTAGATTTAAAAATTATCAGACTTAAAAACGAGCATGAGTTCTCTGTTTTTCATAAACCTACCCATACTGACACGACTATACACAATTCATCATCCCATCCTACACAACATAAAGTGGTAGCCTACGATAGCATATTATATAGACTAATAGAAATTCAGATGTCAAAATACAAGTTTGAGATAAAATTAAATATTAATAAGAAAAAATAACGGCAAGCAATGGGTACAACGATATAATAAACGGTAAACAATAAAATTTTAAATCAAAAACTACATAAGAAAGCCCCGAAATCCCTTTTTAGCCCCAGAGAAAAAACCCTCTGCCCGGTTACATATACAGGCAAGATATCAACAAAAATAGTCAAACACATAAAAAAAGAAAAGAATAACGTCAGCTTTTAGAACACACAACAACTTAGGCAAAAATATTAAAAACAACAAGAGCCAAATTAAAAAGCACTTACACAGTGTTGTATACAAACTTAAATGTAGAGACTGCCCAAAAACTTACATTGGTCAAACTGGAAGAACGTTTAACACACGTATAGCAGAACATAAAAAGGCTTTTAATAATAAAAAAAAAAGATTCTACATACACACTTTATCTTCTAGTCTAGATCATAATCATCCTTTTAATATCGAATTTCAAATTCTTCACATCCAAAATAAATGCCTGAAGCTATTTTTGTTAGAATCTATGGAAATTAACAAATTAAAAAATACAGACATAATTCTGAATGACTAAATTAAGACAAGCAGTTCACCCGGTCCTCAACCTATTCAGTTAAAGACTATAAAGTGTAAACACATACCAAAAATAGATCATTTAAGAAACGCACGCTGCCGAAATTGCTATAGTAATAAGATAATATAATAAATTATGTGAAAGTTTTTTTTACAGTGTTTAAATATTATATTAAATGAATTTCCATCAAGTAACAGTAAAATACATCACTTATTTATGTCATACAAAAAAAAATATATAATAAAAAATAAATAAAAAAAGAAAAAAATACACGGAAATATATATTAAAAACAGAAAGAAAAATAATTATACCAACAAAAAATATATACATAATATATATTAAGTATATAAAGTATTAAAATATGATGAAAAGAAAATAAAAAAAAATTGTTGATAATCTGATGTTTTTTTTTTCAGATTTTCTACGATTCATCAAGTGAAAGGCAACTGCGCAAAGGTTACAGTTTTCAAAAATGAAGTAGATATTAACGGTATGTTTAATTTTTGAAGTTATACTTCTATGCGCGCGCTCCACGTTTGAAATTTGTATGGGAGTGAATCTGTGAAATCATTACATATGTAAGATAATGAGTAAGAGAGAGATAGAAGATATATTTTCTCTCTCTCCCTCTCTCGAATATAAAAATGTTCCTTTTGTATATATAAGTTAACATTATATATATATTATATAAAGATATATATATATATATATATATATATATATATATATATATATATATATATATATATTATATACATATAATATATATAATAAAATATTTATTAATATTATTATTTATGTGATATGTTTATCTATAAATGTTTATAAATGTTCATAATTCTATTAGTCTTTTGTATTTCAAAATAATAATCTCAATAAATCACTGTATGATCGAGAACTGTCAATTTTGAAATACGTTTGTGTCATGTCCTCGGTAGTATAATAGTCAGTATCCCCGCCTGTCACGCGGGAGACCTGGGTTCGATTCCCAGTCGGGGAGGACTTTTTTATTAATATTATTACATGGTAAATTAAACATCTATGCGTAAGTAGAAAAGTTATGTATATTATTGTCATTTTTAAATACTTATGAATATTGCATTTTAATTTGTATTGTATTATTTTATGGAATTATGTTGCACTGTATTGTAGTGTATTTTTTATGTATATTATTGTCATTTTTAAATACTTATTAATATTGCATTTTAATTTGTATTGTATTATTATATTAATAACATAATAAACAATGAATTTTACTGCAGAGTATGTGTAAACAAATTTTTGCATTCAACTCCTTTTCGATTTGTAACGGCGAATGCGTGTATAGAAGCGTAACTTCCACCGGCAGTCCCACTGGACTGCCACACCCGTTTTTATTTGTATTATTTTAAGTATTAAAATAAGTTTAATATTTAAATAAAAATAAAACTCTAAAATATATGTATTTTGTTGAATTCATAATAATAATAATAATAAGATGTACCTATAACTTCTTACGTGCTTACGAGCAGACACTCTTTTTTTGAAAACAATTAAATACATAACGAAACAGAAAGAATTTTAATAAAACAAATAATAAAAAATGAATAATGAACATAAATAATACAAAATAATCCAAAACTTAGTATAACTAAAAAATGTTCAGGTATGTAACAGATGTTCAAATTGCTTGCCATCTTGTGCAATACAACAAGCGATTCTATCTTCAAATGATTTACTTACATTATTTAACATAGCAGGAGTTATTGAAGCAAACGCGTTTGTAATTCTTAATTTCATGTCATCTCTAGTAGTAGGAGGTGTAGCATATACAATATTTTTAATATAACCCCAATTAAAAAATCCATCTTGGTTAGTCCTGGTGACCTAGGGGGCCAATTATATGAACCACTTCTACCTATCCATCTGTTTGTAAATTTTCTGTTAAGATAGTTCCTAACATTAAGAGCTCCGTCCAACTGGAGCCACATTTTTGTTCGTAGACTAAGTGGAAGGTTCTCAAGCAGTGTCAAAAAATCTTTTTTTAAAAAATTTAGGAAATTTGTCCCATTGAGATGTCCGTCAAAAAAATACGGGCCGATAACGTGCTCGCCCATAATACCCCCCAAACAATAATACTCCATCGGTGTTGGCGATCGACAGTACGAAATAAATGTTTATTTTCTGTGTCATAATAATGAAAATTATGTCTATTTACTAGACCATTATTATGAAAAGTCGATTCGTCTGTAAATAATACATTTCTAAAAAAATCAGGATCTTCTCCTACTTTATCTAAAGTCCATAAACAAAACTTTAAACGGTTACCATAATCTTATTCTGTCAAATGCTGGTGAAGTTGAATGTGATACGGATGAAAGTGGTTTGTCTTAAGTATTCTACATACACTAGTTTGACTAATTTCTAATTCACCCGAAATTTTTCTTTTACTATTATTTGGGTTTTCCGTAACAGAAAGCAAGACATTAGGTTAGTTAACGTTGTCACCAATAACTGGTTTATTTTTGTTTACCTTTTCGTATGCAACATTACCAGTAGCACGGAATCTATTAAGCAATCTCTCAACAACTTCCTTGTGTGGGTGTCTTCTATCAGGATACTTTTGAGCATAAACTTTAGAAGCTAAGAGACAATTTTCCAAACATTCTCCAATGCAAAGTACCATGTCAACTCTTTCATGAATATCGCAATTCTTCATTTTTAGGAACAATGAAAATTAAATATTACACACGAACGTTTATATTTTGACAATTACCAGACCGTAATGTCAGAAAATGACAGTGTCATACAATGTTTAAAATCAATATACCGATGAAGAGTTTAAATAATTAAAGTAAATTACGCAAAAACTCTGAGACTTAAGTATAGGACATCTTTATACCGTTCAAAAGAGGAAACTTGTTTTAGTATTACGTGTTTGGGACTTTTCATTTTGTATAATATAGGATTTTAGGTCAGTCTTGCAACATTGTGTACTTAGTTGCAACCTGTAAGACTAATGGACTCGCCCAAGTGGCAATGTACAAGGGAGTAAGGTTGTAGCGAGACGTTGTTATAATGGCGGAAATAACATAGCATTGTAAATTTGTATGGTTAAATAAAAAGTTGGAAATATCAGTTGGAATATTAATTTTTGGCAAAGAAAACCTACGTTAAGAAAAGTTAAAGTTCTTAGCATAATCATTGCGATTAATTAATATCCATGGTGTTCCATTTAAAATAAGCCTCATATTAGATATTGAATAATCCAAAATTGAAACGTTTGAAAGTTTTTAACACTCTGTAAATAAATGTTTAATAATTAATAATGGAATAAAATTACCCAACTATTTTGCTGTAAGAGAAAATTTGTTATAATTACTTAAATAAGTCGAGAATGAGTCTTCTTTAAAAAATTTTTTTGTTTATAATGTAGTAAGTTGTGGTTTATGTTGTATTATTTGTTTTATTAAAATTCTTTTTGATTCGTTGTGCATCAGCAAGTAAAAGTATAAAGTATACACACTTGTTTACAACTACATTGGTTTCATTTATAACAAATATGTCAAAATGATGGGTTTAAAAATCGAGAGTAACATCTATAAACATTTTGAAATCGAAAAGAAAATTTTAAATTACGCAAAATCTATCACTCCTAGTTATAGGACATCCATATATCATTCGAAAGTGGAAAATTTTTTTAATATAATAATTCATTAATATACAGGGTGTTCCATTTAAAATAAGCTTTATATTACACATTGAATAATCCAATAATGAGACTACAAATTTTGAACACCCTGTAAATAAATGTTTAATAATTAATCATGAAATACATTTAACCAATATCCAACTATTTAGAGGTATAACCAATTTTATTAGAATATCTTAAATAAGTTAGGAATGAGTCTTCGTTTAAAGCTTTACATTTTTAGAATATTCCACATAACTGAGAACACTCTGTACATAGGTATAGGGAAGTCTTATAAAACTATACCTAATTTTTTGCTGATAATTAGAAAATGTAATAAAATATAGGGTGTGCCATAAGAAAAAATATAACTTTGATACGCCGCACTTTATTGGGACATATTGGGTATATTTCAAAATAATTTTAAAATGTAGCCCTTATCAACCTTCAAACTACAAATTTAAAATTTTTTCAAAATCTTTTTCCGTTTCGCTGTAATCTTCCGTCCCGTTAGTGGTGACTCACCCTCTATATATATATATATATATATATATATATATATATATATATATATATATATATATATATATGTATATATATATATATATAAATACATTTATATATATATATATATATATATATATATATATATATATATATATAGATATATATGTATATATATATATATATAATATATATCTATATATAAATTTATCTACGACTTTTACGTCTTATTTCGATAAAATATTTATCGTCAAATAAAGTCGTTCCATAAACGCTTTTGAAAACTTTTGCCGATACCATTTAAATACTTCAAAAAGTGTCACACACATATACAAGACAATTACGAATAAATTTTGCAACCAGTTTGCTTCCTTTTTGAAATGAAATAATAAATACACGTTAGTTAAATTTGACAATTAAATGTAATATTGTAAATGAAAAGTGTCGATTTGCACGTTTATATAATTAATCATATACTAAGACCTGTATACATAAATATTATAATAAAAATTATATCCTACCTTTGTGTAGATTGAGCATTGTACACATATAAATACTCCATTTATATATAACGATAATTTCATTTACTTTAAAAATAATAACCGCAAGTAACTTTAAAATCTAATTCTTAAAATTTATTAAAAACTAAGTCTTTCATCAATATTTTGGTTAAAATTAGACCAGTCAAAAATAATTTGTTTAAAAAGATTGACTAATCGATGTAAAATAATTTTTATTCTTAACTATGAGAGAAAACAGTTGTGGGAAAATTCTACTTTAAATTCTACTTATATTTCTATGATCTGGTTTAACCGCAATCCGAATGTAAAATTTAATTAATCTGAATCTCAACCAAAAGTCAATGTTGCTCCACATTGTTTGTGAAAAAGTATTTACCAAGAGTTCCACCCAAAATGTAGTAGGAATAGTAGTCAAAGAAAATATTATAAACAGAACCCCAAGTGGCTTAAGAGAAGAAGAAACCATAAAAAACTTTATGGAGATTATTAAAAACATATAAGTTGATAAATCCAAAAAAAAAAAGAACATTTACAGGATAAATATCTCTTCGTCTTAGTTTGAGTTGACTGGTATCAACCGTTGGACTCTAATGTCCTCTTTTCGAGCGGGGATCTTTATGTTACTTAAATCTTGCATCACTCGCACTATGATCGTTTCTCTCACGCTTTCGTTAAATATGCACATTTTACAAACGGTAAATCATTTACACTGTAGTCCTACTTCTGACTTTGGAGTGTCTTTATCGTTATGCTTAAGCGTGTGTATTGTTTAGTATAGACTAGTTAATAGATATCGTATACTTGTTAGTCGTCTGCAGACCTGTGTGAATTTCTCTCATCCCGCGAGTTCTTACATATTGCTTGTAGATTCAAAGAAAATTCTGGTAAGTATAAGTTCTTTGATATATAGGATGTTTTATTAATGTTTTAATATAATTTTAGATAGTATACAATGAGTAGAGGACGAATGCTTGTAGACTTAGAGCAAATTCGGTATAAAGGTATTTAAAGAGAAGGGCTAACATACCGTGGACACGTCAAGAACAGAGTCAAAATCAACAAATGATGGAAGATAACGGACGACTACACATCGAAGATGACGCAAAATGAAAATACTTGGAAAACTTAGTGGAGATTCAATATTACAGAAGCAATGATAGAGAAATTCGTGTAATACACAAATATCTATATAGCCAAAATACGAGACAATTATACCAAAGAAAGAGATTGCTAAGACACTGCGAGTACAGAGATATATGCTTTTATTAGCATATTATACGTGGCTGGAGTACAGAAGGCTTAATATGTAAATACTAAGGAATTTTAGAAGAATTCGATATTTGCACCTACTTGCTTTATACGAGCGATGTCACAAAAACTCTTTCATTTTTTAGGAAGGCCCTAAGATTTGTTAGTGTCAATGATAGAAACGAAAGAAATGGGAACAATAATTTGGCTGCTATTAGAGAAATATAATATTTCGTTTCAGATGTCAAGAAAATTACCAAGTTGGTGAGTATGGTACGGTAGATGAAATGTTAAATAGTTTCATCGGACGTTGCAAATTTTGGAAATATATTACTAACAAACCAAAGCCTCAAAAAAATGTACTGATGTTGCCTACATTTCTGTTTGGTGACTACATCGATTTGGAGTCTGGTGAATAGGTAAAACCTTAGATTATTACGTTCTACAACCTAACAAAAGGAGGAGTCGATGTGGTTGGCGAATTAAAATCAACGTATTCTATTTCCAGGGCCACTTCTCTTACGGTTTTGGACATTGCTGTTATTAATTTAAGTATCGTATATAAAACTAACACTGAAATTATTAAAGAACGTAAAATTTATTTGAATGATCTGGCCAAAGCTTTGATTAAACCATAAATATAAAGTATGTAAAGGTGGCTGAATTGTGAAGAGTAATTTGGAGTGACAAACGATGTTCCTACACCGTTTGCAGATTTACAGGCATCTGTATAAATGCAAAAGTTTTACCCGCAAGTCTTGAGTTCCTTTAAAAATGACCATAATATGTAATTATTTATTTTAATATTAGGTTTAGTTTTGCCATACATACAAAGGTTGTAATTTTACTTTTAATTAGTTTGTAACTATAATTTTAAAACTATATTATATGCAGAAATCCTTTTTTGTCAAAATTATTTTAAGTGAATTTTTGTATCAAAATAAATACTTTTATACATAAACCTTTTTGAACTCCACTTTATATTAAATATAGTTTTCTGAGAAATGAATCTGCCTACTGGGCTAAAACGTAAAATGACCTTGTGATCTTTGATAACAATATTATGCATACACTATTTACTAAAATAAATTACAAATGTGTATTGATCATTATTAGAATATTTTGCTAATTGTTGATCACTTTGACCATTTCATATTTAATGGGAAAATGCAGAAATATCTTTGCATTTGTATTTTAAAAATAAAAGCTAGTAGTTGTTAGCTCGAGACATTTTGTTTATTGTTTATACAGTATAGGTAAAAGTTTATGGTCGGTATGGACCTTACGTGAGATGGAGTGAGAAACACCTGTTTAAAAAGCGAGAGGTATATCAGAAGAGAGAAATCGTTTTATATAAATAACATTTATTAATGTTTCGTATTTTAAGTACGATTTCCAAATTAAAAATCTAAATATCAAAATAAGCTTATTTTAAAGTCATCTTATTCCCAACAAAAATAATAAACTGCATTATGACGCCACAGAAAAGAAGATGCGCCCCAGAAGACGCCACAGAAGAGATTCCCACAGGCAAAAGACCACTCGGACGTCTCAGAATGCGATGGAGAGATAACATCCAAGCAGATTTCTGGAAAATGAACATTACATTTGACCCTAGGTTGATGGAAGACCAAACAAATTGGAAAAAAATTGTACATTCAGTCAAGACCCACCCAGGGTTGTAGCGCTATGTGATGATGATGATAATTATGACGCCACAATAAAAAACCTTCATTCAAAATTATTTGGCAACGTCTCGTCTCGCATCGTCAAAGCACCGAATCAAACGAGTAAGAGGTGGGTCGTTGACGTTTTTATCGTTAACGCAACTAAACCGATTTTCGGAAACAAGTAAACTATGATTGTTTAACAGTAGTTTCAAGTAAGAGAGTACCTACATAAACAAACATAATGGCTATTATCGTTTATGTGTATATTTATTGAAGTGAAAGAAACTAATGAAGGATGTATTTATTATAACTTAAAAAATAAACTAAACAATACAAATAGTAAATCGTACTTACATTTACATTACACGTTATTATTAAATCGAAAATCGTCTAAATTCATATTTAAACACATAAGTTTTTCTACTTGACTTCTTGTTAACCATGTTCTTCTTTTATTTAAAATTAAACCAGATTTTGAATATGTTTTCACATTTACAATATTTTATGAATATAGTGGTTAAGTTAGGATATACATGGCGATGGTTTTTCCACTATTGTAATGGACTCTCGATACAGGTGTACGTTTAGATGAGTCATATCCAATTAATTGATCAAAAATACACCATGGACTTAAGTCATCTTTATCAGTTTCTTTTTCTTGTACTGGTTGATTTTCAAAAGTACAATCTTCTTGTTCATTAATTATAGAAGTAACCAGCTTCTTAACTATTTCTTTTGTTTTTTTAGCTTCATTTTTATCAGAAAATCACTGCACTTTAAATCGCGAACCCATAAATGTACATAATGACAATGTGCTACTCTGTTCTATCCCTCTAAATCTTTTTGCTAAACCCGATATTATAAATTGTACTACATCGGATACTATGGATGTAAGGTTACCGTTTTCTAAAATTTTATTGCAAGATTCTTGCAGGCAGCGTACCATAACAATCCCTGAACTACCCTTAAAGTATTTTTGGCTACTCATTGTACTTGTTATTTGTTTAAAACGCCGTAAAATTTGGGAAAGTTGAGAACAAATAATCCAGTCTTCATTATTTAGTTTCGTCTAAGTCTAACTCTGTATTAACTAATAGCAATGTGAAACGGATTGCCTCTTCTAACTCGGTCATTCTTTTTAACATGTAATAGGTGAAGTTCTACCTAGTTTCCACGTCTTGGATTGGCCGTTTGGAAACTTTGTTATGTTGTAATTGATATTTAAAAGCATTTCTGAAGATAAGGTACTTTTTTTGAAATGTGTTTTTTGGCGAATTGTCGAAAAGAAACTTTTTATTTTATCTATTTGTACACGACAGCATTTAAGTGCGTCCTCCACCAATAAATTTTACGGATGAGCAAAACAATTTAAATGTTTTCATTCCAAAACATAACACAGCTTTGACCATTTTTAAGGCATTATCAGTTACTGCAAAATGTACTTTTGGTTTTAGACCCCACATTAATAATTTCACTAATTTCAAATGCGATGTTTTCTGAATTCTGAATAATGGCAGCAGCCTAATAAAACCGTTTTAAATTCTAAATTTTCGATTAAATAATGTTCTGTTAATGTGACGTAACTCTCAGTTACTCCAGATGTCCAGAGGTCAGTAGTAATACAGATATTTTCTACTTCTTTAACAATTTTTGATCTAATAATTTGCTCAGTTTTGATATAACATTCCTGAAGTAATGAACCTGACAAAGTTTTTCTTGTTGGCGGTTTATATTCAGGAATCCACGTTGCAAACTTTTTAAAAGCTCGTTCTTCAACTATGGAAAACGGATGAAACGAGTCTTTGCATAGGTTTAGTAAATCCATATCTATTTGTTTCTTTTGTTCTAAACTAATATTTTTATTAATGGAAGTATCCATCACCTGTTGACGCTTAAGTGGCGGTGGCAGTATGTCAGTACTTGTAGTAGAAGTAGTCGAAACGGACAGAAATGCGTCAGGAGAAGTTTCAATTACTGCAATATTCAGAAATTGGACCATAAAAGCTGCATCTTCTACAAATGTGCATTTTTGGAAGATAAAATTATTATTCTTATACTAGGTCAATAATTTTGACTAAGAAAAAGAATTCTTACTTGAATATTTATAATAAGTAAATCCTTTGATGAACTATCAATAAAGATTTGAAATCGAAAATGCAGATCAATCGAAAATCGAAACTCATTCATTAATCAGAATACCTAGCTATTTTATTTTCAACGTCAATCGATAGCCCGACTGTCCACTGTCCCGAAAGAGTCGCATGTTATTTTTAGTTTTATAGTAGTCTCTTAGATCAACTAATCGTCCTCGTCGACGTTAAGTGTTCGTTTCTTCTCTGTTTATGTCTACACAAAACGTAGTTTGAATCAACCATCAACTAGTTGGCTTACAAGTGAGAAACCGTAGATTCGTAAATGACAAATAATGATTTAAAATGCAGGGATTTTCTGATAAAAATGAAGGTAAAAGACAAAAGAAAGAGTTAAGAAGCTGGTTACTTCTATAAAAAAAGAAAAAGAAGATTGTACTATTGAAAATCAACCAGTACAAGAAAAAGAAACTGATAAAGATGACTTAAGTCCATGGTGTATTTTTGATGAATTAATTGGACATGACTCATCTAAACATACACCTGTATCGGAAGATATAAAAGAAATCGACATGTATTTGTCTGATGATATATTACCCACAAAAAATTTAGAACGGAGATTGGAACTGTCCATTACAGTCGTGGAAAAACCATCGCCATGTATATTCTATCTTAACCACTATATTCTTAAAATATTGTAGTATTGTAACATAATCTGTTCCTTGTGAACACATATTCAAAATCTGGTTTAATTTTAAATAAAAGAAGAACACGGTTAACAAGAAATTGACAGATTCGAACGTAGTTATGAGGTCTGAATCGTTTTATAATGCCCTTTTGTCCATTTCTTGTCCATCGACGATGACAAATGTAATAAAAAGTTGAAGTTGTGGAGAAAAAATGTTGATTTTATTGACAGCTACTACAAATTACACTCTATGATGATGTTAAGGTAACTCTCTATAATAGACTGTGCTCACATAAGCTCAAATCCCCAATTTATAATTTCACAAATAATTCATACCTTAGCACAGAGGTTATTGCTTCTATCATACTAACCGACTTTAAACTATTAGCTTACATTACAATTTAAACTAGGCGATCATTGCAACACTTAGGAAGTTCAATTAGAAAAAATATATTATTCGACAATTCAGTAACAGGTTAATGGACTTTAATTATTAAAATATTACTCGATATCATTTTCACAATGTTTTAATTATACACGGTGAAACTATAAAATGTTAAAAAGTTAAGAATAATGTGAGATTACAAATTAAGAGATTAATTTGTGATTGAACAAGAAAAGTGAAAAAACTTCTGTGTTAACACTATCGTTTTAAGTTATTCTGATAATCCTTTTATGTATGGTATTGTTATTTTCCTCGTATTATTCCTTGTGTATGCTTTAGGATCTCGTTGTAGGATCTTTTTGTTCAGTTCCATTCGGTCGATTGTTGAAAATTACTTATTTATAAAAGATAAAGGATAATCATTTAAGGACGAATTTTCGTTAGAAAAAGTAATTTTAGCTCTATCGTATAAATATTTTTTTAATGATTAGTCTTTCATATTAATGTTGTGATTTGATTTATAATTTAGATATCTGTTGGTGTGTATTGGTTTTTTATTTATCTGAGTCTCTTCTTTATCGTTTATATCATTTATGAATGTGAACAACCACTCTGATCCATGAGGCCATATTGAGAATACGTCATCTACATATCTCCACCATACTGTGGGTTTTATATTTAGTTTAGAAATAATGTTTGTATCGAAATCTTCCATAAATATATCGGCTGAAAATAGAGATAATCTAGAGCCGATTTCTAGACCAAATTTTTGTTTGTAAAATTCATTATTTATTTAAAAATAGGTATTATCGGTACATAATGTCAATAACTCCATAATGTCAATAAATAATGTCTAGTAATAGGCAACAGTAAAGAAAAGAATAGAATCAACGATAACAAATTACAAAGCAGTTTCGTCTAGAATAATTACAGGCCAAATAGAATTAAAAGACATGATAGGAATAATACAACTCATAGACAAACATAAGGTAATGAAGAAAAGACAATGATAGAATTCTACAACGAACTCCAAAATACATTAAACAAATTAAGAAACACAAGAGAACAAACAATAATCTTAGAAGATTGGATTTCAAGAGTAGGTAAGGACGTTAATAGGGGATTATAAGGAACAATTTGAATTTAATCAACCCAACATTACTCTCAGAATTTTCAACTCAATATATGACTAATTGCCTACAAAATCGAGACCAAGTAAGTCACTTGTCCAATTAGTAAAATAAAGCGCCAATTAACCATCCGTTAGTGACGTGGATGACATACGTCACCCACTCCATTGTTTCTACTTACAGATTTAAATCGGTTGGCTTGTGCGCTACCTAGACTTCAGTTCCTTTCCAAGCAGTGTGGTTAAATCGGTTGGCTTGTGCGCAACCTAGACTTCAGTTTCTTTCCAAGCAGTGTGTACGTGAATGTATAACGCAGTTGTGCATAGTAACACACGCTTAGTTGCCAAGCATTTCTATAAGTCTTTTAGTGATTGTCGACTGTTAGCCACGCCACTAACCGTGTTTTTAAGTTTGTCAAAGTAAGTTTTTAATTTTTGTCTACTAACTATATTGATTTTATAGCAGATATCGATAGTAATTATAAATCTTAAGTTTATTTTTACCACATCTTACTTTTTTATAACAAAATGGAGAATTCGAAGAAGCGTTAATTTGAAAGAAGTAACGATCCTGACGTTTGGTTGAAATGGTTCGAGAAGTTGAGTGACAACAAGGATAGACCTAATACTAACGATGAAAGTTATTTTGAAAAAGAATACCACGTGACTGAAAGTTAACATAATATGTTTTCCAAACAAGAAGCCGATGAAACTGACAGAAGTGATCTAGTGGACGTAAAAGTAAAGAAATTGACAATCGAGAAAAAGAGTATTACACGGGAAGAGATGAAAAAAATAGAGGAAAAAAAGCCCTGTAAAAACATACGAACTCGTGCAATGAACATAATAAAATGCCAATAAATAGTTCATTGTGACTATAACTTACATTAGATAGAATCCATCACAATTTTCAACGAGATCAAAAGGCACAACAGACAGATTCAAAGGATATTCGAGCATTTACTGGTTTATTGTTCCTCATAGGTTCTTTGCGATCATTCAGAAAACACTTACATAGTTTCTGGGATAATTCAAAAGGAAATAGTCTGGAATTTTGCTACTTATCTTTGAGTGAATCCAAATTTCGCTTCTTAATACGATTCTTACAGTTTGATAGTGTTATTGATAAAGATAAGCGGTAAGCCATTGGCAAATTGGCATCAATTAGAAATGTCTGGAATTACTTTTAAACAATTTTCAAGCTTACTTTTCATCAAGTCAATGAACAACTTCTAGCATTTAGAGGTAGATGCAGCTTTAAGCAGTACATACCGAGTAAGCCGACTAAATACGGCCTAAAAGTATTTGCTTTAACTGACACTAATCTTATTCAATCAACGCACTAAGGCAGCTTATACGTTTAGTTTATGTAGGCAGGTACTCTCCTCTCGAGTTCCTCACCAAGTAAGTAACTCGGGAGGTGAAGTTGTGTTGCATTTAGTTGAACCAGTATCTGGATCATATCACAGTCGATAACTGGTTCAGCAGTATTCCTTTGGGAAAAGGCTTTTTACAAAAAAAAACACTAACTTACGTAGGAACGACCAGAAAAAATAAACATGAAATGCCAAAGGAATTACTTCCAATACGATTTCACGAATGCTGCGCTTTGGAGTCCTATTGATCGAAAAAACAAGGCTGTAATATTTTGCATTCCAAATTCCATTCCACCGTTGATATAGATGAGTCTACCGAAGATAAAAAAAAACCTGAGGTCGTAACTTTTTATATTATGACCAAAGTTGGCATCGACCTGGTTAATCAGCTTTGTCAACACAATAATGTTGCGCGCAATACTAGACGTTGGCCGATGGTACTGTTCTACAATATGTTAAACATGTCTGTAATAAACGCTCTTTACATTTACAAATATCACCATCATATGAACGAGAAGATATTACGTGTTCGGTTTTTGCAAAACCTGAGTTGGAAGTTGATCAAACCTCAAATAGAACGAAGGTCTCAAAATCCAAACATTTCAAGGCCGCTACGTCAACGTGAAAAACTGCTACTTGGTATTGTGGAAAATAAACAGTCAGAAAGATGTTATGTTTCTGGAAGGGATTGGGATAAAACCACCAGAAAATTATGTTCCAAATGTGGAAAATGTATTTGTGGCGACCATTACAGGAAATCTGGATAAACTGCTATCAAAATTAGGTTATGTGAATGTATTATCGTTAACTGAAATATAAAGTATTGTTGTAATAATTTTTTGGTTTTATCCTGATAAATACACTGTAGTGATCATATTTCCAAAGAAAATAAACTAAAAGTCCAAAAAAATGGCAAATAAAAAATGGGTGACATTAGACGCCCACACCACTAAATATGTCATTCTTAGTCACGCCACTAACGGAGGGTTAAGAAACATCTACAGGTTAACAAAATAACTCCTTATAAAAAATTCTTTTTAAAAAACGATTTGAGTGTAAATCGAAATGTTAAAAACAAACGTGAAATGTATTTTTTATTGCAATCAGTTGGGGTTTAATTTCACATAAATACAATAAACTCAAACATGCCACAAGAAAACAGTTTCAGAACCTCTTTACTTATGGTATGATAATAATTTTCAGATTATACCTTTTCGATCACCCCAATATCGATATTTCCTTCAAGAGCGATCACGCTCACACCTAATAACTAATATTTATCTGAACTCTAGCAAGTTTAACATGTGTATTATGATGACGATAAAGCACTATCAATCATCGAGACCATATGCTCTCAATTACAGATAACAAACACCTAAATTTCGTGTTATACCTTTATAAATGGAATTTTATGAGGTAATGGATGATTTAAACGTAGTTTTTCGTAATAATTATATAAAATGCGTAAATTTGTGTATTGTTTAAAATTCAATGTATTATTCTGATTTAAAAAGACGAAAAAATATTTTCATGATACACTAAATTAGGAGAAAGCAGTAGAAAAGGAAGTTATATCTGCTATTTGAAGAGCTAAAAGAAAAATAAAATTATAAATTCGAACACTTTCTTAACAGTTTAAATAATAAAAAATAAAAAACCAATACAATGGACAAATATATATGTGGTTTAATATTATCTCCCAAATGGTAAAAATAAAATCCCCTAAAATTGGAAACGGTCCTCATATAACCATTCATAAAGATAACTATCATCATCCAGACTTCTGTGTCCAAAGTTGGACATAGGCCTCCCCTAATTTTTTCCAGTTCTGTCGATCTTGAGCTTCTTGCAGCCAATACCCGGCGATTCTTTTGACGTCGTCTGTCCATCTTGTAGGTGGTCTACCTCTGCTTCATATATCAGCTCTTGGTCTCCACACTGTAATTTTTTGGGTCCACTGCCCGTCATTCATTTTGGCTACATGGCCCGCCCAGTTCCACTTTAGGCAAGCTATACGCTCTATGAGATCTCTGACGCCTGTCCTTCTTATTTCTTCGTTTCTTACTCTGTCTCTGAGAATAGTGTAAGTAGCAAGCGTTCCATTCGTTTTTAGGCCACTCTGAGTTTGGTTGCTGTAGCCTATGTTGAAGAAAGTGTTTCGAAGTGTTTTCGAAGTCATGACTGGAAGCACACATTGGTCGAACGTCTTCTTTTTCAAATAATTTGACATGTTGCTCTTGATAGATAGAAATAACTATAGGGGAACCCTATTATTATATCTATTATACAAATCGCACTGGATAATTCGAGTGTAATTATAATTTCGAATTATATGTAATGCCCTATGTCCGATTCTTCTCGATCGACGATGATGAAATAAAATGTTGAAGTTGTGGAGTAAAATATAGTTTTATTGATAGTTAAGGTAAAAAATTATAATAGACAGCCTCCTAAACTAGTCCTGAAACTATATTATTTATAATCTCACTAAAATGCTACGATTGATCATAAAATTGTATTGCCCTCTGTATAGAATAAAAACCTTTGACTTTTGAAAGCTGGCAAATATAACTTGAACCGAGGAAATAATTGCAAGCATTTCCTCAATACCTATTAGGCAATCTATAGTTTGCAGGAAATTAAACAAACTGAAATAAAGCAAAGGTGGATGACTGATAAGATCCTTCTTCTCATGGACAATCGGAGAATAATGAAAGGAAAAAACGAACAAAGGTATAAACAAATACAGAAAGAAATCAAAATAGAAATCAGAATAGCAAAAGAAGATTTTTATAAAAGAAAATGTGAAGAAATAGAGCAATTGCAGGCAAAACATGATATTTTTAATGTATATAAAAAAGTGAAAGAACTTGCAGGTACACAAAAATGTAAGCAGCCAAATACCCTGTATAATGTCAACGGAAACATAATAACAGAACTAGAAGAACAGTTGAAGACATGGAAAAACTATATTGAAGAACTCTTTGCAGATGATAGACAACAATCTGAGCTAAGTAACATACAAGGAGACGAAGGTCCAGAAATAACGGAAGAAGAAGTAATGTACGCACTAAAAAGAATGAAAAATGGTAAAGCCCCAGATCCAGATGAAATACCAACGGAAATCCTTAAACTAATAGAAAAAGACTCGATTCACATTTTAGTTAAACTTTTCAATAGCATTTATACATCAGGAAAAATACCACAAGAATGGCTTTTATCCACCTTTGTTACTATACCAAAAAAGATAAATGCCAAACAATGCAGTGATTACCGTACAATCAGTCTGATGAGCCATGTACTGAAAATATTTCTGAAAATTATACACTCTAGAGTACACAGAAAACTGGAAATGGACATCAATAATACCCAGTTTGGATTCCGAAATGGACTTGGAACAAGAGAGGCGTTGTTTGCACTGAACGTTATGTCTCAAAGATGTCTTGACATAATTCAAGATGTATTCATGTGTTTCATAGATTACAACAAGGCCTTTGATAAAGTGCGGCATGATCACCTAATCAGACTCCTGACAGAAAAGAATTTAGATAAACGAGACATCCGACTAATAGCAAATATGTACTACAATCAGAAAGCAGTAGTGAGAGTAGATAATAATACCACTGAAGAAATTGAAATAAAGCGAGGTGTGAAACAAGGGTGTATACTGTCACCAACCCTGTTTAATCTCTATTCCGAAGACGTAATGAATAGAACACTCTCTGAGCAATCCGTAGGTATTAAAATAAATGGTGTTAGATAAAACAATCTGAGATTTGCCGACGACACCGTTCTGATCGCAGAAACACTTGAAGAGCTACAGACATTGGTGAATAAGATAGCAGACTGCAGCGAAGAATATGGACTATCTTTGAACATAAAGAAAACTAAATTTATGGTAATATCGAAATCAACACAAAATGTTCAAAATTTATATTTAAACAATGAAATTATCGATCGAGTTAGCAAATACAAATATTTAGGCACTTTTATAAATGAAGACAACGATAGCTCAGCAGAAATCAAAATAAGAATAGAAAAAGCCAGATCCATATTCACTAAAATGAAGAGAGTGTTCTGCGGAAGAGATTTGAGCCTTGAAATGAAACTTCGCCTGATGAGATGTTACGTACTTTCTGTGCTGTTCTACGGAATGGAGTCATGGACGTTGAAAAAGATTGATACCAAAAAATTAGAGGCATTTGAACTGTGGATGTATCGCAGAATTCTGAGAATATCATGGACCGAGAGAGTCACAAATGTCGAGGTCTTGAGAAGAATGAATAAAGAAAAGGAAGTCATATTTACGATCAAAAAACGAAAACTGCAATACTTGGGACACATTACAAGAGGCGAAAGATATGAACTGCTTCGAATAATTATGCAAGGGAAAATAGCAGGAAAAAGGTCCATAGGAAGAAGACGAAACTCCTGGCTAAAGAATCTACGGGAATGGTATAGCTGTAGCAGCAACGAATTGTTTCGGTCAGCAGTTTCGAAAATACGTATAGCCCTGATGATCGCCAACCTTTGGAACGAAGATGGCACTTGAAGAAGAAGAAACAAACTGTAATTGATCTACTTATCGATATATTTTACAGTTATTCACGGTGAAACTAGAAAAATTCAGGAAATTAAAATTATTGTGAGATTACAAATGAATGGACTAATTTGTGATTGAACACAACCGCAAACGATTTTTGGCGACTACCAGTGCAGATTTCTCCAGATACTAGGTCATATACAGATGCTTAAGTAAAAAAATTTTGGTGACTACTACTGCAGATTTCTCGCACCAGATCTACAATAGGTATATACAGCTGCTTAAGATAACATCGTATAAATATAAATAACCTATTTATCGATTTCAAATAAACCTGTAAAACAGTAAACATAAGATATTGAGAATAGGATAGGCTCTTGGATGAAACATATAAAGTGTCAAAAAATGATCACAAGGCTTGAGATATGTCCAATTCACGAAAAACTGCTCAAAAATCACACGTCAAAAAAGCATGTTTTTAATTCGCTTTTCCGCAAATAACTCGAAAAATTTTGATTATTTTGGACAACCTGTTTGGATATTAAATTATGCTCATAAAATTATGGGATTCGTTTTTGAAGTTATACTTCTATACGCGCGCTCCACGTTGGAAATTTGTATGGGAGTGAATCTGTGAAATCATTACATATGTAAGATAATGAGTAAGAGGGAGACAGAAGATATATTTTCTTTCTCTTCCTCTCTCGAATATAAAAATGTTCATTTTGTATATATATTTAATATTATATATATTATATATATATTATATATATTATATATATACATATAATATTACATATGTATATAATAAAATATTTATTAATATTATTATTTATGTGATATGTTTTATATTATTTATTAAATGTTCATAATTATATTAGTCTTTTGTATTTCAAAATAATAATCTCAATAAATCACTGTATGACCCAGAACTGATGTCATGTCCTCGGTAGTATAGTAGTCAGTATTCCCGCCTGTCACGCGGGAGACCGGGGTTCGATTCCCAGTCGGGCAGGACTTTTTTATTAATATTATTACATGGTAAATTAAACATATGCGTAAGTAGAAAAGTTATGTATATTATTGTCAATTTTAAATACTTATGAATATCACATTTTAATTTTTATTGTATTATTATATTGAATTATGTTGCACTGTATTGTAGTGTATTTTTTTATGTATATTATTGTCATTTTTAAATACTTATGAATATTGCATTTAAATTTGTATTGTATTATTATATTGAATTATGTTGCAGTGTATTGTATTGTATTTTTATATTAATAACAAAATAAACAATGAATTTTTCTCAAAGAAATTGTGATTTGAGGTTCCATATCTTCAGTGGTTCTAGGAAGATATGAGATGGTAAAAGGCACAGTTAATGCAGCAAAAACCAGAAATTTAAAAAAATTGTCTTGTACCAGGTGCTCACGATCTCTACCAGGATTTTTATATTCCAGCAGGACGGTGCTGCATGCCATACAGCTAAAACTAAAAAAAAGTTTTGAGATAATAACAATAAAGTCCTTTCATAGCTTTCGAACAGTCCAAACCTTAATGTTATTGAGACATTCTCGCATAAGATGAAACAGAAATTGCATAATGATCACCATAGAACCGTCGCGGTGAATTATGGGATAGATTCGACCCTGATTTGTGTACATCCTTAGTTCGAAAAATTCCCGATAAGATTGTCGCAGCTGTAAAGGCGCATGATGATGTAACCTCACATTAAAATAGTAATTTCTTGAATTGTCCAAATGTCACAATGTTTTTATTTGTCCAAACATTTGAGTTATTGGCGAAAAACCGTTTACAAACATGCTTTTTTGACTTATAATTTGTGTAACTTTCAGTCGTGAATAACTCCAAAACAAAAAAAAACTCCAAGGAACATTTTTGTTCTAAAATTCACTATTCACGCGTGAAGCTCTTTTTTCACTTAATATACTGATACAAAGATGCCTGGACGTCAATCAAGATATATAGGTATGTTTTATTGACTATAATAAAGCATTCGATAAAGTACGACATAAACAATTAACGAATGTCCTGAAATCAAAGAAGATTGACTACAACGACCTCAGGATCATATCAAATTTATACTATAAACAACGAGCAACAGTAAGTGTTAACGAACAGCTGTTAGAGGAAATTGAAATAAGATATGGAGTAAGACAGGGATGCGTATTGTCCGTATGCGTAAAGGTAAATGATTTTGTTTTATGGAATGGAATCTTGGACCCTGAATGCGACATCAATGAAAAAACTGGAATCATTCTAGCTGTGGGTGTATAGAAGAATGAACATTCTGAGAAGGATGAATAAAGAAATAGAAATTTTAAATATAATTAAAACAAGAAAATTTAAATATCTCGAACATATTACACGTGGAGAGAAATACACCTTGCTCCAACTGATTATGCAGGGAAAGATCCAAGGAAAGAGAAGCATAGGGAGGCGTAGAATGTCATGGCTGCGCAACCTGAGAGAATGGTACGGATGTACATTAAATGACCTTTTCAGAGCAGCCGTCTCAAAAATCAGAATAGCTATGATGATTACCGACCTCCGCCGCGGAGATGGCACCTGAAGAAGATTCTAGCAAATACCATAGTTTTTGTAATAAAAGTTTTCCACCCCGGAATAATGGTTATACAGTTAATTTGGTTACATTTTGTTCCCAATATATACCTAGTTGATTTGTAAGTTAAATTGTTTTCATTGTTTTTCATGCAAGATATTTTATATAATTATATCGTTCCATCTTTTCTTTAGTTAATGTTTTATCTTCTGCAGTTATCCAAGGTGTTTCTGTGTTTTTGATGGTTTGAGAACAATATTCACCTAATGGTTTAAACGCAATTTTGCGTAAAATAGTTTTTAAATTCTGATATTCTATCTCCACATCATTATTTACTTCTTATGTACGAATTTCATTTGCTTACCGTCTGATAAAAAATCGTCTCTTATGTTGCAATAGATGCAGATTATACCGTTTGGGGGTGTGTGTCCACATTAAAACTTATTTTTATAACCTTAGTAATACAAAATATAAAGCCTATAAACAATAATATTGACGGAGTTAGACAAGAAGAATTAGACGTAGTTCTCTCAGCTTTACTGTTTAAACTTAGTAAAGTGGGTGATCGACGAGCGAGCCATAATACCGCGGTTTTAAGAACGACGGTTTTACTCGCGGCTCGTTAGTGCTGACCGACTAGCGAGCAAAACAGTCATTGTCAACCGTCCACAGCTAACATGTCGTGTTTAACTGAAAGTGAAGTTTTATGTTACCTCGCTATAGCATACTACGAAATTACAAAAAAAAGCGGAGACGTCCTAGACATTGGGTATTTAAAAGTTTAACATATGCGTTAAGTCGAGTTGTTTTGTTTTTGTATTCTGGCGATGTACATTTCCATAAACAAACACATTCTCGTAAACAATATATAAATTCTAATAAAAAGTTGTGGCTGAGAGTACGCATATCCATGATTAAAAACTGATCTTTTCACTTCAACGGTCGCTGAAAACTGCCGATTTTGCTCACCAGTAGTGATACACGCGCGGTTTTAAATGACGAGCCAAGTAAAAAATAAAACAAACTGACCAGCCGCGAGCCAGGCTCGTAGGTATATAAAACCGCTGTATTGCAATGATACACTGACGAGCTTTACCGACGAGCCACAAAACCGCAGTTTTACTCGCCTGTCGATCATGGCCTTAAGGTATAACTGCTAAGTGTTAACTTACGTAAGATAACATAAGGAGCTCTCAAAACCCTGGAGCGAACAACACAAGAAGTAAAATTATGACTAAATTAGAATAAAGGTTAATACATTCACAGCGAGATCAAAAAGCTACAGTTAAACTTTTTTCAAACACATCGATACAACTATCAACGAGTAGCATAGTTTAAGTACTTGTATCAAAAAATATAATTACATAAAATTACATAAGAATAGGTATAAACACATGGTACAATTTTTGTTTTATATTAATAATATGTTTAATTAGGATCTCTTAGATCTGTCTTTAGTAGTAATCATAGCTTGTAGATTAAATGGATTGCTTATGTATTGTTTAATATAAATTTGGCCTATAAAATATTGTTTAATATAAATTTAGTCTATTTTTTTATTTTAAATCACGTGCTACACAATTTTTTTTTGTAAAGGTGGTGAAATACAGCTACAAAATTTAAGATAGCAATCTCTTCTCATCTCATTTAGATCTCAACTGATATCTCAATATAAGTTAAAAGATTTTGCTTTACTTTATATGTGATCTTTCAGTTTATTTTGCCTATGACTAAATATTTATAAAATCAGGTTTTTAGGTGAAACAAATTGTTCTAGAAACCTACATGTTTTCAATCGGTGCCATAACCAATCTTTTGTGCGACGCGTTGTCGAATATGATTTTATACACTAAATTACATTATTGATTGGATGATAGAGTTAGTTCAAATATAGATAATCGTAATCTAGATGTTTTTATAAATTTGGCATTGGCTTTTCTGATTATAGGAACGTGGCTTAATAGTTATATATATATATATATATATATATATATATATATATATATATATATATATATTATATATGTATATATATATATATATATATATATTATATATATATATATATATTATATATATATATATATATATATATATATATTATATATATATATATATTATATATATATATATATATATATATATATATATATATATATATATATATATATATTTATATCTACCAAATACAACAAAAATAATTAAAAGCGGTAAAGCAGTTGGAATAGATGGCATAACAGTGAAACTGCATAAATACGCTGGCAAAACAACCTGGAAAATATTAGAAGACATGTTTGCGAAGATCATACCAGCCCACTGGAATTCAGCAAACATATATCAAAAACAACAGATCTATATACAAGATAGTCACAAACATCATAAACAACAGATTACCAAGATTAACAAATTTTTCTGCACGGCCAAGAGACCAAGCTGGCTTCAGAAGTGGATTTAGTACCATTGATCATATATAAATATATATATATATATATATATATATATATATATATATATATATATATATATATATATATGTATGCTTCCAGAACCAAAAACCAAGGCATTGACAAACCGCACATAAAGACTTTAACAAATATATACAGACAAGCAAAAGCTAAGGTAAAAATTTATAAAAACAATCCAGAATTTCCCACTAGCAGGGGCGTCCGACAAGTTGACGCAATATATTCAGCAAACTGAACTGGCAGAACATTGGTTTAACTGATGGAGGATACCTTAGCGATCTAAAATTTGAAGAAAAAGTCGTTTTGATTGCCAATAATCATGCAGAACTACAAGACCCAATGTAGGGTATTTGTTTTCAGACTACTGTTTTTAAACGCTGTAGATTTTCTTATAGTGTTTTGTAAAGGAAGAGTTGTTGAATTGATTTGTGGTATCCATTTTCAATTAATGTATAAAGTAAGTAAATTTATAATTAACAAAACTCAATGCATGTCACTTTGGGATAAAACGATCCTCTAGTAACGGGGCAAAATAATTCCGGGATCGTTTTGCCCCTTAGTTTCTGCATTTCATTATTTTTGTTGTATTTGGTAGATATATATATATATATATATATATATATATATATATATATATATATATATATATTAGTTTTGAGTTTCTTGAACCGTACTATATTTAATATAAATTTAGTATTTCTTGGGTTTAGGTTCAATAAAATATATATTACATTTTTGTTTTGGCAGGAAACCCTTGCCTTTGTGAAGATTCAAAACGTAAAACCAAAGGCAAGGGTTTCCTGCCGAAACGTTGATTTCTATGGAAAATAAAATCTAGTTCCACATGTAATATAATTTATTGAACCTAAACCCAAAAAATACTAATTTTATATTAAATACAGTACGGTTTAAGAAACTCAAAACTATTGTTTTGTAAACTATAAAATTTTGAAAATAATATATTTAAATATTGTCTCCCGTGACCAAATAATATCTTTTTGTTTTCAAAAACAATACATGCTTTTAATAGTTTTAATAGTGCCTTAATGATTTATTTAGGATCCTACAAATTTTCACTATACTGCTAATAATTTTATTGTATTTAAATCCTTCGTATTTAACAAAAACTACAACCAAATACTAAATACCTCGTTGCTAGTAAACTTTATTCATTAATATTAAAATCAGTGAATCGTATACCGTAATGGACTGAACTAAACTTCTGCAAATTTAGATTTTCGCTCCAGTAATTTGGGAAATACTTTACAAGACCAAAAAGTTTTGGGAGCTGATGTTATCTACGAAGCAGGTTGGTAGGAATAATAATATTATTACACAGATGGTAAAGTCTTTTTAAATCTTTAAGATCAGGATTGGTAAATGATTATTTCGAATGAAAAATGAATTAATGTTAATATAGTTATGTCTGTGCATTTTCTATATAGTACAGTGATACGTTAACCTTTCTTACATAAGTGACATATGGGTGAGAGTTCTTACATAGGACGGATAATCAGCCCTATTCTGTAACTACAAATCGAATAGAAATGAGTCAAATCGAATCTATTCGATTTGAGCGATCAGCCGGTCAGCAAATCGGATCGGAATTATAGGAATCGGTATTTTGTAACTTATCTCGACCTCTATTATCAGAATGTTGTGTAGAAATTGATTTCGATTAAACAAGCTCTGTCGAGATCAAGTTTCGACATCGAAATTGGTATCATTATTATTTTGACATTTATTTGTTGACTTGTTGATATAAATTAGCGGTTGATTAATTTTTCTAGCTGCTTCATTTTTTGGTCTGTGGTGTTAACAAACTGGTGTTGTAAACTTAACCAAAGCTTCTATATAATCTTCTTTTTTGATGAATTTTTCGCGCGCACTAGCCTTTCCAGTAACACTTATTTCACTTTTCAGTGCGGGGTTGCCACCAACTTCAAAGCGCGTCAAGTAGAAGTTGGCGTTTTCGATTTACACCGATGACGATGTGAGTTACAGAATGCCAATCCAAATATGAAAACGACGCGATAGATATCCAACATTCCGATTTCGGATAATTACGATTCGACTTGGTCATTTCTATTCGATTTGTTAAAAGTTACAGAATAGATCTGATTATCTGTATGTTTATTTTAAAGTCGACTATTTCACTAGACTATTTTTAACTGATAAAACGTCATAGTAACGCCACGTTTCCTATTAACAGAATTCCTTTCTGTCAGTAATTTCTCAGCGACAAAATTATGACAGATCCGTCACGAAGTTGTCTGGTAATTCTATGGTTGTCAGTTTGACAAACGTCTTTAAGACGTAATCAATTTTAGACACATATAATAAATCCAGACAAAAAATTAAGATTTGGATGCCAGTCAGGTAAAGAAATCAAAAAATTGGTTTCAGAAAATGTCCCATTAAACACGCAGAGGTCTAGAGGACCTATTGGGACTCGGAGTTCCTACGGGTGAGAAATTTTACGCTTAAAAGATGTACTACCATAACGAAACTTGCAAAAACTCTTGACGATTATACCTTTAACAGGAAAAAAAAATTAATAACGAAGACTGTAATAAGTCGTCTGTAAAGGTAATGTAGAATACTACAGCAAAAATGGTACAATAAAAATATTTTACAGGGAAAGGCATAAAAATCGACCCTTTCACAGATATATCCTCCAAATGTGCAAGATTGGCTAAAGATACTAAGCAGAGGTGGCTTCAAAGTGTTCAAGAAAAAAGAAAACTCACTTCAAAAGCGTTGTCAACCGAAGAACTATTAAACATCATCCAAAGCTACGACGACGAAACCCCCGATGGAGCACAAAAAAGGTTTTTCACCTTTGCTCATTTAAACTTGCTTGAAGAGGCAATGAGGTCGTAAATTACAAGATTCCCTTTTTCCAGAAAGAATTTGATATTATAAGAGAATTTAGGGGCTGAATTGAATAAAACAGCATTTTTTTAAAACAAATCAAGGCGGTTCTAAAAGTTTGGCAAGCAGCAAATGGCTGGTAAGAAATTCATCAAAGGAAAATTTATGCTCAGTTAGATTATTATCCATCCATTTATCCAATAAATTATCCATCTACAAGCAAGTACTGAAGCCAGTATGGGTATATGGGTGCCAACTCTGGGGCTGTACTAAAGCTAGTAATATACATATTATCCAGAGATTTCAAAACAAAGTACTGAGAAACATTGTTGATGCTCCTTGGTATATCCGTAACAGCAACCTCCACCAGGACCTGGGTATGGAAACTGTGATCAAAATAATTAAGAGAACAGCAGCAAGTCACGAGCAGAGGCTGCATAGTCATGTGAATGTCGAGGTAATCCAGCTTCTTGACAACACAACTAAAGAGAAGACTCATAAGGACAAAACCATTTGAGATAGTGTAAATGTGTAACAGTTTAGTGTAAAAAGCAGAGTATATTGCTGTGAAATTATTGCATGTTAGTTGTAGTGCATTAGTTAATAGATAAAATAAGAGTAAGCCATAGGGTAAGCCTTAGATTTAAGCATTTGCTGTTATTATGTTAGGTCAGAAAATAACTGATAATTGGTCATTTGTAACCAGATAGCAGTATACAAACACCGCACAGGTGTTAATAAAAAAAAAGTTAGATTATTTTTGAAATTAATGAAAAAAAGGGAACCAAAGATTTTATCAGACATACTCTTTCTTACCATTCACCCCATCTTCGTTTAAAAACTGTCCACTTGGAATCAACACCGTATTTAAGGAGACAAAAATGTCAGCTAAGAAAATTGAAATAGACACAAAAAAAAACATAAAATAGCAAACCATTCCCATCGATCTTCAATTGTGTTAGCCTTGTTCAAGCAAGGTGTTTCTGAAAAGGACTACAGAAATTAAATTAACGGGTTACTCAAATGCAAGCTCTCTAAAACCATATTTGCAGGTGGATTCCAGTCACCACCAGAAGTTGATCTAAAATCTAAGAAGAACAAATGAAGCTGGACCTTCGAGTTCCTAAATTCTACAGGTCAATAATATATAAAATCATGCTTTGGTAGAAATTAATGGGCAAACTAATATAGCTTATAATAATTGTACTTTTAATATTGTTAACAAATAAATAAAGATTATCTTTCGTTTTTTTCTGGTTTTATTCAAGTTTGTTGCTTTTTGGCAATTTTCGCTTATGCAATGTTGACAAAATCACGCTGTTTTTGCTAATGTGGATATCTGTTGATGATTTAATTAGGTAATAGTTACTATAACATAAAAAGAAGTAATGTCATCTTAACTCCTTGTTTCTATATCTAGTTTTCGGTACACCCTGCAAAACCTACCGATTTGGGAAACCCTGTACACATGTGCATAAGAGACTCAAAATGACACAAAAAATCAGGGTGCATAGAGTTATTTTACACATGATAAAAGAAAGAAATGTCGTAAGAGTTTTACTAGCACAAGAACAATGGTAGAAAAGAAGAGGGAGACCACGAAGGAAGTGGTTTAATACCATCCGGACTGACATAGAAGAAATGGGAAGTGACGGATACTCTAATTCTCAGAATTAAAATTAAAATTAGAATTTTACTGTCATCATGGCATGTGGTTGACTTTTAAAAGGCAAATTACATGCTATAATTTTTTGTGAAGGATATTTTCAAGTTAAAATTGATTTGATGTAAACGAATGATCTTAAAATAAAGACGTTCCAGGAACGCAACTCAGCAATATTGGCAATATTATTTTAAAGTCGTCAACTTTAAATGTGTGTCTTAGCTTAATTAATGTGTAGGTAAATATCTCCTATAAGTTTTAAAATAAAGTTTGTTTCTTAGAAAACTGTTATGCGTAAATAAATGCCTTATGATATATAGCACTTTATATTATTATACTAGTAAAGGATAAATGTCAAGGAGAGAAAATAAACTAAATAAAAAATGTTTTAATATAATTGAGAGCAATATGTATTGATTATTGCCATTATTCCCAATAGACACTGACGTGGAAAATAATCTTAATTATCTTGGAGACACGGAGAAGGATCACTTTTACTTGTTTACCGTAGTTCTGACCTTCATATGTCAGCATGACCGTCAATTTCAGTGCAAAGGGTCAGTAATCCCGACTTTGATATTGGTAGGGTTTCTCGTCCAATTTTATTACATACCTATAAGTTCATTACCTACAGAAAATTAGGATATAATAGACAGAATCATATATCAAATAAAAATATTTGCAACAACTTTTTTGTCAAAATTTTTCTAAAAAATATGGCAACAGTATTTGTGAAAATAGGCAGGTGACTTTTGTCGAAAAAGGTCGATTTTATTAAACCTACAATCTAAAACTTGTTTTAATCGACAGAATATGGTGCTAATATTATATGTTTAAAAGTTTACCGAAAGTTTCCCCCTATTTATTTATAAGAATTTTGAACAATTATAAAAACTCGCTTTTTCACTTCAAAACTACTTTTTTTGATAATTTGGGTTATTTTAAGACAAAAGTTATTGTCATTTTTTCTTAAAATGCTTAAAGCGAAAAATGAAAATAATTAAAAAGGCAAATAAACAATGCAAATTACAATTTTATCGTTTTTCAAGAAAGCTTAAGTCAAGTAGTATCAAAATGAACAATTCCATTTTGATTTTATATTGCAAAAGTCCATTTAAATCATACATAAACAAATTGATATATCGTTGAGGTACGGGATATATATAAACTTGACGAACTTCTGAACTTTTTTTAACGTATATCATGCATAATTTTGGGGAATTTTTTTTAGAAAAACTATTTTATTGCGAAATATTAAAAATTAACATTAGAAAATAAAATAGTATAGTAAGTGTAGAAACATTTTTTTCCTAAAACCTAAATAATAGTGTGTCCACTCTAGTGGTCATTATGCGCTTGCGGAATCGCGGAAGCATCAGTTACTGGTAGTATGAAAATGTTAAGTATAATGGACATAGTGGCTCGTTGCACCTTTTGCAAATGTGTTTTTTTTTCTTTTGCAAACTTTCAAGCAAATCAAATAGTTGTAGCCAGTGCCCCCAATTACTTTGTCTAATTTCAGGGGGTGCATGATGATTCGGTTTCTTCTTCTTCAAAATGGCAGGTGGTATACCAGGCGATGGTCTACCTCGTTTATTTCTTTCTGCGTTCCAAAATTTATGAATGCTCTGGCAATACTTGTTTTAAATTCAAGCAGATCTTTTTTTGGAATTCCGTTTTTCTTGTACAAAATACATGCATTTACAACAAGAACATCCAAAAAATGCATAAAAACTCTTATATACCAGCATTTGTTTCTCCTCCTTAGATGATACAGGACCAACAACTGGTCCATCAGGTCTACTTCTCCCATGTTTTTGTTATAAAACTAAGCAGAAAATGGTCTGTTCACTTCTCTAGTAGTCTTAGTAGATTTACACCAGCGTTTTGTTTTATTCTATTTCGGCACAATTAGAAACAATGTAAATAGTTTTGTTGCCTGGCCATTTAAAAACAATTATTTTGTCACCTTTAATACTTGCAACGCATGAAGTTCCCCTACCCTCTTGTTTCATTTGTTAATCTGTTTTCATAACAGAATTACAATTTTTTAGTCGATTCAGTAGGAGAGTTACTGTGGCCCATATACCTCTTTATGCAGTTCTTCGACAAGGGGAAGTAAGCAAAATAAATTATCAAAAAATACTTTATGTTTGATTCTCTCTAAGTCATCAGTCAGACGCAAAACTACATCAGCGCACGCTCCAAGTTTACTAATTTAACTTCTGTCTACCGAAGCTCCTTGGTAAACCTCAAAACGATACATAAATCCACTAATAAATTAATCTTATGTAATATACTAATGTATATTACCTAAGTTATGCACAATCATTACTTATGTAATGTTATAGGTAAGAGAGAGCAGAAAGAGAAACAGAATTAGGTATATAGGTATATGGTGCATCGTTTGCTGTATATAAACAACATTTGACCTGTAATAGGAGTATAGTAAATAAAGGATTGAATCAATATTTTGTTGAAAATGTATATTTTTATTTTCATATATGTATTAAAGGAGTTAAATGAAAAAAAAAATTTACACACACTCTGCAGTAAAATTCATTGTTTCTTTTGTTATTAATATAAAAATACAATACAATACACTGCAACATAATTCAATATAATAATACAATACAAATTAAAATGCAACATTCATAAGTATTTAAAAAAGACAATATGCATAACTTACTTACGCATATGTTTAATTTACCATCATAACAATATTAATAAAATAATAATAATAATAATATTAATAAATATTAAATATATTTACAAAAAGAACATTTTTATTCTCGAGAGAGAAATAGAGAGAAAATATATCTTCTGTCTCTCGCGTATAGAAGTATAACTTCAAAAATATTCTACATACGCACTTCACCTTAATCATTCTTTTAATGACGAATTTCAAATTCTTCACATCCAAAATAAAGGCCTTAACCTTTGTATTGTCTCTGAGTACGCCTGGACCCAGTAGTAAAATTCAAATGTTTATATATTTCAGAATGACGGTATTTACTTCTGTTACTTCTTTATTTCTGTTTTGTTATTTACTTCGTTGGAAGTACGAGAAACTGAATTCACTACGAATTTTGACTAGGATGAACGGCTTGTGGAATGCAATTTTAGATTCCCTTGCCGAGTAATTCATCCAGCTGTTTGTTTCGCAAATTTTAGGAAACACAGTGGTTAAGATTTGAATTCGGTTTCGCTAAGTAGAAATCGTTTGATTTCTCTTTTTGTTTATATATTTATTATATCGTAAATTTGAGACTTGACGTTTCATCATATCCTTAAGATAATTGCGTTTTGAAATATCAGTTTGGTTTTCTTTGAAATGAAAGAAACACATCTGTTGTTTATGGGTCCACCTGTACCCAGAAGTGTTTCCAAATGTACGTCATGTTTGCTTTGTTTCTTTTTTTTAGAAGGGTGATTAGATTTAATGGGTTATATTTTCGGAAGCATTTGTCAAATATCTTTAGTGTTGTACCAGACTTGATCGCTTGAAGTTTAGAGTTGAGAGTGTGGGGACAATTATTTGTGAAAAACAGAATAATAAGCGCTTGCTGAAAAATGACCTCCAGGAGAGGACTCACGGAAGAGGATTTACAAAAAATCCTTAAAGAAGACTCAGAAAATGAAGATGAATCTACCAATTTAGAAACCGTCACTAGTGATGAAGAGTTAGTAGATGAAGAATTTTCTGAAGAAGATCATGTATCTACGCTTGATGATGACAAAGATGAAAGCGAAAATTCGGAAAATGAAATAGAAGTTTCTGAACAAGAAGATTTACAATATACTGCTTGCGATGGAACAGTTTGGAACAAATATCCACCACCTCAGTCACGTGTAAGGTAAGTGGTTGGTGGCTCAAGTGCTACACATATTTTCTTACTAAATTTGTGGGTTTTACTAATTGCGTTGTATATTGTTTAGATCGATCAAATTACCAAATCCTGTGCCAGGTCCCAGCAGATATGCCACTCAACGAATTACCGATGAACCTATATCTTCAATGAAATTGTTTTTCAATATTGAAATGCTCAATTTACTCTTAGTGGAAACTAATAGAGAACGTGGTTGCATATGTAATGAAAAAATGTTAACTGTAAAAGAAATATCTCGGGAAGAGTTAGAAGCTTTCATAGGTAAATACTTTCATTACAGTTATAAAATAAATTAACTTGAAATTTTGCATTTTTATTCAGGGTTTACTTCTTCTGGCTAGTGTTCATAAAGGTGCCGGAGAATCTCTGCAGGAACTTTGGAGCAATTCTGATGGTAGGCCCATTTTTAGAGCTATGTTCTATGTCTCTGAAACGATTTTGTAACATCAGACGCTTTTTGCGATTTAATAATAAAGAGGATAGACATATTCGACGTAAGCACGACAAGTTGGCTCCAATTAGAAGTTTTTTGATTTATTTGTAGCCAACTTCCCAAAATGTTTGTTCCATATGAAAGCCTCTCTGTCGACGAACAACTTGTACCATTTAGGGTTAAGTGTTCCTTCAGACAGTATATTCCAACAAAACCACGTGGGAAATATGGAATTAAATTATGGCTTTTATCTGATGTCAACACTACGTATGTGTATTGTGCAGAAGTGTATACAGGAAAAGCAGAAAATCAGCCCCGTGACGTACATCAGGGCGGAAATGTGGTTTTACGACTTATAAAAGATGTTCAGAATTCTGGGCGAAAAATAACCACGGATAATTTTTTTACTGACTACAATTTCCTTCCTTCTCTATCCTTTATTCTTCGTAAGAATGTGATGACATTATGGTATTTGACGAATGGTTGCTATCCATTCTTCTCTATCATGGGCGCGGTGTGCTGCCTCAGACAGAGAGTAACCGGTAGCGCACTTCATTTGGTCCGACCATCAGAGTGGCGATCTTCCTCGAGTTCTTTTACCATCTACCTTGCCTTTAACCAACAACCTCTCTATGCCTTCCATTCGTCTGGTAATGTGTCCAAAGTACCTCAATATATTTTGGTTGATGATTCTGGTAAGCCTAGTATTGATGTCGAGTTCTGTCAATATTGAGACATTTATGCGATGTGCTGTCCAGGTTATGCACATCATTCTACGATATACCCACATTTCAAAGGCCATTATACGTCGTGAGTCGGACTTTTTAACGGTCCAAGTTTCTGACGCATAGGTAGCGATAGGAAAGATAAGCGTCCATACTAGGCGCAGACTATCGTTAGACTGAATTATTAAAACGTAAACTAACACTAAAGGTCGCGGCATATTATCGTGCACGTATAGTTTCCGGCACGTAGCGTTTCGAGTCCAGCAATTGGACTGCGCGTTCACATTTTCATACATAGAACGTCTCAGTTTGGTTTGGTGAAGATATGATCTAGCTTTTCTCGACAAAAATTATGTGCAATTGCTCTTCAACTTATCGATGTAGAAAGAAAAACTTTAGTAGAAAGAAGGTTTAAAGTACATCCAATGCTAAGAGAAAGGAAAAAAGAAGGTGAATACTGGAATTTATACAAAGAATTAAGTGATGACGATGAAAAATATTATGGATATTTTAGAATGAATAGGATTCAGTTTAAATATGTTTTAAATTCAATTTCACCTTCAGTTAAAAACAAAATACATTTACGAAGCCATACATATAAAACCAAAACGTATTTTTAAAAAGAAGAGGTATCATTTCCGTACAAAAGTCCTAATTGTTTATTACTTCCGTGATTAATTGTCACAAAGCAATAAAAACACATGCATAAATGACAAAATAGCCTCGAAAATTATTTTTTTTAATACTCTATCAAAATCAAACAAATACCTAAATAAACAACAAGGGAAAAACGGTGAACATCTAATTCAGATTATCTTTACCAACCCGTTACAACTCGTTACGTAGCCGTCGGCATCAGTAAAATATTGTTTTCGAATATACTGAACGGAAAAGTTAAGTGTCTGAAACGCTATGTTCCGGATAAATTATATTTTTCGGATACTAAACGCGATGTGCTGGAAACGCAACGTGCACGATAATATGCCACGACCTTAATTGGAACATTAGAACAAAACCTTTATTCCAGTTGAATTTCTACCACATAAAAGTAAAGAAGCTCTATCATCAATTTTTGAGTTTCAGAAGAATATGACTTTAGTTTAATATAGTCCTAAAAAGGGTAAATCTGTTATTCTTTTGTCCTCAATGGATTTAGATGACCAAGTGTCATTGTAAGAACATAGGAAACCAGACATTATTTTAGAATACAATAGAACCAAAGGAGGTGTAGATACAACAGATAAATTAGTGTCAGCTTATACCTGCAAAAGAGGAACTAGAAGGTGACTTATGAAGTGTTGCTTATTTTAAAATATTTTAGATTTGGCGGTAATTAACGTATATGTGTTATATATGCATGTAAATCCTTAATATAATAGAAACAAACTACATAAAAGAAGGCTTTTTATAAAACAATTGGCATATAATTTAACAGAAAAATGCCGAACTACCCGAATGAAAACAAACGTTCCACAAAAAATCCAAATAAATTTACATGCAGTAGCTGAAACAAGTGGAAATGCAAATGAAAGTCCAAAACGTGGAAGGTGTAAAGACTGCGGATGGGAAAAAGACAGAAAATCTCGTACAAGATGTCAAACATGTAAGAGGTTTATTTGTCCTGACCATTCAAATATCTTTTGTAAAAGTTGCATTGAATAAATATATAATTTTAATTGAATATAAAGTTTTAATAGATTTTTTATTACAAAAAAAAATGTTTTTAGTTCATTTAAATATCTTTTGTAAAAGTTGCATTGCATAAATATATAATTTTAATTGAATATAAAGTTTTATTATATTTTTTATTATAAAAAAAATGTTTTAAAATTTTGATACATCGATAACATGAAACTACAAAAGCTTCTACGAATAAATAAAAAAAAATTGGAATTTAATTCACAACAAGTATGAGTTTTATCCGCTGGGTCCACCCGTACCCATAGACAAAGAATGTAACATTTACTTCGGGAGAGCAGGAAGGTTAAGCTAGCTTTATTAGAATTTACGGAAATTAGGAAATGAAAAATACAAACATAATTCTGAATGACCAACTTGAGACAAACAGTTCTCCCCTCCTTAACCTATTCAGTTAAATGTTATAAAATATAAAAATTATAGAAAATGAATTTCCATCAAGTAACCGTCGAATCCGTCACGTAAGCTAAGATGTTTGTAAAAATTTGATACCATTTGAATTTTACAACCAAAACTCATATAAAATTCTTGTGTTGTTACACAATTTATTACAATAGGGCAAATCACTGTAAAATAACATAGCGTTGTTTTCAATCTGGTGTGCAATTTATTATGATATACAACTTAAAAATCACAACAAATATTATGAAAGGAATATAATTATACAAATTATATGCCGCATCGCTTGTGGATATATATTTAAAACGTAACGCTCTAACTGAATTTAACAGAGCCAGTCCAATCCAGTTTTCTCTTGCCTCGTTCGTTCGCCTTCGTTTCCATCAAAACCTGCGGCAACGTTAGCAAGCAATTATTCCACTTGGAAGGTACAAATCGGCCAAACACATCCCGATGACGATGATGTTATATTCTCTCTGGATGATGCGAATATAAACAGGATCGAGGTAGACATTCACGCCTTATTAACCAAACGACAGATCAATATTTTTGTGATGGCACGGAATTCGGCTAAAGCATACCTGATCGGAATCAAGTTGAAGGTCAGTTCGATACTTTAGATTTTTTCCTGTAATCTAATATGAGAACTTTTAGTTGTTTGCTAACACAGTGAAATCTCTTTATTCACCGTTAGATTAATAGCGTTCAGAATTCGCAAATTGAACGTTGTTACCACACTAAGTATTGAAAATGTATAGTATGTATAACGGGGAGAAGCATTAAAATTAGTACGATTCTAAATTTTAGTTAAATATATATTTATTTGGGATTAAACCACAATTGATTGTAATGGAAATATATTTTACATTTCTTTTTGTTGCTTCGATTTCCAATGCGGAAATGGTTTTCAAAAACAATTAAGAAATTCTTAACCTATGTTAAATGTTTATCATTACCGCTCTGTGGCTATCAATTTGACATTTGGCTTACTCATCATCATCATCATCATTTTGGCATTACAACCCTGTGTGGGTCCTAGCCTCCCCAAGAATTTTTCTCCAGTCGTCCCTATCCATCGCCTTCCTCCGCCAAGCACGTATTTCCATATTTCTCATGTCTTCATCGATGTTATCTAGGAATCTTGTTCTGGGTCTTCCTCTTCTTCTTTGACCAATAGGTCTATCAAGGAGCGTTTTTCTAGCTGGGTCAGTTTGCTCCATCCGCATTACATGGCCTACCCACCTCAGACGTCCTATCTTTATGTGTTTTACGATATCTGGTTCCATTTGGCTTACTTGGCCACGATATTGTAGGTCAATTGCTGTGTTTTTGGGTTGAAATTCTGAGTGTAATGTTATATCCTCAGATTGATATCAAATCCTGATTTTTGTGTATTTATGTAGTTAATTATAAATAATGTATCTGTTTTTTTCTGCTTTCAGTATTAGTTATGAATGCCGGCTACATTCGGTTAATTGGTTTGGGCTACACATCTTTCTTTATTCAGTAAGATGAGAGCTGCTTCTTTGATTTTCTCTTTTCGGTATAACTGTTGATACATCTTTTCATTGTAATCTGTGCTCATTATCCCAGGCATGTTTGCTGATCTCGTATCTGTCAAAATCTCTATCTTGAGGAATGATTTATATTTATTTATCCTAATATATGCAGTCTTCTCATCTCTTTTATTGCATTATGTGTTTTTACGGGTTTATATAAAGTCCGAGCAGTCCATGTGCCTATTCTACAACTTATTTCGATATCAAATTTGCATCAGATTTTCATGCGGAATATTCTTTGCATTCCTGCCTAATTTTAGAGGCTCCCGTATTCAGGGCCATCATTTAATTCCTCAGCCATAATGATATAGTGTATTAGTCATTCCCTTGGCTTTCTACACTGCTATGTAAACACTGTTAAGGTGCCACCGCATAGGGTACTCTTATGTATTGACCGTTCTGGTCTACATGATTTCCGCTCAATACAAATACTGAAAAGTTAGCTGCCTATTTCAAAATTTGATTTTATACAAGCCCTAAAACCAGGGGGCTTTCACTTCTGTCCCCCAAATCGTTGTGAAGATTTTCTTCTCCTCCAAGGATGTCGTTGTGGAATTCATTCCTGACCCTGAACACGGGACTCTTAGTAGGTACTAGCTTCCCAGATCAGGAAACACCTGTAATCTGTGGACGACAGGGATTGATAGGACTATCCAGAAGTACTTTATAACTGCTACCAACTTTTGTCTTAGTGCAAAGCTTTGTATCAAAGCCTTTTAAGTTAGTGAATTAAATGAGAGTGCAAAGCAGGCAAATATGTGGGAAATAAGCTACATATGTGGTAACGGGTAGATACACTTTACGATCCTGGTAAAGTTAAGTCTACTATAGGTTCGCGACCCTGCTCTGCCTACGTGAGCCGTGGTTCACTCTCACTCCTTTAAATGGAGAGGGTATCTCGTCCCAATCGATCATCCTTGTCAAAGACCCCGTCCGTCTACCAACCCGCACAGGAGAGCGTGGTAGAGAAACGAAATAAACCCCCGAAAAATGAGAAACCATGAAGACGCAGGGCCTTCAGTCTCCGGCAGTCCCTTGAAACTAGGCTATGGTAGCAGTCACGGAGGTAGAGGGACAGGGGTTGCTAAGAATCTCCGGAGTGAACCAGGCTACCTAGATAAATGACAACGGCAAAGAATATGGTTTATGGCAACATTTAACACCAGAACATTGATGGAGGACGAAAAACTTGAGTAACTTTAAAACGAGCTGAAGCATATAAAATGGGATATACTTGGATTATCTGAAGTATGGCGAAAAGGCGAAGAACAAATGATACTTTCCTCGGGAAATCTATTTCACTATAGAGGACAATCTTCTAATGGTGGCATCGGATTTATGATAAATAAAAAACATACGAAGAATATACTTACAATTTAAAGCATACGTGATAGATTTATTTATCTTATCTACAAAATAAACAAAAAAATTCGATTAAAGATCATCCAGGTATACGCACCTACCAGTGCTCACACAGACAAAGAAGTTGAATGGTTCTACGATGACGTTAACATTGCGCTAGAAAAGGTAACCACCAACTATGCCATACTGATGGGAGACCCAAACGCAAAAATAGGCCACAAGCAGGATGATTCGGAGTTTGTACTTGGACCTCACGGATATGGCGACAGAAACGAAAGGGGTGAAACTCTTATAGAATTTCTTCTGTAACACAGACTATATGTCATGAACATCCATTTTAAAAAAAGCCTTCAAAGAAAGTGGACTTGGCAATCACCAAATGGCTTGAACAAGAACGAAATTGATTTTATCTTTACTAACAAAAAAGACGCTATTCACGAAGTAACTGTATTCAATAAATTTTCAAGCGGAAGTGACCATATAATGGTTGGAGCCAAGACAGTCGTGAACGTAAAGAAGGATCAAAGAAATATGGTAACAATGACTAAAAATGTTACGTTCACTGCGATTACTAACACAAGGGCATACCAGGAAGAAATAGATAGAAACCTTCAGAATGACGTGCAAGATAAAACCGATATTGAACAACTTAACGAAAGGTTGGTGGGCGCTCTAAGGAAGGCACAGAAGAACTGTCAAGTTAAGCAAACAAGGAAAAATGAGAAACTTACAGAAGGCACAAGGAACCTTATGCAAAAAAGAAGGGAAATGAAAGAGGAGCACACAGTAAACATCGCAAAGCTGAGGAATTTACATAAATAAAATCATTTCAAAAGTTGTTAGGAAAGACATAAGGGATTTTAATACTAAAGAAACAACTAATACCATAGAACAAAATAAAAGCCTTAAAGTTCTAAAACGAAAGTTAAAGACAGGAACAAGGAACATTTATAAGCTAAAAAATAGACAAGGACATGCTGTATATGAACAACAAGAAATTATGAAAATTATCGAAGAGTACTATAGAACATTATATGGTCGAGATACTCACATTCCAAAGGTGGAAATCCCAGCCATACAAAATCTACGATCAGAGAAACTTCCAGATATAACCGAAGATGAAATCGATTTAGCGTTGAAAGATATGAAGAACAGCAAATCACCTGGAGAAGATGACATTGTAAGTAAAATGGTAAAACTAGGAGGCGAATGCCTCGTAAAATCTTTAAAAACCCTTTATAATGCCTGCCTCTTTGAAGAAGTTACACCAGAAAAATGGAGTAGTGCCATTATGATAATATTGCACAAAAAAGGAGATGTAACAGAAATTGGAAACTACAGACCTATTAGCTTTTTATCTTATTTATATAAGTTCTTTATGAAAATAATTACTAACAAACTGGAACCTAAGCTGGATTTTCACCAACCATTAGAGCAGGCTGGATTTATGAGTGGCTTTGGAACGAATGACCACCTACAAGTAATAAAATCCTTACTGGAGAAAGGTACAGAATACAACAAGCCATTGATATTAGTATTTGTAGACTTTAAAAAAGCGTTTGACTCAGTCCAGCACAGCTTTATGTTAAGAGCCCTTACAGAGTGCAGTATTGATCATAGTTACACAACTCTTCTTCGGAATATATATAATAGCGCAACAGCTGCAGTTAGAATGTATTATGGCAACACAAATACATTTCCCTTCGAGAGGGGTATTAGGCAAGGAGATACTATCTCTCCTAAGCTATTCACCGCTTTGTTGCAGAGTGCTATGAGAAACAATAATTAGGAGAATATTTGAGTCAACATAAATGGAGAATTTCTGAACAACTTGAGATTTTCAGAGGACATAGTCCTTATTGCAAACCGGGTAGATCATGCCTGCCAGCCTCTTCAAGACCTTCAGAGCTCGTGTACACGAGTTTCTCCAGAGTTAATTTCTCCAAAACACAATATATGACCAACCTAGTACTGGCGAAAAACATCTCAACTATCGGCACGCAAATTGAACAGGTGTATAGCTATAAATATAATGGCCACGAGATTAAATTAAAAAGAGATAATCAAATAACTGAGCTAAACAGGAGAATAGTACTGGCATGGAAGGCTTACGGAAAACTGAGAGAAGTCTTTAGATCAGATATTCCCACGTGCTTGTTTGATCAATGTGTACTCCCAGTTGTAACGTATTGAGCAGAAACATTCACCTTTACCAGAAAAGTAATCAATAAAATACAAGTGGCACAGAGAGCGATGGAGAGGTCAATGCTGAATATATTCCTCAGAATTATTTACAAGAGGCCTAGGTCCAGCAGTGGACTCAAAACGGCTGATGATGATGAAGCTAAATATTAGTTTTAGTGTAGGTAAAGTATTAGAGCCTAGGAAGACTAGTAAGTAAAACCTAAGATTTAGGAACAACTTTATTTCAGTTAGGTTAGAACAAAATTTCTCATTGGTCCAATTCCTTATCAGATTGTTATAGTATGTAAATAGAAAAAAAGATACTACAAACCACTAAAAAGTCTTTCTAAGAATCTGAAAGAACAAATATTTTGCCACTTAATGAATATTTTATCTCGAGATGAATGACCAAGTTTTCGAAAAACCCTAGATTATTACAATTTTGCGAAAGATATAATTGCTGCAAACATGTATTTGTAAAAGCTCTTAATACAAAGTAAATAAGAATCTGTGCGATATTGCTTCTAAAAACACGCGAGTGCATTTCCATTAAACATTATTAACACAGTGGAAACCAAATGCAAATCGGTTGTCGTCGCTTGATTAGATCCCCGCAGAAGATCCTTCCTTTTTGTGCGGTTTTAATTTGGGGCCAATTCATAGTTGACCTGCTAATTAATTCCAAACCATATTCTATTTTAATTCTTGCCCTTAAGGGTTAAATGTTTAATTGGATCTCGGACGATTCTCGGGACCATCTCATCATTTACGTCTATCGGCCCTTCAATCCGTTCGTTGTCCTCGAGGACAGAAAATTAAGATAATCAATTACTCGTAAATATTTAATCGAAATAGTTAAAAGTTTGAGCTAGTTTGGCCTTAAAGTTTGTAGAATATTTAATGTAGCATAATAAATTATGCTTAAGTGTTTTTTTGGTTTTATAAATAAATAAACATTATCAATATTATAAATTATTATTGTACAGCTGACGAAAAATAACCATAACATATATCGCTGTACCGGTGAAACAATGACGCAACTACAAAAGTGTAACTTTTCAGGAGAGCCAAAAATATAAAATTATTTTACTTAATACCCCATGCAATGAAGCATAATGAAGTTACTGGATTAGTATTGAAGTTATACTTAGCCACCGTGATATATTGTTACTCTATTACACATTCGAAATGAATTCTTAATTTTTCATCCCTAAATTTGATCCTCAATTGCAGTTACGTCATTGTTTTCACAAAATAACTGAGGCAACAATAACGTAATTGCAATTGGAGATCAAATTTAGGGATGAAAAATTAAGAATTTAGAATTTAGTTTTAGAAAGAAAAATTTCCAGACATACTCATTTTGTGAAATTTTTGGTTATTTAGCTAGTTTTGAAAGGTGGAATCGAAATAAGCACAAAAAGTCATTGAAAAAGTTTAATAAACAAATCGAAAATTGTATGTAGTAAAAGTAAACAATTTTAATAAAAAGGAACTTAAAAATAAAATTGAAATTGCAAAAAAAGTATCAATGAAAAATTTAATCGTAAAAGGTTTTACAAAATCCAGGAATTATATGTTTTGAAAATATCTGTTTTAAATCTTTTAGTTTGTTATCACCTAAAGGAATTTTTAAAGAGTAAGCCTTACACAGCTGGCATTTATGTAAAAACAATTCTGACGAACTCCGACCTCTTCTTTTTTTGGCAAACATCAACTCTCGTTCACGTTGATTGTTTATAACTTTTTTTATAAATCTTTCCCTTTTAAGCTTTGAAGTAGCATTACTTCAGTTATTTTGAAGTCACGGCCGTCCTTGTTTTTGATGAAAGCCAGTCCCATTTCATTGTACAATGCTTTTACATCGTAAACCTCAGTGAAATCCATTTTTTTAACGGTTAAAGGAGCTCCTGTTTTTTAAGCATTTCTAATTAATTTAACGTATTGCTCGGGAATGTATATGGGCCCTGATTTGGTTGCTCTCTTTACTGCTTTTTCTATTATGCTGTGGACTGAATCACCTTCATTTTGGGTGTAACCGCGAACAAGGTACTTTTGAGTAATATAATTGATGTTCAAAGTATTGAAAGCAAACAGGTATATGACTATTAGAAATTTATTTTTTTCTTGGCCTCCACAGTTATCGGAAAAACAATCACATCAACTCCTGGGCTGGTTATTGACATGGTTGAAAGCTGAGCAACACGTCTGACAGTGATCTGACGAATGGTATAACCAAGTTTGGTTAACGACGACATATAACCAATGACGACATAAACTCATTTTCGATAAATTTGCAGTTACGTCATTGTTCAACCGGGACAGCGAATGTCAGGGATTTATGCCTCCAAAGATGATAAGATAAGAAATAAAGAATAATTTTACGATAATCTACTGAGCGCATTAGAAGGAATTAAGAAAAACAAGGAAGAATTCATTCTGGTAGATTTAAATGCCAGAGTAAAAAGAAAAGACAAAAGTAACATTATTGGAAAGTATAGAGAGGCAATTTTAAATGAAAACAGTGTACGACTTATTGGCTTATGTGAGAGCTTATGAATAAAAGTGAGCAATTAATTTTATGCTTATAAAATCATACAAATACATACATGGACACAGGCAATAAGAGGATTAACCCTTAAATGCCCAATCGGGGTCACTATGGGACCCCAGACATACATTTTTGGCTATAATATCTTTATTTGAAACATTTGGCAACCGCGCAATCAGGTATTTGTGTGGACGTGTCTCCTACGTTTTCTGTTAGTATACCACGAACATTCGTGAGGTGCAGTGGTCTGTAAGAGAGATTTAGATAAGTGGGGTCTCGCTGTGACCCCGATTGGGCATTTAGAGGCACCAGAATATTTTTATTATTTTTAACATTTTTCGTCAGTTTACATTGAAAAATGGACCGTAAGAGAATGAAAATGACAATAAGCGACCAAGAACATGAAAAAATTATCCGAAATATAGAAGAAGGGATATCAGACTCCGATTTCGACTATGAGATTACCGACGAATCAGATAGCGAAGAGCAAGATGTTTTTGAGGAAAATGTTTCGGAAACTGAGGACAATTTAGAAGTCAACAGTGACGAGGAATCAGATGCAGAACCTACCGAAGTGGACGATAATATTAGTGAGGTTAGTGGTCCAACATATACATCCAAATCTGGAATGCAGTGGAATAGCCTACCTTTCGTGAGATCCAAGAGGCAACAAAAAAATATTATAAATGTACATCCAGGCTTAACAAACTATAGTAAAAATTCCAACACGTTTTTAGACTATTTCAATTTATTTTTGACCGAAGAGATGAAGAATGTCATATGCCTTCATACTAATGAAGAAGCTGTTAGGCGTTATCAAGAGTGGAACGAAAAACATCCGAATAACAAAAAAGAGTGGACGGTACTTACCAACAATGAACTGGATAGCTTTTTAGGAGCACTTATCAAAGCTGGTGCTTTAAGGTGTGGGAAAGAATCGACACGAGAGATATGGTCTACAGACACCTCAATACGCCGGTCATTTTTTACAGCCGCATTCGCTAGGAACCGATTTGAAGAATTATCGAGTTTCTTGAGGTTTGATGACAAAGTGACCAGGGTGGAGCGGAAGGAACAGGATAAGTTAGCGGCGATACGAGTAATTTGGGACATGTTCGTCTCTAACTGTGACAAAGCCTTTGAACCATACGAAGATATAACCGTTGACGAACAGTTAGTGAGTTTTAGAGGAAAGTGTCCTTTTAGACAATATATAAAATCAAAACCTTGCCGCTATGGGATAAAAATTTGGGCTGCCGCGGATGCTAAAACATCTTATTTATCAAAACTTCAGGTGTACCTTGGAAAACTACCAGGTGGTAGAATAGAGAAAAATCAGGGATTTCGTGTTGTGAAAGATCTGGTGGAACCATATCATGGCAGTTGGAGAGGAATTACAACTGACAACTTTTTTACCAGTGTTCCTCTTGCTCAATATCTTTTATCTAAAAACCTTACTTTACTTGGGACCGTCCGCAAAAATAAACCTGATACACCACCACAACTAAGTTTGACAAAAAGACCTGCGGAGTCGTCAATATTTGCTTTTACTAAAGAATTAGCTATGGTTTCGTACATCCCTAAAATACACAGGATGGTACATCTTCTTTCAAGTCAACACGATAGTGATATAATTTGTCAAGACTCTCAAAACAAACTCTTGATGATTTTAGACTATAATAATACCAAGGGTGGTGTTGATAATGCCGACAAACTGATTAGGGAATATTCCTGTAAAAGAAGAACTGCTCGTTGGCCATTCAGGCTCTTTATGAATATTATAGACATATGTGCACTAAATGCCTATATTTTATACATTGAAAAAAATCCTGATTGGAAGAAAAATAATTTTTCACGAAGACGTATTTTCCTGTTACAATTAGGGGCTGAGCTTGCTCGAAACAACATGGAAAAAAGAGCGAAATATATAAAACATAAAGCCTATGTAAAATCTGCTCTAAAAGATTGTGGCATACCAATGGTAAACCCAACTACCGAAGTTGCAACTCAATCCGTCCATTCAGCTAAGAAACATGCTCGTTGTTACCAGTGTCCGCGAAACTGTGACAGAAAAGTGAATACCGTTTGCTCTTTTTGCAAAAAATTTATATGCCAGGTGCACAGAAAAGAAGAAAAAACTATTGTATGTAAAAATTGCAACTAAAAGTTATATGCTTATATTATTATTTAATTTTAATTTTGTTTGAATTGAAAATAATTTGTTTCTAGAAAAGCCGTTAATTTTGTATGAAAAATAAATAAAAATTATTCAAATATGCTTAAAATTATTTTTAACCGTGTTTTCCTTTTAGTCAGTGCTAAATGACGTTACTAAATTGAAAATTTTAGTGGGGTCCCTAGGAGACCCCACATGGGCATTTATGGTTATTTTCATATCACGGGCATTTAAGGGTTAATAAAGGTAAATTATTGATTACGTCACCATGCGGCAACAATTAAATCTAAAAGTTTTGGATGTAAGGGTGGATCGGACTGGATTACCACAACCATGGCAAAATTTTTTAGTTAGATACCAGAAAAATAACATCGACCAATGAAAAAAAATGCCCAGAAATATGAATGTAAATAAATATATTTTTCAAAGCCTAAAAAATTAATCCATTCAATTTTTGTACCAACTCAGATTGGCTACAAAAATACAAAATATAAGAAAAAAAAAAACAAAACAGTGAACGAACTAAAAACGAACAAATACAAGTCTGTACAGATAATGCAACACAAGAAGCGATAGGATATATGAAAAACGGTCGAAACCAGGATCCGTTGTATGTGCGAAATTAACCAGAGTCATGCTAATAAAAAATAATAGAGTTGGTAGAGAAAGATTGAAGGCAAGAGAGGAGTAGGTCGCAAACAAATGTCGTGGCTACGGAACATAAAGAACTGGACAGGCATAAATAGCACTGGCGATCTTTTGCATGCCGCTAAAGACAGACGTCTGGCCTTAAGATAATTCGCCAACGCACTATAGGGTGTATACTGTAACATTTCGATTAAATTTCAGGGGCCTCTAAAATTTAACTTTTAACGGTCCTCTTAAAGTTTTAGGTAACATTGACAATCTGTAAAGAAATATTATAGAGGACCGCTAAAATATTTTTTTTAGAGAAGTCCTTTAAAAGGTTTTCAATCAGATACGGCAACGTCGCACGTTGATCGTATTTAAACTACATGTAAGGTAGAAATTGGCCAAAAACTAAGTGTTGTAGGCCAATAACTTAAGAAAGAAGAAAAAATTGATAGTCTGCTTGACTTATTATTTTATTATTATTGAAAATATATTTCAGTTTATTTGTGTTCGCGTTTTTTTTTCTTTATTTTCGTTTTAATAAAATTTTATTATGTCTTGTGCTCCACGAACAACAAAATCTCAAAAAGAGTTTTTGATAAGTTTTTAGAAAAAAATAAAAGGATTGATCATATCTCGGATTATCTTTTGATGTAATCTAAATTCAGCTCTACAAAAAGAACAAAAAATTTGCATTTTGTTATAGGTCTAAGACATGGATTATAAAGTAAACTGAGAGTTACCTTTCATTATTATTTATTATTTCATTAACAAAAGCGTCACCAAATATATCATAAAAAGCCATTTGTCTTTTTTAATTGTTTATCTGCACTATAATAGATAACTAACAAACTAATAATCATATAAACCTAACCAAACAACAATAATCAAATGATATTTAACGGACTGCTAAAAATAAAAGGACAAGTTTTGACATCCTCCAAAATATTCAGTTTTAGCGGGAGTTTTAAGGGTTTAGGTTATGATTTTAACGGATGCATAAGTTACAGAATACAAAAATAATTTTAGCGGACGCTAAAATTTTAGAGGCCTCTAAAATTTAACAAAAGTGTTACATACCGAGTCACAAATGAGGAGGTCCTCAAAAGAATGAATAACAACCGAGAGGTACAGACCACTATCAAATCTCAAAAGTTACAGTTCTCCTTTTGGAAAATATTTGGAAAACGAGGTCCAGGAAGAAGAAGACCATCTTGGTTAAATAACCTCAGATTCTGGTTCGAAACAACATCTGTGCAGTTTTTCCGCGCTGCTGCAGATAAGATAAAGATTGCCATGATGATCGCCAACATTCGTAACGAATAGGCACATCAAGAAGAAGAAGTTACAGAATACACCCCTATGGGCGCACGGCACTATAAGAAGAAGAAGAAGAACAAGAAGAAGAAGAAGAAGAAGAAGAGTTGGTAGATATCAAAAAGGTAGCCTATCGAATCTGGCTACAAACACAAAATCCAAAAGGCTGGAGAAGAACTTTTACAAAAATAAGGAAATTAAGAAAACTGAGACCAAAAGAAAAACGAAACGTGGGAAAAAAAAAATATGAAGAAATAAACAGATGTTTGGATGAAACTCGAGTATTTGAAGGATGAAAGTTTCTAGGAAACCTTAGAAAAGATAATGAAGGCACAGGGAGATTAAACGTAATGAGTAAGTCAATGTGGTAAGAATATTATAAAAATATCTATTAAAGGAACCAACACCACATTGCGAAATAAATTACAGAGACTTTAGAATAAATCCAACTGACAAAGACAAAGAGTAGAATTTTCAAGTATGGACGAGATAAGACAAAATTTAAACAACAATAAATCAAGGGAAACATTACAGAGGTAAGCGTTATTAGTTTATTGCACATACATTTAATGCACACATTAATGCTATACCGAAGATGTATGTAAAAGCAAAAATTGCAGTTAAAATAGAGAATAAAATTGCAGACGCTTTTTATATCACAAAAGGCTTGAGGTAAGAATATTCTTTACCTCAAACTTTATATAAAATCTATATTCAGGAATTAGTAAATTGTGATGATGTTTTTGTCCCTTTGGAAGATTGTAGTGATGATTTTTGTTCATTTGGAGGACTGTCGTTACTTTTTTGTTTCTTTGGAAGACTGTTGCGATTTTTTTTTTGTCTCTTTTAGAATATTAGTTTGAGACTGAACTATTTATGTATCGATTATGGCTTGTATGCCATGTGCCCCTTTTCTTATTTTTTTCCAAGATTGAGTATTAACATTTTGGATTTATGTTCTTCTTTTGTCCTTTTGGGAGTTTCCTGACTTGGAAATTTTTCGCTTTGATCGATCCCGGAGGATATTTCTATGGAACTATTGGCCATACTGTTTTCTTTTGTTTTGTGTTAGTTCGATTTTCAACCAGTAGTTAGAAGTTCGAAAATTTATTGTTTTTTGTATTATTGTTCGATGCTATTTTGGTTATCTACATAGTGGATAACCATAGCGAAGCTTGTGTAAGCTATTTTGTTGGCCACCTGCCTTTGTTGAGCTGGAAGAACCCCCCTTTTCGCTCCCAGAAACTTTAACACTAGTCTGTTCCACATTTTTGGTTAGGATAGAGAATATTAATAGAATGTTACTAGAAATCTGCCATTGTGTCGTTGTGCTTAAGAGCCAACGATCTGTACCTGGTGCCGATTCATCAAGTCGAGCAACCAGTTTTATTTTGTATGTTATTATGTTGGTACCATAAACAGTTTTGATGAATAGTTTTTGGTTATGATTTTTGTTTGTTTGTTTTTGTTTTGTTTGATTCCCTAAAGTCATGATTCACTGTTGCATTAGTTAGAAAATGCTACTGTTGTTCCAACCTGAATGTTGTTTGCCCTACACGAAAACTTTAAAATATATATTGAAATTTATTGAAATCCCCTCGTACGTATTAAAAGACGAAGAATTTTTTTTTTTACCTTTTAGGGTCGCCGAATAAAATAAACCATTCTTAGAGTTGTTTTATCGCTCGAAATATGCGTTTCAAATAAACATCCATTTAGATCGCTGAGAAGTTTTTGCCGGAAAGATAATTGTTGCTGAAACGTTGACAACTGCTTGTAGCGTTTGTCCAAAATTCTACGTCGAATTTGTATGGTTTTCTCATTTTTCGCCCTTTTCATGGAAATCTAGTGTGTACTGGAGTATAGTAGTAGTTCAATTATAGTTACAGTTAGAGTGAAATTTAAAATGTTGCCTTTGTGTTCAGCTGTACCTATTCCTGTTTTTTAAGAAGCCGAGTTTCCGAAGTTTGTGTTCCAGTACCTCAACTTCTTTTGTTTGTGTTCAGAGATTTCCAATCCAGTTTCTACCCCCAGAAGTTTTAGTGCTTTTTTTTTAGTGAAATTCAGTTAACTTTTTGTGTTTTAATATTAAAGTAACGACATTTTTTTTTTAAATAATTGCATTCATATAATTTAAAATTTTGATATTTAATATTGTAAATCTTGGGGTTTGGCTATGCTGTCAATTTTATTTGTTCTCTGTTGTAAGTAAGATTTAGATTGTGACATATGACAGCTAGCCTTATTATATTTGTGCCATTGTTTATTTTGTTTTTAGAAAAGGTTAACCTTTATGATGTTTTCATTTAAAAAGATAATTCTTCAATTTTAATAATTTATTTCTGCCACAGTTATAGCCCAGTAACTTTTGTAAGTTTTGTGGAAAGGGATTTTGTAAAAAGAGGATTACTTACATAGGACATATGTAAGTTTTTTTTCTCTCTTTCATTATATTGGTATACATTCTTGTAATTATATATATTGTAATTACTTTTGTATTATCTGCATGTGTAACTGTTTGTGTTGAGATAACAATAAATGTTTGATTTATTTCTCTAAATTATTTTTGTTTGTTTATTTTAATAATTATTTCAATAGTTACAACTAGTTGTTGTAATCGTTATAATTTGGCACCTCGAAGCGGTGTCCATTTTAAATTGCTAGATGTCCTTCCTATTGTTTTCTTTGTCCATTTGTCCCAGAAGATTCATGTAAGTACCCCTTTGTTTCATTTTTGTAGTAACCCCAATCCAACCCCCTTGCCATTCAACTTATCCACGACCCAGCTACTCCAAATAAACGCTGAGTGCCGTTCGCACAGTTTCGTTTATTTTGTTTGCCCTATCTCCACCCTCAGTAGTTTCTGTCCCAATTTTCAACCCCCTATAATTATACCCTATGTGGTAGGCAAAATATTACGTTAAAAATTTAACAAAAAATAAAATACAAAATACTTAGTCCAGTCGGGTTAGACAAAAAAAGGCCTAACCTTGCATGGCAAGCTGCACCAAATTTTATTATTCTAACCTTTAGGGTGCTCACTAGTAGTGTAATTTTAAAATCGCGACTGAATACAACCGTTGAATTAGCCCCCATTTTGAATTTGAAACTGAATTTGAGCCCAGAGTAGAATAAACAAAAAATACAACGGGGCGGTGTCATGTGTGTTGTAGAAGCAAAGGCAGAAAAACTAGTAAAATAAAATATGTGTAAAATGTAACAATTTTGTATGTCTAGAATACAGAGAATAGAAATCAGAGATAGTTTGTGTACATTGTACAAATAGTATGTAGTTGTTATTTAGTCTGTTAGCGTCAGCAGTAGAAAGTATTTGGTAGTATGTTTTAGTCTAATAAATGTTCAATACTATAAAAATAGTGTTTTACTAGTACAGTTTTTTTTTTCGTATAAGCATAGTTCACCCATTTAAGAATGGGGTCCGTTCAGACCCCGTTCCGTCTTTTGTGTAGTATTTTGAGGCCCGTTCAATGAAGGTTAAATGGTAGAGCATAAAAAATACTAAAATATTAAGTAGAGAAACATGGGGTAATTAGAAGCACATTAAAAATGTCTGTTGCCAAGAGACGTTTCTTTTCATTGATTTTAAAATGCTATGCTTTTGTAGATACGCTTTTTTGTTACTAAGAATTAGATTTTCTTATTTATTAAATACTATTGAATATTTTCAATATATAGAAATATGGGGTAATTAGAAGCACATTAAAAATGTCTGTTGCCAAGAGACGTTTCTTTTCATTGATTTTAAAATGCTATGCTTTTGTAGATACGCTTTTTTGTTACTAAGAATTAGATTTTCTTATTTATTAAATACTATTGAATATTTTCTTCATTACATTGACAAATGTTTACTGATATTATTATCCATATATAATTAAATGATTTTCCTTTCAATTGCTGCTTATACCCATCGAATTACATAATACGATTACAAGTACGAGTTACCTTACGTTTTCCTCCACCACTGTCTGAAGCGCTTCTACTCACCCTTTCACGCCACAGAGAAACAACAGACCGACATGTATTAAGCCTATTAGTGTTCTACCAATATTGACAAAGCGAATATTGTAAAATGACGGATGAGTTTTCAAATAGAAAATGGTTAATAAGAGACGAGTGGTGTAGGTAGCATCGCTAACAAAGATGTTTGAAAACTTATTTTCATAGTACTATATGGTGGAAAATACAACATTTTGAAAATGGGCATTTGGAACACTGGAGATAATATATAATTAATTATAAGATAGTGTATACTTAGACATTCTAAGTTAATAATTGTAAAATATTTATTTAATTTATATCACTAATGGTGAAACTAAAATTAAAATATTGTAATTAACACATTGTTTATTCTGACCGGCCAAATATTTTCACCCGAAATTGTTATCGGACCAATAAATTTGGGTCCCAAGAAATTAGTTTTGATTCTCAGGTGACGTTTTATTTAAAATTCTTTTTAAAAATTCACAAACAATTTATATAAAGATTCATCAACCGTACCATCTGCTAATAAGAGCCTGAGCACTCTAGTAGCTGGCAAACGACAGACAGACTGGATGGATAATTTATTCCATATACAAAGCGTTTCAATGGGTCGAGGTTGTGTTCATTTTTTACACAGCGTAAAGAGAGTAAATCCCAAGGGACGAGTTTTGCGCGGAGAGACTTAGGACTTTCCTTAAACCGTTACAAGACCGCTGGGTACTTCTAAAAATGATTGAAGGTGTGTCATCCTTGTTGCACTCTTCTTAACCCTTAAGCACTGGTATATGAATATTTCAACATAATTACTGACATGTCGTCTGTGAGACTCTACATTTTTTTGCCTGTTTTTTTTTGTAAAATTCAGTTAAATATATTTTAAACGTCTTAATTCCATTCATTTGCAATAACACATTTTCAATAAATATCAAAAACCAACACAAAGTTATTGAAAAAAAAATATTTATTATGAAAACCAATTATCTGCGATGATATTTCGGTTTGTTTTGAACAATGGACGAGAAAGTCGAAAAACAGATTGAGTTGGCTTCGAAAGTTTTTTTTTTAACTTCTGATAGTTCACGTCCATCAGAGTCCTTTCTACAACATATATATATATATATATATATATATATATATATATATATATATATATATATATATACATATATATATATATATATATATATATATATATGTATATATATATATATATATATATATATATATATATACCCATTTTTATAAATATGTGTCTCAAAGAGACACAAATCTTTGAGACACATATTTGTCTGGTTTGTTCTGCATGAACATTTTAAATTTACATCTGCTCCGAACACTAACGAACATCTTATTGACCCATACAGTTTGGCCAACTGAATATACGTTTGAACAATTTAATACAGACTTGTTGAATATTTCCGATATTGGAGTGGGATTATCAAAACGAAGACATGCTAACAGAACCGTAAACCCATGAATCGGAGCTTTCGATAAATCAAGGTAATTATAGAGAACTAATAAAAATGTTTAAAAAATACGATTTAAAATTTTCTAATTTACGTTCTGATTAGAAGACATTTAGCGGTGTATCTAAAACAATCCAGAATGGATTAATAGAATCAATTAGTTATTTTTTGTATATCACAGTTTTTCACAATTTTTGCTATTTCACATAAACAAATAACATCACCTTATTACCTGCCACAATTAGTTATCAAAATACTGATTAAATTATATATTTAAAAAAATCTGTAATATCGATAAAGGTGTGGGTCGGCATTGCCGACCCTTGCCGACCCTGACCGGCTGCCACTGGAATAACTGTTTATATGCAATAAAAATAAATATGTCATTTTTCTGTTAAACCAGGAGTTTAAAAAAATTATTTCTTTTAAGAAGATATTCCCCTTTAAAATTTTTTTAGGAAAGTGAAACCCTAAACCGTTTTCTTTCTAAGCAGTAAGAGGATTTTTTAAGCAGCGTCCTAATTTTAAATAGTTTAGAAATCGTCTTGTTTAGTGTTGCCCAGAACATCTCTTGGATTCGTTTTTCGTAGTTAGTTCTCCCAGTCCTGCCTAAAAAAAGGAATCCTTATCCACGACCTAGCTCTCCAATCAAAACGTGAGTAGTCGTTCGCAAACGTTTCAATTTATCTGTCTATCCTATCGTCAAGCCCAGTAATTGTTTAGTCCCCCCTTTTAACCTACTAAACTTATTTTTTTAGATTTATATTTAAAATAAGACGTTCTCACACCTGATAAACTGAGCTAGATGAAGCCTAACAATTGGCTCCCAAAACAAGTTGTGAGTTTTATTTTTTTATATATATAGCTCAACTTTTAGAAGTAGTTATATTGTTACACTTTGAGGCCCACCGTTTCTGATGGGTTGTTTGATGGTCACAAAAATACTTCTCGGTTTTTCATCTTTATCAGCAAACCGTTGAATTCCAACCATGTGCAATCTTAAATGTTTTTAAGCCAAGAGCGTTGGTTTTGTCCTAATTCACGGTTTCCTTTATCCTTACTCTTAATTACGATCTGTAGAAAATCAATGTTGTTGTTTGTTGTCGTTTGTCATTACTACATGTTCGAGTTTTCCGGTTTTTTTAATTTCAAAAATTTCACATCTCTGCCCATTTGATGAAGAAGTTTAAAGTTGGTAGTGTGAGAAGTCCAAGGTATCCGTAATGTTTGTCTATATACCCAGAAACATCTACAAAATAGGCAGAATAACCGCATATTACAATACTTTAAATATACATACATGATCTGTAGGATGTATCGTCCTTTAAGCAATTATGTTTAAATATTTTACTTTCAATAATTTTAATTTAAAAGTCCTCACACTAATCACACTAGCTAAAATAAGGGAATAATTAGAAAATACATACTAATATTTAATATCGATATCTTCCACTTAAAAATGTAAGTAATAAATTTCTATTAATTGTTCTTACAGTGTAAACGGAACACCCTTACATATTATGTAAACATAAATTTTCATTGAGCAATTAGCATTTCCACATAGAGAAAAAGGGCAAAGGGCCCAACAATAGAGAAAAGGGATATAAATGACCTTAACAGAATTTGTAACGCTTGAAGTGTTTCAGGGGTCTGCTGTGTGTTATTTTTGAAAGGGCCCACGGGTATATATAGTGTTATAAAAAAGTAATTTTAGAGGATGTTGAGGTTCTTGCATAGTACGAGTATTATTATAACACGGATACAAATTTCGCTAAAAATTAAGTTAGTCTGATTTATTATTTTATCTAAAGAAAATTAGGCTGTATCATCTGAATACTATAGATAGCTATTTATGTTATATTTAAAACTTCAAATATAAGTCCTTCTTAGTCCGTTACCTATAAGGATATAGTGATGGCATGATGTTTGATTGTCTGTGATTGACCATTCGTCTGTATTTTGAGCTTTGTGGATGTTTCCGATAGGGAAAGTCCTGTCAATTTTTTAATTTAATCAGATTAGTTTAAATAAAAGTTTTTTATTTAAAAGTATTTTGACCACTACGATATCAAAAAAAACTCTTTCATGTCAAAAAGACACTTTAAGGCTATAAGTTTCAATCTGACATTAGCAACGCCGGTTTTATACATGGCGGGAATTTTTACAACTTTCATTGAGAGGGAGATGTTCTCATTAATATGATATAACTATTTTTAGTAAAATGCTAGAGGTATTAAGATAATAAAAATTGAAAACGTGTCTCAAAAATAGGACACTGACAGATAATGAGTCAAGTAATTTAATTATTGATTGCCCCATAACACAGCTTTACCGCTAGAAAAAAAAAGTTAACCCATTCGCTGTCAAACTTCATTTTTTAAATTTTATAGCGCCTACCGGTCAATTTTATGTTCTGAACTTATATAAAAATATTCAAAAATTTTAAAACTTTTCTCAATAGCCCTGTGTCTAAAAGTTTTTTTTTTGTTCCAATATTGGAACATGGCCATAAGTATGTAATAAAAAATCAGCAACGTCAATTTAAACTTAAACATTTATTGATAAAAAAATGTTAACATTTTGAGAGGATCTATATATTTTTTTCATAAAAAAATTTGAAATAATTAATAAGATGTACATTAATTTTACAAATACCGCATTCAAAAGTTATGTTTGTTTTGTGTTATGCAATGTTCCTTAATTTTTCTTATCAGGTTTTGGTTGTCGAGAGTTGAGTACTAGATATGTTGTTACAATGTTTCTTGTAAATCCTAAATTGGTGGTGTTGAGTTCTATATAAAATAAATGCGATAGAGAATGAAGCGGACAAAAGGCGAACAACAAATTCGCCACCACCATTTATTGTTACGCAGGTTTGGTCTATAGTTAGCGATATTTCTATACATTAAATCAGTACTTCCTCCCATATGAGTATTATACTGCTGAATTACGAAGGGGAACGTCTACCATTACATATTTTTTTTCTGCTGCAGAATAACGACGAACCGATTTTGTAAGTTTAACGCTATAACAATTTGAAGCTGCATAAACGATGGCATTATCCTTCCACTGGATAATTATTAAATCTTCATCAGAACTTGTATATGAATTAACGGATCCTCTAACTGATTTCCATATTGCGTTTTTATTCAAACGCGCATTTTCCAATTCTATTATGTCTAATGGTGCTAATGTAACCATGTCCCAATTCACTCATGGCCCTTATCTGTGAAATTTCAGTAAAAAAGTTTGATTTACAAAATTATGCTTCATCCTCTCGGCAAAGCTCTCGGCACCTAGCCCCAAATTACTCTTTCCTAGTAAGGTTCCTTTCCCTTGGTAAGGTTTGGTGCCCACAAGATAACCATTTGATACATTCTCAGACCAAAATTTAAATCCATATCTAATAGGTTTCCCTTGAATACGCTGTTTACAGCTATGGTGGCTGTAGTATGGTACAATGGATTCATCAACAGATACTAATGGTTTTACCAATCGGCACATACTTTATAAATTAATTGTTTAAATGTTGTATCAATGGTCTTATTTTAGCAAACTTATCATTTATTTGTAGCTGAGTGTTATCTGAAAAATATAAATTTTGCAAAATTTCTCTAAAACTATTTCTCGACATTGCGTTAGCGATTGCTTCGTTTCTGAGATCCAAATCCAAACTATAGTACATATCTTTTCTGAGCTTTTGAGAATAACCAGAAATCAATAGGATTGCAAAGAATACTTTGAGTTCTTTAATCGTTACCCGAAATGATGTGTTTGCATTTTTGTGTCAGGCATACTTTATAGTCTCGTCTTTTATATATTCAAAGCAATTCTCACAACAAAAAAGTGTAAAGAAATTGATTGCACTTTCACAGTGAACATATATTTCGATTTGAAAGTGAGATATTTTCTTGATGTTTACCTTAGGACAAGTCATCTCTTTTCCAGTCGTTTTGTCTATTTGATTTATTCGCTCTTTTATTAGATTGACCCACATTTATTATAAGTTCATCATCGCTTGTCGAGAACATATTTTCAGTCTTTTGTGTCTCACATTCTGAAATTAAAGTTGCCTCAGCTGGGGCGTTCAGTATCTTTAATGAAAACTTATCAGAAAAATCATTGAAATTCACATCATCCTATGATTCAGACTATCCATCAGAATCTTCCGCTAGAGGATAAATGTATATGTCTGCAGAATCAAACTGCTTCTCATTTAGGTCATCCGTAAGATTGTTCAGAGTACCAGCTGAACAACTCGTTTTCTTTCCATAAAATGTTTTCACATCCCTAATTCTAAACTAAAAAAACCTCAATTACAACATATACAGCTAAGTTCCATATCCGGAACATACAAAAACTAGAGATTACTCGGTATATTTAATTTAAGGTCAAGTATTTAAACGATACAGATATATATTATATTGTATAGGCATATAATTTTTTTTAACAGCAACATGGCGGGTGATGACGACGCCGAAAAGAGCTCCTCTAAAATCTGCAAATATTGCCAAAAACCTGTAGTTAATAGTATTTTTAAGTGCATACATTGTGAAAATGTGTTCCATAACTCATGTGCCATTCAAGTAGCTGGGCTAGTGACAGTAGGAAAAAATACCTTGGTGAAATGCTGTCTGAATGACACTAAGATTATTCATGAAACATGGCACGAGATTTTGTGAATTGTTGGAAGCCAAGAATAAGTTACTGAAAGGTAAAGATACTATTAATATGGAATTAAAGGCCAATGAGATTCTATTATATAAAAATATTCAGCTACTGGAAGAAAAAATTGATATGCTTGTCAAGAAAAATAAAAATTCAGGACATTTGGAAAGTCAATCAGGCAACAGTGGAGCTGTCTCAGCTTTGACAGCAACTTTGACATATGCTAGCATGACACAACAAAAACAAAACAAAACCCTTAGCAAATCATCCAAACAACAAGCACCCCAACAAAGTACATCAAAAAATGCCACTCTCGGAAGTCAAAAACAAGTCTCAACCTCTGATAAATTCATTTCACCTCAGCAAGTAAGTGCGGATGTAATGCAGGCCATGCAGCGCGCAAAATACATGAAATTCAGCAGCTAAATTAAAAGGTTCATGTCGAAAGCAATATGAAATGGCAACATGTTAGAAAGCGGTCAAATCGACGGTTTGTTGCAGGGAGGAATCAGGAGAACTTACAAATTAAAACGGTACCAAAATATGTATTACTTCATGTTAAAAAGCTGCAACCAGGGACAAAGCCTGACCAACTTAAGGCATATCTACAACCCAACTTTTTTTATGTAAGCTGTGAAGAGCATAAGTCTAAACATCCAAGTCTATACTCATCAATAGTTACAATCCGCCAAGAAAACCTTAGAAGAGCATGGAATCGAGAAGTGTGGCCAAGCGGTACATTGGTGTCCCAGAGGAGGGTGCCAATAATTCACACGGACCCTCAGGAAGTGGAACAGGTAATAGCTCCAACAGAAACCTAAAGTTTTATTATCAAAATGCCAGAGGATTGAGGACGAAAAGCCACGATTTTTTTGCTGCAGTTGCAGTAGAACATTATGATTTTATTGCAATAACGGAAAGTTGTGATGATGTGATGATGATTATGCTTTTATATAGTTTTGATGATATTTTGGATACTAATGTAAAGTTTTTGTTGTTAGGTGATTTCAATTTGCCTTTTTATGGTAATAGGGGCTGTGCAAAATGTGATTTGTTAACCAATTTTATTGATATTCATAATCTTACGCAACACAACTCAGTGTATAATCACATGCAAAGAAGGTTGGATTTAGTATTTTCAAACATGAATGTCAATAATTTAATTCATTATTATGGTCACATTTAATTTTTTAGATTCAACCGAGAATTGTATTAAAAATTCATTTTTCTATGACTATGCAAAGAAAGGTGGATTTTCATCTTTTATGCGGCCTTATTCAAGATATGGACTGGACAGAGTTGAAAGGGTGCTTGGATGTGGATGTATGTATACAGTTGTTTTTTGCCTCACTGTGTGAAGATTTCGACAAGCCTGCTATTTGCAGATGATTTTAAGATTTTTCGAGAAATTTCAACTCTGCAGGACTCTGAGATGCTGCAATGTGATCTGAACTCAGTAAGTCAATAGTTCGATGATAACAAAATGTTTCTAAACACTTCTAAATGTTATGTTTTTACTATCACTCGAAAAACACAATATATGGAGAACCAATACAACATTTCTAGCACTGTACTTGGAAGAAAGAACACTTGCAAAGATCTCGGTAATGTTTCAGCAAAATTTGAGATTTAATAAACATTATCGAATTATTATTGGAAAGGCATACAGAACTCTTGGCTTCATAATTCGTAATTCAAAAATTTTTAAAAGATTTAAAACCCTAATATCATTATACAATGCACTGGTAAGACCTCACTTGAAGTATTTCTCTATTATATGGGCACCACAAGCCAAATTCAATGTTGATCTGATTGAAAAGGTTCAAAAACGATTCTTGAAGTTTCTTTATGTAAGAAAGTTTGGTATCTAGCTATACAGGATTTCCTATAATGCTATGTTAAATTGTTTTGAAGTTCAGTGACTGGATAATAGAAGAAATTTTATTTCAGCCCTTCTTATTTACTATGTTGTAAATCACATTAAATATGAAGATTGCTCTTTTATAAATAATATTAAATTTACTGTTCCAAAAATACTTCTAAAAATTAATAACAAACGACTATTCTCAACTAATAAGACTGATTTTTTTTATTTAAAGAAATAAAGTCGCATCCACCTAAAGGTTATTAGCGACATTCCTGTAACATTTGTAATAATACTAAATTTAACATTTGTAACAAAACTAAACTTTTGTTGAGGAGTGCTTTCAGGTTATTTGGCAAATTGTAAGACTGTCTTTGATTTACATATTTAGGGCAGTCTATCAAGAAGTGCTTTATACTGTCTACTGTATTGCATGTTTCGCATTTTGGAGGTTCACTATTTGAGAAGAGATAGGCATGAGTATACCTACAGTGTCCAAGTCGTAGTCGTGTAATAATAGTTTGCCATTTTCTACTTCTGGCTGTGGACTTCCATGAAAAAATATCACTTTTGATGGTTCTGAGTTTCGAACTAGAGTCATTCCACTCCCGATTCCACGCACTTAACACCTTATTTTTAAAATAAACTTTTAGATCGCCTGCGATACTCCGACACTCTGTTTCTAATTTGTCACTGGTGATAGCGTTACGCACACTAGTATCTGCTTCTTCATTCCCTTCTATGCCTATATGAGATGGTATCCATAGGAAGTGGACTCTTCTGAAATTTTCTTGAGCTTTCATTAATTCGGCCCTGATAATTTTCTCAATGGGGTGATTAGGGTATACATTTTGCATAGCTTTGACTGCACTGAGATAGTCAGAAAGGACTAGACAACAAGGGATGTTTTTAATTAATGTTGGCTTAATGTCTGTGGTATATTCTTGAATTGTGGTTATAGGATCTGCTGACCCCGTGATATTCATTAGAAGTATGTTAAGTTGATCAACGTTTAGAGGGAAAGGTAGAGGATGATTTTCTATGAAGTTTTTAGCAGGGTCAAGTAAGAGAGAAAATGGGCATTCAGAAGTGCTTGTTGAACTAATTTTAGCTTTTTTAGATTTAGCTTGGACTTTAGATGGTGGAAAAATGTTACATTCTTTTAAAGATGGATCTGCTTCAGGTGAAATAATTTCATCAAAGTTTCTTTTTGGTTGATTAATTATGTGACTGTCCTTATTTGATGCATCTACTTTGTTCGGTATCTCCGGGATATTAGAAATAGACATTTGTTCCCACTGTGAAGGCTTTGTGTCATTGGATGCTTTCAAGGATATATTTGTTGCGCTGGACACCGATGCTTTATTGTTTTGGTTGGGGTTTAGTTAAGCTAGTGGTTCGGAGCACTGTGAAGCTATGTGTCCTGGCTTCTTGCATCTAAAGCAAACTAAACTGTCTTGAGAAATGAATATTCTATATGTCGTGTTGTTAAAAATAAGAGTAAATGACTGTGGTAGTGTTAGATTGTGCGGACTGATATAGATTTGTCTTCGAAAACTAAGGATGTGATTGTACTCAGGCATAGAAGCACTTATTTTGAGGAAGGTCATGAGGTAGACAGGAACTATGCCGATTTTTTGTAACTCATTGATTAGCAAGTCGTGCGGTATTGAAGGACATACCCCGGAGAGCACAAGTCGTTCCGCTGGTGTAACTAACCTTCTTGCTCTGACAATTTCAGCTTGTATTTCTATTTGACCATGATTACTCATAAAATCGTCCACTATTTGTTTATTGGATAAATATATACATATGCGATTATTAGATAATCTAGAAGAGAAGATTATATTTTTCGGTTGAATTATATTTCCAAGTGAGAGAAGGTAGTCTTGAAGTTTGGTGTTTTCTAAGGCACTAAAGATAATTGCTTGGGATTTAAAGGAAATTGCATTCTCGACGCTGCCAAAGACTATGACTGTGATGTGTTTTTATGATTTTGATGGTCTTGTATTGTAGAACTGTTGTGTGATTCCATGTTTGAATTCATTTCGATAAACGTTTGTGAAAAGTAAGTCCGACTCTGTACACCTGCCAAAACAGGTATATCAGTCTTTACTAAAAGCGGTTATTTGCTGGTAAAACTGGATTTGTTTATTGACAACAATAACAAATAATTGCAATTTGCTGACTTTAATGCTAATTTAACTGGATATTATGTAAAGAGTTTGTACACTTACAGTTTATTTCAATATATCACTAAGATTCACAATTTGTAACTTACATTAAACTTTGTTAATGTTAAAAATATTCGGAGCCGCCCATATTGAATACAACATTATAGTTATCGATGCAGAACCGAACTCCCCAATAAGACTGATTGTTCACCCATAAATACGATGTTAGAAGAATGTAACCATGTGATAATTAACTGTGATATAGACTTTTTAAATTCTTCTGTGAAATAAATAAAAGCTGCTTTTGAAACAAATTTCTAGTCTGCAAAAGTTCTAAATCTGTTGTCCTAAAATTTAATTTAGATATATAGTGTTTTTCACTTATTTTATTCTGTCTACGTTTAGTTTTTAATATAGTTATTAGTTTTTAGCAGTAGTAAGCACTCTTTCAATGTAATAACAATCATTTTCTGTTTAAAAGGAGGTTAAATAAATAAATAAAAATAAAAAATAAATAATATTACTTAAACTTACACCGATCACAATATTTCACAACAGAAAGTAGCTATAATTAAGCCAGAATTTATACAACTGCACCTTCATTGAAATTTTGATATGAATCACACAACAAACGTGTTGTTATGAAACTACCGAACACAAATAGTTTATTAGATTTAAGACCAATAGTGACATCTTGTAGCCAGCAGTGAAAATTATTATTTTTCCAGACTTGGAACATTTCAGCGAATGGGTTAAGTTGGTTACAGAGTAGTACCATCAAAATTCAAAGGGTTAATTTTTAACTGTCTTAAATGGTGCGAATCTATTATCTTTATTATATTATGCCCATTCCTATTATTTTTAATTCGATAAATTGATATTTCATATTTATTTTTTGTTGTGCTTTTATGTGTAACTTTTATTTCTTGTATTGTTTGTTCTATAGACCAATAATTTTATTTTGTTTTTATATTTTTTTTTATATTTATTTTTATTTTTAATTAAAAAGGTTTGCATAAACCTCTTTTGTATGTCAATTTTAATTTTCTTGATCTTTATTTTTAGTTTTGTTCTTATCATTTTAATTAAAAGTTCCCGTTTTATTCGGATTACAATCAAAACGATTCCATGCATTAAAATAATATGATTCCAAAGAAAGCTTGTAATTATAGTTTTAAATTGCTACGAACCATCTCAACGATTTGACCTACAATTTCATTGTTCCCAAAGTTAAATTTGCATGTGCAATGTGTTCGTATTCAATAATGATCTTAGTCTACTAATTTGAGAGTCAAGTACAACACCGAAGCGTCTCTAAACAAAACCACTAAACCAAAACTCTATTTGCAAGTAATTTCCATTCAGTTTAAGACCGGATATAACGTTCCCAGTTAATTCTGTTCGTTGGTTTCAAAAAAATTATATGCCATAAACAAACATACAAGTAAATAGCATTGTTAATATTTAACAGTACAAAGAGCTTCTGTTATAAAAAATTGACTGTAAAGAAATATGAAAGTATTTGCCGTTAATATTAAATTAATTGTCTCTCTTGAAAGATAGTCATCATCATCATCTTGGTGCTACAGCCCTTAGAGGGCCTCGACCTTCTCAAGCTTTCTACGCCATTCTATTCTGTCCCTCGCTTGCATTTTCCAGTTGCCGACTCCGATCTTCTCGGCATCTTGTGTTACCCCGTCCATCCACCTTAGCTTTGGTCTACCCCGTCTTTTCATTCCTACGGGTTGCGCTGTTAGAATCTTTTTTATCATGTTTGACTCAGGGGCCCGGGCTACATGTCCTGCCCACTGCAGGCGGTTTCGCTTAATTATAGTGGTAATTAAGCGAAACCGCCTGCAGTGGGCAGGACATGTAGCCCGGGCCCCTGAGTCAAACATGATAAAAAAGACTCTTGAAAGATAGACCAAAGGCCAAACTTAACCCTTTACCGCATAGTGGTTCATATATGGCACAATACTCATATTTCGTATAACCGGTAAAAGAGCAGATATTTCGTATAACCGGTAATAAAGCGATCAATGCAGCAAAGTGAACTTTTATGAAAATTTGCAAATGGCCGCGGTCTGACAGCTGTTCATAAGAATTGTTCAATTTGATATTCAATTATCCAAGTTTCTACTGAATATTTTTGTAGAAAAAAAAATAATAGCGACATCAAGGATAGACCTTCAAGAAATAATTTCTGTAAGTACTTTCACGTATTTCTTCATATTTTGGTATTTTTTGATCAAAAATGTGCTTGTGCTATATATGCCACAATATGCACCGTCGTTCAAAACTCTCTTTCATATATGGCCTAATATGCGTTCTGAACTAGGTATTATTTTTTTTTTATTTTGGATAATGGATTCAAAAACGTTTTATGGTGAAACTCTTGTGGTAGTGGACATACCAGATGGTAGTGAAAACTAAGGGCTATCAGATGATGATATTTCCACTATTATGGTAGTCCCAGAGTCAGACTATGAAGATACTATAATAGATAATAATGAATAAGATATTATTATCCCAGAAACGGATTTAAAATGATACTGTAAAACAAGAAATAACTAGTATATTGGAACAAAAAATGAAGTTAACATCAAGCAAAGAGGAAAGTACTGAGGAAAACTTGACGAGAATTAAAGACATCTTAAAGACTGTTTAAGAAACAAAATTGAGTGCGCTAAAAGCAAGAAAAAAACAAGGGTGGATGACAGAAGCAATACTGAGACTTATGGATCAAAGAAGAGAAGTCAGAAATAAAGATAAAAACGAATACAAGAGGATCCACGCAATAATCAGGCAGAATATAAGACACGCGAAAACACAATTTCATAGTAAAGAATGTAACGAAATTAAACAATATGAAAAGAAACACGATACATTTCATCTGCACAAGAAATTAAAAGAGGTCGCTGGAAAAACAAACGGAAACAAGTATCCCAAAGTTTAGAAGACAGAAACGGACACAGAATATTGGACATCTATCAACAGTTAAAAGAATGGAAAAACTTATACATTAAAATACATTTCTGAATTATTTGAAAATGAGAGAGTAGAACACTATACACCGATTGCTATATCAGGTCCATCTATAACAGAAAGTGAGGTTACACGTTCAATACAAACGGCAAAAAATGGAAAATCACTTGGCTCCGATGAAGTAAGTGCTGAAATACTAAAGTTTTTGGGAGAAAATGAAATTAAAGCTCTGTGCAATCTCTTTATCAGAATTTATGACACTGGGATATTACCAACTGATTGGTCGACATTTGTCACAATACCTAAGAAACATCGTCCAAAGACATGCGGTGATTATCGGACAATAAGTCTGATGAGTCACGTTTTGAAGGTCTTCCTGCGAGTAATACACAGCAGAATTTACACGCTGTTAGAGGACAGAATTAGCAATGCTCAATTTGGGTTTAGGAGTGGCTTGGGTACAAGAGAAGCCTTGTTTAATATACAGGTGCTAGTACAAAGATGCAGAGATATAAATCAAAATGTGTACATTAGTGCAATCGATTTTGAAAAGGCTTTTGACAAATTTCGACATAACAAAATGCTAGAAATATTGAAAACAGCTGGATTGGACGATAAAGATCTACAAATAATTACAATTCTATACTGGCATCAAGTGGCAAAAATAAAGGTTGAACACGAACTGTCTGATAAAATAAATATAATAAGAGGAGTGAGACAAGGCTGTATATTGTCGCCTTTACTTTTTAACTTATATTTGGAGGAAATATTTAAGGAAGCCCTAATGGAGACAACCGAAGATATTATTGTGAATGGAGTAACCGTCAACAATATTAGATATGCCGACGATACCTTAGTGCTTGCTAATTGCGGAGAAGACCTTCAAAATCTAAAGAACAAAATGAAACAGACTTGTGATGAGTATGGATTAAAACTCAACGTTAAATAAACTAAATATATGATAGTTAGCAAACAAAATTATATACAGCATGACGGTATAAAAGTCGGATATGCCACACTGGACAGAGTAGAGAAACTCGTGTATCTCGGCAGTAATATCAATGAGAGCTGGGATCCAACCGCAGAAATTAAAAGCCGAATAGAACAAGCACGAGCCGCCTTTGTGAAAATGAGAAACGTACTTTGCAGTCACGATCTTAGCAATGACCTTAGAGTTCGAATGACATCTTGCTACATCTTTCCTGTCCTGCTTTATGGAGGTCAAAAGCGTGGAATTTAACTGAGGCTATCCTTAGACGCTTGACAGCTGAGACTGAAAATAAGCTGGCTTGACAGAGTTAGAAATAAGCAGGTCCTTAGACGGCTGAACCAAACAACACAACTGGTCAATATAATAAAGAAACGCAAGCTGGAATACTTCGGTCACATTATGAGACACCCTGAAAAATATAATCTTTTACATCTGATCATTCAGGGAATGATGTAAGGTAATCGTTGTCCTGGTAGAAGAAGAACATCATGCTGAAAAATCTAAGGCAATGGTATGGAAAATTAACTACATCGTTATTTAGAGCTGCTGTCAATAAAGTCACGATAGCGAATATGGTAGCCCATATGATATCCAACGATCGATAATGGTCATGGAACTAGAAGAAGAAGACACGGATTTAGAAAGCAATTCGGATAGCGGAGATAATATTTCTTTGGACGAATTACGAAGTAATCTAATAAAGAATAGAAATAAAAGTCATCCAACTTGGAAAGAAGGAAATTTGATACATCAAATGATGATATAAGATTTCTCGGTTCTACTGACCTAACACCTAAGTTGCAACATGCCCTTACGCATTTAAAATTTTTTTTTTAACAAATGAGATAATTAAAGATATAGTTTACCAAACTATATTATATTTATATGTCAATAGTCCAATTGCCAAACGCTAGAAGTTATTGTAACTCCAGCCTTAATCATCGATTGATCTCAAATGTTATGTCATGCAATTTTCATCTATACAATTCATCGCGTTCATCTATAAAACAGTGTAATCCTCAAAAACCCCACAAATGGGGATATAAGGCGTTTGTTCTTAGTGGTGTCAGCCAGTCTTAGGAAAATCCCTACGATTATGAAATTTTTGTAGAAAGCCAAACTAATCTTGTACCCGATGCTTTTCCTGATTTAAGGGTGAGTACAAATGTGGTTCTTCGGCTAACACAAACAGTACCAAGACTTATAAATCACAACAACATCCCATTGCAAATTTATCTAACGAAACAGGGTATATTACCACTAGGAACAGTTAGAATAAACAAAGTCCCAAACAGTAGTGTGCCAAAAGAGGCTTAAAAATCTCTGTTGTTACATGGTATGACAATAAATTAGTAAACATTTTATCAACATATATGCTGGGAGTATACCAACAGTTGAAGTTAAATGGTTTTCGAAAAAGGATAAAACACATAATATAATGATTCCATGTCCAGAAGCTGTAACGATCTATAACAAGTATATGGGGGAATCTCCTGGATTTAATGTTGGGATATTATAGGATCCAAAAATGGTACGTGCGTATATTTTTCCATATTATTGATTTGATGACTGTCAATGCGTGAATTCTTTGGAGAAGAAGTGACAATGAGCATAATAATTTAGCTCTGGCAGATTTCAAAATGGCAGTATCCGAGTGTTTATGCAAAGTTAATAAAGCTGATTCTATTACAAAAGAGGGTCGTCCGTATGGAGCTATGGAAAATTTACAAAACAAGAAAAGAATAGGTCCAGGAACCGATATCCCAATGAAAGATGTACGAATAGATAGATATGATGGTCATCTTCCATTATGGTGTAGTCAAAGACAAAGATTTAAATATCCCTGTGGATCAAAAAGCTTCATAAAATGCGAGAAATGTAATGCTTTTCTTTGCTTAAACAAAGATAAAAATTGTTTTTAGAACTTTCACACTGAATAGTTATTATAATTATAAAGTACTAATCGTCATTTTTTTTTATTAATTTTACTTGTTAAATCTTGTTTTAATGCATAGTGTGTCATATATGACACACACAAAAAAAATACAAAAAACTAACCAAGTTAGTATAATTTTTTTTATATTTTTAACGTAATCTTAAAGTCAAGTTTGTAATAATAGATTTTTTTTTTAAAAATAAAAAAAATACTGCAGTAAGGGGTTAAGACTTGACTAAATTTTTTTTATTCTTGGTTTTTTAAGTAATCTTTCTACAATATAGGATAATAAAATTAGTAAATTCGCCCTTCTTCTTCTTAGAGTGCCGTCTCCCTACGGAGGTTGGCAATCATAATGGCTATATTTATGTTTGAACTTGCTGCTCCAAACAAATCAATCAATCTGCATTGATACCAATCACGTAGGTTCTTCAACCATGAGTTCTGCCTTCGGCCAACAGATCTTCTTCCTTGAATCTTTCCCTGTGTTATGAGTCTCAAAATTTCATATTTTGGTCCCCTTATCACGTGGCCTAGGTATTCCAGTTTTCTGGTTTGTATAGTGGTGATTAGTTCTGTTTCTTTACCAACCCTCTCCAGTACTTCTTTATTTGTAATTCTATCAGTCCATGATATTTTTAATACTCTGCGGTATAACCAGAGTTCGAAAGCCTCGATTCTTTTTAAATTGCATTTTTTTAATGTCCAAGTCTCAGCTCCATATAATAATATTGAAAATATATAACAGCGAATGGTATCTAGTCTGATCTCTAAATTTAGATTTTTGCACGTTAGGAGTGGCTTCATTCGTATAAGTGCTGATCTGGCAGTCTCTATTCGCCTGTTTATTTCTGCAGTATAACCATTGGTTTCATTGATCAAAGTTCCCAAGTACTGATATTTTTCTACTTGTTCTTTCACGTTACCATTGATTGTCAATGGGTGATGTATGTTTTGTGGTCTTTTTGTAATTAGCATGTACTTCGTTTTTTAAGCGTTTATAGTAATTCCCATCTCAGCACTATTCATACTTAAGCTTTCGATAAGATGTTGTAGATCTTTTATACTCGTTGCTATGATCACAGTGTCATCTGTATATTGTAATTTGTTAATTAATTTTCCATTAACGGTAACTCCCGCTTTGATATTATTGAGCGTGTTTTGAAAAATTTCTTCATAATATAAGTTAAACAAAAGTGGCGATAAAACACATCCCTGTCTAACTCCTCTACAGATCTTCATTTCTTCTGAGTGTTACTTGAACTATGGCACTTAGGTTCTAATATAATGTTTGCACTATATTTATGATTTAACTGTCAATGCGCTGGTTCATAAGTATTGATATTAGGTTTTCATGTCTTACTTTATCGAAAACTTTTTTGTAGTCAACAAAACACAAATGTAGATCAACGTTTACATCCCGACATCGCTGAATCAATATATTGATGGCAAATAGTCCTTCTTGAGTACCCATTCCATTTCGAAACCCGAACTGCGTCTCGCTAATATCCTCCTCTAGCCTTTCGTATATTCTCTTATGTATTACTTTCAGCAGTACTTTTAAAGGATGACTCATGAGGCTTAGTGTTTGATAATCAGGGCACTCTTGTTGCTGCTTGTTTTTTAGGGATGGTTATAAATGCTGACTTCAGCGACTCTTGTGGTATTATTCCCGTATCGTACACCGTGTTGAATAAATCTGCCAATACTTCCAAGTTATCCTCGCCCTTCACTCACCTTTAAAATATACTATTTCAATAACTGGAAGTCAGAGTTTCAAGTTTGTCTATCTCAAAGATACCGTGACGGCAGAATATTTTGTTTGTTTATAAATTCTTACTCAATTTATTAGACTCGCCATAAAAATTTCAGTTTTTTAAATGTTAATCGCACTGAAAGTATGTTCACTTGGATACTAAGGTGTTTAAAGGATTGCATAACTATTGGGTACATAGTTACGTAGAAAATGGTATAAATTTTTCTTACAATTGTCAAAAATTTACAGATTACAGTAAAATGTGCTTAAAGTGTGGAGTAAATAATTGCTTTACATTTTGAGTTTTTTTACTTAAAACATAGATTTGTAGTCAGTTTATTTAAAATTTGCACTAGTAAGTATTGACATTATTAAGTAATAGCATGTAATAGTGTCACTTTTGATTTTGGTTAATTCTTACTTATAAAACAAGACGATTAATCTTGGATTGTAATTTTTAGATGAATCCAAAGATCTTTGTGTTGAGAAAATCTCGTTCATTACTGCTCTATTAGAGAATACAGCATTTAGTCAGAGACAGATAGCACGAATATGTAGTGTATCCCATTCGTCAGTGAGAAAATTGAGTCAAAAACTCAAAGAGAAGCGACCTATGATGTCAGACCTGTGGCAAAAATCCTTCAGTCACCCCCAGAGTGCAACGAATTTTAAAAAATTTAGCTACAACACACAAAGGGGCCATTCATAGAGATTTAAAAAATAAGTTTGAAGAAGCAGAATGTTCAGTATCAGTATCATCAGAATTTTTATGACATGTTCTTTAAATGTCGCAGGCCCGTTATGAAGACAAAACTAACAATACAAATGTTCAAAAACGCTTAGCTTGGGCCAAAGTCCATAGAAACTGGTCTGTTGATGATTGACGTAAGGTAAATTATTACAAATCATTTTATTCTGGCACTTTACAACTCTTACTCACATTGACAGGTTTGCTTCAGCGCTGAAGCCACATGTCAAATTATAGATGATAAGGCCCAGTTTGTCCGAAGACATCCAAGGCAAAAATATAAAAAGGGGTGTGTAATTATTACAGTTAAACATCCCAGCTCAGTAATGATATAGTCGGTGATTAGTAGCAAAAGTATGGGACGTTTGTATGTCGTAGAAATAACCATGCGATAAGACCAATATAAAAGTGTTTTGCATACAAGATTGGTTCCACAAGTAAACGAATAGTTTGGTAATAGCCATAAGATATTTTTGCAGAATTAAGCACCTTCCAAACGGCTAAAAGTAATAAAAATTTTTAATTAAAAAAACCACATTGAAAATATCTGGGAGTGCCTAAACAGAGATTTAGCCAAGAAAATAATTATCAATAATTATTTTCATTCTGTCAAGTTATCCACAAAAGAGACTAATGAAGGTGACTTAGTAGCACAATAATGCATATAAGATAAAAGGAAAAGGAAAAAAAGAAATTTAATTTTAATTAGTGCTAAATCCAACTAAACCATATATTTGAATCATTGTGGAAAATTTCGAAGTTTATAAACTACTGAAAGCTCACCTATCTAAGTTTTTAACCAGTAAAGACGTAAAAAGGTCTATCCATGCCGTACTTTACGCGCATTGAATAAATTGTGTCCCTTGACCACATTAGGCAAGCTATAGTGTAGCAGTGCTTTCTATAGCGTTTATGGAATTACTGAAAAACGGGTTTGTATCGGACTTGGCAAAACCAACAGCAGCGGTACTGCTACTAACGACCAAAGGGGGAAATGTGACTCAGCAAATAAAATTTCAAATCATAGTTTATCTATGGTACGACACATATTATGTCTCTAACTACTGTCACTAATTAATATAGTCGCGCCAAAAGTCCTCACCGAATATATTTACTTACTGGATTTAACATTATTAAACTTTGTTTTCTCAAGATTGCTTAAGGAAAGTTACCATGGTTCTATCTCGGTGAATAAGAACTGTTATCGTAAGACGTTTAACGAGCAGCTCAGTATTGGCCTTGAGCCTTCAAAAAGCGATACCTCCAGTTATTGTGATAAAATAGTAATAACACTAATAAAATAACCAACCTGATGATCTTAAAACCATTCTCAAATAGTACAACTTAAACAGAAAAAAATACATTTGACTAATGCATAAAGCTATTAATCCACTTACTAAAAGTTACAAATATAACAATGATAAAACTCAGTGATATTGTTAGATCCACAGTAGGCTCTTGTAACGATAAAACTAACTTGAACTAGGATTCAATGTTATATAAAAAAAGCTATGAATTTATAATTTTGGTATTTATAAACAATATGACAATATGATCATCAACAGTCCTGTCGTCAGAGATTTGACTCCTAAAAATTATACGAACAACCTGAATTTTACCAAAAATATCAATCTTGAGACCTCTAAAAGATGCAAAAAATGTTACCACTTACAAAACGCAAACAAATCGATTTACCAAGAATCTTTACACCCCAGAAAAAATATTTTGAATAAAAAATGTAGCTTAGATAATTTTAAACAAAAATGTTTATAAGCGGTTTTTGCGTAGAACAAACCGTTCTCTCAGAAATAACGCATGAAGCGATCGGCGATTTTGAATGCCAGTTCCGCGCGCGAAATAAATGTTAAATAAAATGTATCAACCCGACGCTCGATTTGTATCATAATTTTTAGGCGCGATTTTTGCCATTTTTTACGATTCTCGTGAGATCAATACAATGTATGACTTTCATTGACCGGTCGTAGTGAAATTTCTATTGTTGGAGACCATTCTTCAAAACCTATAACACGAAAATTCGATTTTGATTTTTGGCAAATAATATGAGGCATTTGAAATATGACTAAAAACGTAGAATTTAAAATTTTACATTACAAACAATGGTACGTCACAAGAAATGCCACCAAGAAGACGATTTGGGGGATGTTATTAATAGCAGAAATTAGGTGCTTTTAAAAAACGTGCTAGTGTAATCAAAAAGAGCATTTTTAAACGTTTTAGATCGTTTTTAATGTAAAAGTTTAAATTCAGCGTTTTTTAAGCATATTTCGCATATATTTTTAACATCTCACCTTTGTTGCCAAAAGTCAAAACTAAAAGTCAAAATGTTAAAATTGGTTTTAAAGTTAGCTTCTCGTTATCGAAACTTCATAGTGGCCGGACAATAAAAAAAGTACATTATATTGACCTCATTAGAATCATGAAAAGTGGCGAAAATTGCGCCACGTTTATTTATTTAACACCTCTATAAAAACTGAGTTCATTTGCTGCAAAATACAAAACTTGCATACGAAAGCTGCAATTTTTACCTTTAAAATCCATCTTGACTTTTGTCGATAGGACACTTGTGTCAACTTACTTTACTTAATCAGTAGACCCATTTGTACCTTTCGGCGTTGGGCCGTTTAAAGTACAATTCATTAAATTACAATATTTGACAATCTTCTGAGGTGTCCTAGCTCTTAACGAACTTTCTCCATTCCTTCCTATTGGATGCCATCTGTGTTGCTTCCTGCCAAGTCTTACCCTTACTCTGCAGTATCTTTAATGGGTCTTCCTCTTCTGTTCTTCCCTATTGGTTTGGGGTCCCACACTCTTTTTACTTGTCTATTATTGTCCATCCGGGTTAGATGTCCGAACCATGCCAATTTTTTCTCCTTGATTGACTCGAGTATCGGTTTGATTTTGAGTCTTTCTCTTATTTCTTCATTTCTGGTCCTATCGTTCTTCTGAGGTATTTCATCTTTGCTACCTGAATTCTGCTCTGATGTCTTTTGTTTAATACCCAATTTTCTGTTCCATATGTCACTGTAGGTCTATATATTGTTTTGTATATTGTCATCTTGGTCTTTGTTGATATTTCTTTGTTATTAAGGAATCCTCTATTTAGTGCTGGGAATAGTTTTCCTGTGTTTTCCATTCTGTTGTTAAGATCGTACTCAATGTCTTCTTTGTTGTTGATTACTGTTCCTAAGTATTTGTATGAATTTGTCTGTATTATTTTTTGTTGGTTTATCATTACTTCTATTTGATCTTCCGTCCCTTGTTTCCTTGATATTTTCATTATCTGAGTCTTTTCTTTGTTTACGTTTAAGTTGTATTTGCTTGCTTCTAGGTTCCATTTCTCTAAGTTATATTTCAGTTTTTCTGCAGTTTCCGCAATTAATACTATGTCGTCTGCAAATATACACATCTCAGAATGTATCATTTGCATTCTGTTCCAACCGATGCAGTATTTCTTAAATGTTTTCTTACATTATTTCACTATCTCATCTATTACATTTATGAATAGCACTGTGCTGAGACTTCCCCCTTGTCTAACTCCTTGAGTTGTTTCAAATGGGTCTGACTGTATATTTAACATTCTTACTGTATTTGTTGTTTTCATGTATATACTCTTTGTTACTTCTATCAGTTCTTCACTTAAGTGTTTCTTCTTTGGGATTTCCCATATATCTTTTCTTTTGACTGAGTCGAATGCTTTTTCCATGTCTATAACGCTCAGATATATTTCTTTATGTTTCTTTAAGGCTTTTTCTATTACTTGTTGCATGGTGAATATATGGTCTTGTGTGTTGTGTCCTTTCCTGAATCCACTTTGTACGTCCTCTAATTTATGTTCTATTTCTTTTCTAATTTTCCTTTCTATTATGGTTTCGTATACTTTTGCTGCTACACATAGAAGTGATATACCTCTATAGTTCCTACAGTCTCTTGTGTTTACTTTCTTGTATACAGGTATAATTACTGCATTTGTCCATTCTCTGGGTATTACTTTTCTCTTCCATATTAGGTTATATATGTATAACAATTTTTCTTTTGCTTTTACTCCTATATATTTCATCATTTCTGGTACTACTTCATCGCTTCCTGGTGATTTTCCAATCTTTATCTTTCTTATTGCTTCTTCCAGTTCTTGTTTTTCCATAGTTTCTGGACTTTCCGTGTTTCTCATGGATACTTTCTTGTTGTGGCTTTCCTTCCCCATTGTATTCGCTTGATTTCCATTCAGTATCAGCTAAAAATGTTCCCTCCATCTTTCCATTATTGTCTTATCGTCGTTTATTATTGTTCCTTCCTTGTTCATTATTTGTTTCAGTTTCGTTTCTTTGTTACTTCTTAGGTTTTTCAGTGTTCTGTAAAATAATTTTACGTTTTCTGTGCTGTTTTCTTCCATTTTTTCCCAGAATTTTTCCCAACTTTTCTTTTTCTCTTTCTTAACTATCTCTTTACCTTTTGTTCTTTGTCTCTTATAATTTTCATATTTTTGTTGTATTTTGTCTTGTATGTATTCTTTCCATATTTTCTTCTTTTCTTTTATTTCTCTTTTCATTTCATCGTTCCACCAATATGTTTGTTTCCCTCTGTTGTTATTTCTTGTAGTTCCACATATTGATTTAGCTGGTTTTATCATCGCATTTTTAAATTTTCCCCATTCTTCTTCTATTATTTTTGTTATTTCATGTTCATTGTCCATCTCTTTCACTAGTCCTTCTGAGTATCTTATTATCGTTGTTTCTTTCCTTAGTTTATAAATTTTTATTATTTCTTTGTGTTTTTTTTATGTTCTCATTTCTTTTTATTTCTTTTCTTTGGCTTTTGAATGTGGATTCTAGTAGCTGGTGGTCACTACCAATTTCATAACTCCTTTTTACCCTTACTTCTCTTATCCAGTTCTCTGTTTTTTGCACTATAGTATAGTCTATAATTGATTGTTCGTCTCTTGATTTGACTTCTCTTGTGATTTTGTGTATCTTTTTATGTTGGAAGTGTGTGTTCGTAATCACCAGGTTATTGTTTAGACAGAATTCGAGTAGTAATTTTATTGTCACTTGTGTCAAAATATACTGAATTTTTACCGTCGAGCTGGTACAAATTTTAATGAGCATTAATTTCGCGCGCATAACTGACATTTAAATCTCCTATTGCTTCAATCGTTGTTTTTGAGAAAACAGTTCATTCTAGACAAAAAATGCTTATAAAAGTTTTTTCAAAATTATCCTAGCTACATTTTTTTATTTTAAACATTTTTTCTATAGCTTACAAATTCTTGGTAAATCGATTTTGTCCGTTTTCCCCCTCTACGTGGGGAATTTTAAGAAAAAGCCCGGGGGTAATAGTGGTAAACTTTTTGCATTGTTTTTAGCGTCCTAAAATTGACCTTGTCAGCAAAATATAGTGTTACGAGAAATATCATGGCCTAAAAAACTGTAAATATATTATGACTAATTCTATAATATATAAAAAAATAGTTATAATAAAAAGTTATAATATATTATAACTTTTCTATTCTAGTTATTTCGGCGCTCAGTTGAAAGACCTGTTTACCTGCCGGCAGAAATTTCTAGTCCCCTTCGCTAAAAGACCTGTTTGGCTCCACGACGATCGAAGAAGTTCCGGAAGGTCCATGAAACTTCGAGAATAACAACTGTATTTTATATTTAAAGAGGAATTTTGTTGGAAACGGAGCAGTTAGTTTTTGAAGATCGCGCCGCGTTTTAAAATGTAACGCACGTATTATAATAAATTATATAATTATTAGTGTAAAATAAATTAGTAATAAAGACTTTAATAAATTTGTAAGTGTTATAAATAGAATCTTTAATAATAAATAAAAACAATAAATTAGAATTAATAAAAACATAACAATAGCTTGTTTGTATGACTTTTAGGGATTCAGTAGTATTTTTGTCTCTGATAACTGGAATACAACCATATACTTATGGAATGAAAGTACAGCAAAGCGTTGATCGTGTGAAGTTGGGAGTTGCATATACCATATTGTTTTAGTTATCAGTTTACAAGTTTTTCAAAATTATGATTTTGATAGTTTTAGTTTAACCAAAAAAACATTAACGCGACTATATAATATAGAGCCGTTACACACCCAAATTGAATGACGTTTTTGACCTATTATCGTATTAGACGTATCCCTTCTGTTTCCATTAACTGTTGATTAAAAAATTTGATTAACGTTTACAGCTTTTGTAAAAAGGTAAATAATAATAAATAATAATACATATTAATAAATAAGGCTAAATAACAATAAATAATAATAAATAACAATAAAAAGTAATCAATAAGAATAAATAATAACAAAAAAAGTAGTTATTAAAAAAATCTTTGTCAGTATTACCTTGTTTAATTTCCATAACTGATTGTTTATCATAAAAATCATTTCTTTTATAATCTACCCTAAGCATAAATAATTATACAATTCCAGTAACACAGCCCTATTCATATTTAATTTCCCAGGTGAAATTATTATAAGTTCGCTATGTATTTGGTTCGTTCGTTAAACTAGAGAAAATTCAATTAAGCTGAAATTTACAGGAAACTTTACACGATGGGAATATTTACTAGAACTCTTTGAAAAGCACCGTAGTTGGGATCTGAAGTCTCGCTCTCAATAATTCTATTAATAATGGTTAAAGTCTTCAATGTAGACTATTTCTAACTAACTACCTGTTCTTTGATTAAAATGTTAGTAAGCGCCTGTTAGACGAAAATAGAATAAAGTTAATTTTAATAACAAATAGATTTCGAGAAATTGGCGACGATAGTAGATTAGGGTACCAAAATTCACCTTTGTTCACGATTGTTATTGGACGTAATTATTTTTGATAATAGAAAGGAAAACTCTCACACGCAGAAAGTTTATATTCTGTAATAAGCGACAGAATTAATATTCCATAATTATTGTACTCAATCAAATACACAAATTGCCATAAATTTAAAAACTGCCAGCGTCAGATGTAAATGCGGTGTTCGAGTTGTTGTGAGATAAGTTTTAATTTAATTAAAAAACTGAGCGAAAAAGTCAAGTTAGCCAAATGGAATTTGATAATGCTCCACTTAAAATTACAAATTATGCAAATAAGTTATTCCAGTCCAACCTACCGCAAAAATCGAAAATTTAATAAGAATATTATTATACAACGTATAGGAATTAACAGAAAAAAGAAATACTGACTCATTTTTCGAAAAGGTTTCAATTGAATTTTTTGGTTATTTATTAAAATTTGAAAATTATGACTTAATCGACATATGTGTCGATAGCGAAAGTTATAAAGTAATAAAATATTTATTAAAATGCTTTTCTGCTAAATCTGTAGCAAAGAAATTGACGGTCCTGACTACAGAAACTGTAAACCAATTCTTAGATAATACCACAGATAAAGCAAAAGCAAATCTGCAAAAGTATAGTTTGGTTGGTAAGAATTAAATTAACTCATTTACTGTTGATATCACGAATCCGTGATATGGCGTCTTTTTCTTCGAGTGCCATCTCCGCGGCGTTGGTCGGCAATCATCATAACTATTCGGACTTTTGAGACGGCTGCTCTGAAACGTTCATTTGATGTACATCCGTACCACTCTCTCATGTTGCACAGACATTTTACGCCTTCCTTTGCTTCTCTTTCCTTGGATATTTCCTTGCATAATCAGTTGAAGCAAGATGTATCTCTCTCCACGTGAAATATGTCCGAGATATTCCAATTTTCTTCAATTTTAATTGTATTTAAAATTTCTATTTCTTTATTCATCCTTCTCAGAACTTCTTTGTTTGTGACGTGTTCTGTCCACGATATTTTCAGAACTATACACCCAAAGCTCGAATGATTCCAGTTTTTTCATTGATGTCGCATTCAAGGTCCAAGATTCCATTCCATAAAACAAAGTCGAAAAAATATAGCACCTCGCCAACCTAATTTACCTTTATTCCAGCTGTTTCACACTCAAAAGCGTTTTTCAAGATCTCTTCCAAGTAGGCAATAAAAAAATTGGCGACAATACGCATCCCTGTCTCACTCCATGTCTAATTTCAATTTCTTCTGACAGCTGTTCGTTAACACGTACTTTTGCTCGATGTTTATAGTATAAATTTGATATGATCCTGAGGTCGTTGTAGTCAATCTTCTTTGATTTCAGGACATTCATTAATTGTTTATGTCGTACTTTATCGAATGCTGTATAATAGTCAATAAAACATACGTATATACCTTGATTGACGGAGAGGCATCTTTGTATCAGTATATTAAGTGAAAAAAGAGCTTCACGCGTTCCTAGGCCTTTGCGAAAACCAAATTGTATATCATTAACGTCTATGTCCAGTTTGTGATATATTTGGTTATGGATGCCTTTTAGTACTAACTTTAGCACATGAGACATCAAGCTAATGATGCGGTAGTCGCTACATTTTCTTGCGTTTTTCTTTTTGGGGAAACAAATAAAAATCGACGTTAACCACTCTTTGGGTAATATGTCTGAACTATAAATTTGGTTCAAGAGTGTCACTAAAACATCAATGTGCTTCTCCTTCGTCCAGGGCTCTTCCCACTCTTCATTGATTTTAATGCGTGTAATATTTCTTCTTTTGTAATATATGGACCTATTTCTTCTGACGTAAGTTCTATGTGTTCCAGATCCCCTCGTTCATCATCGAACAATTCGTCGATATATTCTGCCCATTTTTGTACTTTCTCTTCCGGATGTGTTATAGTAGTTCCGTGTCTATCCAGAATTGCACGAGTGGGATTTTGTTTTCTTAGTCCTGCCAGTTCTTTAACTTTCTTGTGTATGTTAAACAGATCATATTTAAATCATGAATGTGTTGCTTGTATTAGTCCATTTTAAATAGGTTTAATTTACTTTGTACCGTTTGACCTGAAGATGCTTTACAAAGTGTAGCAAACGAAACCGGTCGTTTTGATAGTAAAATTAAATTGATTGTGAGTAAGTCTTATTTTTTTTCTTTCGCCTAGATCATATTTATTTTGGTCTTCGATTTCTTTACATTTCTCTTCAAAGTATTTTTCTTTTGCCTGCTTTATCATATTCCTGATCTCGTGGTTTATCTCTCTGTATTTATTCATTTATTTATTTATTCTTCTTTTCTCCTTGCGGAAATCTTTAGTATTTCTTTACAAGGTTTCAATAGACAATGTTTTAGTCGATCCCAGTACTCGTCAATATCATTGGTAATTGTGTTCAATTTTCTGCAGTTCAGATGCAGTTCATGTTGGAGGCATTAAGTTCTCTTGTATCTATTGTAGGGATTCTTTGATGTCTTTTAATATTTTTAAGTGTGAGTGTTATCTTGGCGATAAGCGGATTGTGATCTGAGGTCACGTCTGATCCAGGATATGCTTTCACGGCTTTAACAGCATCTTTCATTGACCATAATGTAGTCTACCTGGTTCCTGACTACTTTCTCCGATGTATCTGCAGGCGATCGCCATGTATACAGTCATCTGTTTGGTAACTTGAAAAATGTGTTTGTAATCAAGTTCTGCTCATGACAGAATTGTAACAGACAGTCTCCTCTCTCGTTTCGATTTCCCAGACCATAGTTTCCTATACACTTTCAGCTTTGTCCCTTTCCAATCATTGCACTGATATCACCTAGGACTATCGTGATTTCTCTTGTCTTCGTTATTCTAAGTGCCTCTTAGATATCTCGGTAAAATAATTCCAGTCCTTCTTCATCGGAATTCGCCGTAGGAGCATAAACTTGTATCAAATTCAGTTTGGCATGAGATGTCACCAACTTCAGTACCATTACCCTTTGTGAGATAGGGAAATAACATTCCACCGCTCTATTAGATTTTTTATTAACTATTACTGCCACGCCGTATCTGTGTTGGTTATTCTCGCTACCGGAATAATATATTGTGGCTTTGTCTGTTGAAAAACAACCTGAGTTGGGCCACCTGGCTTCACTGATATCGATATTCAACCTGTTTATTTCTTGAATAACATAGTGCATTTTATCAAACTGAACAATGCTCCGAACATTCCAGGTTCCTATTCTAGTGTTGGTCAGTCTTAGTTTATCATATACGTTCTTTTGACAAGTAATTCGCTGATTAACAAGCTAAGAGTCCTTGTCTTCTCCCCTGCCGAATGTTGGCTTCCGAGGGCCATGATCAGTAACGCCGTTATTAGTTTCTAAAACCATGATGATTGTACTGGAGATATCCATGGGGATTTTTAATGTAGTGGTTTTCGCTTGCCTTCTACATCCTTATACCGTTGACCAAGATATTGGTTCCTTCACCTTCGAGACCGATTTGTCAACCCCAAGGCAAAAAGGGTACCCTACCACCTACCAATTCTTCTGCCCAGAGCCGTTGATTGGCAAGTGTGGGATTGCTTATACCGGCAATCGGTATCACGATTTCCATTTCCAAGTCCTTTATGATATTCTTGTCTCGTCTTTTCGTCTGAATTTAAACGTATCTATCCGTCTATGTCAATATTAGACCAATTTACGTTTTTCTATTTCGTCATTTATTATCTCCATTACATTCATTAATTTTCTAATTTGTTCATGGTACAAAAACAACCTTTTTATTGTATTTATTCTGTTTTTCATTCTTTTATATATCACAAATGTCTTTTCAGAATAAAGTGAGCAAATTTCTAGTATTGCTTTAAGTATTTGATATTTGGCTTTGCTTTTAATATCATCGAATTATTTGTTGTGTTATTTTCTTTTATTTCTTCATTTTGTGTGTTTTTTCCATTTTATATGATCCTACATATATTGATTAAAGTTACTTTCAAGTATTTATGTTCATTTGTTTGTCTTTTAGCCAAATATTGTCTACTAAAACATCCAATTAAACGACCAGAATTTAAAACCTCTTTTGATACATTTGGACCTAGGTCTACAAAGTATCTAATGTGGGGCTCTAGACTTAATATGACTACAAGCTGTAAACTGCAAAAAGAAGTACTAATAGATAATCTAAACATAGTATCCACAAGGGAGCCAACATACTGGGCTAAAGACCCTGCAGAAATTCCACATGTTCTCGATTTTGCTGTAGTCAACGGAATTAATGAAAAATACTTTAAACCAGTCTTATTTTAATTTATCCTTTGACTATTCACTGGTTAGTGAAAACATATAAACAGAAAAGAGCCGTATATTACACAAGAGTAAAACAAATTTGAGTTATTTTGAATATCAGGTAAACAATCAAATTAATTTACACATCCCACTAAAGACGGATAAACAGATCAAGCATGCAATAGAACATTTTAACACAGTTTTAGAGAAAGCAGCATGGAACTCAACACCATTGCCTATAAACCTACATACGAATAAAAACTGTTCCTATACAATATAAGAAAAAAGAATGGAGGAAAGAAGGCTCAGAAAACAGTGGCAAATAACAAGATCACCTGAAACTAAAACCAGCCTTAATAAAGCACTAAAGAAACTAAAGAACTAAAAAACTGATAATGGCAGAAAATAATGCAGCTTTTCAGGAATACTTACAAAAACTAGATGCAACCCAAGCCACTGACTACTCATTATGGAAGGATACAAGGACCTTACGAAGGCAGAACCATACATCAATCCCACCAGTAAAAACAGAAATAGGAGAAAATGGATAAAATGCACTAGGAAACGTCGAAATATTTGCGACACCTTTTAAAAGTTTTTACGCCAAATGACGGAAAACTAACTAGCTAAGCTTAAAAAGAGATTATTTCAGCACTCGCAAAATCTTATTAATTAGAAATTCCTGAAAAAAAATTTCATCAAAACATATCATCGATCCAAAAACTTTGCAGTAACTTCCAGAGAAAGGCTTCTAATTTCTGACATTTATTTAACTCGGTAATCAGAACAGGTCATTTTCCACCACAATGGAAAATAGCACAGATAAAAATAATACTAAATTTAGGAAAAGAACCATAAAATTTATAGTCCTACCCTGCTATTAGTCTTCTTTTAGTGGTTTCCAAAGTTTTTGAAAATCTGACATTTACTAGCCTAATGCTTATACTATCAAACTAAAAAAAATACCATTAAACCAATTTGGGTTGATAAAAACAACATTTAACAATACAACACGTATATAAAATTTTGGAGAGAATAAAAAAAGACTTTGAAAATAATAAGTATTGCTCAGCGGTATTCCTGGAAGCCAGGCATATGATAAAGTCTAATATAAAGGTATCTTATGTAAACTAAAACAAAAGTTACCAACAAATTACTATAAAATTTGGCCTTATGGACTAGAACTATGAAGAACTGCTGCACATTCCAATAGTAAACTAATACAAAGATTTCAATCCAAAATATTAAGAACAATACTATACAAAGTGACTAGTCTGTACAGGGTAAGATATGTAATGCTAACCTTATGGAAATTTCGCCAAGACGTTGCCAGTTTTATGCAATGAGCGATGGCGTTTTCTATTGTCTACCTTTCAAAATAAACGGAATAAACCAGGAGTTCTCAATAAGTCCTCACATACAATTTTATGTAATTTACAAATATCGTTGGCTAATAATTTTACATAATACTATACATTATTTGTTTCTAATAGTAACTTATCAACTTTTATCTTTTATTAGTGGCAGTAGTAATATAAAATGTGCATTAAATAAACATTTGTTTCAAAGTTTAAAATAATTCCGGTAATTTCTACAAACTGCCAAATTTAAAATGTTATTTATGTCCCTGCGGTGCTAATTACTGTCATAATGTATAAGGAATTTGTAATTTTGGTTGATATCAACTGCAAATACTTTCTTCTAAGTTATTCAGTAATTAAGAAGCAATTAGAATGATTCTTGTACAAAATATGTTTAAAAGCTTGATACATCCAGGGCATTAATTAGTCTTTATTTGTTCTTCGGAGCGCGTAAACATATTCGAGTTACGATTATTTGTACCATCTTGGATGTACTGTTACTGTTTTGTTATTGTTATTATTTGTTGGTGGCTGTTGTTGTGATTTGTTGTTGGCAATTATTGTTATTTTTTGTTGTTGGCTATTGTTATATTTGACGCCGAATTGGTACCTCAAAATGGAGGACATTGTTCAATTGATGCGTGGAAAAGCTCTGAAACTTTCAGAGAAGCAGATACTAATGAATATTATTAATTATCATCTTAATCAGGATAACAACGATTCTGTATCAAATGTAATTAGGAAAGTGTCAGAAATGAGTGGTGTTTGCGAAAAGACTCTGTTTTGCATACGACAGGAATATTCATCACCTGCTGGATTACAGTCTCCAAAGAGCAGGCCCAAAAAGCGCAAGGTTGGTAATTCTCGTGACAACAAGTACGACGTTATAAAAGGGCAATAAATCTTTTAGTTGAATTATTTTATTATTATACAGGTTTTTCGTAATTGTAAAGAGAAAGGGGGTTATTATAACCCACCGTTGAAACGTTTAAGGTTCGTTGAAGACGGTTGGAAATAGACTCTCTTTCCTATAAAATGTTGGATTGAAGCGGCATTAAAACTTTTCTCTCTCGGTTTCTGTGCTGGACTGTAGGTACATCCCGGCCTCTCAAGTACTCCGATATCAGTTTTCACACGGAACAGTTCACCACGGCAATATTGTGTAACTGCATAGTGTCTTGACCATTTCTCTCACTAATTAACAGCATAATTTTAATCTAGTTCGCGAAAACACGCGCTCTATGTAAATTTTCGTTCGCACATAGCAAAAAAATAAGAAGTTTTAGTTTTCGTCGAACATTATAAAAAATTGTTTTTTTTAAGGATTATTTAATCCAAGTCTACATACCTGGCCACTTCCAACGTCTGGCTCGCTACTTGTGTTGTAGAAAGGAGACAATTAATAACAGCATTCTTCAAGAAGTCGGACTAACATACGTTAAAGATGATATCAAGAAGTGCCCGAAAAAATATGCAGATAAACTCAAAGTGTATCCGCATGTCTTCGCAAAAAGTTTAATGAATAAACCGCATGCAGTTTAAATGTTAAAACAAAAAGGTCCGTTAATTAGGTAATAATAATTGTATATGTATTATGTATTAAATAAGTGTCAAAGATAGTCAATATTTAGGGTTAGGTTTAAAAAAAGGGTGCATTACTGCACCGGAGTAGAAATGTGGACATTAAAGGCGGAAACTCTATCAGATCTTCAGGCTTTTGAGCTATGGTTATACAGAAGGATCCTGAAGATACTATGGACAGACAAAGTCACTAATGAAGAAGTATGATATGGGCTACTCCAATGCATTTTGCAAGATAAAACTGAAGGAAAAATGACCTCAGTACGAAGAAGAAAATCCTCGCTTGCTAACCTGAAAGCATTATATAGAAAGACCTCCACACAGCTATTTTATATAGCAACCAACAAACGACAGGCACCCTAAGAACAGGTGAATTTTATTGCCATGATTGTAGATGATTGATTTTGTGGAATTAATAAAGAGCAATTGCATTTTTACGTCATTATTTTTCTGACGTATAACTTAAATTAAATAAACTATAAGCAGTATATTTTACATGTACGCCGATCTATACATTTAGTAATAGAAATACAATATTGACACCTAAACCTACAGAAGCAGATTTTTACTCTTATTAACAAAAAAAAAACATCCCTACATATCCTCCTGGTAATATGTGCCACAATTTTAATTTTAGCGTGTTTGTAACACACGAATTAACATTTGTAATAAGCTTCCACGGAAAATAACCGTGTTAGACGTTCATTAAATCAGTAACTAGGCGCTAAAATTAATTTCGAGTATATTTGGTTTATTACGTAGCTCATATGTGGGTTGAAGATAGACGTTACAATCTTGATAAGGATATCACCACCATTTTGAGTGATATTTTTGTTAATCTATATTTTGTTGTTAAAACCTGCTTAAGTAATTTCTATGTATATAGGTTTCATGGAATATTTCATAAAAATCTCCAATTTATTGCTTTTCTGGAATATTTTTTACAATAATTTTGTGAAAGGTATAAAACTATTTTTTGTTTTAAATGTAGTTAGTTTAATTTTCAGATCGTTTAGTTGCTTATACAAAATAAGACCTAAATAATTGGAAAAAATAACTGGTTGGGAAATATTGGTAACTTATAAGTAAATTGGCTATTCTAGTTGTTTCTTTTTGCATATTTTGTCTTTTTTCCTAAATTCCGGTTATTCGTGCATTTTTTAAAGATTTTATGGTACTACTCCATGATGTTATTTATAATACTATAACTAAACCTTTTTAAAATAAAATTTTGGGTAAATAATAAAATGAAGGGTACAGGGGAAGAACGATCATAGTCACAAAAAGTAAATTTTTCAGGGGAGCCTTTTTAAACTTTAAAGACTTGTGCCGAATGTTTGATGTTTTTTATGTACTATATTTTTATTTTAAAATTAACTTTATCTTATTGAGATGCTATAACTCTAATACTAAACTTGTATCAGCATCGATTTCCTATTAAACCTGGTTTAAAAAATTTACTGCATGGACAATGATCATTATTCCCCTGTAACTTGGGAGAATTTAAACAAAATAGCTGTTTGTTTAACGTAATTTAATTATTAATTATTTATTATAATTTGGATGAATTTTATTTTATTAACTTATTTTGTTTACAATACAAGAAACGAAGTTTATGTTCAAAAAATGTTTTTTTTTTATTCGGGAAAGTCTTGTCTTTTTTAATCTGAAAAATAAATCTTGTTTAGTTATCTAATATAAATTCTAAATAATTTTCATGAGATTGAAGTCTCTCAAGATATGTACCTACTAACCTTTTAAAGATAATCATCACCGTTGCCCTCTTCACCTTGCTGTTTGTAGGGAAGGCTATTGTAGAACTCTTGGGCTTCCAGTCTACAGAACTTCTTTAAGACCTGAAGGTCGCTGTACTTGGAGCTTGGTATAGGTATCGGCTCTGGATATGAAGATTGTAGCCCCGTAGGGGCTTTGGACGAGAGTTTGTTAACATTCCTTATCTGTGTGGAAGTGAACGCTCCATTGTAACTATCCCGGTGTTCAATTGTTCGTGATTTTGTCTGCGAAATGTTCACTTCTCGAATGGGACGTGTTGCTGGACTAAATTTTTTCGTGTACTCAGTTGAGAGGAAATTTCTCCATAGCTTGAAGTTTTTTCTTTCAAAGTTTACAACATGAAAAGGCGAAGGCTGATGCTATAATGTCTCTCCAATCTTCAGGCATTTCGGCTGACGAACGTTTTGGGATTAAACCCAAATTCTTATCGGGTTCCATGTAAGAGTAGCCTCGTATAGGAAACGTGATTGTCACCTCCTTGAATCTTTTTTTAATAGCAGTCATGTAGTGGAAATATCTGAGTACAGTAAAGTTTTTGTTTTGGCCACTACATGAGTCGCAAAACACTTTTAGCTCCTCAACTGATTCATCTAAGTAGTTTTCAATGTAGTAATTTATCATTAAGACAGCATCGTCTGCTCCTTTTTTATCCTCTGTTTGTGTGTATGTGTAAAATACTGATTCAGATGTTGCTAATACGTGGACATTAAATAAAAATATAATTGGCGTCTGAAGTATACCTCACTAGTTGATATATCTGGAATTCGTAGGTTCCTGCCAAAGTCCATGGCAATAGCTACAGTTTGAGCAGTTTTTCTACTAAACTTTTAGCTTCTCTTTTACGACTATAAAACTGTCATCTTTCATTTTGTGCAAAGTTATCTCAGTACGTAATTTCCTCAGCTTTTGTTCCAATGAAACCTTATTTTCAGCAGATGCGTTTTCTAGCGATTTTTCTAAACTATTTTCTTTTACTTTATACTGATCACATAACGCACACGTGTCGATGCGTGGGTAAAATGCAATAAAAAGGCAATGTTAAATTTTGTAAGAAACATTTTGCGGAATATTTCGTAAGAGATTTCAAAATGCTTATCGCTATACTTTTTCAATAATAAAACCATCAGCTTTTTTATATTTAGATGTTCAGGTAGATACACTCTTTTTGAGTCCTTAAGACTATAGTGCGCTTTTCTACCCTTAAAAGAAGAAAAAGAATCTATCAAGTCTTTTTTTGTGTAATCTGGTAATTTACGAGGACGGTTGTTATGCATACCTCTACCATCAATAGGAGCTTTACCTGTCTGCACAGGAGCTTTCTTAACTGTTATCAAGCGTCGGTTAGTGACACCAAAAAACGACATACCTAAAAGCTTTAAAGCAAACTTTTATTTCTTGCAGCTTGCCTTCACGTAACACTCTTACCTTATATTCATATGAAAAGTCATGAAGATTAGCATCTTCTTTAGGTTTCCTAAGTCGTCTTCGTTCAATTCCATGCACAGAAATTAGCCCTGCCAAAAATGAGTTTTGTTCATTTCTGTCTATCAATCCATTAAAAGTTTTGATCAACCGAGAACGTTCTGAATCGTGAACATTTTCAAAACATTTCAGACGTTTGCAATGACAATCACCCCCCAACCTCATTGGTACAATTTCTTAATATTTTATCGACATCACGAACTCTACCGGTCACTTTTCTCTTTTTAGAACTGCTAGGTATGCTTAACAAGCCTGAATCACTTTCTTCACTGGAACTCATTGTAAGAAAAGGTAGAACTAAGGTTACTATAACTACTAAGCAGTATCACTTTAGAATACTTATTTAGATAAACAAAACATGAGAACAAACAATGTAAGATGCACTCTCGACAACGAAAACAAAGCGACTGACTCAACCAAATAAGCACTCTCTCCTGTATGGAGATGTGGATGTGGATGGTGGCAGACAGAACTTCTGAATGATATTATTTGCAGTTGTTACAGAATATCCGAGACATGTCTCAGTTTAAGATGCATTTGTGTAAAGAATCTCGTCATATGAGTTTGTGTTGACCAGTTCTAGGAAAGATTACCTCAGAATTTGACTGTTGGTTTTTTTTGGTGATAGTGATAATTATTAAGCGAAAGGTAATTTTTAGAATATTATTAATCCAAGGAGAAGTTGATGACAGTAGATGAGTATCTGTTATTAAAAAATCAAGAGATCGTAAAAAGAAAAGTAAAATTTAGGGTAATATCTGGTATTTATTGTTAGTCTAACAATTATAGGGTTTGTAAATTAGCTTATATATAGCGTATGAGAACAAACAATGTAAGATGCACTCTCGACAACGAAAACAAAGCGACTGACTCAACCAAATAAGCACGTTGGGACCTGTTTGGACTCAGACCCTGATTGTTTTTACGTTGGAACTGTGGACTATGATCATTCTTCCCCTGCATATCGTTTTTGGTTCTACAGCGGACTATATCTGATTTTCACGTGTAATGTCAGCACGAAGTTAATATTTTCGCATACTGCCTTCATAACGGCATGGATTTTGGATTTTTTACTTTTTGTGACTATGATCGTTCTTCCCCTGTACCCTTCGTATATCAATAATTTGTTTATAACAGATTTCTAGGAAAATGTACGTAATCGTAAGTTGAGGCCTTACTATTGGGAAATCCCTAATATTTTCCCTTGTTAAATAAGAAAATATCCGTTGTACAGTTGGTAACTGTCTCAGAGTTTCGTTTTTTTACGTATGCCGAAAAGCAAAAAACACACGTTTTAAATATTTAAGCCGTTTGTTTATAAAGTTCACTTCTAGGTTAAGTTTAAGAATCGGACAATATTCGGAACTTTCTCTAGTAGATGTGTAACAAAAAGTAAGTGTGAGAAATAGTCTAAACGAGCGCATCTGTAACAAAATTAAAAACCATGAAGCTAATGAAATGAAGCAATGTAATAAAAATGTGTAAAAAAATAACAAAATATTAATATAGAAATGTAACAAAATTGAAGTTTGGCTAGAAAGCTATGTCGGAGAATGACCATTTGATAGCAAAGGTAGGATTCAGCCAACTTGTATGCCCCTCGGAGAGCGTTTAATGAAAATAAATGCGGACAATGAATAAAAATAAATAAATTGATGAGAATATGAGTAAAGAAGTCAGGAACTTGCTCTAATCGATGTATCAACTGATACGTCTCAAGGTATCTTATAATGATATAAGGGTTATGCTAATTTCTGATATCTGAAAAAAAAAGTACCAATAAAACATTTAGTATGTATCTTTATGCTTAAAATATAGCGTACAGCTCTCCTGAACTTCTGAATGATATTATTTGCAGTTGTTACAGAATATCCGAGACCTGTCTCAGTTTTAGATGCATTTGTGTAGAGAATCTCGTCATATGAGTTTGTGTTGACCAGTTCTAGGAAAGATTACCCCAGAATTTGACTGTTGGTTTTTTTTGGGTGATAATTATTAAGCGAAATGTAATATTTAAAATATTATTAATCCAAGGAGGAGTTGATGACAGTATATGAGTATCTATTATTAAAAAATCAAGAAATCGTGAAAGAAAAAGTAAAATTTAGGGTAATGTCTGGTATTTATTGTTAGTCTAACAATTATAGGGTTTGTAAATTAGCTAATATATAGGATTGTTTTGATTCGAAGAAACTCTAGCAACGTATGTTCGGTGAGACTGGATGTGAAAGCTTCGAGACATATTTCTAATGCGGTATTCTTCTAATAATGTCAAGAAAATCGTTCGGAAATCGTTCTCAAAATACAAACATTAGTAAATTAAAAAACAAAATTTGTTTAATTTACTAATGTTTGTATTGATTTCCGAAGTGGAAATTGAAACGTAAAGAAGGAGATTAGATTTAGTTAATTTGATTGGTGATAAAGTTGTTTGAAATGTTTGACTGATGGGAATGTGTGGAAAGTGAGGTTACTGTGCAGCTGTTTACTATTTATCTTACCAGTTGAGTCTTTGTTGTCAGAGAAGTAGGTGTTTATAATGTCTCACAGCAGCGATTCTGAATCCGACCTAGATTTCGATTACGAAGGTTCTGACGATGATATAAGTTCAGAAAGTGATTATTCAACTACAGACGAGGAGGAAGATTATGAACCAGTACAATTCGGGGATTGGAAAGTTATTTCAAATCCATTTGGCGACCAAAGATATTCTTCAATGAATCGTATTGAACTTCCTGATGATTTTTACCCTGCTATAGATATTGATTCTCAGAAATCCAACAGAGAATGCTTTGAAGCATTTGTTTCAAATAAAATAGTTAGAAGCCTTTGTGACTGGACCAACGAGCGTGCTAAACTATATTTTGAGGAAAGTGAAAATTTGTTTCGCAAAATTTATGGTCTAATATGAAAGGATGTTTCTGTAGAAGAAATGTATGTTTTTATTTGTCTTTTATTATTGATGGGGGTAACTCACTTACATAAAATGCATGACTATTGGCGAAAATCATTCCTATTAGGAGGACCTCCAGTGTTTCTAGAAAAATTATGAGTAGAGACAGGTGAGTAATGCAGATTTTATTTTTGTGTCATAGATGTTTATTTTTGTTTCTTGTAGATTTTTTGGAATTGTAAAATTTTTAAAATTCGGTCCTCTAGGAGCTGTACAAAAATCAAGACCGCTGACGCGTTTAGCTGTTTTTTTGCGCTGTTACGTGAAAATACCACACTTCGAATTGACATAGGCGAAACATGCGCAATTGATGAATGTCTTATGCTATACAAAGGCCGCTTGAATTTCAAGCAATATAATTAAACAAAAAGGTCCAGATTAGGAATAAAATTATTTTGGTTATGCCCTTGCGATCCACAAATGAGAGTTTATACATTCAACTTTGTACTGTATATTGAGAAAGATATATATATGATGTATATTATATACCAGGCACAGCATCTATATCAATGACTGAGCGAATAGTTGTTTTCGTGATGCGAAATCTATTGAAAGAGGATCTTGAAGTAATCCTGGATAGCTGGTATTTGTCTGTCCGCTTGGCTCAATTCCTAATATCAAAAAATACTTTTGTAACAGGCACTATAAATATAAGATGAGGAGAGCCGCAAGAAATTTCAGGACTTCCCCTAGATAAGTATCAGTCGTGTTTGTTAGAAATAAGGATATGCTAGTTGTAAGATTTCGTAACAAATAGGATGTCTATGTTTTGGCTACAAAACTTACTGCTGGTTTCGAAGAAAAACAAAGATAGAAAACTGCAACAAAGTGTAGAGTTTCTTGCAAAAAGTCTACACACATAGAGCATTATAACATGAAAATGGGTGCAATAGATGTGATTGATCAAGAAATCGAAACATGTAATGCTACCAGAAAGAACTACATCTGGTTCAAAAAATTAGGAGTACACATTCTTCAAAGAATGAACGCTAGAGTAATCTACCAAAACACCTCCAACAAAAAAATTGCCTTTGTGGAGTTTACACAAAAATTGTGTGACGAATTATTGTCTCATTACAATCCGCAATATTTTGAATATCGAGAATCTCTCAACAATACGCAGAGAAAGAAGACTTTAAAATCCAAGAAGAAATTGAATGTGGAACATTATTTAATTAGACTTGGTAAAGATAAACAAAAAGGGCGAAGGTGTTTTGTTAGCTATAACATTGCTAAAAATAAAAATAAATAAACGTTTATTTGTTGTTCCGGCTGGCATATAGCATTGTGTTCCAAAGAACATTTTGACCAGTACCACGATAAAGAAAATTGTTCTCGTGGCATGGTACTATTTCAATAGAATCGTCTTATTCGTTTATTTTGTTTTCCCAAGTTGCTATATTTTTTAATAATTTTCGTTTAAAATGGTATTTTATAGATAAAATTTAATTTAGCTCACATACTATGTAGAATAATAAATTTAATAACAATATTTAATTTCTAAAATTGATGTTATTATTACATTAACTCCAATTAGTTGTAGTGTGATACTGTATTTTAACCGACCGCGCGAAGCCGTACATAGGAGCCAACTAACTTGCCGAAAGACGGTCCGGCACGAAGGGGTTAACTATACAGGGTGAGTCATAACTATTGGGATATAGACTAAGGGCAGGTTATTTGGACCAAAATATTATGGCTATTGGGCCAAATATGCCTTAATTAAATGTTGCTGAGAAAAAAGACACAGGGTGTTACAAGTTAATTTTTGTTTTTCGTTTTTTGCTAATAGTTTCCCTGTATATTTATAAATTGCTATCAAAATTGGCACAGAGCCATAATCTTAGAAAAGAAATAGTATTTTATGTACAATTTTACGTTTTGTCATAGAGGGCGCCACGTGGATAATTCCTAATGATCAAATTGAGTCTAAACTTTTTCTGATGAAACTTTTTACTAATTTTTATTAGAAAATATGACGTAAACATCATTTTTACGTAAAATTGGTACTTTTGTTTAAACATGATAATTTCAACGGTTTTCGATAAAAACGCAGTCGAACTGCTTAGAGTCTTAAAAAAGGATTTTAAATATTATTTCATTTATGAAAACTATGCTTTGGACTGTCAGATAATTGTTGTTGGTAAATGTTATTTGTTCAGAGTAAATTATTTTTGATGTGCCAGTGTAGTGTAATGTTGCATTTTTTAAAAGTAATCATTACTTTTTTTGATTGAAATGCCTCGTCACAATCATTTTACTAATGAAGAAATGCGAGATATGATTTGCGTATACGCACAAGAAAATTTTTGCGGTCGCTCGGCAGCCAGAAGGTATGGAATGTTATACGCAAACAAAAGGCAACCAAATCACAAAACTTTTGCAAGATTATATCGTAGTTTAGGTGAAACTGGGTCATTTCATACTAAAAATCGGGGTGGTCGACCGAAACAAATCACACCTAATCAAGAAGATGAACTTTTGGTTCGAGTAGATGAAAATCCTGAAATAAGTTCACGACATCTATCAGCAGCAACCGGAGTAAGTCAGTCGTCTATTGTTAGAATTCTAAAAAAAGAGAACCTCCATCCTTATCACTTCACTCCTGTTCAAAATTTACTTCCAACAGATCTTCCACGACGGTTACAGTTTTGCCGACGTATTCTGAATAAACATCGCAATGACAGACACTTTATTAAGAATATTATATTCACCGACGAAGCAACTTTTACCAGACGAGGGGTTTTCAAATGGCGAAATAGTCATTATTGGGAAGAAGAAAACCCGCTTATTAGCTTATTAGCTTAGCTATTAAAGCTAGACATTTTCAGCATGAGTTTAAATTGAATATTTGGTGTGGCATTATAGGCGACCAACTACTAGGGCCTTATGTTCTTCCTCCGAATTTAAATGGAGATTCTTATTTATTCTTTTTGGAAAATACTCTTAGTGATATTTTAGATGATCTGTCACTGAATGTAAGAAGAAAAATGTGGTTTATGCAGGATGGAGCGCCACCTCATTTTTCATTAGCTGTTAGAAATCATCTTAATGACGTATTTCCTCAACGATGGATTGGCAGAGGCGAGGTGATTTTCAATGGCCACCAAGAAGTCCTGAGTACAACCCGCTAGATTTTTATTTTTTGGGACATGAAGTACGAGTTTATGCCAATGAAATTAATACACGAGACGAATTTTGGAGATACATTCAAAATGCAGCTAATCTTATAAGGGGACAGAATAATATTTTTTTTAACGTCCGAAAATCTTTTATAAAAAGAATTAGAAAAGGCATAGAAATCGGAGGAGACCATGTAGAACATTTAGTTTGAACTTTTGTGAGTTCTTTTAAGTTAAAGTGTGTTTAGTTTTGATTTATCGTCAAAACGGAAACCTTACGTTAGTTGCAACTTTGTTTATTAGTTCGGTATTTGATAGTGGAATTGTAAATAAAATACTATTTCTTGTCTAAGATTATGCCTCTGTGCCAATTTTGATAGCAATTTATAAATATACAGGGAAACTATTAGCAAAAAACGAAAAACAAAAATTAACTTTAACACCCTGTATCTTTTTTCTCAGCAACATTTTATTAAGGCATATTTGGCCCAATAGCCATATTTTGGTCCAAATAACCTGTCCTTAGTCTATGTCTCAATAGGTATGACTCACCCTGTATAATCTATAGTAATTTCTGGAATCGATCTCGTATCTGGAATAGTGCTCTTTTTAATAAATAAAACCTGTGATTTGCATGAACGACTACCAATTAATTTTAAAACGCATACTTCAATAAAAATCCCGTAAAATTTTTAATCAAATGTTCATTAAATCGGCTTAAATTTGCATATAAAAGCGGACATACGGTTAGATTCATTGTAATGGACCTTTGTTTTTGTCGAAATGCAACAAATTTGTGCGAGAAAAATTTTAAATGGAAAATAATTTTTAGAGTCGACCAATAAGAAATTCCAATAATTGAATCATTGATATAAAATAGAACATGTGGAAAATTGAAAAATCCATACTTAAACAAAATGTACCTAAACTACGTTATCGATTTTATAATGACTGTTTGAAAATTTGATATTATCAAGACTAAAAGGTTATTCATAGGATAGCTTTCTATGTTATCTGATACTATTTTAGATAATTTTGGATACATTGACTATTTTGCTATTAAGAATCCACCTTAATGTAAAGCTAAATAGGAACATAATTATTGGAAATAGAAACTAGAGGTTCAGTTTCAACTTCAAAAAGTCAGTAAATATGGCGTTCATTTTTTTATACCTAAAAAACATAAACTATCTAACTACCTATTCGAACATGCGATCGATTCTAACATACAAAACTATTCAAAAATATTTTTAATTTAGTAATAAAAATTTAACTCCGTTTGTGACAATGGACTACCTAAGCTCTGAGGTCACAATAGGCGGGGATTTTAAAACATTTCTAATTTGTGTGTATTTGTCACATCAGAAGTTGGAAGTATAGGTTTTCTAATTTTTTGAAGAATAAATAAGAACTTTTGGTTATGAACATTCATTCTGTGCAATTGGTATTATTTGTTGTTCGTGAATTTAGGAGGTAAGAATATTAAAGTATTAAAATATTTACTATGAATGTTCATATTTTAAGGTTATGTTATTGTTTGATTAAAACTAAAAAAAAATATTTAAATTAATGTTTTATTCTTGTTTAAGTGCTAGCGATTTATCCCCTAAAAGACTAAATATATTCGTTTCTCGTAGTTTAAATCATTAATAGTAGTTTTGTTATCATTACTGAAACATTTAGTAATACTGGATATCTTATAAACACGATTACTAGCCATTATATGCCCATATACAAAAGATATAAAAAATAATAATCTCAAAACTATTACATTTAAAAAAAATGTTTTAAAATCCGATATAATTTCCATATAAGTTTATATGCCAAGAAAATTCAATCGCTACGGCATTAAAATATACCTACATAGTTTCTATATATATATATATATATATATATATATATATATATATATATATATATATATATATATATTGTTATGATGTGTTTTTTGTTTGAATGATGAGCAATGAGTATTTTTAATAATATAATATATAGGGTTTTTATCGCGGTTCTCAAAGAATTAGCTTGTAAGTACTTTTTTAAATTATCTTTATTATAACTATTATGAAACACACATATATATCTAACCTAGTCAATGTAAATTTAAAATAAACTATCTTTAAACTGATATTCTTATAAAACTAATTAAATTCTATAGACAATCTAAAATTTAAACAAACTATCTTCAAAATTGAAATTGTTATGACACTAACTAAATTATATTAACAAAATTTTGTACCTTTCTTTCACTGAATGCCTAAATGAACTGTTTTCCACTAAGTATATAGATTCTAATCACCACTGAATGTCTTCGTACTTCAGTTATCCTTGTTTTTTTGTGAAATTACTTTTTTCAATTATCAGCTTCTACCAATTTAAGATATAGTTTTCTTCACCAGCATTTATACACCACCAACCAAACCAGCAAACAGCATTTATATTTATTCTTCTTTTCAATATACCAATATCCAATTATTATAAGTTGATTTATACTAATCTCCAACCACAATATAATTTAATTTCTTCCAATATACCTTTTTTTATCTTCAATAATTATTTGTGTATAATTATAAATGTGCATTAAATTATATGCATAATTTTTAATCTTCATTTAACTCACTATATTAAACTATTGGACTATTTGTACTTGATTCACTGACTCTAACTAACTTTCATAATAAACTGCTTGACTTCTGACTAAAAACTTAAAAACTTAAAAACTGCCCTCTTGAATCCAAATCACGGGTATTTATATCTTTTGGACATTCTAGAACCATCTCGTAAGAGATCATGTTCCAATTTGTTTTTCTATTAATTGTAATCTGTAATTCTTTTCTATTAATAATTTTGTTTACATTTAGGCTTTTCAGATCAGAATATATAATTAAATTAGTAACTTAACATTCTAATTTAATAAAATACACATTTCAAACAATATATTATTATAACCCACTTATATTCGTAAATATTCTTAAACGTCACTTCAGAGTATAAATATCTGTCAATCTCCGAGAGTATTTTTGGTTGCCTAAGCACATGGCTCACTTATATATATTTACAATATTAAAATACAACTTTTTACAATTATTATATGCTAATTTATTAAAAATGCCCTCACATAAATATATTCTTATTAAATTCTCTAGTATATAACTTATTTAAAACAACCAAATATCTAATATTATGTAGTATATAACTTATAAATTATTTTCTATAAACCCTAATCGTCACAATACCCCAAAAATAATATTTAAAATAAATAATTTACTTATTATTTCTTTAAATATTAATTTTCTCATACCTTATTAAATTTAATAAATTAATAATTCAATTTTTTTTTATTATTTAAAGTGTGTTAAATACATCCCTGTTCGCTGTCTATGTCAAAGCAGAGAACAACGGAGCACAGTTCGGCTATTCTATGGTCAAACTGTCATGTCAAATGGAGAGAATAAAATATAACCTTAATTAAAAATATAATGGATATTGTGTTCTGTTTATTTATAGACAAATTCTAGGAATTATTTCCATTCAAAATAACTTTCATCAATATAAATTGGTAAGTTTTTCCACTTTATTATATTAGAAAGACATTTTTATAGCAATTATAGTATCGAACCCCAAATTATGATTTTTAGGGTATCAAACAATTTCCATATGTACAAAATTCAACAAGTATGATGTCAAATTTATTCACAACAAAAAAATCTACCATCTATCTATGAAATGGATCTGTCAGTAAGTTTTTTTTTTTTTTTTTTTTTTTTTTTTACATTCTTTTCTTTGTTTAGTTGACATATTGGGCATTGGGTAGTAATTTCTTTTGCTATACTTATGTCATTCTTTGTAAAATAATTGTCCCTAAATAGCATCCATAGCTTTCTTGAACCAATATGCATATAATTGTTATGTAAATTTTTCAATATTTTCTTTGCTAAAGTTCTAGTTATTACATATACTTCTATGCCATTTATTATTTTATAATATACCCCATCTTTCCTAAGGACTTTTTGTTTTTCACTCAAATTGATCTGATCTTTTATAATTTCTTCTTTAGAATATAATCCAGTACTTTCTACTAATTGATTTAATCCAATTTTTATTGTTCGCTGCCCTTTTTGTGGTGTATTTTCTAACCTTGATAAAGCATCTGCCACTATATTGGATTTTCCAGAAATGTATTTGATTTCAAAGCAGTATTCACTAAGTATTAGACTCCACCGATGTATTCTACTGTTTCCATATTTGTTATTTAATATAGACGTTAAAGCTTGGTGATCTGTTTCTATTGTAAATTCATTACCCAACAAATAAAATCTTAATTTTGTGACACAGTGTATTATACTTGCTAGTTCTAATTCTGAAACTGAGTAACCCTTTTCATGTGGCTTTGTAATTCTTGAAATGAATTGTATTGGGTATTCGACCCCATCATGTATTTGTAATAATACCCCTGATAATCTCTCTATTGATGCATCTGTTCTTAATATGAATGGCTGTGTGTAGTCAGGATAGTATATTTTCAAATTTGACAGAAAAATGTTTTTAATTTCTTGGAATGCTAGTTGTCTTCTCTGATCCCATCTCCATTTTACACCTTTTCTCAGTAGTTCAAGTAATGGAATTTCTTTTATACTTAGATCTGGTATCATCCTTTTATAATAATTAATTATTCCAATAAATCCTCTTAAAGTTCTTAAATTGTGTGGTGTTTTATATTCCTGAATGACTTGTGTCCGTTCTGGATCCATTTCGATTCCCTTAGTGTTAAGTTTATAACCTAGATATATGACTTCTTTTTGAAAAAATGTACATTTTTCTTGATTTATTTTTAGTCCAACTTTGTCTAATCTATTTATTATAATTTTTAGGTGTTTCTCATGATCTTCAGCCGTTTTAGAAAAATTAATATATCATCAATGTAGTGAATTACAAAATGTTCATATTGATCCAAATATCATGAAGACATCTACATAGAGCACTGCAAGATGATTGAAGTCCAAATGGTACTACTTTGAATTGATATACTACTCCATCTATCTGAAATCCTGTATACTGTCTACTTTTTCTTTCTAGAGGTATTAACCAAAAACTATGCTGTAAATCGATTTTAGTGAAAAATGACATTCCTGTAATTCTTCCTAATATTCATCTATACTCATTGGTGCTTCAAATTGCTTTTCAGTAATCTTGTTAATATTCCTTGCATCCAAACATAACCTGATTTCACCTGATCTTTTTCTTACTACTACTATGGGATTTATAAAACGTGTATCTGCCTTCTCAATGATCCCATCTTCTAACATATTATTAATTGTTTTGTTTACTTCTTCTCTGTATTTATATGGTATTGGGTATGATTTTGTTTTAAAATCTTTTTCTTCTTTAACTTTTATACTATGGATATAATTTTGTGCAATTCTATTTTCTTTATTGACAAGTCCCTTGTGTTGCTGCAATATGGAAATGACTATTGATTTATATTCTTCAGGGCAATTTAAAACTTTCATCATATCTTCTTCTTTACAAATCACATTATTCTTCAATATGTACTCATTATTCCTTGCTTCCAATTTTACGCACTCCGCCTCGTAGGCATCCATCTGCTTAAATTTTCCATTCCTTAAATATTCACTACAATAATTATTCTTTACATTCTTTTGGGACATTTCCCTATCATCAAAATACATTTCTTCTTCATAAACATCATTATTTTCTTTTAATAATATCCTATCAACTCTTTATTCCTTCTTCTACCTCATCTTTCTGCATAAATTTAATTATTTGCCCTTCAAAGTTACCATTTTTTCTTCAAAATCTATCTTTACTTTCTTCCTTTTCCAATTCATCATTTCCCATTAATATATCAACACATAAATCCTTGACAATAAATCCTTGCATATTAATTTCTTTATTAAGAATATTAATTTTAAAATTGGCTAGTTTATCAATTTCACCCAACTTCTTATTATTTGCACCAATAATTTTAATTTTTGGAATCTTTATTATATCTGATAGTTTAATGTATTAAAAATAAAATTCTCCGAGACTAAAGTACTTTCTGAACCAGTATCTATCATAATCTTAATCATTTTATTTTTGGCCAAAGCATTTATATAAATTAAATTAATAGAGTCAATAATTTTATCCTCATCTAAAGAAATAAATTCAGAAGGCTTTTCATAATAGCAATGGCCTAACTTGTAATTCAGAGAGTTTACTGCACAAAATTTTGATTATTAGAATTGTCAGATTGTATCTGACCACTTGGATCTGATGTACTATGTCTTTCCCTACTATGACTTCTACTCACATTTTCTTGCCTTGTACGATTTCGTTCCCTGTCTTCGCAGCTCCTATTCCTTCGAACACAATTTACCTGTCTGTTATAGTTAGGTCGCTCTGTATTTCTTCTATTGTTAAAATCTTGTCTATTATTATTAGTACTGTTATTAAAATGTTGTCTATTATAACTAGTATTATTATTAAAGTTCTGTCTATTTGGATTACTGTTAGTATTATTAAAATTTTGTAAATTATCACCATACCTAGTGTTATTGTTATATGATTGTCTATATTGTTGAAAGTTATTATTGTTTTTTCTGTTGTTATTATTACTTGTCATATTGCCTCTTTGTATTCTTTGAATAAAATTAATAAAACTATCTATTGTTTGAATATTTTGTACAGTTACGGTTTGCACAACATCAGCATCAAAATGTCTAGATACATTTAAGACTGTTTCATCCTCTCTAAGTGGTGGTTCTAAATATTTTGCAACTGTTATCAATTTCAATGCATAATCTACCATATTTGATTTTAAATTTTGATTATACTTTCCAAAATATAGAATTTCTCTAAACTTGGCTTGCTCTAATTCACCCCAATAATAATTTAAAAATTTATTTTCAAATGTTTGAAAATTATCTAAATCATTCTCAATACTAGCAAACCAAGTTGCTGCATTGTCATTTAATGTCATTCTAATATAATCTTTAATATCATTAATATTATTCACCAATCTTAATTTATGTTTAAACTATTTATGTATACTCTAGGATGCAAATTTTTTATATTACCAGAGAATTTAATCCCAGTCTCATTTGTTAAATTTAAGTAAGGTCTCCCTATGTCTCTCATTTGTGAAATATCATCTATTCTCTGTTCCACATTTCTTATTTGATTACTATTTATTTGGATATTTTGTTGTATATCGTCTAATTTTTCTTCTGTGTTTCTCCTGTCTTCGTTAATTTTTACTTCTAAGTTACATTTCTGTAACTCTATTTTCTGTTCTATATCTATCTTATTATCTTGAATAATCCTCTTTCTTCTGTCCTCTCATTTTCTATCCTTTTCTTGTAGTCATTCCGTATACTTTTTATTTCATTTGCTACTTTTTTCTCTGCAGCTTCAAGTTTTTTATCCATTTGTTTTACAATTTTATTATTATTATCTTCTATTTTCTTCTCTAATTTTCTATGATTCTCTTCCAATTTCTGTTCCATTTTTTTCATGTCTTCTTTGACTTCTTTTGAATTCTGTTCCATTTTTTGTTCTATTTTTTTTATGTCTTCTTTGACTTCTTTTGAATTCTCTTCCATTTTTTGTTCTATTTTTTTCATGTCTTCTTTGACTTCTTTTGAATTCTCTTCCATTTTTTTCGTATTCTCTTCTATTGTCTTGTTCATCTGCATCATTAATGACATCAAAGCTGCCATATTGACATTTTCCTCTCTTTCTGGATTCATTTCTGCAGTATCTTGTGAAACTTGAACTAAACTCTCCTCTTGTATAGGTTGTGTTTCTACTTCACATCTTCTTCATTCTTTTTGCTTCTTGTACCTTTCTTTCCTTGAGACATTTTGAGACTTTACTTGTTCAAATATAATTAAAATAAAATCTATAATTTTTTCTTTCTACTGATAATTAATTTAATTATATGAGAGCACTTATCTTCCAAACTAATTCTTTTAAATAGAGAGCCACCGCGTTGGGTGCCAAATTGTTATGATGTGTTTTTTGTTTGAATGATGAGCAATGAGTATTTTTAATAATATAATATATAGGGTTTTTATCGCGGTTCTCAAAGAATTAGCTTGTAAGTACTTTTTTAAATTATCTTTATTATAACTATTATGAAACACACATATATATCTAACCTAGTCAATGTAAATTTAAAATAAACTATCTTTAAACTGATATTCTTATAAAACTAATTAAATTCTATAGACAATCTAAAATTTAAACAAACTATCTTCAAAATTGAAATTGTTATGACACTAACTAAATTATATTAACAAAATTTTGTACCTTTCTTTCACTGAATGCCTAATGAACTGTTTTCCACTAAGTATATAGATTCTAATCACCACTGAATGTCTGTCTTCGTACTTCAGTTATCCTTGTTTTTTTGTGAAATTACTTTTTTCAATTATCAGCTTCTACCAATTTAAGATATAGTTTTCTTCACCAGCATTTATACACCACCAACCAAACCAGCAAACAGCATTTATATTTATTCTTCTTTTCAATATACCAATATCCAATTATTATAAGTTGATTTATACTAATCTCCAACCACAATATAATTTAATTTCTTCCAATATACCTTTTTTTATCTTCAATAATTATTTGTGTATAATTATAAATGTGCATTAAATTATATGCATAATTTTTAATCTTCATTTAACTCACTATATTAAACTATTGGACTATTTGTACTTGATTCACTGACTCTAACTAACTTTCATAATAAACTGCTTGACTTCTGACTAAAAACTTAAAAACTTAAAAACTGCCCTCTTGAATCCAAATCACGGGTATTTATATCTTTTGGACATTCTAGAACCATCTCGTAAGAGATCATGTTCCAATTTGTTTTTCTATTAATTGTAATCTGTAATTCTTTTCTATTAATAATTTTGTTTACATTTAGGCTTTTCAGATCAGAATATATAATTAAATTAGTAACTTAACATTCTAATTTAATAAAATACACATTTCAAACAATATATTATTATAACCCACTTATATTCGTAAATATCTTAAACGTCACTTCAGAGTATAAATATCTGTCAATCTCCGAGAGTATTTTTGGTTGCCTAAGCACATGGCTCACTTATATATATTTACAATATTAAAATACAACTTTTTACAATTATTATATGCTAATTTATTAAAAATGCCCTCACATAAATATATTCTTATTAAATTCTCTAGTATATAACTTATTTAAAACAACCAAATATCTAATATTATGTAGTATATAACTTATAAATTATTTTCTATAAACCCTAATCGTCACAATATATATATATAATTTAGCTATCCAGGCCTAGAAGGCCCATGGCTTGGGTTACTATTCTTTTCCATCCTTTTCTGTTTGTTGCTTTATTTTTCCAGTTTGGTATTTTAAGTTTTTCTATGTCTTTTTCAACATCCTTCTTCCACCTGGTTTTCGGTCTGCCTTTCTTCCTTTTCCCTCCTATTCCTCCCATTAGCATTATTTTTGGCAGTCTCCTGTTTTCCATCCTTTGGATGTGTCCCAACCATCTCAGTCTTTGTGACTTTATGATCTTTACGATATTCGATTCTCCATACATCTCCTCTAATTCCATATTTGGTCTTTTTATCTATATACCATTCCATAATTTACCTCCAAATATTTTCCTGAGGACTTTTCTTTCCCAGACTTGCAGCATTACTTGCTCGGATTTGTCCATTGTCCATGTTTCACTGGCATATAATACAATAGGTCTTATTACTGTCTTATATATTCTTATCTCGGCCCTTCTAGATATGTTTTTGCTTCTTAATAAATTGTTTAGTGCAAAAATACAACGGTTACCGGCCATAATTCTCGCTTGGATTTCTTCCTTCATATTTGGTCTTCTCGTGAATGTCGCTCCTAAATTGTGGAATATTTCTACTTCTTCGAATTTATATGTTTTTTCATCTGTTATTACTGTCAGATATTGTTCTTGTAGGTAATCTCTTTCTGTCCATTCCATATATTTGGTCTTTTCTTCATTTATGTACATCCCTTTCTTTCTCGCTTTCATTTCTAATCTTTTTATTATTTCTTTTAATTCTTGCTTACTTCTGGCTATCAGTACAATGTCGTCAGCAAATACAGCGATGACAGTGGGTCTCCTTGTCGCACCCCCTCACTGACCTCAAACTTATCTGTTTCTTCGCCATTTATTTTAACCTTATTCTCTGTTTTTCGGAGTGTCACTTTTACCATTCTTATCAGTTTTTCACTAATTCGCATTTCACGTAGTGCTTTATATATTTCTTTGCGTTTTATCCTATCGACCGCTTGTTTAAAGTCGATGACATAGTTTCTAGCAGACATTTAAATGTTTTATACCTCTAAATTAGAGATATATGTCGGCAGTCAACCTGTCCATCATTGGACATTCCAACAACAAGAACAACTACAGTACCAAACTATGCAGATGATACTAGTATGTTGGCATCCCAGACAGATTCATCAGCAGCCTCTAGAAATCTACAATCAAACCTAAATAGAATTTAGCAATGGTCAAGAATATAACATATGAAATCTGGTAGAACTAACTATCTTCCTGTATATATTGACAATTTTCAATTTATTTAATTTTAATATTCCAAATATCTCGGCATGCATTTAGCCGGCGGTGCGCTAACTTGGAAAAAGTGTATTTTCACCAAACGCAAACAGTCTGGACTTAAATTGTAACATTTATTAACTCATTCGCCGCAAATCAAAATTGTCCTTGGATAACAAGGTTTAAATATGCAAGTCCATCGTTACACCCTTTGGGATTTATGGGGTCAGCTATGTTGACCAGGAAAAACCTACGTTTGGCAGTTGGTTTTTTAACTGGTCATTGTCAACTAAGCAAACACCTCCATACACTGGGGCTAGCAGACACACCTCTATGTAGGAAGTGTGAACGAGAAGACGAAACTGTAGAGCATGTCCTATGTGAATGCCCAGAGTTATCGTTAATACGAGAGTACGCGTTCGGCGAGTCCTGGCCCACACTTGCCCACATAAAAGAGATGTTTCCTGGTGACTTGTCCACCTTCCTAGAATTGGCAGGATGGACAATGAGCTAAGGGTGACATCTCCCTGGGAGGATGCACAATGGGTCAATTGTGGCGTAAGTGCTGTGAAACTTAACTCGCCCTCCCTACTCTACAGATACAGATACAGATGGGGTCCAGCTATGGGGCACCGCCAGTGTCACCAATATAAACATTTTACAGATATTATAAAATAAGGTGCTGCGTCAATTCTCCTTAATATGTTCCCAACGAGGTAATTTAGCATGAAATCCCTCTATATTCTATCAAAGCAGCCACGCAAAGTTTTAGTATGAAAAACGAGTGCTTGCGCTGTCTCGATACTCACTGAAATAATAGGTAATGACATATGTCAGTATGTTAAACAATACAAATGCTTATTTCCCATATATATATATATATATATATATATATATATATATATATATATATATATATATATATTATGTATATATATGTACTATACAGTGATGAGTTCCTTAAGAACCGGCAAAATAATGCAAAAGATAGAAAACATAATACGTTGTGAAATAAAAAGAGAAAAATAGATGAAGGTAGTAGAGGTGGGAAATTATCGAGAGAAACCTCTAATTTACATTACATTACATTACGACTATCGATAGTTTCCCACCTTTAGACGTTAGCTTATGAGCTAGTTGACTTCAGTCATAATATTACAAGTATGACGTCGAACATTAACATTTTTTAAATTTCGCATAAAGTAAAAACTGATTGAAGGCAATAAAGCAAATGTAAGTAAACAGTTTAATTAGTAGTAATTTGATAATTAATTCTGTGTTGACGAATACAGAATAACAAGCTATGATAATTCTGCATTGAGAAGAGTGTATGTGACGTCTCAAATTACAGTTTATTATTGATCAATACTTTAATTTTGGATAAAAACATACTCGTACGTAAACTGTTTTTACTTACATTACGTGATACGTATTACTATGACTGAAGTCAACCAGCTCATAAGCTAACGTCTAAAGCCGGTTCTTAAGGCACTCATTGCTGTATACATACACACACACACACACACATATACAGTGTGTAAAAGCCAAATGGAATAAATTCATTATTTAGGTTACTGTACATATTTATAAAAAATCCAGAAACACGTCAAATTTAAATTATAACTTGACATTCTTTAACGTGAAAATGCAACCCCTACCTTCAACCCCCTTAGAATGACAGGTACAACCCCCAATTTTTAAAATAGGAAATATTGGCTTGGTGATATATCGTTTGAAAGGTCTTTTTATTCTCCATTCAAAAATGTTGTCGTTTTCAAGTTTATTAAGATTAATTAAGATAAAATTTAACTTTTTAAGATAACTTTTCATGGGAATATGTGAAGAGCCATGTGTACAAAACTAAACCTTCTGATTTAAATGACTTAAAAGAACGAATAACGCTTGCGATTAGGTCGATCACGCCTGTTATGTTAAATAATGTTAGAAGACAGTTTTATTTGAGATTAGGATGTTGCCAAGACATTCGCGGTGAACATTTTGAACATCTACTTCATTAACATTCATAGTTCTTTATTACGTTTTGCATTACATTTTAGTTTTTGATTGTATTGTAGCGAATTTCGGTAACCACATGATTTTAATTTATTTTATCTTAATTAATCTTAATAAACTTAAAAGCGACAACATTTTTGAATGGAGAATGAAAAGACCTTTCAAACGATATATCACAAGCCTATACTTCTAATTTTAAAAATTGGGGGTTGTACTTGTCATTCTAAGGGGGTTGAAGGTAGGGGTTGCATTTTCACGTTAAAGAATCTCAAGTTATAATTTAAATTTGATGTGTTTCGAGATTTTTTATAAATATGTACAGTAACCTAAATAATGAATTTATTCCATTTGGCTTTTACACACTGTATATAGCTTTATGGAGTTTCTTGAACCATACTATATTTAATATAAAATGAGTGTTACTTGGGTTTAGGTTCAATAAGTGATTTTAAATTTGGAACAAGATTTTATTGTCCATTAAAATCAATGTTTCGATAAGAAGCCCTTGCCTTTGTCAAGATTTTAAAATGTAAAAGTTTAGGAACAAAAAGTCATTGTAAAATATGATATAAACTTACCAAAACGTAAAACGGGACACGGGAATTAATGAATTAAGTTATGACTTTAGAAGTCTTTTATGATGTTTTTATTATTATTTAAATCAGAAAGGCAAGGGTTTCCTGCCGAAACGTTGATTTCAATGGACAATAAAATCTAGTTCCAAATTTAATATCGCTGATAACCTAGGAAACACTAATTTTATATTATATACATATATATATATATACATATATTATATATATATATATATATATATATATATATATATATACATATATTATACAGAATTTCCGACCATATACAGAATGGTCGGAAAAAACAGAGGCATTATCAAGAACTGCGACATTTTTAAAAAATCCAGCGACACGTCGAAGGAGGGACACATTTTACCAATAAAAGTTTTATTTTCACCCCTCAGCCAGAGTAAGATTAACCTTTAAATTTTGTACTGGCAATGGTTGTCAAATAAGATTGTGATAGTTTTATACGGTCCGATTTTAAACTTAAAATTGTATTTATCTGATTAATTAGTTTATTAAGTCAATGGTTAAGATTTAAATTTCTTTTTTACATAGTTTTTGTTTTTTTTTGTCACATTTGTCACACACGATAAACATATAAAGAAAGAGAATTAAAGGTATTCTCTGGTGAATATCAGCTCCTAAGCATTAATTTGTAGTCTTTGAGTAATTTAAAAAAGGACACAAAAAAAGCTTCAGTAAGAAGTGTGTTTTGGAGTTAGTAATAAAATTTCGGGAAACCGGGAATACAGATCACCAAAAACGAGAAACTAAATGTCATTTAGTTAACGAAGCTAGTGAAGTTGCAGTTTCAGAACAGGCTTACCTCGATTTTATGATATTAAGCACGAAGTCAATAGAAGCTATATATAGAATCAAACTAAGTAGCATTAAACCAATTTTGGAGCAGAACTAATTCCATCCATATAAAATACACTCAGTGCAGGAAGTTAATATCATTGATGATTAGAACCACCATTTAGAGTTTTGTGAAATAATCAGTGAGCCAGCAATAAACGATTCACAGTTTCTCAATAATATTTGTTAACAGACCGAAAGGCAGGAGATAACCACAAAAATATTACAGTATACCACATATACCATATACCTATGAACCATTCTATACCATAGAAACGAAGGAAAAGTGAGCGTCCAAGAAGGGTGTTATTTTATAATAAACGGAATAACTAGACTAATCTTACTAGTAAAGGCACCATAAGATGTAGCCGAATAATCTAGAAAATATTCATCAGCAATTTATAACTGAACAGAAAGAGAAAGGAAAATAAATATACATTGCCCAAAATATGCAAAGTTCTATTGCCTTGTTATAAAATAATTCTCTAAATATGGCATCAACGAATGGCCATCGAATGGCTTACTTTCTTTTTATGATCCAGTTAGCTGACTTGGCATATCATATTTTTATTTTTGTGTCAACCTAAGTTTCATTTGCAGACGCAGTTTATATCCGACTACAAACATGTTTTCGTACTTTTTACGGTTTCTGTTTTTCCGAGTTCCTTCAACTGTTCGCGAAAACTTTTATCAGTGTCGTCACTAAATGTGGGATATACAAATGTTTAATTAAAATAAATGTACTGCGAAAGCTATGATTTTATTCGCGTAGTCTAAATATAAAAAATCTGATATAATTATTTTTGCCGAATTTATATACAAGACGCGGCATTATTGCGATGAAGTCCATTTACTTATTTGTCCCAAGAGATACGATAAAAATACGATAAAAGTTGCAGCATAGATAGAACCATACTTTAAAAATATTTTCAAATATACAGGGCCACCCTTAGATGGTAGAACAGACTTCTCTTATTTTTAATAGATCACCTTGTATATTTTTATATTTTTGGACTCTTTCGGATATTCCCAATTTTCAATTAAGCTCTTACTGCAACGGTGCATGATATGGATGCATCTTTTTTTTTTTTTAATTCTTTCTCCACTACGACCACTAATTTCAAAAGCATTCTGAAGCTTTTTTCTTGCGGCATTTTAAATTAATTACTATTTTAATGGGAATAAGCCACAATTGAAGGTTAACCCTTTCGAGTCGGCATCAGGTGAAACGCAGTAGTTTCCCAGTACGGGCAAAGTCAACAGTTGCTGATTAATCCGCTTCCCGATCACAATCATTAGTTATGGTGGTAATTACATATATTCATTTTTATTTATTTTTCTGTTCGTATTGACGTTAGTAGAAAAAGAAACAAGTTAGTTACTAAAAAAATCATTTTTATTTGAATTAAAAATTCATTAAGAAGCAAAATAACCAAAAAAATGTGCACAAAAAAAAACATTAATTCTAATTTTGAAACAATTTCAACAATACAGAACTCAAAATTTTAAAATTGTATGATATCGTTCAAAACGACTTACTACACATAAAGACATATTACACTTTTGACACAAGTACCTTGTGTCTTTTCTAATTTTGGGTTTGGCACAAAAGACACATCTTTTTGACAAAGGTCGCCTGTTTTCTTGTAATGGATACAGCGTATTAAAATATCTTTTTACCAACCGTAATGGATGATCACCAGCATTCGGTCTGTTACTTAGTGACAGTCGAGGAGTGCTTTGTTTATAATTTTGTAAAATTTGTTTCACCAAATCCCTCCGGAAATCCAATAGAGGAATGTTTTTCCCAATTTTAACTTTGTAAATAGCATGTGAATTTAGTACAACCAGGTCAAGTATATGAAAAAAGACCTTTTTGTACCATTTCACGTTTTTTCTTACGGATTCAGTAGAACTTAGGAGCACGTCTGTTCTGTCAACTCCACCCATATTCATAATAAACGCGATAATACATTCAGGTTTTCCAACTACATTAATAAATCTACATTATTATTTATTGGTGGTCTGCCAACATTTTTAAGATATTTATGTGTCCAGTTTTTCTAAATTTCTTTTCAATTTTACTAATAGTGGATTGTGTTATGAGCATTTTAAATATCTAAGAATTTTACTAACGTGTGTAGACTTTAAAGTAAATCTCTCCCTCCTTTTTCTCCTTTAAAGTAAGTCCCTCCTTTAAAGTAAGTCCACACACATTGCATTTACTCTAAGAAGAGGTATATGCCACAAGTTAACCTCGATGGATATCCTTTAATCCACAAAGATGACCTAAAATATCTAGGCATTCATCTAGACAAACGATTAACATGGACCTAACATATATGGACGAAAAGACTACAACTAATTTTATACAGAAAACTTTACTGGATGCTGGGAAAAAACTCACACCTACCGATCGACAACAAGCTACTGATATACAAAGTTAAACTAAAGCCCGTTTGGTCATATGGTTCGCAGCTTTGTTGATCAGCTAGCAAATCTAATGTTATGAAAATACAAAGATTTCAATCTAAAACTCTATGAACAATCGCTAATGCCGCTTGGTGTATCCAGAATAACGCCTTACATAGAGATCCCCAGGTACTAACAGTCTCTGAAGAGTGCAAAAGAATTTCTAAACAATATCAAAACAGGTTGCTTGTGCATCCTAACTCCCTGGTATACAATCTTCTCCATAATCAACAAGCGAAGAGATTAAAGTGGTATGATCCCTTGGACCTACCAAACCGTTCCTGACAGTGCCTACAGTAGTGGAAGCTACACCTTCAACAGCGCTGAGACATTGTGATCTGTGCAGTTTTTAGTATTCGTGTTCGCGTATCTGTGTATGTGCGCATACCACCGGTAAACAAGCTAATATTTGTGTTATGATGTTTTGGTCACTGGACCTGACATCTCTCTGGCATTGTTTTAGACAAAGACAAACAATTTTACTTATTGTTTTTATTGTGAAACAAATTGTAAAAAAATTTAGATGTTAATGAAAAAAAGTATTTTACTTTATCAGTATTTTAGTTCCATATCCTGTATCTTATTATTCTTCTTTTTCTTCGCGCGACTAGGATTACTCCTGTTTGTCTACCTCTTATTCTGTTTCAGTCGTTGTTGACAGTACATTATCTTTCCACCTTTTTGGCGGCCTTCTATACGCTATACGGCTTGTTGTTTTTACAGATGTTCGCTAATCTATCTGGTCCCATTCGGTTTACATGTTCGTGCCAGTTTTTTTTTCTTGTTTTTATCCACCTGTTAATATTTTGAATTTTGCATTGTTCGCGTATACTTCTGTTGGTCTGTCTGTCTCTTAATGATATGCCCGCTATTGATCTTAATACTTTAATTTCGATATTGTTGATTTGTTGTTTCGTCTTTCTTGTATCGGTCCTTGTCTTCGCTGCATATGTTAGGATTGGTCTTACTGTTAACTTGTATACATTCATTTTGCTTTCCGTGGTCAGATATTTGTTTCTCCATATGGTTTCTTGGAGACAACCACTTACTCTTGCCGCTTTTGATGCTTGCCTTGTGGTCTCTGTTCTTTTATTCCTGTCACTAGTGATCTCTACTCCTATGTAATTAAATTTCATTACTTGTTTTACAATTTTGCCGTCTATTTCTAGTTTTCATCTACGCGGCTCTTTAGTGATCACTATACATTTAGTTTTTTCTACTGATATTCTCATATTCAGTTTGATTGCTGTGATATTGAAGGTGTGGAGCTACCTTTGTATGGTATCCGTTTCGTTTTCTTACTTCGTAAATTATTTGATTTATTACCATATTGAATAACAATGGGCTGAGCGAGTCTCCTTGGCGGATTCCTCCTTTAGTTCTATGCATTCTGTTTCCCCTGTTGGCATTATAACTCTGGTCTTGTTGTTCTTGTTAATTTAATTAATTGTCGCTATTATCTGATGGTCTATTTGTTCAGCTTGTAATAAGTTCTTCCTGAAGCCTTGTTGTGCCTCTGCCATGTTCGCTTTTTCCTCGATTTTCTTTTATATCTTTTATAACTGCCGTTAACAATTTTAATGTACTATTCATCAGACTAATGCCTCTATAATTTTCAGGATTTCTCGAGTCTCCCTTTTAAGTATCGGTAGCACAAGACTTTCCTTCCATTCCGCTAGTACTACTCCGGTATTTATTATATCGACGAATAATTTTAGAAGCCATTTGCGTAGTGTTATTCCTCCATATTTTAGCAGTTCATTGTTTATCTTATCAGGACCAAGTGCTTTTCTGTTTTTTAATTTTTTTATTCGTTCTTAGCTCTTCTTCTGATATTAGTACTCTATCGTGAGTTTCATTAATGGTTCTTTCTCTGTTCTCTTCTTCTCCTTCTCCATATAGTTTCGTGAAATGCTCAGTACATTGTTCCGTCGTAATGTAATCTATGCGTACAAATTCATTCCTTTCTATTTTTTGTCTCCGTATCATCTTCCACACCTTTTTCTGGGATCCATAGAGGTCGTAGTATCTTATTTTGAGTAGTATCTTATTTTGAGATAAAAATATCCAGAATTGTTGACATGGATTGGAAATTTATACAATTAGTCTTATTCACAAGGCATATGGAAAACGCATCATCTGGTTTTGTTTCTAAAAATTATTATTTAATTGACAATACATTTGTCAAAAACTAATATTGATATAGCAGGATTGTATCGTTATATTTGCACATGTGATTTTTTCTGTTTATATTATGCCCAAAGAATATAAAAAAATTACCTTTCTAGAAATAAAACATAATTTACAGTGATTTATAGTCTATTTGATGCACTATTGATTACATCATAGTTTTCTCTTTATATTCTTAGAATTCTTCCGCTAATTTTTGTTTAAAATCATTTCAATCAAAAGCTTAAGTGATCAATTAAGTATAACCGTTAGACCGAAAGCAATTTTGCGTCCTGGATTGGTTTTATCATATGAATACACGTTATAATGTCAGCATCACATTCCTCTTCTAATAAATTATCGGCTTTTTACTAAGTCCTATTTATTGAAACGCACAATGCAGAGCTCTTAAGCTGATTTTCGATTTCACAAAAGAACATATTGTTGCAGGCTATATTGGCATTTATGTCACTTATTTTATTTTTTTATCCCTTAATTTTAAAATTCTGTAACTGACAACAGTCAATGTATATAAACTCGTAAATGGCAACGTTCGTCGCCGAGTCAGTGTGTGAATAATCCTTTGTATTTAGGCGGGCCTGATCAAAATGCATCTGCCTGGTGACAACCTGTGCACTGGTAGTCTCACTCAGACAATTATTATAATATAAGTGCAGAAAAAGATGTTTGTACTTCATGTAAATAAGGTAAACTTGTTAATTGGACGTGTTTCCCTTCTGATTGGTTTTAACTTTTTTAACCTTGTTGTCACTAAGCACCAATTGAGCTGCAGCCTGTTATCTTGTAAGTTTAATGTTAGACTGATCAGTCAGCGCGGAAAACCGGCGTTCATAATAACCATATTTTACCCGCCTTCAGACAGTCGTTGCTAGAATCTTAATCTGATTTAATAGCTTTTACCAGTCTTCATCTTACACGTACCTTTACATTTGTCAGTAAGTGAAGGGAGGAACCATAAGAGGTCCACTGCCGCATTATCTTTGACGAAGACTTTTATTATGAACCCAGTTCACAAATTAAAATCAGGAGAAGAGTTAAAGTTTGGTTAAAGACAGCTTTCTTATAGTGAATATGATGATTTATCATAGATCAATACTGGTTGTTTTACTGGTGTATACTTTCTTCATATATCACTAAGCATTCCATGTTTTTTCACGTCTACAGAGGACATACATAGCAATATCTTCCTTCATTTTTCATTTCTTGTACATTTTTCTATTCACCCGATCCGACGTTAAACACTTACCAGATTAATAGCCGGAAGGTCAAGACATCTGAATGACAAAATAGGGCAAACTGACTTAATCTACAAGTGAAACAGGTATTAGGAGAACATAACAGCCAACGGTGAGACAATTACGTAAAAGTAATGGAGTAAGCAAACACGGCATCCGTTGTCCATATTTTTAAAGGTTTTTAAAGGTTTTATCAACTACATCATTAATGTGTGAGAATTTAAAGAATCAAGGAATAAAAAAAAGGATAAGAAAAAGAACAAAACCAAGGAGGATCCAAAGCAGGATGACAAAAATGACTGAATCGACAAAGTCAAACAGACATTAATAAAACAGAAGCCAAAAGCGGAGGGATAATCACGTAAAATAAATGGAGAAAGTGGGCCAAAACGTGTAAGAAATATGAACGCTTCAAAGAACTTTAAAAAAACAAAAGAAAACCCATTATCCAGTTACACGAAAAAAAAACAAACAAAATCGTCTACCCTGTAGGAGAGAAAGCCGAAGTAATAAGAAGGACTTTTGAGATTCAACAAGAAAGAATCACATATTTTCGCAAAATTATATATCGTTAGCTTACTTTCAGCAGTAAGCAAGATAGTAGAGCCAATCATCCAAATTAAACTCTTTTTTGAGACAGATAGGCTAGGAATAATCCTAGAAGCACAATTTGGATTCAGAACTTAACATTCCAATCAACTAAAAGTACTCAGACTTAGAGAGTGCATAGCAGCTGAATTCAACGACAAGCAATATATAGGAGCAGTGTTTTTTGATGTAAACAAAAAGCCTCTGAGTTCCGACAGGGTGTGGTATAAAGGATTGACATATAAAATTAGACATTATGGATACAGCGAGGCAATAACAAAATTTATCCCCTCGTATCTAAGCAACTGAAGGTTCAGGGTCCAGATAGAACTTCTCCTCCTCCTCTATCCTTTATCCTTCGTAAGGATGTGGTGACGTTATGGTATTTGACGAATGGTTGCTATCCATTCTTCTCTGTCCTGGGCGCGGTGTGCTGCCTCAGACAGAGAGTAACCGGTAGCGCAATTTATTTGGTCCGACCATCGGAATAGCGATCTTTTTCGGGTTCTCTTACCATCTACCTTACCTTTAACCACCAACCTGTCCATGCCTTCCATTCGTTTGGTAATGTGTCCAAAGTACCTCAATATATTTTGGACGAAATTGGATGCAATAAAAAAATAACGTATCTAATGGAAAATATCAATAAATTAAGACACCCAGTGTTATCTTCAAAAAGAGAAGGTATAACCCAGTAGAACAACTAACAATGCAAGACAGACAAATCAAATGCCAAATAATGGACATACCTGGAAGTCATAATAAACCAAGGTGAAACATTCACACCACATATTAACGCGACAGTTCAGAAAATAGCATTGGCCAGAGCCTCAATAAAAGCACATACATAAAGAAAAAGCAAATTAGCTATGAAAACAAAATTAAGACTAATAAACAACATCATAATACCAATAATTGCATATGAATTTCTCGCATGGCGACATATAGGTCATAGCAAAACAAAAAGAAGATACAAGCATCAACAAAACGCAATAACCGGGCAAGGGATCCCATACCCTCGAGCGCCATGTTGCCGAACTAGGCCTAGCCTTACGCTGTCCTGCATAGTTAAGGGTAGGTTTCATACGAGAGTACCCAGAGTTTCGAAGATGACAAGCATTCTGCTGATTTGAAGCCTCCATGGAGCACCAGCGTCTTATTGCGGGGAGGAAAATGGTTTGAAGCATTGGGATGGAATGGAATGGTTCCTGATTACACGAGCTACTCAGCCTCCACCCCCACTTCAATAAATGTAGCACCTGAATATCCTTCTTAAAAGTATGTAAGTGTGTGTTAACTAACCTAACCTAACCTACAATATCTTGTCAAATTTACCTCTTAAAAATCTAGTAGAACACAAAAAAAACTATGTTTTTCGCCAGTTTCTCTCCTAATAAGTGATGTAGTACCAATAAGTGCCCCTTTTAAATTTAGATTCTGTTTTGTCTTTTTGATTGTGTTCTGTTTGTCCCTAAGTGTCTTTGATCGTCCTTAATTGTTTTAATTTTAATATTTTTAATTATTTGACATCACAATTTTCTACCAAAACAAAAACCACATTTAATTTATCAAAAAATTTGATAATTACAAGTTAAAGCAATTGCACACCCACAAAATTATACATCTGACTTCATTCATTAACAACAACATACAACTGTCCTTTTATAAAAAATTCAATAAATTAAAACACATTTCTAAAATATATCTATGGAATAAAGGTAAATAACTTTTAATAATTTAAATAATATAAAACATGACTTTTATTTAACAAACAATTACATAATACCTACTTCCTATTTTATTTGTTAATATCTCTCCCCTCAAGAACTTTCCCGTAAATTTCAAAACAGTTACAACAAAACCGATGATTACCCATCACCAGCAATCGAAGATAGTTTGAACTATGTTTTTCGAATCATTAATTAATAATTCTTGTACAGGCATGTAAGTAGTATTTTGGTTATTTACTAATTTATTTTAACTCAATAGATAATCTCTATTTCAAAAAATCAACATTTTGAAAACGAAATATATGGTCATTAGCAGAAACCCTCCAGAAAACCCGATAATATGCATAGATGACGATCGCATAAAACGCGTGAAAACTTTTAAATACCTTGGCACCACAATCAATGACTAATCGGATCCACAACAAGAGATAAAAACCCGAATACAAATGGCAAGACAAGCTTTTGTGAAATTCAGACCGCTTCTATGTAATTAAAACCTACATTTCGAAATACGCTACAGAATGGTCAAGTGCTACATATGGTCCATCTTGCTTTATGGCATGGAAACGTGGACTTTGAAAAAAACATCTATCAACAAACTTGAAGCATTTGAAATGTGGTCATTAAGAAGAATGATGCGCATACCTTGGGTGGATAGAGTTCGAAACGATGACGTCCTTAAGAGAGCCAGCGTGGAAATAGAACTCTTTAAATTAATTAAAAAACGTAAGATTGGTTACCTTGGGCACATATTGAGAGGAGCAAAATATGAAATACCACAGTTAATCCTAGAAGGGAAGATCGAAGGTAGGAGAGGAGCCGGCCGCAAACAATTATCCTGGTTAAGAAATATTAAAGAATGGACAGGAATACACAATACAGGCGAGCTGTGTCACGCCGCCAAGAACAGAATTCTAGTAATGAGATAGTCGCCTACGCACTTCGGTGTATGGCATGTTAAGAAGAAGATAATCTTATACCAATTTCTGGGTTTTTACTTTGTCTGCTTCATCAATTTTTATTCATATTAATAATCACAGACATGTAATATTGGCATAATTACTATAATTGTTATCTTTATAAGACAGCACCCTAATATGGGCCTTGTAACTTCAGCATTTAATTTACCTGGTAACGTTACCTGGCAAAGTGTAGTAAGCGAAACCGGTCGTTTTGGTGGTAAAATTAAATCGATTGTGAGTAAGTCTTTTATTATAATTTTATTTCTTTTTACCTATTTGAAATGCGCTATATATTATATATATATATATATATATATATATATATATATATATATATATATATATATATATATTATATATATATATATATATATATATATATATATATATAAATAAATATATATATATGTACATATATTATATATACGAGTATAAATCTAACCTCTAGGTATATGAAATATCCTGTCTCAACTGTCTAATATTTTGGATACATTATCTAGATAAATATCATTTAAAACGAAGCTATTGTATATTCAGTTTATAGCATGTTTATATCTCTACTTGGTATAAGATAGGTAGATCAGCCACTGACTTTTGCCAGTAAACAATCTCAGCCACAGCAAAATGATTTAATAATAAATGTGTCTGCAGAAAATGGGGCGTAATTTTTAGGAAATATAGCGCATCGGATGTATCTTGGAAGCGGAAGTAGATAGTTAAATGTACAAGGAAAATGTTTTACTGTGATTTACATTTTAAGATATATATAAAATTTTACACCTGCAGTAATGTGTTTAGTCTATAACATGTTATTAATACAAGCAAAATATATAAAGAACTGTTTTAATTCTATTTACATTAGTTATATATAAAGTTATTTTTGACATTACAAAAATCATTTTATTAATTATTGTTCTATTGATCGTTTTTTTTTCTTTACAGTTTATCACTTTTGTCGACATAATTTTCAAATCATAATTTTTTCCATTTTTAGAGCCTATTCTTCTATTAAAGCTTGCTAATAATTTTGTTAAATTCATCCTGTTTCGGATCATTCTAAGCACATGGTTTGCACCAAAGCCTCTCCAGTCTCTCATGTTCTTAAACCATAACTGCTACTTTCGGCTATTAATTTTGTACGTTATAAAGGAACTACAACGTTAAAGGGGTTTTATGATTTCATATGGTGAATCGATCCCCAAGTATGAAAAAACCTTGAAGTGATACAATTTAAGGGGTGCGCTTTTAAGAAAGAGGTAAATTAGTTCCTATGCAGTACGGTATATTTTGGTCCTTTATAGTACCATGGACATAATTTATTGTAGTATTACCGTTCTTCTATGTGATATGGGGCCTCCTATGTTTGGCATGATCTTATGCAGTGTCGAGGTTCTCTCTTCTGCTTTCCGACATGCTTCTTGTATATGTTGCGCGAATGCCATTCTTTCGTCAAATATAGTACCTGAGTATTTTACTGTCCTATAACGGAGTATCTAAACTGAAACGTTCGACCTTTTCCACTGACAAATTTTAGATAGTTTCTCTCTATCTAAGTCCACCTCTTGTTTTTACCTTGTTTAGGCTTTGTGCCTCTTCAAGGGTGCTATTTTTGTTTGGTGCGAATTTCGTGCTGTGCCTCCCGAGACAGGGCGTGACCGCTGTAAAGCAAGAGTGTCAGAGGAATTATTTCTGCCTTATTGGAGCCGTGTGGACCAAGCCCGCTATTAAGTACAAGTTCCGTGGGAAGACGGTCTTTTTCAGATTGTTGGGCCTTTTGTTTGTTTGGATTTTGTTTTGTTTGTGATAGCTGTGGCTATATCCTCGCCTAGGATCAGGTATCGTTGTGCAATGAGATTGGGAAACCACAGAAAACCAATCTCCCCCTGTCCTTGTGATTTGAATTCGACTCTTAAGGAGTGTGTGTGGTGTTCACGTTCACTGTTTGTTGTTTAATGTTGGATGTGTATGTTTATGGATTGTTGGTATGTAAGTGTAGTTATGATTGTGTGTTGTTCTCTGAGTGTTTATGTGTTTACGATTATGAGCTTGGTGAACGTAAAGTGTATATGTGGGTAAATGATAAGTGTATATTTAAATGATGTATGTGGGTGATGATATGTGTGAATCGGTGTGCATGTGAGTGTTGTATTGTGTGTTTATGTGCGGAGTTGGGTAAAAGATTGGTTTATTAGGTTATTATAATAGGAGGTAGTTATGGCATACCCATATACTGTGTTGGACATTTGGTTGAGATAACGGGTGGTCACTCCTCTTTTCAGGCAAGACATTAAAAAGGATCGTAGAAGTGAAATGAATTAAGGATTTCATATCAAAGAAAAGGTCGTATAAAGGGATTTGTTTGAGTGAGTATACAAGTTGGGTTTGTTTGAAGTTTTTGGGTTGTTTATTGTGGTGTGAAAATCTTGGTGAGAATGCGGGATGGGGTCCATTACACATCGGGCATTTTGGATCGGATATCGTGGGGCATGTAGTGGACCTGTTTTGTTGTCCACAGAATAGACAGATATATGGATAGTTTTTTCCATCGCCTTGTTTACTTTATTTATAGTGCTTTAATTCATATCGTCTTCGATTTATAAGGCTAGGTCATATAAGTATGCAATTCCCTTACTCATTATATTCTATTTATTTCTAGTAATCCGATATATAAAATATCCCATAAAGCTTCCAGGAGCGACCCTTGTGTTACTCCAGCAGTCATCTTCTACTTATTTTTTTTCGTTATACTTTCGCTTTTTTCTGATATGTAGTCCTTTTATGTTGGATACGTATTCCAGGTGCCCCAGTTTACCGTGTTGAAGGCGTTTTTAATGCCAAACAGAACACATGCCACTCACCTTTTTCTGCTTGTTTATACCGCGTCTCTAATCCAGACGGCGAAGTCGACTTCTAAATCCGTATTGTTGATTAGATATAGCAATCTCATTTGCTAATAAGTCGTTCAGCTTCTTCTTAACAAGGTTTTTATAAAGCTTGCCAAGTCAGTCTAAAAGAAAGGTATATTGGTCTGTAAGAGGATACTGAATCAGGGGATTGATTTTTCAGGCTTTATGAGCAAAACCAAGTTTGCTTCCTTTAGTTCCTTGAGAAACTTTTAGTTCTGCAGCAGATTATTCAATATTCTTCTGATAAAACCTGGCTTCTCAGTTGTCATTATCTTTATTGCCTCTAGTTGCAGACCCTTAGGCCAGGAGCTTTGCCCGTTTTAATTTTTTGACCAGCTGCATTATTTCTTTTTCAGAAAATTCCTGCAGTATCGTAGAAAAAATCTTTAGCAATAGTTTTTCTTTCTTACAATTCCTTCCACCTTCCACTAATTGTATAGCCCCATTTGTCATTTTCAAGCGCGTTTATTAAGCTGTGTCACCTCCTTTTTTTCTTTCTTTATTAAATATTAAGTTTCTTTTTGGCAGTTATGTATATCTCCCTCTGGGCTCGGATTCGCCTGGCTTTTTGTAAAATTCCTGCGAGCTCATACTTCCACCACTAGCGGTTATTTCTTTGTTTATTTTCTTCGCTGTGGCCAACTCAATAGCATCCTCTAGTGCCTTTCTGAGTTGACCAAGGTCAGAAATTTCTTTTTCGTTTATTTTTCTGAACTCGGATAGGTACATGTTTTTGTTAAATGTCTTATCTATTCGTCCTGTCAGACATCTTACGGTCCTCCTTTTGAGCTTGACTACGCAGGTTATAACGGCAGTCTGTAAACAGCTGTTCGCTAAGGACATCCCAATTTGTTATACGGCTGGATAGCCCTTCTTATGATTGCTTGTCTGACCCCTCGTATCAATGTTTGTTTTTTGTTATTGAGAAGTTGGAGGTCACCCTGGGCTATCCATTCATTTTAGGGCTCTCCCTGTCTGTAATTTATGTGAAAATCCCATAATCTAGATTTTGAGTTTATATCCCCGGCGATCATGATATTTATAGATACGTACATAGCATGCCAGTAGGCTTATAGTACGTAGCACGCTACGTAGTAGCTAGTACGTTTTTGTGTTCTGTACCCACCCACCGTCTATTGTGATTTTCTTGTTGGGTTCTGGTAAGATGAGCAGATCTTCTGCTTCATTTTCTCGGTCCACACTCACCTGCATTTACCTTTTACCAGGTTTACCAAACAAACACTTAAATTCTGGATATTGTCTTTTTCTTTCGAAGGTTCGTTAGACGCAAACTAAAATATTTTAGCAATTTTTTATAATACACAGAGTGGGAAAAATGCTATAAGATATAAGTTTTTAAATTAATTATAAGAGCAATAATAGGAATTAAGAAAGGGAGCTAGGCCTGCTGCGAATAAATAATACTATATTAAGGTAGTCGTCGACTTCCAATATAGTAAAGGACCGATATATAGCTAGTTAAAAAAAATTGGATTTACATGGCTCAAGATCGAGAGTACTGAAGGTTATGGCAGGTATATATCCAGTAGTGGACGTTGCAGGTTTTGGAAAAATAATGGCGGCAAATTTATTAAATGCCATAACAGTCATATAAAATAAACATCTAATATGGCCTTCAAGGTAGGACAATCAATCTAGAAATGAGGTAGAGTTATCGGCGATGGACTAATAACCTTAATTTTTTGTATGCAAAACTGCTAGGCAAAAAGTTTCTAAAACCGTATACGTTATTCAAAGCTGTGTATCTTTTAAACTAGTCCAGTGGAAGTCTTCAGGCTGCGCTAAACGAACCACATTTATTAAAAAGAAAGCAACATTTCACACTAAGATACGCTACTAAACTGTATAGCAATAATACCATTCTCAACTACCTACGTTTATATGCAGTAATATCCTCCACAAAAGTAATAGACAATTAAAATATTTATCCTTTAAAGAACTTATAATCAATTATGGATATAACAAAAATTTGATGTCATAGTCGCTATCTACATACCCAACCGAATCCCCTGGACAATTAATATTCCTATTATGAATACATCTCTATTAGCTTACCCAAAGAATACCACAAATCTTACCCTCGTTAGTTACTTATTTTAAGAAATTCTATCAAAATATTACAATTATATTAAGATTTTCACCGACGTATTAAAAACTAAAAATGGCTGTGCCAGAGAATTTATAATAACTGATATTGCATATACTATACGAATACATACTTTTTGCAGCGTAATTACTGGAGAAGCTATTGCAATTTTAAAAGCACTTGATTTTTGTCAAAAAATAGAGATACTCATCTTCGGTTTATCTCAGATTCATTATCAGTACTACAACGGATAAAATAAGTCTATTCAACTCATCAAATCATCCAAAATATAAAATATATGCTACATTACCTGCAAAACAAAAATATACACATTCAGTTTCTCTGGATACCATCACATAAATATACGTATTTCAGGTAATGAAAAGGTTGAATATGCGTGCCCCGTTTGGGGCAGATCTGCTCACACGAAACAAGTTGATACTGCGCTAAATGAGACATGCTGGATAGTAACGGAGCCCAACGCCACTCTCAAATCTATATAAAGCAGTGGGTTTTGCCGAACCCTCAACACGCAGAGGCGTCGCAGAGCACATAGAGAAAATTAAACAGATTACGGACGAGCGGCATGCCCTATACAAAGCTCGAACACCACGAAAGCGACTAAAATCTAGAAAAAGCTTCCTTGGAACAGTGCAGGATGAACTGCCTCAGTATTTTCGTCTTCCCCAGGTTCAATGGACTGGCCAGTCCCTAGACTTTAAAACGTGGAAAACTATGAATAGGATAAGAACGGAGGTCGCTCCAGTAAAATCAAAAATATCGAAATGGGGAAAAATCGAATAAGAGGATGTGAACTGTGACTGTGAAGAAACACAGAATATGGAACATCTTCTTAGATGCAGAAACTGTCCCCATCGATGTACTCTCGAAGATTTGTAAATCGCCAACAAAGACGGAACCGTCGTAGCCCGATACTGGGCCGAAAATTTATGAATGAGATGTCCGGATACAATAAAGTAAAGTAAGTTGATGCCTTAGAGGTTTTTTATAATCTCAGATTAATAAGAGTTTTTAAGAATCGTTTTTGCGTAAACATTTGCGAAACTCTTAGCGTGTGCATTTTGATATCTGCTAACAAATGATGTCTTAAACTAGGTTGTTGATGAAATCCCATGATTATGAGAACCCCTAGAAATGCTTTTAGTTCTTCCTCGGTATGGTCGAGATTATCCGACTTTGTCCTTGCTCAAGAAAAAAGAAAACACGTCGAATGGTGAATTTATATTGACCGGTTTTGCTGGGCGAAATGGTCTGGTACACGGCACATTCGAATATTTTTGTGCATAAGAAGCCATTTATATGTTTCATCCGTCTTGACTGTGTTCTATTGGTTCTCTTCTATTTAGTCTTCGCCTGAGGAAGTACCGACATCGTCAAAAATTCGATTTGTTCTTGCCTGATGGTGGAAAGCTGTATCATCCATGGAGTCATCTGAAATAATATCAAATAATTTAACCCCGTCATCAGTAGATAATAAAGTAGTAGTCGCGTTGGATGCAACAGACTTTCAGTTGGAAATAGGAAGTTTCTCTTCTGCGTCAGAATCACCCTCAAAATTTGAATTTATGGCTTGTTGATATGAAATACCATCTATATAATTATATAAATTATCCTGAGTCATATTTTGTAAATTTTCCAGTATATTGCCGTGTGCCAATTTATCGCAAAAGATACGTATACTTGTTGTATACAAATACTTTGAAAAATTTAATAGATTGAACTACTGCACAGCAATTTGATTCTTAGAAATATTAATCAAGTACGTCAGATTGGCGTAAAAAAGGATATAATTGTATGGATTTAAAATAAACAACAGCAAAAATACATTTCACTAGAACAATTGTAAAATCAACATGTGATACTTTGAGTTTATGTTGAGTAACTCAAGATATTTTATCTTTGCTCCGATAGCATCTGAATAGATAATAGAAGATTCTAATACTGTGATGTGTTACCTTGAGTTTGATGTATAAATTATTTGTAAATTATTTTCCTTACTTTTACACACAGCAAAAAACTGTGATCACATTCAACGGTAACTTAAAGTGTATGACGAGTTGTGGTTGGAGAATCGGCCACATTGCTTCCCTATTGCCGAATTTTGTTCTGTGGTGTTTACTTTGGGTACAGTGCAACTATAAACATTAAATTTGCACTTTGGTAAATTTTCATATCCATTACTAGCTCATACGTATTATTAAGTGCGGTGGTCGAAATATCGACCACATACCTATAAAGAGTTAACCTATAAAGAGTTATTTACGAGACAGCTACCAACAGAATACTGTAATGTATCAGCCACATACCCAAGGGAAACAACCCCACCCCCCAAATTGCAATCGTTAATCAGTTAGCCCGGTATGTAACACGTCAACATAGCAAAAAAATAAAAGAAACAAAATAAGGGGTAGTTAGCCTAGAAAATAATAATTAGAATTAATTAAAAAAAAATCATTATATACTCCAAATTAAATAAAGAATAAATTCTACACAGTTTAACGTATACATTTCAAATTACACAAAGAATAACAATTCGACCTAGTTTTGACACAAGCCCGAATGTTTAAAAATTACGAAATGTGAAGACCTTTATTGGGAAATAATACAAAATACAAAGCGACACACGAGCGATAAGAATTGGACTCCACTTTGGACTGTGACGAAGCAATTTAGGGTACGCGTTGGCAGTACATAAAAACAAAAGAAGTTGGTCAACGAGGAGTAGAGTTCTGGCAACCGAGCCAGAGAGTAGTGCTGTTCGACCGGCGCCAGTGGTACTTCGGCGCTCTAGCAGTCAGTGCGGGCGACCTAAGGTGTGTTAATCAGTCAGTCGTCCCGGTGTGTTCAGCTCAATTAGCGTGATATCGTGTCCGACGGAAAGTAGAGAGATAGCAGCGAATTTTCGTCTCTCTTAGTACCGCCCTAACGTACAGTGCTTCCAGTGTTCATTCAGACTGTTCCTGAGTTCTAGTTCGGACTACAAGGCGTATTCTTTAGCTTGGGCCTAAATACGCTAAGGTAACGAAACAATAAATACTAACCATTGGGGAAACCAAATAATAGTAGGTTGTCCGCCTTTTAACTCCCTTGGTAAAACTTCTTCTCGTTTCCCTTCGCAAAAATTTGATAAACAATACTATCTATCTTGTATATCTTGTTGTATTAGTTGTAGATTTACGATTTGTTAAATACATAGTAAGTTGAAAAGTGGCTTGTTGTTTTGATCGTTCAGGTAGAGACTAGAAGAGAACACATTTTCGCTTTGTACATCTCTCCGGCTTCTAACGCAAGCCAATAACCTCTAACTCTTTACACGGCATACATCTGAGTGTCCTTCAGCCCCTATCCTATTTTTCCTACCCTCTTGTAAATCCGCAAGGGCGAAGTCATGACCAATTCGAACTAGGGGACTAGTGGACCAGTAAGTCTCAAATCCGCTCGCAGAGCTAAGTTTCCATTAACTATATAGGACTAGGATATTACAGGGGTCTTCCAGGCCATAGTTCAGTCCTTTAAACATAGGGGATATTACAGTGGTCACAGAGCTAAGCATCCCTTAGCTCTGCTCCTTTATTACAATGCTGGTACTATCGATGGTAAAAAACAGTCCAGCACACACTTAGAGAATGTCCATTCTACTCATATTATGAACGAAGCATCAATAACATTTCTGAAGAACCAAGTCAGCTTTAAAAGATATTAAACTGTAACTTATTTAATAAAGTTAAATATCTTACATACATTAACTAATTTAATAAAATGTGAAACCCGCTAATAACCTTTAACACTTGATGTGTCTTTTTGTAATTATAAAAACATTCTGATAATTAAAACTAAACGTCAATTTATATTAGAAAAATATTTATTATTTTATATAAATCGTTTTATCCATTTTACGTCTCGCTTTTCATAAAATTTATAAACGCAAATTATACTTTTGCCTTTTATTATTATCTCAAATTTCTTCTCACTTTAATCATCAAGAATCTATCCACGTTCAACAGAACTTACTGACAGATAAATTTCAACGTGAAACGAGGTTAATATCGTTATCAATATTCTCCGGAATCGAAAAGACACAAAAATAAAAAAGCTAATACGTTTACGATCCTTACACAACTTGAGAGAAGAAGTTTTAACTTCCAATATGACCGGCATAAAGACATAACCTCCAAGAAAATTTTATTCCGATTGAGCTACACAATAAAGTTCAATCATTTCGAGAAATTCACTTTGGAAATGGATTTTATTTAACAAATATCAAAGCATTCTTTCTTAAGTATCTGGCTTTTCGGTAAAGTCTTTATTTCCAAGAGGGGATTACTAAGATAAAGGAACTATGACCTTTTAGACCTTTGTCATGACTTATGTATACAAATATAATGGTAAAATACGTTTTTCCTTTGTTACAAAAAATATTATATATCATTTTTTTATTCAGGAATTACCAATATCCAGATTATGAAATAAAAGGAATTATGTCAAGTAAAAGAACTATTTGCTTATTTTACATAATTATTTTTTTGTGCTGTACAAATATAATTATAGGCCAGTTATCAGAGATTTGATTTCTAAAAACGAGAACGAACAAGCTGAATTATGCTAAATATGTAAAGGTACCCCAAAAATGATGAGAGATAATTTTGAAAAGCAATTTTTATTAAGTTTTTGTGTAGAATAAATCATTCTTTCAAAAACAACGCTTGAATCAACCGGCAATTTTAAATGTCACTTACTTGAGCGAAATTTTTAATTAAAATTTATATTACATGTACTGTGACAATTCGATGTCAATTGATCTGAATGCCCTATCAACAAAAATCAAAAAGCATTTTAAAGGTAAAGAGTACTAATGTCGTATGAATTTTTTGCTCTCTCTCTATAACGGCGCTACAGCCCAAATCGACCCTTGTCCTCCTCTAAACTCTGCCTTCAACCTTGCCGGTCCCGCGCCAATCTGCTCCAGGTTCTCATATCTAGCAAATTTTGCGTGTCCGCTGCCACTTCATTCTCTCCATTCGGCTTGCGAAGATGAGAATACAGCCGAGGCAAGTTATCCCTGCCTGTCGTAAGCGGCGACTAATGGCAAGGAATAAAGCGGTGAAGAATTGCCGTTCGAGATGTCGGGTTTGTAGAAACGCACACCCCGCATGTGCTTCGGCGCTGCGGTCATCGGCCTACACTCCTAGTATGCGAGACGAGCCTCTCGTGGGACCATTCTTCTCTCACTCCACAGAACCAAGGTAAGGTTGAACGTTTCGCGTCCTTCATACACTCTTTCCCCATTAAAGGCGTGGGGTTATGGCATGTCCCATCCTGGGAGACTTCATAGTGGTAAAGAAGAGCTTCTCGGTGGCTACCTGTCCACGTGCGAAGTCAAGCCTCGCACGTGGACAGTACGAGGCTCGACCTCGCACTTAGCGCGACTTCACACATACCCGGTCGCCGGTTACACGGCACCTTGTACACGGGTAAAGAGTGTACACATTAATCGATGCTTCCACACATACCGTGCTCGTTTAAACGGTAACTGGGAACCGTGATGTCGCCGGGCATACCCACTATAAGCCCGGGTAATCCCAGACAAACGTTGACGTGTACACGGCGATCGAGCACGTAGTGGGATATCAAATTAAATGTGAGCGTTCATTTATATGCATTCTTTGCAAAAAATCCGTGTAATAGAGTACACGACGTCCTTGAAAGTAGAAGGTTATTAGACTTTTTAGAAATAGAAGGAATGTTTGTTGTGACTAACTTATGAAAATTGACTGATGTGGATATTGATACATTGAATAACTTTGAGGAGTTGGAATCTGATGACAAGACTAAGTTCGGTAGGTTTGTGCAGATATTTCTTTATTATTGCTTAATTAAATACAAAAATAAAAACATATAGGTGTATTTATGCATATATTACTTATATACTAACAAGAAATTTTGGTCGTCTGCCATTTTACAGATCCAATAGATGTCAGAAAATAATCACTTACAATATTTCTTATATTATTTGCGTTAATACTCCCACGTACAGTTTCTGCTCTAGGGATATCTTTAAACCCCGTGACGGTTAAAGTATTCTCTGATTCATATCCGTCTCTATCGCGAACAAAGTTATATAACACAACACAAGCCTTCACAATATCGACAGCATAATAATTAGGATTCAAGTTGATAGGTCGATGAAAAATTCGCACTTATTACTTAATATCCCAAATATATACTCCACATATCTTCGGGCTCTAGAGAGGCGACAATTAAAAACTTTGTTCTTGGTCGGTAAGTTATGTCCCCTGTAAGCTCTGAGAAGATGTCTATCAAGTGCAAATGCTTCGTCTGAAATAAAGACATAGGGTACTTTAGGCCTCATTGATCCTGGTACACATGCTTCTTCAGGAATTTCTAGTTCCTTGATTTTTTATGGATTTCAATAAGGAACAGGTCTTAAATATATTCGAATCGCAATCTTTTTCGTAACTTCCAATATCTACGTAAATAATATGATAATTGGAATCTGCTACAGCCATTAAAACTACTGAAGAGTACCCTTTATAATTAAAGTACATTGAACCTATTGGATTAATGATTCGAATGTGCTTTCCATCAACTGCTCCTAAACAGTGTGGAAAATTTGCTCTATTTTAAAAACCTTCAGCAATTCTGAGCCAGTCTTGTTTCTGTGGTTCGGGAATATACTCAAAACGCATTATTAACCATATGTTGATATGTTGGTATGAAATACCAAGTCGATAACTGTAGTGTAGGTCCGTGAAAGTACAGCCATTAGCGAAATATCTGCAAAATCCGTATATTGCACTAAATATTGTAGTAGTAATAACCAGGTTTTTTTTTGTTGTTGCAGGTAAACAGGTGATGAAAACATGGGGAAATATCCGTGATACGTTTCAAAAATCTTGTAAAAAAATAAGAGAGCTACAAGATTGGGAGCTGGGGCAGTAACTCATAAAAAGTATATTTATAACCGGCAGTTACAATTCTTAAAAAAGGTATTTGAGGAACACCAAACAAAACATAGTTTAACTAACACTGGACTATCAGAAGTATTAGAAGCAGCAATATCTGACACTAGTTTCACCGACAGCAACATTTGTAACGAAAATACCGCTGCTAATATAACTAGTCCACATGCTTATAAATTTTCCAAAACGCCAACAGGAAGAAAACGTAAAGCAGACCCTGTTGAATTACAAATGATTGAAACTTTTAAGGAGAAACCTGATCATCACATGTTCTTTTTTGCTGGAATAATTCCTTCGTTACAAAGTTTCAATGAATTTGAGATATTGGAATTTCAGATGGGAGTACTACAAACATTAAAAACAATTAAACAACGACAGCAGATACTTCCTGGACAACTGTCCACTGCTATAAATCTAACTATTCCAACTCCACTTCTTACCAGTCGCAGCGGTCTCCTCTTTCAACAATAGCATCACCCCAGTCACAGTTTAGTGATTTCCAAATTTCATTAGATTCAATTGATTTCATTGAATGTTAAATATCATTCACATTATCAACACCATATTATATATATGTGGCTAAACACCCCTTTAGGGGTTACGCCGCTTACGCTCTCTAGATCTATGTTTTGAGGTAGATCAGTCCTCATGTTCCTTATTTAATTTTCTCAGTTATTTTTCTCCATTGTGTCCTATCTCTGGTTTTTCCTTTCCACTGTCGTATGCCCGCCTTGTTGAGATCATTTACAACTTCTTGTAACCATGTAGATCTTGGTCTTCCACGTCTTCTTTTGCCAGCTGGTGTCCATTCCAATATTGAGAATATCGTCGTAGTTGATCCTGATCTCCATACGTGTCCTAGCCATTTTGCTCTTTGTTGTTTTATTTTACACACTATATCTTCCTTAATTTCTTCCAGTAGCTCAAGGTTCGTTCTTTGTCTAAATTCATTTTCATTTATTTTTATTGGTCCCAGTATTGCTCTTAGTATTTTTCTTTCTTGTATTCTAAGGTTTTCCTCTTGTTTTTTTGTCATGCTGAGGGTTTCGGCTGCATACATCATCGTCGGTCGAATTATTGTTTTGTATACCTTCATTTTCGATTTCTTACTCAATAGTTTATTTTTTAGTAATTTCTTATTTGCATGGAAGGTCTTATTTGCTGTAATAATCCTTTCTTTGATTTCTGTTTCTCTTTCTCTATTGTTTGTTATTAATATTCCCAAGTACTTAAATTTTTCGACTTCTTCAAAAATGTATTCGCCTAGTCTAACCTTTTTGTTTTCGAAGTTTTTATCAAATCTCATTATTTTTGTTTTTTCTTGGTTTATTTTTAATCCCATTACTTTTCCTTCTGTTACCATTTCATTTAACATTTTTTCCATTGTTTTTCTATTTTTTGTTATTAGCACAATATCGTCAGCGTATGCTATTATTTGTCCTTCTCTAGTTCTAAGGGTACCTTTGTTTATTTTCCTGACGATGTATTCCAGGGCAAGATTAAACAGGGTTGCTGATAACGAATCTCCTTGTCTAACCCCTTTATTTATGACAAATTCTTCTGTGTCTCCTACTTGAGTTTTTATACTCACTACAGTTCTACTCATTGTCATTTTTATTAATCGTCTTAATTTGTTTTGTATTCCCATTTCTTTCAGAGCTACCATTAATTTTGATCTTTTTATTGTATCAAATGCTTGCTGAAAATCTATAAAAAGCAGTTCAATTTCTATTTTATATCCATGAGCTTTTTCCATAATTTGTTTAACTGTATGTATGGCATCTGTTGTAGACTTTCCCTTAATAAATCCGCATTGATAGTGTCCTATGGTATTCGTCATAGCGTTGGTCAGTCTTCGATGTATTAAGGTCGACATAATTTTATATGCTGTGTTTAATAGCGTCAGTCCTCTGTAGTTATTACACATTTGTTGGTCTCCTTTTTTATGAATCGTGATAATTTGTCCTTTGTTCCATTCTTCCGGCATTTTTTCTTCGTCCCATATGTCTTTTATTAAATTGTACAGTTTTTCTTTTAATTCTTCACCACCATATTTTATAAGTTCCATATTGATCCCGTCTGATCCTGAAGATTTACCATTACGGCTGCTATTTATAATTTCCTCAACTTCCTCTTTTGTTGGTCTTTCTAGCTGGTTTCCTAACATCATTGTCTCTTCTTCTACGTTTTCATTTAGGTCTTGATCTTCTTGCTCTGTTAATAATTCTTTAAAATAGTGAGTCCAAATTTCTTTATACTCTTCATCATTTTCTGATACTTTTCCATTTTTATCTTTTATGCCTTTTATCTTTCCTTTAAAAGTTTTGTTTTGCTCGCTAATTTTCTTATAAAATGCTTTTGTGTTTCTGTTCTTACTTTCTTTTTCTATTTCTTTTATCTTATCATCTAACCAGGCACGTTTAATTTTCCTTATTTTTTTCTTACATTCATTCCTTATTCTATTGTATTCTTCCCTATAATCCTGTCTATTTGTTCTTATCCACATTTGTCTAATTTCTATCTTCTTTTTTAGCATGTTATGGCATTCTTCATTATACCATTCTTGTTTTTTTTTGTTTCTTTTTATTCCTATGTGTACATCCGCTGTTTCATTTATACATTTTTTTAAATTTCTTCATTCTGTTTCTATATCCTTTGTATATTTACACTGTTCCTTTAGTTTTTTGTTCATGTCATCAGCATACTTAATCCTTATGTCTGGAGCATTCAGTTTTTCTACGTACCATTTGTCTTTCATTGTCGTGTTTTTTAGAGTTCTTTTGACTTTTTGTTTTACCTTTGCAGTCACCATAAAATGATCTGTGTCTGCATGCGCACCTCTGTAAGTTCTCACGTCCGTAACCGATGTTTGTTTCCTTCTTGTAATTAGAATATGGTCTATTTGGGACCATGTATTTTGGTCTGTGGAAATCCATGTTACTTTATGGTATTTAGGATGTTCGAAATTTGTACTAATGATAATCATATTGGTACTAGCTGCTAGGTTACATAATCTTTGACCATTGTCATTTGTTTTTTCGTGTAATGTGTGTTTACCTGCTACTTGGTTAATGTAGTCTTCTCTACCTACTTGGGCGTTAAAATCTCCCATTACCAGTATTGTGTCTTCTCTAGGTAAATTCTCCATTTCTCGTTCAAGTTCCTCATACATTTTGTCTTTTTCCTCCGCAGCAGCACTTTCAGTTGGAGCATATACGTTTATGATTGATATATTAAATGGTTTGGCGTTAATTCTCAGGTAAGCCATACGTTCATTTATTGGTTTAAATTGCATAATGTTATTTTTTATTTTTCCCATAATTATGAAAGCAACTCCATATTGACCTTGTTTTCCATGTCCCGAATACTGTAGTGTGTAGTTTTTTTTATTTATTTCTCCTTGACCTGCCCATCTAATTTCTTGAATCACTGCAATATCAATTTGGTATCTTTCTAGTTCTGAGACAATCTCCTGCATTTTTCCTGGTTCAAGCATTGTTCTGATGTTCCACGTACTTATTTTTAGTTCATCGCGTTTTTTCATTTTTCTATTATATTTTTTCCTGCTCGTCTGTTTTATCTTATCTAATCTATTCATGTCCTTTTCCTTTGTCATTTTCGTTTCCGTTTTTTGTTGTGTGTACGATATTTGTTGTTTTATCGGTTTTTTGGCGTGTCTTGGTTTGCCTTTTCCAGTTCATTCTTCTCTTTGTTCCATTTCCATATAGCCCCGTCAATATTTAATTTTTGATAACCTACTCTGGTGTTCATACCTTTTTCTTGTTGAAATTTTGCAATTTTCCGTATTTCTTGTTGGATCTTCATCTCTTCTTGCGTTAGATCGTTATTGATGTATATTTCTGGCTTTGATGCCCTTAGTTTGTTTTTGTTCTTCATGATTTTAATTTTTTCATTTCTGTTTTTTAGTTTTACAAGACATGTTTTGTCGCCTATTTTATAAGCATCTTCTATTTCTACTTTAATGCCTAATTCTTTTTCCACGAAATTTGCCATAATCTCGTTGACTACATTTGGGTTATTTGTATCCATCGGTAGACCCTGGACAATAACATTGTTAGCCTTTCTCTCTTTCTCGAGCTGTTCTACCTTCATTTTCACTATCTTTAGTTCCTGCTTCATTTCATCATTTTCCTTTTTTAGTTGTTGGTTACTTTGTTTGAATTCATTTATTTCTTTTTTTAATTCTCTGAGGTCATTTCTATATTCTCGTTGTTCTTCTTTTATTCCTTTTACCTCCGTTGTTAGATGTTTTGTTTGATCTGTTAAATTTTGCATCATTTTTAAAAGCTGATCAATTTTGTTTTCATCTTTCTGTTGTTTGGTTGGTGTTCTGGTAAGTTTCTTGCTCTTGTTGAAAATGTCTTCATCATCTTCCTTTCGACTTCTTTTTTTATTGTCTTCTGAGGTGTAGTCATCATCGCTATCCATTTTTATTTCTTTTTTATGTATTTTTTACTCTATATTATAGCAAGCGGTAAGTTCTAGTTCTCCGGTCAACCCGTCAGAAGCTCTAGAACTTCTCAAGCAATAATTGAGTATGAAATTTAAATTTATTAAATATTTTATTTCTTCTAAATTTTGTTTATTTAGTTAATATTATTAATTAGCGGATTTCCTTTCTTGGATTTTTGAAACTTTTTGGATAACCGGCAACGTCGCATTCAATTTGATCAAGACTTGTCTTCTTATCTGTTATTAAAAGAACTGGAATTTCTAAATGTCGTTTTGTTTTAAATACAATAAAATGTTTTAAAACTTACTTACAGGTCACTTTTTGCCAATTTTCTTTGCACTGCAGAGAGTTTATGTCCTCATACAATTTTTCACGTATAGTTTGGATTTTATTTCTCACTATTACCTCAAAAATCGGAATAAACACTGGTAAAAATGTTTAACACTTTTATTTCGCACAACGCGCTGTTGCCAATCCAACACCATATTATAATAAACAATAATAAATTCGAATGTGTTTTTACGTACATAATTGTAACTGCCAACATTTACATTGGTTAATGCATTCTCTCATAAATGTGTTTTTCTTCTAAAGAGAATCCTTTAACCGATGATGTAGTACATCAAACGTGGATATTGTCATCCTAAAGTAATTAAAAAATTTGTTCTCATCTTCTCGCAGTTCCAAGAAAAGGGTGTAAAATACCAGTGGCGGCTCGTGGCTTGAAAGACAAGGTCGGCAAGGTATTTTTTGTCTCCTCAGATAGGTATACCGTCTAATAAAGACTTCAATCATCATAGGAGATTTTTTGTTTTCTTGTTTTTTGTTTTTTTTTTTTGTTTTTTTCCTATAAATTTAGAACCTAAACATGTTTATAAATTAACTCTAGTCTACGTTGTTTGGAAGTAACAAAGTGGGTTATAACGTCATCGTAAAATTTATTAGAGTTTTGGAGAGATTTTCAAAAGTTTTTTTTCTATTGACACCTGAGACAAGCTTGACATTCTCTCTTATTTCACGGTATTTCGACAATACGTTTTGATTCTTTTGAGGCAAGAGAAAACTCGTTCATTTGAGGCAGACGTTGGTGGTAATGAGAGAATTAATGACAATAGTTTATTAATTTCGGTAACAGTTTGTTGTAATGAATTGCAGTATACAAAATTATACATATCTTGTAACTAATCCCATCTTCCGAAAATATTATGATCAGCATATAAAACTTTTAATTCATTTTCTAATTTTATTTTATTAAAGAATGATGGATAATTTTTAATTAACCTGTCTAATAAATATCTTGGAAATTCTTTGGCGTAACTTTTAAATTTTGAATCGTCAAAGAGGTCAAAAATTTGCAAATCTTCAAAATTCGAAAAACGAGTATCTATTTGCATAATAATAGTATCCACAATTCAAAATATACTCGTTTTTCAAGACCTGTTTCTGTGTCATGCCTTTGTCTTTTTTTTTGGGGGGTTCGGAAATATCAAGCGAGTCCAAAACGTCACTGCGAATATACTGGAAATTACTATCATTACGAAAATCTCTGAGATTTTGCACCAGTCTTGTTATTCTATTTTTGGAATGAATAATGTCAGTTAATTGATTTTGAACAACATTGAATATCAAATCGGTTTGGGTAAATTCATGAATAATAACATGAATATCAATTGCTTCACGGATCGAGATATCATCACTTTCACAATCGTCGCATTCAATAATAAAATCAAAAACTTCCAAAAGCTGTTACAAATCTGCTACAGTGAAAACTAACCGGGATTTAAAATTCCATCGCGTCTGACAAACTGTTGGCATTTTTTTTCGAAACAAACCGTTCTAAAACATTTGTCCGTTTAGGCGAGCTTGAGAAAATGAAGCAAATCCGCTTGAACTGGCAAAAAAAAGACGATATTCTTTAATTTTTTACATGTATCCTGCAAAACTAAATTCATTCTATGCGCATTACGTGGGTAAAATAAAGCTTGCTTTGCAATAATTTTAACTTTTACTTGGAGACCATTTAATTCACCAGACATCATGGCAGCGCAGTTATAAGTTTGCCCTACCAATTTATTTTTGATTTTAAAAAATTTTAATCTGTCCTTTAAAACACCAAAAATATATTCTGCCTTATGGCTTTTACTCACGTCTGTAAAACCTAAAAACCTCTCATAGATATTACCACGTAACGCGTATCGAACAACAATTGATAATTGTGAATGACATGATATGTCATTCACAATTATCAATTATCATTATTGTAGTTTCATCTACTTCTAGTAAAAAGCAAATGGTTTCCTGAATCTCAGATTCAATAACGTTACTCAAAATGTAACTAATTGATTATATTAATTCATTCTGGATTGTTTTAGGTACATTGCTAAATGTCTTCGAATCAGAAAGTAAATTAGAAAATTCCTAATTGTATTTCTTAAACATTTTTATTAGTTCTCTATAATTACCTTGATTTAACGAATGCTCCAATTCATCGTGTCCCCTAAAAGATAATTCCTGACAACTTAAAAAAATTACAATATCAATTAAACGACTTAAAACTGCGTGATTATTTTTTACAATTTCGTTATGTTTAGTAACATTTTCACGTTGGGCATTATCTAATGAAACATAGATATTTTGTTTTCCAAATAAATCTAATTTAATCTGGCTGTAAGTATGATCTTTCGAAATATTATGTTTATGTAAAGCCCTAAATAATTCCTTTAAATTATCGTAACCAAATTTACACCACGGATTTTGATGTTTGCCCCTATTTGTCGAAAATAAAATGCAAGGCCAACAGAAAAGTTTGTTTTTTATTTCACTCCCGGTAAGCCATGAGTACTTGCTGTACCAATTATCTGAAAATGATCTATTACTTCCCTTACCTGTACTAATATTTATAAACCGGGACATTTTAGGCAAAGGACGCACCTTATTTTTAATAACAATTTGTTCTTCGTATGGAGTAGATGAAAACCCATTATGCAAAATATAATTTACAATATCAGACTTATCAATACTTACAGTTTCTCCCATGGCTTGCATTTTTTAGGTTAATTTACCTGAATTTGTTTACACTTTAATTTAAAAAAAAACTTCTAATAATGTCAAAAAACCCTTTAACCTTTAACTATTTACGGCAGACGTAACGTATCACAGTATTACTTTAGAAAATAAAAATAAATCACAGAAAGAAAGGCTAGTTCGTGCACTGAATATCACTTTACTTTACTACTTACGTTCTTATATGAAATAACATTTCATCCCGCGCTCGCAATGTACAGTTCTCGACCAATCACCAATCCAAATGAAGCATCGGCAAATTTAAAGTTCACATGGAAAGAAATGTATGTTTGGTTGTAATCAACTAATATTCCGTTGATTTTTACAAGTAAATCGTCACGGTTGGGATTGGCTTGCCGAAAACCCAAAACGTGCCTTTTTAAGAATTCACAGGCGGATGGATGTCTCCGATATCGGATCATCAATTTGAAAAGTGTCAGATTGGACGAATTTTTTTAAAAACCATGAATAAAATTTAGTCTTTATTATCTCACAGATATTTTTTTTATTTCACAAAAACAAATGACATCAACTGATTACCTGCCACAATTATTTATTGAAATACTGATTAAATTAAATATTAAAAAAATCTATAATATCTATAAAGGTTTGGGTCGGCACTGCCGACCCTGCCGACCCTGACCGGCCGCCACTGTAAAATACACCAAACTCTTTCATTTTCATATTAATGGGATGCATACACACATTTCTAGTTCTCTTTCTTCTCTTTATACGCCGATAGAGAATCATCATAGCAACGATGTGTTTTCGATTTAAGGTGAACATCGACTAACATTTCGGCAGGGACCTTCTTCTTCTCGTAGCACTACAACCCGGGGTGGGTTTTGGCTGACTGCACAACTTGCTTCCATCTTGAACGGTCGTCTATAATAGTTGGGTCAGTGGGTAGCCCCTTTGTTCTTACATCTGACCATATATTGTCTCTCCATCGCATTCGTAGACGTCCTAAGGGTCTTCTTCCTGTGGGGACTTCCTCCCATATTAATTTGGCAAGGCTCGGCAGGGACCACAAAACCGTTTAAGTGTGAAATCTCGCCAAACCGTGTAAACGGTGCCCTGTAACCGGTGACCGGGTGTGTGTGAAGCCGCTCTTATTCTGAACTATCTAATTACCAAAAAGTACGATTATTAGAACTAGAACTGTTAATAGTTATATTTTGTTTTTAGGTTAACGGTGTGTTTTTATATAAAAATTTTTCAAAGGTTTTTTCTTACACAAATCAATTTTAACATGTAACTAAAATTTTTTTATTAGCTTAAGCTTTGTGTTAGGATAGGTGTTATTATTTTAATTTGTTTTTCTAGTCAACGTGATGTGATACAGCAATCTTCTGTGTACTCTAATTTTTGGCAAAAGCACCAATATGTTAAGTATTGCATTGTAGACATTTTTGAAAAAGAAAATAAAATTTTCTGAAAGGTTGAAGCTTTAAATAATAATATGCTTTATTTAAGGTTAAGTTTTGACTTTATTAATATTAATATTAATATAACTAAAAACAGCAAGCGGGTGCAAAACTAGATCAAGCCACGTGCAAGAATTCAAAAAGTTTGATAAATTACCTTATTAGTGTAAATATTCGATATTATGTACCTAATCATGATTGCTACATATAACCCCCAGGCCCGCAATTAATATTAAACACTTTACGTAAGCTGAAAGTGTATGCTTCATTACAATATCATGGGCCTTTTGTATGTTTAATACTGTTGTATCAAGTAAAATCGATACATCTCGGAAATTAATAGAATATACTAAAAAAATTAAAACAATTTATGGATTAGCTGAGAAATTTTAAAGTACGGATTTCTTTTACGAATTATCAGTTGGTATTTTTTTTACTTAAAAAATAAAATAGGTGGTTGTTTTATTTTAGTAGAGCATCGGTGTTTAATCTGCTAAATTTAATTCCACGTTCCATGTGTGGGTAGTAATATCTTTGTATTTAAATCTTTTGCGCTGTCTGGAAAACTTATCCGAATTATTTTAGTATCACTTCGGATTTTTTTTAATTAATTTCTTGGTCTCTTTTCTGTCTTTGTTGGACAACAAATTTTTAGAATATTATTTATATGGTCGGCAAATTTCCATCCACAAATTCTTTCAGCATGCTCTGATTTCAATTCATTTAACGCCATTTTAGTGTAAGTTACATGATAAGCGAATACTTAGTCTCCAACACCTTCGTCTATATTATTTTGCTGAGGTACAATCGGCAATGGGTTACGGTATAACTGTCTGGGGTGGCTTTTCTAGTATAAAGGATGTTTGCAAGGCCCAAAAGCGTATTGTCAGATGTATTACAGGTGTTCCGTATGGTTGGTCTTGTAAAAACCTATTTAGAGATTTGAATATATTAACAGTGTATGGAATTTACATTTTGGAATTATTGATACTAATTCATAAAAATAAAAGAACTTTTTTATGTAACAGTGATATTCACTCACACAACACAAGAAATAAGAGACAGTTTGTAGTATACCCTACCGACATTTAGAAATAAGTAGGAAGTCATCCTGTCTGTAGTTTACTATTGTATAATCAACTTCCTCAAAAATTTAAAAACATTCATTCAACTACAGCTTTTAAAAACCAAGTCAAAGAGTACCTAGTGACCATGTGTCCTTATACATTAGGTGAATATTACCAAAGTGTATCTGTGAATGCCCAAGCTGTAACATAACCAAATTTAATGTTATTTTAATTATATTATGATGTTCATATTGTACGTTTTATATGTATTTTAATGTTTTAAATATTTTTAATGTATTGTTTTCATTTTGTTGTAATGATTAATATTTATAATTTTAGTTTGACTTGCTGTAAACCTTCTTGTAAATTACAATCAAATAAACTATCTATATATCTATCTATCTAGTCTTACTGTTGTCTTGTATACTTTCATTTTGCTTTCCGTGGTCAGATATTTGTTTCTCCATATGGTTTCTCGGAGGCAACCACTTACTCTTGCCGCTTTTGATGCTTGCCTTGTGGTCTCTGTTCTTATATCCCTGTCACTAGTGATCTCTACTCCTATATAATTGAATTTCATTACTTGTTCTACAATTTTGCCGTCTATTTCTAGTTTGCATTTAATGATCACTATACATTAATTTTTTCTACTGATATTCTCATACTAAGTTTGATTGCTCTGATATTGAAGGTGTGGAGCTGCCTTTGTAGGTCATCTTCTTTATCAGCAATTGGTACTGCGTGAATTATTTGATTCATTACCATATTGAATAACAATGGGCTGAGCGAGTCTCCTTGGCGGATTCCTCCTTTTAGTTCTATGCATTCTGTTTCCCTTGTTGGCATTATAACTCTGGTCTTGTTGTTCTTGTTAATTTCATTAATTGTCCTTATTATCTGATGGTCTATTTGTTCATCTTGTAATAAATTTAAGATGTCATTTCGCTTCACCCTGTCAAAAGCACTTTTTAAATCTACAAAGCACATGTATGCTGGTTTTCCATATTCAATAGACTTCTCTTTTATTGGTTTGATAATAAAAATTGCGTCTATTGTGCTGCGGTTCTTCCGGAAGCCTTGTTGTTCTGCCGTATTCAAGTTGTGTTAGGTATTAAAAACACAATTTTAGACGTTTTTATTCAGTATGCAGAATATTTAATGACAACTAGGTGTATAAGTCCATAACATCACCTGTCCTTCCATTAATATACGAAACAAAATTGAAGAAAAATGGGCCTATGGGTAAAGATGTTTATTTAAGAAGTTAGAAATCTGAACATATGGGCAACATATAGGCCATATAGACAAACAGCTCTAATTATTGTCTGAAAACTATGTTTTTGATCACATAAAATTAATTTGTATAATGAATATAAACGTTCTACATCGACATATGTAATTGGAACATATTTTAGGGGGATAATAAATTTGGCTATATTTGTAATTTCGAAAATGTCCCATTCAAAACTCTATCAACATTAATAGTCCAGTCGTCAGAGTTGACCCCTAAAAATCATACGAACAAGATGAATTTTGCAGAGAATATTAATTTTGAGACCTTAAAAAGGATGCAAAAAAGTTTACCACTTTTACCTGGAGGCTTCCCATTAAAACTCCCTCCTTAGGAAGGCGAAAACGCCAAAAAATCGATTTACCAAGAATCTGTGCGCCGTAGAAAAAAAATTCAAATAAAAAATGTCGCTGAGATAATTTAATACAAAAATAGTTATTAGCACTTTTTGTGTAGAATTAACCATTCTCTCAAAAACAACGCTTGAAGCAACCGTCGATTTTTAATGTCACCCTTAACAGATAAAAGAAGAAACAGACACCAAATCAACAGAGTGGATCAAAGGTACAGAAATTGGTTTCCAATTATAAAATGGTATTGGATATAAAATTATAATTTCTTCTTCTTATCCAATTAGCGGTTATTGGCGACAATTCTCGCATACTCCTCTCGGTATTCTGTGGCTCTAAAGAGTGCATGGGCATCGAGGTTTGTTCAATCCCGTATGTTTTTAAGCCATGAGTATTTCTTTCTTTCGATGCCCGTTTTCCTTCTATCTTCACTTCCATAATAAGCTTTAAGAACTGATACTTGGAATTTCGAAATATATGATCCAGATAAGCAGTTTTTCTTCTTTTTATTATTAGCAGCATTTCTCGTTCTCTGCCCATTCGATTTAATACTTCGACATTTGTTGTGTGATCTATCCAGGTAATTTTAAGTAGTCTTCTAAATAGCCACATTTCAAAGGCCTCCAATCGGTTCGTCACATTGCGTTTCTACACCATATAGCGTTGTTTTTGCAATTATTAATATTTACATAGTTTCTGTGCTGTTAAAACTGCCTAAGAAAAAGCAGTTATGTCGAGAATTAATTCTTTTAAAGTATCCTAATGTTTGGCATAAAACCCTGCTGCATTAGGAAGTTCCCCATCGCGTTATAACAGTTTGAAGTGACAATTGGAGATCTTCTTGATCTTGGTGAAGTTTTTTCTTATATAATTAAATTCTCAAATGAGCTTTGACAAAAACATTCTTAACGTTACTAGTTAATGCATTTAGTAAAGAAAACTCGCACCTTATTTACTCTGCTACTCTAATAATTGCATGTGCCAAACACGTTACATGAATTAAATTCTCGTAATTTTTTTTGAATTTTTACTGCTTTAAGTATATAAGGTGCATCATCCGACAATAAAAAAAAACTTTTTACTAGGCACTATATTAGGTAATAAGAAGTTTGTAAGTGTATCTTGTATAAATCTGGTAAATGTTAAGTTATTCATTTTGTCAAGCTGCTTCGATGATAATAAATAACAAATTCCTCAGTCAAAGTGATACATTGATATCGGGTAGACATGTTTATCGATAAAGTCATTAAGCTCCCAGTTTTTATGACAATTAGAATACTTTAATTTCGTCATGTTTAACAATATTTACATATTGTAGTAAAATAGTGATAAAAAAGTGAAAATATAATAACATTAAGACGCCAATTCCCGGACTAAATACTTCTGAAGTTGTTAGTGTTAGTGAACAAGATATGGATACAGGAAGTAACACCACCGTTTCTCCTGCTACAAGGGAAGTAAAACTTTTTAATATTAATTCTAGTAATTACAACTTTTAAAATTGTTGTGTATATGTTGAAAAGACCAATGATCAGAATATAGGCCGATTGAACCCGATGGTTTTGGGGGATATTTTACATCAAAAATTAAAGATCAACAATATTAAGGAAATTAAAAGTATAGGAAGAAACCGTGTTGAAGTTATCCTCAAATATATTTTGGATGCAAATAAAATAAGTTTAGTAATAGTCATTTAAAAGACGATAATTTAAAGGTGTAAATTCCTAATCACCTCTTAGAAATCAAACGGCTGATTCGTGATATCGATACCAAATATAACAATAAATATTTGAAAAAATATTTTTACAACAAATTATGTTGTAAGTTATACAATGTTATAAATGCCTCAAATTTTGACACATTTCTAGACAATGTAAAGGTACACAGGAATGCTGCATACGATGTGGAGAAATTAAAACTGATACACATACATGTGATGAAAAAAAAATGTATTGCATACACTGTAAAAGTGATAAGCATATATCGACCTCTAAAAACCGTCCTTTTTTCGAACATCAAAAGAAAATAAAAAATATCATGATTGAACATAAAATTTCATATTTAAAGGCCAAAAATTTGGGCGATTTTTCTTTTTCTGGTCTTATTTGTAATAACAGACTTGAAATATTTTCAAATTCAGATAAAGAATTTCCAAAATTAACTAACACATCTGAAGTTAATATACCTACTTATTCCAACCTATTGAGGCCTAATTTACAGAAAACCAAAAATATTAGTCAACCAAGTTGTAGTAAATCAAGCACTGATTATAGGGTAAATAAAAAAAGAAAAGTATCATCTCCAAGTTCCAAATATCCTACCTCCCCTCACATATCTTTCAGATTTGGATCATCTCAACCTTTACCACCCTTAAACAAAAAGTTTTTTAAACGTAGACAATGACAAAAATAGCTAAACTCAAAATAATACAATGGAATGCTCGATCAGCTGTTGCTAACAAAAACAGCCTTCTTAACTTTTTAATAACCGAAGTTAATAATATAGCTTTAATAAATGAAACCTGGTTTAAACGGGATGTTGTTTATAGTTATAAAGGTTATAATGTGGTACGCGAAGATCGGGATGACGGCTATTCCAGAGTTGCTATCTTAATTAAAACTGGTATTTCCTTTGAAAATAAAAATTAAAAAAAAATATATTAAAGAAATGCTTACTTGTGGTTTTAAAATCTACTATAACAATAGTCATTTAACTTTACTCTCTTTATATCGGCGTCCGAAAGCTAAAACTAACAACGAAGATTGGGATAAGTTATTTTCTCAACTAAAACACCCTTGTATTATTGAAGGAGATATGAACGCAAATAATACTCTGTGGGGCTCATCTAAAAATGATAAAACAGGCCATTAAATTGTGGAGACAATTCAGAACCTAGATTATGTGGTAATGATTAATGGACAATCAGCTCGCCAAACGAGACCAAGAATGACAGATTCCATGATGGAGGTCACATTTTACTCACCTTCCCATTTTGGGAACAAATCACTTTGGTATAAGGATTGTAATCGATATCTTGGGATCTAATGCGAATATCCCTCGCGCGTCTTCATGCACCCAAGAAAAATATAATTTCCTTATTGACTGTATTAATGAAGCTTCTTAACAATCTATTTGCCAATATAAATCATTTGCATTCAGAAAGCATTTGTAAACTACAAAAAAATCCTTCTCCTGAAAATTTTTGTAAATGCAAAGAAGTGGAATGCTCGTGTCGAAATTTCCTGAAATTAAAGGCCAAACAAAGTTGGGTTAAATGGTCTTCAAAATTAAATAAACAAACTTCGTCTAGTCTTATTTGGAACCAAGCAAGGAAAATGAATAGGAAAAAAAATAACTTTCCACTGCCTCTAAGTAACTCATGGGTAGATGACTTTTTTGATAAAATAGCTCCACCTTACGTAAATAACCAGGTAGATGTAATGCCATCTGAAACGCTTACATCTGATCAGAATCACTTTCTCTTAATACCTTTTTCAAGAGCTGAATAAGAGTTTGCTATTGATAATCGCGTTAGTACTTTACCAGGATATGATGCAGTCAAATATGCTATAATACAAAATTTGCCAGATAACGGTAAAGAATTACTTTTAAATATATTTAACCAGATAATTATTGAGGGTAACGGCATTATCAATTTTAAGCTTATTGTAGTAATCCCTATTCCCAAACCGGGAAACAACCCTAAATTAGCTGAAGCTTACCATATCATTATTATCATGTATATTAAAGACTCTTAAACGGATAATTAAAATTAGGTTATATTGGTGGCTAAGAGATTAAAGTCCCTTACCTGCTAACCAACATGGCTTTAAGAAAGGTTATGGAACTTTTAGATTCCTTAACAACTCTTGTTGTAGACATTCAGAACAGTTTTTACAGGAACAGTTATGTACCTGCTTTATTTTTAGATATCGAAGGTGCTTACGACTCAGTATCTCTTACAATTCTCCAAGAAAAAATGGTTAAACATTTTTTCATATTTCAGCACATTATGCTTGTAAAGTTGTGAACCTATACACAAAAAGGAAAATTTATTTAAAAGACAGTCATATTCTTATAGGACCTAGACTTAATAACCAAGGATTACCTTAGGGCTCCGTTTTGAGTTCTATTTTGTTTAACATTTACACAGCAGATCTACATAACATTACTATTATTAATATTGCATTTAATATTGTACATATTGTACAATATGCTGACGATTTCTGTTTGTATACAGAATACAAAAAATATCAGCACTCTGTTGAAAACCTGAATAAAGTGTATGGATTCCATCAAAAATGGTTTATAGAAAATGTTTTGAAATATCTTGCAGTAAATCACAAGTTTGTTTATTTACCAGACATAACTTTCTTAATGCCAGTACAATCAGTTTAGGTGGGCACCAATTTTCCTTTAAAAACACAATTAAATATCTGGAAATGATATTCAATCAGAAATTGACCTGGAAGGTACATATTAATGACATGTTGAACAGATGCAATAAGGGATTAAACTTTCTTAAATCAATTAATAAAACTTGGTGGGGATCGGATGTTGAAGTAAGTTTATTATTTTACAAAGCTTACATACGATCTATTTTGGATTACGGAAGTGTTTTGTATGTATAGATCAGCAAGTAATGTACTATGCTCGGACAAGATATTGAAGACGGTGACACATACATTTGAAGGGATTGCAAATTGGCAAATCTAGCGAGTGTCAGTAGCGTACTGTAGCGCACAGTGAGCGTGTGTGATTTTTGACACGATATTGTAGTGAATAGTGGAAAGTTTCAACTGGAAACTCGTAGATATAGAATTCTATTATTATTGTTAAATATATTTAAATATATTTCGTTATTTAGAGGTAAGTACATTAAACAGTTAGCGGTGAAATTTAGATTTATTGATTTGCCATAGGTTTGATTTGCATGCTTTGAAAAATGGTTCGAAAACGTTCTTCAGCATATCGAACCTAATTCAATGGTAGAATTAGACAATGCATCGTACCATAGCCGACTTGTTGAACGAATTATTACTATGAGTAACAGAAAAGCAGTTTTACAAAATTGGTTAAGGGAAAAATCCATTCCATATGGCGAGGATATGGTTAAAATGGAGCTAATGACTATTATTAGACAACATCGTGGTACATATCGTCAACATGTAATAGATACAATTGCTAGACTTCATGGCATTATTGTCTTAAGACTACCACCTTATCATTGCGAAATAAACCCAGTAGAATTAATTTGGGCACAAATGAAAGGATATATAGCTCGGAAAAATGTTACTTTTAAAATTAGTGATGTCCAGTGCCTCTTGCAAGCCAGTTTAGACAATATACATACAACTGATTGGAAGAATGCGATAGGTCCTTTTATTAAAGTAGAGTAGTCTGTTTTTTCAATGTGCCTCCAGTCATTCTATCGTTCTCGTAGTTTTCCACACTGATCGCCTTCCTATTGGATAACTGTCTCTCGCCGTCCTTATTACTCTATTTATTTTCATTCAGTTTATGTATTTTTTGTCAGAATTTCCATTCTACCTATTTTTTAGCCAGTTAATAATGTTGTCCACTTTGCATATCCGTCGTATATCTGCACTTCTAGCCCTATGGCAGTAGCTAACAAGTACTTCACCTCCTCCATTTTAAAACTCAAGTTTTCTCTTGCCACTTGGTTTTTTATTTGAGCCCATATAAGCTCAATAGGGTTCAGCTCACAATGATAAGAAGAGAGGCGATGTACAATTATGTTGTTTGTACGAGCCATTTCATCAACTGCATATTTCTTGAAAACGGGTATATGTATCCTCGCGAGGTTATATAATTGTCCTTTCAACATATTGTCATCGAATGGTATATTTTTTTGAGAGAGCCAGTTGATTATTTCACCTTTTCGCCAGGCAGTCGTTGGTGATTGCTCCAACCGTCGACTGTGGTATGACGCATTGTCCATAACAACGACAGAATTTGCTTCAAGGTTTTGTAGAATATTTTAAAACCAACCTTTGAATATTTGAGCGACCATTTCCTCATGGTAATCGTTGGTTTTCTTGAACTCGAATAGTAACAAGCCGTTGTCGAATAAACCCGAATCGCTGCCTATATGTGTTATTATGAGCTTTCGTCCTTTACCCACTGGTGCTTTTAAACCTAATGAAAGCTCTTCAATGAGGGCTTGTCGACGCCTTTTAATTTCCAAATCTTACCACACCTTTGAGACAGTATGACCTTAATTTAGCCAAGTTTCATCTAAATAGTATACTTTTCGTCATTCACGACGCTACTCTCGGATTTTTTGTAAGTAATTTCTCCGCCACAAAACAATTTCCTCTTTGTCTAACAGAACACTATTCCTGCTTCTTTTCATATATTTAATGTTCATTTGTTCTAATGTTCGCAATAAAACACGTCGTGATATTTTGGGTATTAAATTATCGAAATTTATTTCAATTTGAACTGTCCTTAAGGTTGGGATTTCGTTTCGAAAAAAGAAAGCATGGAATTTCCTACAAATAGCATATTTGGTATTATCTTCAAGCTGGATGCGTTTTCTACCTCTGGTTTCAATGGTTTCAACAGGTCCATCATCCAATTTGCCTTCACTTTGTTTAAAATTGTTTACAATTCTGTATACACTTCTCGTCGACACTTTAGTTAGATCACTACACAGGGTAAATACATCGTTGACCAACATACTTTTATTCCTTTCACGCAGTCCACAATACACATTGAATATAATAGTTTTTTCTCCTATCGAAAAATTTGGACGTCGTTTACTTTTACTGCTTTCACTTTCCATATTACTCACAACACTAAAATACGTGTTCACTGCTTAGATAATCTAATCGATATGTGAGTCATGTCCTGCGGTAGGGCCAAGATGAGTAGAATTCTATTTTGCTGACGACACGTTGCATAGCAATGACGAATAGAATCGACGATTGCTAGGCAATGTGACGTCAGCAAAATAGTATTCTACTCATCGTCATCCCACCACTGTTTACTTCGATAGCAAAACAACTGAATCCCTGAGTAGCCGACTTTCACCGACTATCGCAGTTTTAGGGAGGTATAACTATTACCTTCTAACCTAAAATTATTATTTATTGTAATTAACTCAAATTTATAAAATAATAATAGAAAGTATTGGGTTGTACGGCATCGTACGGCGATGTAGTATATTTTTTCTAAGTAAGAATATTAAGAGAATAAAAGTTTTGATTCTAAAAGTATGTCGAGTGGGAGATAAAAAAAATTGAACGTATTAAACGAGCACCGAAAGACGTATGTGGCGTCCTTTATCATTTTTAGTGGCAAATTTAGATTTCTCGTCCCAAAAAACTCCGGCTTACCAAATTTCGTGTTGTTATCCCATGCCTCTCACGAAATATTCAAAAATAAAAGTTTAACTTTGACACCCTGTATTTTGGTTATTATCAACTTTTGTGCTAAAGTAAGTTAGTTTAAATTGGCCTATTTTAATCTCAGGAATCTAAGATTAAGTTATGGCTATTCGTTACCAAATACCATGTAGATTATATTAATATATGTATATAATAACCCAAATGTCAATAATAAGCATATTAAAATTAACATAATTATAAATAGGTACATATTTAGTTAATACAAGTAGTTTTGTCGTAACTTCTTATGACATTTTTCGTACGCCATTGGAAGACCTACAATAGCGATGAACCGTCACTATTACTTCTAAGAATTTACTGCCTACAAATTAGAAACTTTAGTATAGAAATATCCTAAATATTTTCAATTGAAAATACATGGACTTAAAACGAGCAACAGGGCAAGGCTCAGGTAAATTTGATAAAACATGCATATAAATGCCCGAAGTGTTAAAAAATGTAAATTTTAGGAATTCACAAAAAAATACATAAAATGCATTAAAATTCAAGTTGCATATTATCCGCCCTTTAGTTATAACCAAGAAAAGTAAAAAAAAACGATATTTTTAGTAATTTTTAAATATTTAAATTTTTATTAATATTCCCGACCTATGTGAGAGGGAGGATAAGTCAATTATTATTACTAAAGCCATTACACAATTCTACAAAAATCCGAATCCTACTTTTCACATCCAAATGTACTTGTTTTTCTACAGATCCGCCCTGTTCTATATTATTGTCTTCGTGAGTAAAACATAATACTTTAATACCAATAATTCGAATTACCATTCCGTTTTCTTTTCATATAATAAGAAAATTTTAAATCTTACCCAAGTTCAACGATACAAATATATCCTAATGGATTTTCAAGTTCACGTATTCAATTTAAGTAAGTATGTTTGTTAGTTAAATTAATTTGCCGGAATACCAATCAATGTGGCTTGTTTCTACTCAATACAATTCAATTATAGTAATAGACAATCTTGCCGGCGGTCGCACGTGAATTTGTAATTATGTTGGTGACATAAACTACTACACGTTTGCAAATAATATTGATATACATAATATTATCTGTGATTTATTTGGAATAATAGATATTTTATGAATCTACAACAACAACAAATACAACTTTAATCGAGAATATTTAAGAAAGTTATTAAAGAATTACTATTTTTATGGGAATAAGCCACAATTGAAGGTTAAAATAAGTTTATTGGCGTTTCAATCTCCACTTTGGAAATTGTTCTCAAAATACAATAAAATTATTAAAGAAATACTACTTGTACTATTCAATATTTTGTAGTAATTTTATTATTTTAGTCTTTATTAAGTTGCACTAAGTTGTGTTAAGTAAAAAGGTATATGACCACTGCCGAAAAGAAAGAAGAAAAATAATACACACAAAGAAAAGAAACTATGAACAACAAAAATATGAAGCTATGGAGAGGGACCGGCCCAAACCAGGCTCCAAAGAATTCTATAAAGCAATTTCCTCTAAGAAAACATGACATAGAACCAATTCCAGCCATACACTGGGAGACAATGAAGGCTGTATGATAATCGACGGTAAAAAAGTAACTGAAGAATGGAAAGAGTATTTTAGGAGCCTTCTAAACATCATACAGGAAGAACAGCACAAAGAAGAGATCTATATTACAGCGGACATGCCCATCAAAAATCCCTACTTTGAAGAAACCCAAAAGGCCTTAAATACGCTGAAAAATCGCAAAACGCCGGGTACGGATGAGATACCAGCAGAACTTCTGAAATATGGTGGAGACACACTACATCGCGAAATCCACCAGCTAATAACGCACATATGGTTAGAAGAAAGGATACCAGCACGATGGAACGAAAGCATTATAGTGCCCATCCACAAAAAAGGAGACAAAACAAAATGCGCGAATTATAGAGGAATTTCACTCCTAAACACGGCATATAAAACCCTCTCAAACATCATTCTTAGTAGACTAATCCCTTATTCTGAAAATGTCCTAGGCGAATATCAAGACGATTTTAGGGCAAACAGATCAACAATAGATCAACTATTCACGCTGAGACAACTTCTAGAAAGGAGATGAGAGTATAACAGACCCATACACAATCTTTTCATAGACTTTCGACAGGCATATGATAGCGTAGAAAGAAGCCAAATATAGAATGCCATGGCCGAGTTCTCTCAATACCAAAGAAACTCATTCGGATGACCAAAGTCTGTATTGAGGGTGGAATATCTAAAGTACGTGTAAATAATAAACTGTATGGCAGCTTTGAAATTAACAGTGGACTCAAACAGGGTGATGCGCTATCTCCACTACTTTTTAACCTTGTATTAGAGAAAACCATGAGGTCGGGCGAAATAAAAACAGAATTGCCATCGGTTCAAGATCCCAAGCTATTACTCGCATATGCAGATGATATAGATCTCGTTGGAGACTTCATGCTATCCACGAAAGACATCTTTAACAAGGTGGAAAGAGCAACAAGTGAAGTAGGGCTGAAGATTAATGAAGAGAAGACGTAATATATGTGTATAAATAGAACGACACGAAGAGACAGAATAGGACAAAATGTTACGGTCAACACCTTCAATTTCTAAAGAGTACAACGTTTTAAGTATCAGGGGGTCGGAATCACAGCTGACAACGATGTTACTAAAGAAATAAAAGACAGAATCTAATCTGCAAACCGCTGTCTATTCGCACTGGATAAGCTTATAATATCAAAAAATCTTACAAGAAGTTCAAAATACTTATTTTAGGTACAGTTCAAAATACTGATTATGGGCTTTTTAGTTCGAAAACGTTCTGTGATGTAACCCGAAAGGGATTTTAAATTATATACCCTATTATAAAGAATTGTAAATAAACTTTTTATACCTAAAAGTGGCCGGTCTTAGCTTTTGTGAAGGCAGAGTTCTGAAATAAGTAGGGATTCTTCAGCACTCCGCATAAGATAGACTGGGTGGGGAAGTGCTCAACCCTGATACGGCGGGTTACATATTATGACTAATAGGAGACGATCCGTATATTATACAGTATATGTGCGAATAAGGTTCGCCAAATAACCACCCGCGGATCAACTGAGGACATGGTATGGGGCAGCAGCTATGCCATTACTAACTCCAAGGCTAAAGAAGAATGACTTCTTGATAAGCTTGGAATCAGATACTTATAGGCGACAATCATATATTGGTTTAACCGGTTGCAATACTGCGGTATGTAAGGTAAGGACAAACCAATACACTAAATATTCTCAAGATATTATGACTATGGCAAGTAATGGAAAACAAAAGGCCCTTACTCTGTGGCAGACCTTAAATGGTGAAGGGGTGCTAAGAATATCATTTACGTTAATGCTAGAAACCACCCGAAAGTGGAAAATAAAAATGACACACTGACAATTGGAACCTGAAATGCAAAATATCTCTTTATGCCTGGAAAATCTTATAACATCATAAGAGAACTGAAAAGAATAGGATTCAACATTCTCGGAGTCAGTGAAGTTAGGTGGCTTGGATCTAGATAGACAAACATCGATAACCATGTGATATATTGTGCTGGTAATGACGATCCTGTCGATCGGATAGCCAAGCGGGCTGGGCGGCTGGCTTCTCCTTCGCTTCACTGCGAGAGATGTCAGTTCAAATCCCCAGCTCGGTGTACAGAAAACAAAAAGGCTAACGCAGCAGTTTAAAATTCTAAATGAATCTGCGGCTTAGTCTAGAATATGCTGGTATCTGATCGGCCTATGGTGGAGCAGTACGGCAAGAGATAAGGGCTTGCGGCTTGGTGATACTCCTCCATAGATCCCTACCGGAAGGGCGTGTGCCGCCTAAATACGGGGTATATATATATATATATATATATATATATATATATATATATATATATATATATATATGTATATATATATATATATATATATATATATATATATATATATGACGATCCTCATCATTATAACGGAGTGGCATTTATAGTTGACAAGAAAGGCTGTAAATGTGTAAAGAACTTTATACCTATATCTGATAGAGTAGCTATGCTACAAAACCACTCCTCGAAATATTAACTTTATTCAAGTATATGCTCCTACAGGAGAAAAACCAGAAAGAGAAATACTTACAAGAGATTAAACAGCTAATGAAGAACGCAAAGAAAAATGCTGTAAACATTATTATGGGAGATTTTAATGCCAAAGTAGGTAAAGAACGGACCGAAGACGTAGTCGAAAACTTTAGTTTGCACTAAAGAAATGATGGAGAAATACTGGTCCAATTTTGCCAAGAAAAAAATCTAATGATCGCAAAAACCTGGTTTAAACTACCAAAAAGAATATTATATACATGGAAAGCACTTGGAGATAATCAAAAGCACATAATAAGAAACCAGATTGATTATATATTAATTGACAAACGTTATAGAAATGGAATCAGAGCAGTTAAAACATATCCCGGGATGGACATCGGTTTTAACCACAATCCTGTTATCGGTAAAATCTCAATTAAATTTAAAAAAATCAAACACAGAGCGAAGATTAAACCTAGTCTCGAAAAACATTAAGATTCAGCAGTACAGGCAGATGTAGACAAAATACTTAATGATACACTCAAGGAAAAATTCAGTGAAGCACCCGCGATAGCGGAAGAATTAGTAGAAAATATTTGGCACACCTTTAAAACAACAATCACAACTATACAAACAGAACAACTACAAGACAACACAAGAAAAACAAAGAATACATAGATGACAGAAGAAATCCTAGAACTGATGGACGTAAGAAGATCTTAAAAAAACCGCAATAAAGTGAAATATAAAGAAACCTAGAGAACCATACGAAACAAAATTAGGAAAGCCAAATAAGAATGGATGAACAGCAGATGTGAAGAACTGAGGAAATTACTAAAAAAACATGACTACTTAAATGCAGACAAAAAGATTAAGGAAGTCACAAATATGACGAAAAAATTTACTACAACAACTCTAGTAGATGATAACAACCAAATAGTATCTAGCCCAGAAAATATAGGAAATGTATAGGAAAAATACACGTACTTTCCTATACATAAATGTATAGAAAAAATTTGTTTGATGACGAGAGAACAGAACCACAAATGAATATAGTACAAGACACAATACTTGACATATTACCATCGGAAGTTACAAAAACAATCAATATGGCAAAGCCACGAAAGACCTTAGGTCCAAATGAGATATATGTAGAGATGATAAAATTTATCAATGAAGAAAATCTTTAGTCCTTAACACTACTATTTAACAAAATATATACCACTGGAATCTTTCCAGAAGACTAGCTTAGATCGACATTTATACCTATACCCAAAAAAAAATAAAGCAAGTAGATGCTCACAATTCAGATTAATTAGCCTGATTAGCCATTTTCTGAAAATTTTACTTAAAATTGTACACAGAGAATACAGAGAATACAGCATATACAGAGAATGCGAAAAAAATCTGAGCATCAATCAATTTTTATTTCGTATGGGGCTTGGTACGAGGGAGGCATTATTTGGCCTCCAGATATTACTACAAAAATGCCGAGATCAACGAACAGACATGTTTCTCTGTTTTATCGACTACGAAAAAGCGTTTGATCGAGTTAAATACACAGAACTCATAGAAACCCCAACACAACATGGTATAGACTATAAAACGGTGGGCCTTATTAAAATACTATATTGGGATCAAATGGGGTCGATCAAAATAGATAATCGTATCACAGCAGAAATGTCCATAAAAAGAGGAGTTCGCCAGGGCTGTGTGCTTTCTCCAATATTGTTTAATATATATTTCGAAAAGATCTTCCAAAATGCCCTTGAAAATATTGAAGAAGGAATAAATATCAAGAATATGTAAACAACTTAAGATACGCAGACGACACCGGCATTATTGCGGACAGTGCTGAGGGTTTGCAACGACTTTTGTATGCCATAACCAGAGGGGGAGATAGCTTGGGGCTGAATATAAACACAAATAAAAAAAAAGTAATGGCTGTTACATGTGCACGAAATGCCGACATTAATATTCATATCTACAACAAACAGATTGAACCCGTACAGAAATTCCAGTATCTTGGTTTCTGGATAACAAACGATGTTGACTACGAAGTTGAAATACGTGCTCGTATAGAGTATGCTAGGTCCGCTTTTCAAAGAATGAAGAAATTCCTAATAAACTCTACCTTATCGTTGGATATCCGATACCAATTTGTAAAAACATTCATTTATTCCATATTTCTATAGGAAGGAAGAAGAGGTCCAGGAAGATGAAAATGCTCCTGGCTAAAAAATGTAAGAGACTAGACAGATATGTACACACATTCGATACTAAGAACAGCTCAAGATAGAGGGCAATTTGCTGTGGTCACAGCCAACCTTCAGAAATGGAGAAGGCACCTTAAGAAGATAACTGTAAGTGTTCAAATCTTGAGAAGTTACAATACTTTGGACACATTATGCGAAATGAATGAATGGAAAATATTTAGAAAGCAAGATTCAGTACGAAGAACATCCTGATTAAATAATCTCAGAATCTGGTTTAACACAACATCTGTGCAGCTTTTCCACGCTGCTGCATATAAGATAAAGATTGCATTGATGATCAGTAACATTCGTAACGGATAGTCACATCAATAAAATAACAAAATGTTTTTTATTAATGCCTGCGGCGCGTCGTCATATGTAATGGAGCTTACTTTAGCGGGCAACTGTTTTAGATAATAAAGCAAACTAATCATTGGAAGATTTTTGCAAAAAGAAAGGAAAAATTATAACTAAGTGGGTTTTGCTAATTTTTATGAAAAGAAAAACATTTTTTAAAAAGGAATTTCTCTGTTCTAAAGCAAAATATGGACAGAATAGTTTCGTAAATAAAAGAGTACCATAAATAGCCCTATATTACAAACTATAGAGCTGTAACATAAAATAAAAAGAATAAGGGAATATATGGGTCCAGAAATACAGTTACAGTTGTAACAATAAAACACTGAAAACTTTGTTTTCAAAACTTTCACAAAATTTATTAAAAAATCTTATCAGTACAGCTATTTCGGCAGAGTGCCTTTCTTAAGTGATCTATTTTTGTTATGCGTTTACACTTTATAGTCTTTAACGAAATAGGTTGAGCGGGGGAGAACTGTTTGGCTCAAGTTGATCATTCAGAATTATTTCTGTTTTTTAATTTGTTAATTTCCATAGTTTCTAACAAAGATAGCTTAAGGCTTAGAATCTATGGAAATTAACAAATTAACCCTTAACTGGAGACGTGCCGTCTGACAGACTACAGCATAAAGAATTTTTAACACCCTGTACAAATAACTCCGCCCATCGGCACATCACTTCATCTATTCTTTATATTATTCGTTAACTATTAGTGACCGGACTTAGGTAAAGAAAAAGTTATAACTGAAAATCAGTTTTAGTTAATCTGTTAGACGGCACGTCTCGGTTTAGGTTACATTTTGTTTCATTGAAAACGTCGCGTATTTGTTACAATCATGGCCAGTCCATCAAAAAAAAAATCCGTTTTACCGATACTGATTTTGAAGATACAGCTTTGAAGTGGTTTGACGAAGTAGATAGTGATGCTAGTGATGTTGATCAAGTACTAGATGATGTTAATTTGGAATCTGATGGCCAGACGAATTCAGACATTTCTACGGAAAGTGATGAAGAAAATATTTCGGAAGAAAATATAGTTGAGTCTAATAATCAAACATATTTCTACGGAAAAAAACCGATTCAGGTGGTGTAAATCTGAAGTTCGACCAGTTACACGTACAGGGAAACATAATTTAGTAACAAAAATTCCCGTCTTAAAAACAAAAGCACGAAGTCTTGGAGAGAAAGCTGATCCTCTAAAGGTATGGCAGTTATTATTTGACGAAAATATGTTATTATGTGTTATTCAGTGGACCAATCATAAATTGAATTTAATGAAAATAAAGTATAATGAGCCAAATAAACCTCAAGGATACTGACATAACGGAGATGAAAGCTTTCATAGGACTCCTCGTATATTCTGCGGTATTCAAATCGAACCATGAGAATATAAAAACGCTTTTTGCAACAGATGGAACTGGCAGGGAAATTTTTAGAACTGTCATCAATCAAAATCATTTTGCAGTTATTTTATCAGCTCTTCGTTTTGATAATCCAGATGATCGAGAAGAAAGAAAAAACATGATCCAGTAGCAGCAGTTTCTTATATATTCAATTCTTTTATTGAAAATTGTCGAAACACATACGGTCTAGGTCAATCGACAACTGTTGATGAAATGCTTGTCAGTTTTAGGGGAATGTGCCGTTTTAAAATGTATATGCCTAATAAGCCATGTAAGTATGGCATCAAAATAATGGCTCTTACTGATGCAAGAACCAGTTATTTCTATAACGGGTATATATACTGTGGCAAATATTCAGACGGCTTAAGTCTTTTACCCGAAGAAAAAAAAAATACTCAAAACCAACAAAAGCAGTCTTGCGGTTAAATAAACCTTTAATTGGCAGCAACAGAAACATAACTGCGGACAACTGGTTTTCGTCATTAGAGCTAATAGATGTTTTGCATAAAACTAATCTTACGTATGTAGGAACTTTAAAAAAGATCAAACGTGAAATACCTAAGTCATTGTTGGCCAAAAAAATCAGAGAACCTGGTTCTAGTGTTTATGGATTTAGACAGGAGTGTACAATGATATCTTATGTGGTCAGAAAAAATAAAGCTACAATTTTAATATCATCATTGCATGATAGAGCTTGTAATGATTCTTCAATAGAAAAACCAGAAATAATTTCATATTATAATGCCAACAGAGGAGGTGTTTCTTCAAAATGTAATTGTCACGAACTGTAAATGATTAGCTGTTAGAAAGTCGTAGTTATTTTTTTATTCTCTGACAACATTTTAAATTTCTTTACTGTGTTCAATTGCAAATACAATCAGCTTTTAGAGTACTGTTAAATATATTAAAACAGTTTGTAAGTTTAGTTCTTATCCCCTCTCCTACATTGTAGTCTGTCAGACGGCATGTCTCTCTGTGTGTATTAAAATAGTGTCTCTCCAGTTAAGGGTTAAAAACACAGACATATTTCTGAATGATCAACTTGACACAAACAGTTCTCCCTTCCTCAACCTATTTCGTTAAAGACTATAAACTGTAAACGCATAACAAAAATAGATCACTTGAGAAAGGCACTCTACCGAAACAGCCGTAGTGATAAGATTTTAAATTAAATTTTGTGAAAGTTTTAAAAACAAAGTTTTCAATGTTTTATTGTTACATAAAATGAATTTCCATCAAGTAATCGAATCCATCAACAGTCACAGTTTATTGAAAACCGAGAATATGCATTACAAACCACTTGGCATTGATATTACTAGTCAAATTACCATTTGAATTAGCTACATTAAAAAATTAGCCATATTAAAATCATTCCGAAACACTACAATAAATTAAAAATAAAAGAGCAAATACAAACTGCTTTGTATTACAAATAATACAGTCCAACGATTTAATAAGCTCCCATTTTAAAAGTAAATAAAAAACAAAGCGAATAAAAAAATAATCTCTCGTGTAATGTTTAAACTCATTTTAGCTCTTAGTTTTTTACTTGCTAAAAAGTCATTAGGATTGCGCTTTTTACGCCGAATAAACGTAAAAGAGAGATCCAAAAAATAAAAATTAAAATGCTATAAAGCACATCTATTAAGTAGATATAGTACAGAAGCGTAGATCAGATGGAATTTTATAATTATATTTAAAACGACACTAGTAGTAGGGACAGCTAATTTAAAGTCGGCGGAATTAATATCAATAGAGACCGGAGTATAAGATTTTTGCTTATTTTGTACAATTTTGTATAGTATCTTTACAACATAGATTATCTTAGCTTTTTTGGAACAAATTGATCAATGTTGACATATGGCTAAATAAGACATCCGTAAAAGGATTGGAGCCAAACAAAATTATAGACAATTATTTTTTATTTTGTAGGATGAGGCCATATGAGTGGTGGTCAGATAAGTAACCTCCTTTGAAATAAAAGGTACGTCTTCCAGAAAATTCAAGTATTTTGCTAATAACATAATATACATATTATAAATGCATATTTAGCTTATAAGAAAGATTCCAGCGATTTTTAATTTCTTTATGCCGTTCGAGTAGTACGATTATGGAAACTCTGCAAACTAGGCGTTTGTTTCGTCAAGTATTTTTTTGTACGAGATGAATTTGTTTATTTACGAGTAATCTCTTCAGATTCGGGGACTTGTAATATTCGAAGGGGGCCAAATCAGGATAACAATCTGGATGAGAAAGCAACTCGAAGTCCAAATTATGAATGTTTGCCATTGTCATAACTCTCTTGTGATCCGGTGAATTATCTTGGAGAAACAACCTTTTTTTTTTGCTTATGGGGTAATTTTTTACTGAATTCCTGCTTCAATTTGTCCAATAATGCACAATAATATTGGCTATTGATAGTTTTTTTTTTAAGATTAAGTGAATTAAAATTATACCTTTGGCATGGATCCAGATAATATGAAAAAATACCAATCGACGTCAAAAGTCCGATGGATTACCCTTTATGATGTCCAAATTGGTGAGAAGTGGCCACACGACCATGTTTTCATTCAATGATTTTATTATTAATCTTACTTGCACATATATGTAAAAAATAAAAAAATCTTATCAGTTTTGTGCACAGAGTTCAAAAAAATATTTTCCTTCTAATCTCAGTTCTGGATACCGTTTGATCCACATTGGGTTACTCTTCAACTAAATACCTCAACTTTACTGCTGGAACTATAGGTTTCACAGCTTTTAATACCTAAGGAAATTTTATGATTTAATAAAATATCAGTATAACATTAAATGTCTTCGAAGATAAGCGCACTAATTCCTTAATGACCTGCAGATATTGAATTCTACATATTTTAAAGAATTACTCTAATAATGAAATTATAGATAAAGTCTATGCATTCTTAATTTTGAAAAATCGTAAAAGCCATTTTAAAAATGTTTATTGTGTCGTTATTAAAAAATTTAAATATATTAAGAGATTTACTATAGATAAGTAAGTTTGTCGAGAATAATAATATCTGATCATTTTAAACTTACTGTTTCTACTTACACTAAATATTTTTATCACGAAAAGGCAACATTGTAAAAAACAGTGAAATAAACAGATAAAAAAAATAAACTTTTTGAGTCTTTACTAAATTTTGTCCCGCCTAATGCAGCTGTTAAAGAGAAACATAAATAAAAATAAAATATATTTTTCAGGCAGTTTGTACTTGAACGTAAAAGTAGTAAAATTTATTTTGCAATTTGTGTTATTTTTAAAATACATTTTTTAAGAAAAGACATGCCCCAAATCAAAAACATAAGAACCAAATTATAAAATAATTATATTGAAAGGGTTTTATTTTAAGCATTTTTAATAAATAAAATATTTTAACGAATTTTTTTTTAGTAGTAAAAGCAGAAATAAGTTAAAAAAAGCAATTCCTGCGGTTATAATTACCGACTTACAAATATTGCAAAAAGTAATAATAACTCAAACGAACAGAAATCTTTTAAAAAGTATTTCGAATGTTCCAAACAATTTCTTGAAAACTTGACGCCGCGCCGAGTGAAATTGTCGATCAAACCGCCAAGAAATTATACGATATTGCTAAAATTTGCGCTGTAATATAATATTAAATATCTTATATAAAATGTTATAAGGCCTTTGAAGATAATTTGATATTTGCTGTATTGAAGTATGTTGGAACTGAAAGAATTGAGAATCCTAAGAGTGGTTACCATATATATTCCAGGTACAAATGTATTATATGTAAAAGGATGTTCAACTAAAGAGCAATTATCTTTGATTTAATTGTAAAAAAAATATTTTTGTACTTATTTATCCACATTAGTAATGCAAGATATAATAAAAATAAAACAATTAGTAAGAACAAAAAATATCAAATTTAAATAAGATTAAATATGTTTTTAATAACTTTATTAAGTTTCTCAATAATTTTTGGAATCTAGTGCATAACGTAAATATTTGAATAATCCACTGTTTCTTTCGGCTTCAAATAGGAGACAGTTTATATTGTTATTAGTTTTGGGCTTCACACACGAGCTATGAATGTTCTTTTTTAAAAACAGTGTTTTAAAAAACAGAAACACTCAAAAAACTTTTATTAACGCTGGCAAAGATTTTAGAAATAATTTAAAATAAACCAATCAGACTGAAAAATGTGGTATTTCTTTGCTTGAACAAGGCTGACACAGTGAAAGATCGATGAGAATGGTTTGTTATTTTATGTTTTTTTGTGTCTATTCCAATTTTTCAGCTGACATTTTTGTTCACTTAGATACGGTGTTGATTCCGAGTGGACAGTTTTTGAACCAAGATCCATCCTTTCAATTGGGGTAAACAGCAAGAAAGAGTCTATCTGATAAAATCTTTGGTCCCCATTTTACAAGAGATGATAAGGGGTATTCAACCAAGTATACAGAAAATCAACCCATAACAACATATACTTAAGCTACTACTCAAACCACAACGTAACCATTAAAAAAGAAATGAAAAAATTGTTATATGATACAAACCAAAATACTGGCTCTAATAAAAATGCATTTTATGAAAAAAAAATCCTGCTGACAAAGGTTTTAATTTAATTATCCATTGGTATTTATAAACAAGAAATTTCAAAAGATTAAAGAAAGGAAACAACAAAGCACCACTAGCAATTCAGAAACACTTACAAGAAGCGATTCAAAAATGACTACATTACCATATGTAAAGGGCTGATTAAAAAATTTAAAAAGGGTAGTAAATAAGTACAATATGAAAACGGATATCAAAACGACTAATACACTGTGACCTATCTTGTTCAAAATAAAACGTAACGATACAAAAAAAAAATTAAAGAACTCCACTTATAAAATACCATGTGAATGCAAAAATTTATATATGGGAAAAACCGCAAGACCACTAAGTGTCAGAAACAACAAGCATAAACAATACATGAATCAGTTATTTATGAAACACATTAACTCACCCATTTCCAAAAATTAACATTTTGACAGAAAACCAATGTTTACACATGGGCGCATAATTTGTTGATGATTATTTCATTCAATTTTTTTATGAAAGATAGGTATTAAGTTGCCGACTTAATATGTTTTACAAATAAACGTTTATCTACCAATTGGACAGAATACATACAACCTCTAACCTTACTTTTGTTTGTTTGTCCTCTGTCGTTGCTAAAGCATTATTCTTGCTTTAAATTCGTATTTTAGTAACAAAAATGAGTGATAATAAAAGTGAAAAGGTGTATACACACTGACGAGCATACAGTCAATAGAATTAAAAATGCAATACTTTCTGGAGCAGAGTATGTTAACTACAAAGCAATATAGTACGTGCAAAAAAATCCGCAAAACCGTGCACGTAAATAGTTGTAACTAATATACGTAGCCAATTATGTTAAATTAGGTTATATTTTAGCTGCAAGATGAAATACTAAGATAAAATTTCCAAAGAACAGCGTCAGGACATTTTTAAGAAAATATTTTCCTTCGAGACCAAAAACGAAACAGATATTTATCTACAGAGTCTAATCGAGGCCATAACTATAAAAAATCGAAGACCAAGAGAATTAAAGGACAAGAGTAAAAAATCATTTAAAGAGAGAACCAGTTTATTTGTTTATAACGTTTAATTGAAAGACCGTAAAATAATGATCTACAAGTAAGCCTTTGAAAGCTTTTATATGTTTATTTATGAATCATACTAAGTCATAGCATTTAATTGAAAAATTACTCTTAAACGATGATTTAAAATTTTGTAATTTTACCTTTGCCACATTCATTTAAACCGTATTCTCAGTATTTTATATGTTTAAAATAATTTATAACATCTTATCTCCTTGAAACGGTTTTTTGTATCTCCTATATAATTTAAGTTTTATGATTTACTATGTTTTATAAATAACTATTTTACATATATAAACCGGAAACTTGGACAAATTACAGACATGAAAATATGTCTGGGACAATGAGCACATAGTTAAGAAAGATGTATTAGTAATCATAACATAAATATACATCAATTAAAATGAATCGCTTACAAAATTTACTACTTTTGAAAAAACTCCT